>NW_027526288.1:2500-717500 GCF_048455015.1 Haemaphysalis longicornis
CTTTCACGGTGAGGTTTTTGAGGACGTCGAGGATTGGCTGGAGCAGTTTGAGCGGGTCGCATCGTTCAACCAGTGGGATGCTCGCCAAAAGCTGCGTGAGGTCTATTACGCGCTCGAACATGGTGCAAGGACGTGGTTCGAGAACCGCGAGGCGAGGTTGTCTACGTGGGAAGAATTCCGGCAGGAGCTTCTGGAAATTTTCGCCACCACAGACCGTCGGGACCTTGCACAGCGGCTGTTGGAGTCGCGGATCCAGAAACCCAATGAAACCGTGACCATGTTTACGGAGGACATGGCGCGGTTGTTCAAGAGGGCTGACCCTGAAATGTCGGAGCCGAGGAAGCTGCGCTACCTGATCACGGCGTTAAAGAACAGCTCTTCGCAGGTCTCGTACGAAACCCTCCTCGCACGGTGAAAGACTTCGTTAGGGAAGCAACAGCCATCGAGCGAGCCCTGCAAGAGAGATGCCGGCAGTTCAACCGCGTGAACGGCACTTCGTCCGGTACTGCTGGCGCCCTAACAAGTATGGCCAATGACACAACCCTTCGAGACATCATCCGCTCAATTGTACGAGAAGAGCTGCAATTGAGTGGGATTGGCGGGCTGGAACCTGCGCCTGCCTCGGTTGCTGATGTGGTTCGCCAAGAGATCCGACAAGCGCTTTCGATCAAAGAGCAGCAGGTACAGCCGCCACAGGCGAGTTATGTAACAGCTCTCCGTCGCCAGCTGCCCATCGCACACACACCACTGCCGCCCCTGGCGCCTCGAACCGACCCCCGACTCCAGAGAGCAGATTCCGCCACGTACTCTCGGTCCCAACAACAGAGTTCGTATGGAACGCAGGTGCGCAAGACGGACGTTTGGCGCGATGACAACAACCAGCCACTGTGCTATCATTGTGGCGAAGCAGGCCACGTTTACCGCCGTTGCCCGTACCGTGAAATTGGACTTCGAGGCTATTCACCCGCCGCCTCACGACCTCACTTTGGCCAAAGACCTGCGGAAATCGAAGCTTACCTTGCTGCCAGACAAAGTCCCGCACCGATCCTCCGACGTTCGCAGTCACCTCCACCGTCGATCCTCCGACGTTCACAGTCACCGTCTAGCGGCTCGTCACCTGACCGTCGAGACCCCCGAGGACCGCCGCGTGGAAGATCCCCTAGCCCTGGGCGGGGAAACTAACCGCCGCAACCTCAGGAGGCAAGGTTGCTACCGGCAGGCCTTGGCAAGACCTTCGAAAACCAACTACGCCGCCGACCGAAGACACGACCTCGCCGATACGACAAACGATGACCTCGTCGACCGAACACGCAGCGTCCCCAGCAGAACACGCGACCTTGCCGACAGCACCCAGTATCCCGCCGACGGGAGCCACGACGTCGCCTTCTGACCGCACGGCGAGTAGAATAATTATCGGTGAAATTGGCAGCGCGGACATTTTGATCTCCATAGACGGGCACCAATTAACTGCTTTAGTCGACACTGGTGCGGACTACTCCGTAATCAGCCAAACACTCGCTGATCGCCTAAGAAAAGTAAAGACACCGTGGTTCGGGCTCCAGATTAGATCGGCTGGTGGTCACCTGATGACGCCTGTGGGCAAATGTACCGCCAGGATTGGTATCGGCGACTCCGAGTTCGTTGCAAGTTTTGTCGTCCTCCCCGAGTGCTGCAAGGATTTAATTCTATGAATGGACTTCTTAAGTGAGCACAACGCTGTCATCGACGTTGGGGATCGCTCCATTAAGTTCGCCGCGAGCAATCGCCGCCCAGAACATGGAGTACGCCGTGCGCCGTTGCGTGTTATCGACGATGATGTGAACGTGCCGCCGCGGTCCTGCATCATAGTTCCTGTGATGTGTGATGTTCGCTGTACCGTCGATGGTATCACCGAGCGTATGGACGCCCTATTGCTGAATCACGACATCGCAGTTGCTCGAGGCGTGCTGCACCTCACCGAGGGCCGTGCGGAATTATTGCTGACCAATTTTGGCAAGGAACGCCGCCACGTCGCTAAGGGTGCCACCGTTGCTTACTTCGAGGAAATCGCGGGCAACGATGACTGTTTCGTATTAGAAGGCACTGAACCTGGCGAAGGCGCTTCCGATCCTATCCTTGACATCAATTCGAGCTTACGTCACGCGGAGCAGCGAGCCCTTCGTGAGTTGCTAATGAGCTTCAAAGGCTGTTTTTCATCATCGTCTGCTGTGCGTCAAACACCACTGACGAAGCATCGCATCATTACTGCCGACGCTGTGAGACCAATTCGCCAAAACCCGTATCGTGTATCTACCAAGGAGCGCGACGCCATCCGAAGCCAAGTAGAACAGATGTTGCAAGACGATGTTATCCAGCCATCTCGGAGTCCGTGGGCGTCCCCCGTGGTTTTGGTAAGATAGAAGGACGGGACATTGCGATTCTGCGTAGATTACAGGAAGCTTAACCAAGTCACAAAAAAGGACGTGTACCCGCTGCCGCGGATCGACGACTCCCTCGACAGGCCTCGTCACGCCCGTTACTTCTCATCGATGGATTTGAAAAGTGGGTATTGGCAAATCGAGGTTGATGAGCGCGACCGCGAGAAGACCGCCTTCATAACACCAGATGGTCTTTATGAGTTTAAGCTTCTCCCTTTTGGGCTGTGTTCCGCACCTGCCACATTTCAAAGGATGATGGACACTGTTTTATCTGACTTGAAGTGGCAGACGTGCTTGGTTTATCTCGACGATGTCATCGTGTTTGCACCCACATTTGAGGAACACTTGCGACGGCTATCTTCCGTTCTTCAGGCCATTCGTTCGGCCGGTCTCACGCTGAAAGCGGAAAAATGTCATTTTGGATACCAGGAGCTACTTTTCTTGGGCCATGTTGTCAGCCACGCCGGTGTCAAACCCGATCCTGAGAAGATAGCAGCGGTGACCAAATTCCCGACCCCTGCGGACAAAAAGGCTGTTCGACGATTTCTAGGCCTTTGTTCCTATTACCGGAGGTTTATAGAAAACTTCTCAAACATCGCCGCCCCGTTAACGTCTCTCACCCGTAATGATGTCACCTTCCATTGGACTGGGGAGCACCAGGCTGCCTTCGAAGAACTCAGGTTTCGCTTACAAATGCCGCCGGTACTCGCCCACTTTGACGACGAAGCTGCGACCAAGGTCCATACAGACGCTAGTAACGTCGGTCTTGGAGCTGTACTTGTACAGTCGCAAGACGGTGCGGAAAGAGTCGTCGCGTATGCAAGCCGAAACCTTTCTCGGGCGGAGACCAACTATTCGGCAACGGAAAAAGAATGTCTGGCCGTTGTATGGGCGGTGATGAAATTTCGCCCCTACCTCTACGGCCGCCCTTTCCAAGTAGTAAGCGACCACCACTCCCTGTGTTGGATGGCCAATTTAAAGAACCCCACGGGACGTTTAGCTCGCTGGTGCCTCCGACTTCAGGAGTTCGACCTAACGGTGATTTATAAGTCCGGAAAGCAACACTCTTACGCTGACTGCCTTTCACGAGCGCCAGTCGAGCACGCCGACAATGAAGATGATGATGACGACACGGCCTTCCTCGGAGCGCTGGACGCTACCATCTTGTCTCAGCAACAGATGGAGGACGAGGAGTTGCGGCCCCTTTTAGACTTTTTGCAAGGCCGGAATAGCAACGTTCCGAGGCTCTTCGCACGCGGGTTGAAGTTCTTCTGCTTGCGTAACAACATCCTTTACAAGCGAAACTTTGCTCCTTGCGGAAGGGACTACCTCCTAGTTGTCCCCGCGTGTCTTCAAACTGAAATACTGCGGGCGTGCCACGACGACCCAGCGGCTGGCCACCTGGGTTACGCTCGGACGACGTCCAGGATAAAACAGAATTATTACTGGCCGAACCTTGCGGCCACCGTGAAGCAGTACATACGGACGTGCCGTGAATGCCAACGACGCAAGACTCCGTACGGCCGACCAGCTGGATTACTGCAGCCGGTTCAAGTACCGAAAAGACCATTTGAGCAGATAGGCATGGATTTCTTGGGACCCTTTCCAACCTCTCACACAGGCAACAAGTGGATAATTGTCGCCACCGACTATTTAACGCGGTACGCAGAAACGAAAGCGCTTCAGCGCTGCACAGCCCTCTCCGTGGCACAGTTTTTCATTGAAAACATCGTTCTGCGCCACGGCGCCCCGTCGATTCTTATTACAGACAGGGGAGCCGCGTTTAATGCCGACCTTCTACGCACCATAACGAACCTCACAGGTACCTCCCACCGGCAATCAACAGCTTACCACCCGCAAACGAACGGCCTGACCGAGCGATTGAACAAAACCCTTGCTGACATGCTGAGCATGTACGTTGATGTGGAACACAAATGCTGGGACGAAATTCTTCCTTATGTGACATTTGCTTATAACACCGCCCGGCACGAAACAACGCGCATGACACCGTTTGCATTTGTCCATGGACGCGAGGCAGAAACCATGCTTGATGCAATGCTGCCTCACGATGACGGCGACGGCGACGAGGACGTCCAGAGTTTCACCCAGAAAGCCGAAGAAGCGCGTCAGCTAGCGTACCACCGAATCACAAAACAGCAGCTGCAGGATTCTCTCCAGTACAACGCCCGCCAGAGGCACACCGCTTTCGAACCTGGCGACCGTGTATGGGTGTGGACCCCAATAAGACGTCGAGGGCTGTCGGAGAAAAGCGTTACTTCGGTCCCTACCGTGTCCTTCAACAACTTAGCGACGTCACTTACACCGTGGTTCCCGAAGACTGCACTTCAACGAGACGGCGTCGCTTGCGCCCGGACGTAGTGCACGTGGTGCGCATGAAACTTTTTTTTCAAGGACATAACACACCCGCTCCGGTTGTCGGTGTGTCCACACAAGCATCGAGACGATGCTTCCTTTGGAAGGGGGGGGAAATGTCACGTGTTTCATCGGCGCCAAGAGACGACTGTGAGGGCGAAGAAGTGGTTGAGTGCGCGTGCTCTCTCATCATTGTCATTCAGAGCTCTGGCGCTCGCGCTCGGAACCCTGTGCTCGAGCTATCCGACTAAAGAGGCTCCGGCTGCTTGTTCTGACCCGGTCGTCTCCTTCAAGGACCCCGGCTCAGTATCTGCGTGCTTATAGTACGCGACAATATATATATATATATATATATATATATATATATATATATATATATATATATATATATATATATATATATATATATATATATATATATATATATATATATATTTCTATATATTTATATATATAGATATAGATATGTATTCTCAGGAGATGAGGGGTTCTTTGAGGTAATACAGAAAGGCCAGCAGTCTACAACGCCAAAGGGGGCCTGGAGGGATGGTGAGGCTTTTTTAGTAGGGTTAGTGCACTTAACATTTTTAAATTTACGTGAGAAACAAAGTCAGGAAGAAAACCACGCATCCAGGGTGCGTACCGAACCAACGCCTTCCGATGTGATCTGGGCTGTCTTAAAAATTCGGCTATCTGAGTGACTGTGTTCTGCTTGACTTGTTCGGGGTATGTATATTTAGTAAAACGGTATCTGACGCACGAGGGCGGTAGCTAGTGGCACTCTAACTTCTCAAGGAGAAGGGGACCTTCTTTTCCAACCCCGTGGCTTGACCCGAACATCTACAGCCTTTCATGAGCGGTAAATTGGGGGAAAACCCTCTTATAAGCTTCCTTGGTACCAAGGCTGCCACAACCATAGCGCTGGCTGTGCTTTGGTAGAATAGTATGGTTAGGAAATCAAGGTCTCCTTGAAGAAATACTGAAAGAAAGGCCAGTCGCGTAAAGCGCAAAAATAGGCACTGGCGCATGGTCAGACTTTTTTTACTATGCTTCGCGAAGTCCACGATTTTAAATTGAAGCATAAAACTCGGAAAGGAAGAAAAACACGCGTCCGTAGATGGCACCGAACTTACGCCTCCCTATTCGATCTCGGACGCCTTATCAATTCGGTGCTCACACCGGCACGTGCACTGCACACTCCGCTCCGGATAGTGCCGGTGTGCGGGTGGTCTTCAGAGGTCTCAACAAACTTGGAACTATGTGCCGCAGTTCACCGCTGCGGACCTAGCCCTCCTGTCTGCAGCAAGAAGCATGCCACTACGTGTGTGGAGTGTACAAAAACCGTAGTGCATCAGATCCCCTTGAAGTGCGACCGCGTATACGTAGGACAGACGGGGAGCTGCAGCAACGACCGGTTGCCTGAGCATGCGGCAACGCTGAAGACGGGAATACGAAGCAATCTGGCGTCTCACTGAAAGACGGAATGCAAGCCAAGGGGCTAAGTACCAGCGTTCGATGGGGCCTGAGTGCTGCATTCGTACCGCAAAAAGAACGGAGAGTGTTCGAGGCCAAGGTCATTAAAGATGGGGGGACCGATGTAGCTCTGACCGATGTATCATTTAGCATTCAGTTGGCCTTTTTTCGAGCGAGGTCGATTATCTGAGCAATTAGCAAGGTGGGTGCTGCAGCTTTAATCGCTTTCAAACGTGGTGTATACGTTTTATTGCCGTGAATTATGTACGGTTTTGTTTATTTATTGTTTGTTTTTAATGCCCGGCCGCGCCCGGCTCTGTTATTTTTGTCCCTTGCGAAGCGCGTGTTGCATTCGCTATTTTTATGCCGCACGGGCTATCTCATTCAGATAAGCAGAGTGTTTCGCCCTAACGCCGCCAGCCCAGAATAATCTTCTGTGATCTACAATGTTATGGATGTGAATTGACGGTTCCAGAAACTCTCGCGCCGAAAGATAAAAGCCTGCACAGCAGACGCCGCGGCATTCCATTCTGCGACGCTTGCCGACGCAAGTCACTTTGTTTTCCGCTGGTTCGCCGCCTCTGTATTCTTTTTAGTTGTTAGGGCAGCACAAGATCGCTCCAATAAACTTGTTTCTCCTTCAAGACAACTGCGCCGTCCTTGTCTTCGTGACATCTGGTGGAGGTGCGGGGTACTCACCCTTTATGCTCCCTACGACATCTGGAAGCCGCCAAGCCAGTCCAACCAGAGAAAGCCGCCGACTGCAAGGATTACTGCCTGAGTTCGGTCCTATGCCAGAAGGACCCAACACAAGAAACGCTGCAACCAACACCATGATGCAAGAAACAACGTCGCCAATCGTCCTGCAGCAGCCCCGAGAACCGCCATCGTTCCGGGGAGCCCCCGCTTAAGACCCCAAGGAATGGTTGGAGAAGCTGGAGCGCGTGCGGACCTTCAACAGGTGGGACGATGAAGAAACCTTCCGGCATGTTTTCTTTTACTTGGAGGATTCAGCTCGAACTTGGTTCGAGAACCACGAAAGCGCCTTGACCGACTGGACGCAATTCAAAAGCGAGTTGCTTAGGACCTTCACGACCATGGTGAGAAAAGAACGAGCTGCCCTTTTACTGGAAACTCGAACGCAACACCTGAACGAAGGAGTCGTAATCTTCGTTGAGGAAATGAAGCGACTATTTAGTCGCGCGGACCCGGATATGACGGAAGAAAAGAAACTGAGGTTTTTGATGCGAGGAGTAAAGCAAGAACTTTTTGCTTGCCTTGTCCGCAACCCCCCCAAATCGGTGGCCAAATTTGCATCCGAGGCGGCCGCCATGGAGAAGACGTTGGAAATGCGCAGGAGGCAGTACGACCGTCCCATCAATGCGCTAGTTGCGGACACGATCGATGCCGGGGCTCTTAGCTCTGACACACTACGTGATACAATCCGGGCTATCGTCAGGGAAGAACTGCGGAAACTCTTCGCAAAAACGCCGCAACCCCAAGTCACCCCTATAGTAAGCGACGTGATTCGGGAAGAAATTGAACTGGCTTTGGGGACTTCTACGCCTCCCGAAGTACCGCGTGAGCCTCAAGCTATGACCTACTCCGCGGCTGTTCGACGACCCCGCCCTGCTCCAACCCGTAATCAAGAAGGCCCGCAGTACCGCCGTCCACTGTCGCCCGCCCGACCCCCTGCACGCCAAAACCAGGCGCTGAGGAAGACGGACGTATGGCGAACCGCCGATAATCGTCCGCTGTGCTACCACTGCGGAGAGGCCGATCACACCTACCGTCACTGCCCGTACAGGATACTCGGACTGTGTGGTTTCTCCGTCGACGCCCCACGCCCCTGACCCGGCCAGCGCCCTACTGAGATTGACGAATACCTGTCCAACACTAACCGAGGCCCAGCCCGCTTCAACCGATCGCCGTCGCCCTACCCATACCAGTCGCCCAACCGCCGTAGCAGTGCTGATTTCGCACGTGGAAGGTCCCCCAGCCAACGCGGGGGAAACTAAAAGCAGCAACTTCTGGAGGTAAAGTTGCACGATCGCGGAAAAATGAAAATCCTCCAACGACGCAACGACTCACAGAAGACAGTGATTCACGACATGCCAACATCCCGACGACCCGACCTAACCATGACGAGACTCCCGAACACGACGACAGCTACATGGCGCGACGCGTACCCGACCTGACCGAGACGTCCGTTGAGAAGACGACAACGACGACGCACAGTGCCCGACCGTCAACACACAAGCCGAGATGCGACGCACCGACGAACCCGGAACTCGAGGAAGGCGGCATCCGACGTCAAGGTGTCCATCGACGACTTTGACGTAGTCGCCCTCGTAGACACGGGAGCCGACTACTCTGTAATGACCGGACCATTTGCGTCTAAGCTGAAGAAAGTTATGACCAGATGGCACATACGCACAGCGGGATGACACCTCGTGACGCCAAGTGGAACGTGCACATCCCGCGTCACCATAGACTGCACGATGTACCCTGCCGCGTTCGTCATCTTGCTTAACTGCTCCCGCGACGTAATTCTCGGAATGGACTTTTTGACGGACAACGGCGCAATAATTGATCTTCAGAGCAAGTCAATAACTTTTTCCTCCGATCACTACATGACGCCGGAACCGAACCCCGAACACCGTGCAGCTGTAAGCATCGCCGATGATCATGTCACCCTACCACCCCGCGCAAGTTTGATGATCACCGTCTACTGTGAAGGTGCTGCTCCTGACGTTGACGCTATCGTGCAGAGTGACCAAAGGTTGCTTCTCGACAGCGGTGTGTCTGTCGCAAGAGGCATTGCGCGGTTTAAGCAGCGGAAATCCCACAATTTGGTCACTAATTTCACTGGGGGTATCAGCATTTAAACAAGGGCGCTTCAATTGCGTTCCTCGAAGAAACGCAACAAGCAAGTGACGTGATCGCGGTAGCCGAATTTGAACGCGCACCCGAAGATACCTTAAAGCTTCCGAATCCCTTCGACGTGAATCCGACGTCACCGCAAGCACAAAGAAACAAATTATTGGCTTTGCTGCGTCGCTACAGGGAGTGTTTTTCGTCGAACTCAAAACTATGTCAGACACCTCTAGCGAAGCACCAAATAATAACCGAAGATGGAGCCCGACCTACCCTACAGTCACCGTACCGCGTCTCTTCCCACGAGCGGGAAGCCATCCGGACTCACGTCGACGACATGCTCAGCGACGACATTATACAGCCATCGAAAACCCCCTGGGCTGCACCGGTTGTACTGGTGAAGAAAAAAGACGGCACATTAAGGTTTTGCGTTGACTACCGGTGACTGAACAAAGTCACCAAAAAGGACGTATACCCCCTGCCACGAATCGACGACGCCCTCGACCACCTCTGGCATGCGAAGTACTTCTCATCGATGGATCTGAAGACCGGCTACTGGCAAATTGAGGTGGACGAGAGAGACCGAGAGAAGACCGCATTTATAACCCCGGAAGGCCTATACAAGTTCAAGGTGATGCCGTTTGGGCTGTGCATGGCACCAGCAATGTTTCAAAGAGACATGGACACTGTGCTAGCTGGCCTGAAGTGCTACACCTGCCTTGTATACCTCGACGACGTTTTGGTATTCGCCCGGAATTTCGACGAACACCTTGCAAGGTGTGAATCTGTACTCGAGGCCATCCGTACGTCGGGGTTAACACTGAAGCCCGAAAAATCCCGCTTCGCTTACGAGGAACTCAAGTTTTTGGGACACGTCGTGAACGCCGCGGGAGTCCTGCCTGACCCGGCGAAAACATCAGCCATAGCGAACTTCCCAAGACCGAAAGACAAATAGAGCGTGCGAAGATATCTCGGACTGTACGCATACCACCGTCGTTTCATCGCAAGCTTCGCACGCATCGCAGAGCCACTCACGCTCCTGACAAAAGATAGCACCCCTTTCGCCTCAGAAAACGCACAAGAAAAAATTAACCCCACCTCCCCGAAGGGAATCGTGAGGAAATGCGAATGCATTTCTTTTGCGCGAGAGTGCGCGGAATTTATAATTAATGAGGAGACGGTGATTTGTAGCGTAACCATTTATTTAACACCTGTTTGTGTTGTTGTTGTACTTGACGGCCACGATCACTGCCTTGTGGTAGGTAAAGTGCACAATCAAAGGGTCTTTGAGAAGCATGCGGGCGTGGGAGAGTGGGGCGAGCGTCGAGGGGAGAAGCACCGAAGCAGCGCGCCTACCCTCGCCTACACTCTCCCACACACGCGGGAGCTCCAGCGAGCTCCCGCGATGCGAGCGCCCTCACACACCCGAGCGCGCTCCTCCTCTCCACTCACTCGCCGCTGATCCGCCCGCACCATCTGCTCCGGTTGCTAGGGGAGAGGAGGAGCGCGCGCGCTCGCAGCTGTTGCTATGGGAGAGGGGGTGAGAGCGGAGAGATAACACCTGAGGGCGCGTGGACGCCGCACGGCGCCTGACATGGCTCGACTAAGAAATGCATTCGCATTTAAAAGCATTCTGCGAGCTGAAACAACGCCTGCAAAACCCGCCCGTGCTCGCTCATTTCGACGAAAACGTCGAAACAGAAATGCACATGGACGCCAGCGATATAGGTTTGGGGGCCATCCTCGTCCACATGCAAAGCGGGTGCGAAAAGGTAATCGCCTATGGAAGCCGTGGTCTGTCGAAGGAGGAGAAAAACTACTCTGCCTCCGAAAAAGAGTGCCTGACAATCATATGGGCCATTTCAAAATTTCGCCCATACCTGTATGGTAGACCATTCAAGGTTGTGACAGACCACCATGCGCTGTGTTGGTTCGCCAATTTGTAGGACCCCTCTGGCCGTCTTGGGCGGTGGAGTTTGCGCCTGCAAGAGTTCCACGTTACAATCGTCTACAAATCCGGCAGAAAACACTCCGACGCCGACTGCTTGTCCCGCGCCCCTGTTGACCCACCACCACAAGACTCCGATGAACACATCGCGTTCTTCGGAGTTGTTACGGAGAGCGACCTTGCCGCCCAGCACCGTGCCGACCCCGACTTGCGCGTAATGATCGACTACCTCGAAGGACGAAACGTCGCCGTGCCTAGAGCGTTCAAGCGGAACTTACCAGCATTCAGCCTCAAAACTCCGTCCTCATGAAGAAGAATTTCAGCCCCGGAAGGAGAACGAATTATCTACTTGTCATCCCCGCAGACCTTCGTGACAAAATTTTGGAAGTTTTCCACGACGACCCGTCTTCCGGACATCTCGGCACAGCTCGCACTATTGCAAAACTTAGGCGAAGTACTTCTGGCCCCGCCTTACATCTGACGTCATCCACTACGTTCGGAGTTACCGTGACTGCCAGCGACGAAAAACGCCGCTCACCAGACCCGCCGGACTTCTGCAACCGATCGCCGTCCCGTCGAGGCCCTTTCAACAGATTGAAATGGACCTTCTAGGCCCGTTCCCTACGTCACGATCAGAGAACAAGTGGATTGTCGTAGCGACAGACTACATGACGCGCTACGCAGAGACCGCCGCTCTTCCAAGGGGGACAGCACAAGAAGTCGCCAAGTTTTTTATAATCCAGGTTGTGCTACGACATGCAGCCCCTGAAGTCCTAGTCACGGACCGCGGAACGGCCTTTACCGCGGAGCTGATGCAAGGAATCTTACGCTACAGCAACACGGATCACCGAAGAACGACGGCGTTCCACCCCCAAACGAACGGACTAACGGAACGTCTGAACAAGACGATTGCGGATATGCTGTGCATGTACGTCGACGTTGAACATAAGACTTGGTACGAAGTCCTCCCGTATGTCACGTTTGCGTACAATACAGCGACGTAGGAAACTACGCAGATGACACCGTTCGAGCTTGTCTACGGAATACGGCCGACTACGATGCTCGACGCCATGCTTCCTCATGTAGAAGACGACGACCTCAACGCTGACGTTCAAGGATACCTTTACCGTGCGGAGGAGGCCCGCCAGCTCGCTCTAGTTCGTATAACGGACCAGCAGCTGGTGGATGCCGGCCGCTACAACCTCCGACGCCGAGAGGCCGATTACCAACCAGGGGATCGTGTGTGGGTTTGGACTCCCATTGGACGACGCGGACTCAGTGAGAAGCTTATGCGACGGTATTTCGGACCCTACCAGATTCTAAGACGTGTTGGCCAATTAACCTACGAAGTGATCCCCAGTGGTGAATCCGGCACATCACAACGACGCACGCGACCCGAAGTCGTCCACGTGGTTCGCCTCAAACCATTCTTCGCAAGATGACGAACTCTTTTTGTTGTTTTTTTGTAGTGGCTGTTTGTTCGGACTGTCGTTTTATTTTAGCATCGGGTCGATGCACTCTTCGAGGGGGGGTAATGCCATGAACCATGTACGGGTTTGTTTATTTATTGTTTGTTTTTAATGCCCGGCCGCGCCCGGCTCTGTTATCTGTGTCCCATGCGAAGCGCGTGTTCCATTCTTTATTTTTATGCCGCACGGGCTATCTCATTCAGATAAGCAGAGTGTTTCGCCCTAACGCCGCTAGCCCAGAATAATCTTCTGTGATCTACAATGTTATGGATGTGAATCGACGGTTCCAGAAACTCTCGCGCCGAAAGATAAAAGCCTGCACAGCAGACGCCGCGGCATTCGATTCTGCGACGCTCGCTGACGCAAGTCACTTTGTTGACCGCTGCTTCGCCGCCTCTGTATTCTTTTGAGTTGTTAGGGAAGCAGAAGTTCGCTCCAATAAACTTGTTTCTCCTTCAAGACAGCTGCGTCGTCCTTGTCTTCGTGACATTGTGGTGTTTTTTGTGCATTTATAATCGCTTTCGGAGTGAATAAAGCTCAGTTTCTTTAGTGCGCCCCTTTACAGAATGTTTCCCTTTCTCCAGTTTTGCCTGACGCTTAACCTTTTCCCATGAAGACGTACCAACGACACATGACATACCAGACGCCGTGGTGGCTCAATGGCTAAGGCGTTATGCTGCTGAGCACGAGGTCGCGGGTTCGACTCCCGGCTGCGGCGGCCGCTTTTCTGATGGAGGCGAAAAGCAAGAACGCCCGTGTGTGCGAGATTTCGGCGCACGTTAAAGATCCCCTGGTGGTCAAAATTAATCCGGAGCCGTCCACTACGGCGCGCCTCATCGCCTGCGTTGCGTCGGCGCGTTAAACCCCACAATCAATCAATCGACACATGACATACCAACGACACATCGACACATTAATTTAAAAAATGAGGTGCTCGCTGAAAGAAAACAAATAGGCAAGGCAGTAAAAAGAGCGATGCAAAGCAAAGGGCAAATTGTGGTAGATTATTTAATTCTTCTTGAAATTGATATATTCTTTGAAATAAAGAAAGTAGAGAAAAAATGTGCGCCTTGTGGGATCCGAAACCACGACCTCCAGATTAGGCGTCTGGTACAATGACCACTACGCTACCGGTGGGGCTGTTCTCCCCTCCATGTTCTTGGTTATTTATCTCAAGGTAATCATTTCCTGTGCTTGAGGGTGGCAGTCAGCCCCACTCCATCTACTCAGAGTAAAAGGGACCTTTCTTGTAATGCCCGGCCGCCTTGTCTCGAGCGTCAACGCATTACAGGAGCGGTACACCAGCCTTGGACCCTCTTAAGCTACCTATAGTGCCAGGAATACCAGAACAGCATATATGCATATAGCTAATAAGAATGGAATATGGGCAGCGTGTTGAAAAAAAGAATAGGGGAAATAGTCGAGTAAACCGTAGGAAGCAAAGGGGAAGATCTCGTTGGTCATTTTATTTCTCTTGAAATAGATATAGTTTTGGAATAAATATAGAAACTGGAGAAAAAAATGCCCGCCGTGTGGGGTCCGATCCCCCGACCTCCAAGATACGCAACTGGGACGATGACCACTCCGTTCGCTGTCTACTCAGACTGCTCGGGCTCAATGATAAGTTCTTTTTAACCCCTTGCCCTGCATATATATATATATATATATATATATATATATATATATATATATATATATATATATATATATATATATATATATATATATATATATATATATATATATATATATATATATATATAAAGGGGGAGACAGAGGGAGAGACAAAGATACAGATTAAGGGTTGGCAGTCAAGAAAACCTGGGAAATCAAAAATCAAAGAGGAGAATGCGGTACGTCATAGAAACAAATGAATTGTTTGTATCAGAAAGAAAGTTTTCTCCGAAATATTTCACGAGCCCCTCGCTTCCCATTTCTGATTTGCTACACGCACACCCATATATATATACACATATAAATGCGTGGGTTCGGTCCCCAAGGTCGAAAGGCGTGGGTTCGGTCTCCACTCTGGGCGCGTGTTTTTCTTTCTTTCTTTCTCACTTAATTAATAAAAAATATTGTAACGTCACTAACGGTAAAAAATAGTCTAACCATTCCCCTATGCCTTCTTTGGCGTTGTAGACAGCCGGCATTTCTTTCTGCATATATAAATGTAAATATATATATATATATATATATATATATATATATATATATATATATATATATATATATATATATATATATGTATATATATACATATAAACATATAAAGTACGTTATACCCGCCTTTGGAAACAGAGAATATAAAAGATTAACGTTTCAAGTGGAGGACGTGTCTTCATCGGGCTAATAAGTTATAAAGATCACCTACCATGTATAAAGTGTTGAGTAGAGAAAAGTTGCGCTACACTGTTCCTTTATTACAAGAAATTATATGTCGTAAATGTTAAAAAAGAATAGAAAAAGCAAGAAAATTAACCTTAGAATGGGTTGCACTGCTATTCCAGTTTCTTAGAGAAATGTCTACATGGCGCGTGAGTTGGAGTGGCTCCTTACGGGACAGGTCGTAGCTGCTCACGGACTTGACGTTGTATGTTAAGGAATCGCCATCATATCAAGTAACACCTGGCATCTGTGCTTTCACACGCAATCCAACGACCCAGGACTCTCCCAACCAAATGGGACGCCGTAGGCTCAACAGAGGCACCAGCAAAGCCACCGCCGTTACAACCTCCGAAGAAGCGGTGGACAGGCTTAAACAAGCAGCCGCCAAAATTGAATTACCAACTGATAAACTGCAACTCTGCTCCTCGTAGCATGTCGAAGAAGTTCCCAAATGATATAAAGTTCTCTAAAACTCGCAATCTCTTTGAAACGTGTGGATCCGCATTTATACGATGCATGAATGAATCTGTTTTTCCGTAAGGTCTAAAGTTAAATTTAGAATCGCCACGCTTGGATTGTCAGCGCAGGAAAAAGTGTACAGAAAATGTTCTTAACTTCGGCATCTTTAAAATTACCTAGCAATATTTAAGATCACTACAAATCGGAAGCTCAGTTGGTGCGGCATCAGGTAGGAAATTTGGTTCCTCGGCTCACCAAACAAGAGCCTGGCCCTCTACCACTCTTCAGCGTAAATAAAGTGTTCAAAAGTCATGATCAATTATACAAAAACTAGTCGCTACAAGTTCTCCTCTGTGAAGCAAATTGAATTACCGGCTTTTATGTCTCTATCATCCAACCTTACTGAAAAGAGTGACTTAAATACTAGTATCATTGTGAACCTGTCAAGCGTTGAGCGGAAGGAATTGGGACTACGCACACTGTCCAGTTATATACGTTTGCGTCAGACAACGTGACGTTTCAATGAATTCTAGATTTTTGAAAACAAAGATATATTTGGTTGCAACATTAGCTTCGAAATTCACACAGTGCCTAACCTTTCTCCAGGTGCAAGCACTTTTCTTACCACTTTTTCGCAACCAGTACCAGCTTCCTCGACTTGATGGTTTCATTCTTGCAAAAATGGGTAGCTACCAACCTTTATCCAAAACATACAAGCTCTCATCAATATTTGCCTTTTGAAAGTCGTCACATGAAACGAAGAGATTCGATGATTCGAATATGATTCGAAGAGATAGGTATTGTTTTCAACTGTGGGAAGCTTGAAACGATCTTCATAAACAAAAATACCCGTTCATAATTATAATGTACAAAAAGTTTTAAAAATCATTGGGCGTATGCCAAGTCTGTTTTTAACCTTCTTTTCTCACGTTAAGGGGCTATCCAGGGTCATTTATTTAAAACATTCAAAGTAACAATATTTGAACTCAGTTTCCACAGAAAGCAGGGCGCCAAGTTAGCGAATCATCAGCGTTATTAAGATTAAAAACTGCGTCCTTTGGTTAGAACAAGAGCGCTGGCGCGCAAACGTGTTCTCTACAGTATATTCGCGTTTTCTGAACAGTGTCCTTATGCATGACGAATTGCTAAAGGCACTTTTTGGCTCTCCTTTCCTGCAAATTCCTTTCGGTGTTTGAAGGCGTGGGGAATTACAGAAGCGTACCGCCGTCATTTTTATGTTTAATGGGTCATTGCGTTATTATTTTTATGTTAACAATACTTGAATACAGTTTACAAAGAAACCGTTACAGAGAAGCGCAAGAAACGTATCTCGTATTCCAGTTGAAAACTGTTTACTAGTGGCTGAAGAAAAGATTGATGCGCGCGCGTGAAGCACCCTTAACTCCTTTAATTCCATTTTCAAAACAGGTCACTTCTGTGCCCTAATACAAAAACACTCTTCCACACTTTCCTTTGGATTCTTTTTTGTCTGTGAATGTATTGGGAAGTGCGAGATGGGCGCTGGTGGTGGCCGCCGATGGGGCAGTCCTTCTTTTGTCCGAATGCCGGGCATTTTTTCGAAAGGCTTGCCTGGGTCCTGGAACCTCGTCTCGCACTTTTGGCTTGTTTTTATGTGCCACTACCCCAAAATGACGAATGCAGAAGCAACACTACCTGATATGTAGTTTGATTTTTCTTGTTTTTGTAATTGATGACGTATGGTTACTTGTACGGAGGGAGCCGTTTAGCGCAGCTCCTCTCTACTTGCACCTTTAAAAGCGTGCTGTTACGTTCAGTACTTCTTATTCAGACAAAAACCGGTTCTCTATCCGGAGATATATATATACATATATACAGAAGCCTACATTACGGGTAGGAGAGGTAGTATGGCTAGTGGCGCCGCCTATACAACAGTTTACACTGCTATAGCGGCGGCAATAATCGAGCATGTCCTTTGTCGCACAAGCAAGGTTCTTATAATAGAGCAGTGGCAAAGGAAAAAATAATTCTAGCAATAATGTAGGAAGGTTGTAAAATTTACCTTACGTTTCTGTTCTGCTTATGATTACGTTCAACTGTTCGTTTGTATTAGCTTTTAGGCTTCCCAGCATAAACACTGCTTCGGCCATTCTGCACGGATACTCTGTGAACGTTTTTTTTTTTCTCAGCAGGAATGTAGTGCTACAATTGAAAACCAATCGCTAGGCAGAAAGCATTATGTGGTAGGTAACGCATTTTTACGTTGAGGCTTGGCAGAATATTCTCCCCACTATATACTAATGCTAGCATATCAGGCAGTTTTTTCTACTCATTACAGACTGCTGAAATTGTTGGAAGCTGTACGGCGGCGGGAGGATTAACGTGCAGTGGCAAATACCCTAATGGACAGCCGTGCGAGGTGAGTAATCACACCTAAGCTAACTTTTTGAGCTGCTTTTGAAGAAGTGGTCCCTATGTTGGTGTAAAGCCTGAACCGCATGGAGCGTTTCCTGTACGCGAAAACGCGTCGCGTACGGCGTACGCGCGCTGACTTACCTTCAGATATCACCCGCGCGGTCAGCGCTGCGCGGAAGACGATGCCAACATGTCGTCGTCAATTGCCCATAAACTGGTGCAGGCACCACAACCGACCGCTTCTAACCCTTCGTTGAAACGCCATACTAGGCGCAAACGAAGTTGCTTATGCAGAGGAGGAACTGACAATATTGGTAAAAACTCGCCAATAAAACGTCATCGACTCCGCTTAGGATAGTTCCCACCATATATACGCCGTCGTGGTAAGCCTAATGATCTGTGGAAATGCAGCCAGCTGTCCAAGCGCTGCGAAGCTCCCGCCGAGAGGCGCGCGTCTCTGAATTGACTCAAGTTGTCAGGCTGCTACAACTGGCGCGCCCGTCATGCGTCCTTTTCTGACCTAGGTAAAAGCCCCCGCGGGCCCGAAATCGTCGACACAGGCGTGAAATGAACGTGCGTGCAGCGCGGACGTCTACGATTCGCGTGCAAAAACGTGTCATACGCTTCACGGCTTGTGTTCAAGATGTTGGAACACACCGTACTCATAACAAAATGCTATTTAGGTTTGTTGAGTGCACTTCTTATTGCAGCATTATGCAACGGGAAAAGTTCTAATTTCTCCCTGGTATTTGAAAGCATTCGGCAGCTTCATAGTACGAAGTTGCACTTCGAATTCGGTTAACAAAAAACTTGTTTAAGGAGCAACATTTCAGAGAGACAATAAAAACGTCGAATTAAGAAGCTCCCAAAAAAATATTCCTTGCCCAAGACAAACACTCATTTGTTCTATTACTGGTGGTATCAAGATTAGAAATACTGGATCACCTAGTAATCTGTGCACGTACTTGATGTTGCTTTGTGCCGAAGTTCTAGAGTTGAATTCTGGTACGGGGGAGTTTGGTTCCGCTTTGAACATGCAGCAGGGCAAACTGGGAAGACGAAAACTGTACGACTACAGCAGAACTTGCATATCTATGTAATCTGGCATGATATCCAAGAGAAAAAGCCGCATAGGTTCAACTAAAATGATCCTAGTACGTGTGCCGCAGATGTGGTACGCTGTTATTATCTTCAGCCCAAATGCACAAGGGTAAAGTGCAGTTTTCATCTTCATTGTAGAGATTCTTGGCATAATAAATAACCACAACAACCGTGCGCTCTTAATCAACACTCAAACCAAGGGATTAGGACAAGTGGAACACTAGGTAACCAAGGGAATAGTAAAAAAGTTCCTACGGAGTGCGGACAATTTCGCAATTGAGGATGTTGAGTGCGCCAACCCGTTCAGCTCGTCGTCCGAAAGAAAACATGAAACTTCTGGAAACGTCTGAATTTTCGAAAACATGAAACTAGATGCAGTAAATAAAGTACACTGCGTAATTTTGTGTGTGTATGAAGTGGTCGAAAGAGAACTACACCCCTATGGTCCAATATGAGAGATGAAACCCACGCACCTCTTTGAATCACCACTTCCGGAAGCACAAACCCTATACAATTGCTGCAACACGCTTTTTTTTTTCAATTACCTCACATAGATAGTAGGCGTAGCGGTCGTACCAATGATGAATAGCGGTAGTGTCAGGAGAAAGCCTAATCAGCGCTCAGTTCCCTTCAAATCCGAACCTGTACACCAGAACTGATTCAGGGCTTCTTGTGAACATTGGAAGGTTACTTAAGGCACTTAACTGTTTTCACCCTTTCCATGTCTCATATAATCTTATCCTAATACATATTCAGCAGAATAGCTGGGCTACAAAATGATGGCAAGTCTTATTTTTTACCGTTTCGCAGTATTTGGCAGAATAGTAGCGGTTAAAAATAACAATCGCTCTGAATATATTTCCAATTGTCTAGTATATAAAGTATGAAACTATATTAAAACTGCTTGTGTATAATACTCTTTTCTGGGGCTTCTCCTGCGCTCATATTGCTAGCTATCGGCGTTTATGCAGTTACAGACTAATAGTACGAATCTGGGTAACCAACATCTCGTAATATTCAAATGCTTCCTACAGTGTCATTAAATAATTTTAAATACAATGCCCAGTAGTTTTTCTCTGTCACAAATTGCCTACTCTTCCAAGCGGAAGCAAATGATCAGGTTTTGGGCCATGTAAGGTCTCCTCCGTCGCTCCCTATAACCACTGGTGCATGACAGAGCACGTTATAACCATATAGCGCATTTTTTTTTCGGAATTCACCACCAGAATGCGAGATCCCGTGTTACCAAATGTAAGATATTAATTCGAGGTTATCAAAACATTGCTTTCATCTAAAGATGGGCTCAGACTAAAGCTTAAAAATTGTTATAAATACTCCGACGAAATGATACACGAACGAAATATTCCGATTACGAAAGAAATACTTAACGAAAAGTTACTTTTTGTACTTAGCTCAAAGATCCTAGAGTGGATCTAAAGGCAGGGATAAGCCGACACTTCACCTAACGGAATGGGAGTTTTCCAATTTCCCGATCTAACGAACAAAAATATAATTTTCCTGCGGGCACCTATACGGCTCAATGCTTTTATAAACTTGATCAAACGAAATAGATTCAGCACCATTCTTGATTTGACTTTTCAGAAACAGTCTCACTTAAACGAGCAATTTCGACTGTGTTTCCTCATAACTGCACGAAGGTTATTGCTCCACGTAAACAGCGCATATAAATTACATTTTACGGTGGTTTAAGAGATACACTCATTAGTACCGTGCCCGCAGACCACGGCGTGCCGTCAACCATGCTTTCCTCTGTCTTGAAGGTAAACAAAGTTATCATCCATGCCACCTCCTTCGGATTTCGTCGAAAAAATACCTCCACAACCATTCCGCGCGAGAAGTTGTAGGAAGCCTTTTCTAGGTGGTTGAAGCATATGAGAGCCTACAATATTCCGCTCAGCGGGGAAGTGGTACAACAAAATGTGCCATGTTTCGCGAGCCTCCTTGGGTGCGACGACTTCAGGGCACGCCCCGGCTTGTTTGTTATTTTCACAATGGTTTTGAACCGCATTGCTAATGTATCAACAGGCCAGCACTGCGACCGTAGCAATTAAGATGTCATGGTTGCTGGTGTATTGCGCCTCCTCTTACACATCAGATTACGAAATTATCTGCGTGTAAAATGACCGTCGCGGTTTTACGAAGGTCTCGAAGTAACTAAATGCTCCAAGGTTCTCAGGGACTTCGTTGGATCGCGTATTAGCGGAACATACATATTTCCCAGAAAGGCTAAAATGGCTCAGCCATCTTTACGGGTGATTCAAAGCGGGAATAAAATGCATAACCCCCTCCCCGTGGCGCGGATCACGTAACCGCACGTCATGCCTCCGTGTGTAGAAGTTCGGGGCAGTCGGCAGAAGCTAACTCGCCTGCCCTCGAGAGGGCCGCCCTTAGGATGGCGGACCATCTGCCCACGGGCCCTATTTTCGACTGCCTAAATTAATGGTGGATTCGCCATCAGTGACGTGATACACTTATAGGCAAGACGACATGTAGTGTAATTTAAAGCTGAGCTCATAAAGGTCACAAGTAAGCCATCAATCATTGCGCGTAAATTATATAAAAACGCGGCAAGTGTTACAGAAATTTGCACGGCCGCTGAGGCTGGTAAGGGAGACGCATATTATCAGGTTGAAAATAACATCGACACAATTATGCAATCAAGTAACATTAATCGAAGTTTTAGCATAACGTGGGTGTTGAGGGAAAGAATATCACACAATATTTTTACTGCGTCTACTCATTTATTGGAATTGCTCTTATTTACACAGTTGAGCTCATTGAATGCTTCAATGCAAGCTTTGTGGTGTTATCACCTTCCTGCCATCACCGCCGCCATGCTATCGTGTGCTGCTATGTTAGAAGTTTATGGCGTGACCACAGAAAAATACGGCCGTGACCATCGGTTGTATTATGTCGTAAGAACAACAAAACTCTACGCCGTGTCACGGCGGAGCGTACCGTTGTGGCGTATTAACTCATTCATCCTGCTGGTACTCAATCAATTCAGTAGTGAAAAAAAACCCGTCAGTTTTCATTGTTATTTTTGTCATGATTTTGATTATGTGACCCACGAGCTTACGAAAAGATGCGTGCACAAAAGCCATGCTTTGCGGTTTTTGAAATGGCGTGGGCTTGAAGAGTACTCTTTTGTTACTGTTATGCCAACCGTATTGCCAATCATAAAAACAATATACGAGATGTAATTTATATGTGCTGTTATCACAGACTTGAAAACAGCCAAAGCTATTATTTTTTGGGGGTGAAAAACAGCCTTAAACCAACCGTCGTGCGAAACTGCGCCTTTTGCAAATTCATGAGGATTTCAGGGCGCAGAGGGTCGGTGAAATTTCAAACGGCAAGAGAATGCGCCATTTTCAAGCTATTACGTAACATCACGTTACTTTTACCCACGTGGCAGGTTACACAGTGTGACGTAAACGTTACCGCGAACTGTTTATCTTCTCTTTTATCTGAATCTTTTATCTTTTATCTGACTCTTGTCTTTGTCTTTTATCTTGTCTTTTATCTTCTCTTTTATCTTGTCTTTTATCTGAACTGTTTATCTCGTCTTTTTATTCAATCACAGTCCGGGCCTGACATACTAGCCGTATTGTTGCTGAATAGCAAAGACAGGCCTACGTTGTCACTTCCACAGCATTTCGTCTAGTTTGTCATTGCAGGCCAAGAATTATGCGCTTTCAGTCGAGAGAAATAAGGGAGAACTTTAGAACTCGTCTGCGCCTGTCTGCTTTCTGAAGATTTGGCAGCCGCCACATTCTAGCTGCTGTGGTTTTGTTGCTCTTGGATAACTGGCAACTTTTTTATTGTATAATAACTGCATGTTTTTCGTGCAGCGAAGAAGAAAATGTGGAATGGGCGAGTGGTCTGAAGCACTAGATGCAGTGCATCGTAGCAGCAGGTTCGACTCTGAGGTGGATTATCTTTTGGCAGTTGATTTCTTTTTGTGTAGCTGAGGTTTTCTTTACTGCATTCACCATTTTTCGCGCAATCAGCATTTCATCAGGAGCAAAGTTGGAAACAGCGTGCAGACAGACTACTTCGCGCTGGCGAGTCACCGTTGGCGTGGTTTCGACATATCACTGACAGCTTGCAAGCACAGTGCCGCATCCACCGACTGTCGGCCTCGTGCGAACGTTTTTCTTACTACCCAGAGACGAGCCAGGCAAGCTCCGAAGTTTAAAGAGGAGCGCCACGCAGTTGAGCGTCTGTAATGGCGCGGAGGGTGTGTAACTACTGCGTGTGCCTCTGCTAGTGAACTTTACGATTCTAGCGGGGATGTCAGCCTTATCTGACTTATCATGCAGCCAACAACTACAGCTAACCAGCGATAGCGTTAAATGCTATGAATGTCGTTGTGGGGAACCAAAACAAATGTGGTTTGAACAACTGCGACAACAGCTACATTCTGATATATATGCTTATTGCCAGTACTACTAAATTTTTTCTAAAAAATAACATTGAGAAACAATCGAATGTAGAGTGCTCACGGATTGAAACGCGACACTGCCAGCGCGTGGCCTCCAGTACACGCAGTGCCGCCCGTGGACGCCCATCGAAGCTAGGTGTTGCATTGTGGTATACCGCGAGAATGAGAGCATGTTGACCGTAGGCTTACTGCTTCCGGTTGCCAATGAGCTAGACTATGGTTCCCCGCAGCGACAGTGGGGCGCTGCGAAGAACCACGTTCAGGATCCCATTCAATTCGGAATTCATACTCTGGCTCTATTTCCATCTTCAAGATTAAGCCAATATTGGCATCTAGATGCTATTCGTACAGATTCACTTTTATCATTTGAAGAGTACAAAAATTTTAAGTTCGGGTGGAATGTTCATTTTTGTGCATGTCGGCAATGCGAGATGACCTTCACCAGCTGCGCTACAGGATTCTAAGGCTTAAATACTATCTGTTCAGATGAGCAATTTCACCTACAAAACTGTGTGCGGTGCGACGTCCCTGAAACAATCGAACATTTTTTCCTCGAGGGCCGCCATTTCTAAACAGCTAAACAACTTCTTTTTAAGGGCCCAATTGAGCGTTTGGGGTTGGCTTTTTCTATTCCACTTATATTATCTATGGGCGCAACAAATTTGGGGTTTGAAAAAGGGGATATATATATTTACATTCGAAGTTTTCTGTCCGCTTCAGGTCTTTTGAATTGCTGAAGGGTGCTCAGTAATGGGTAATTCGGGATTATTCACGTTTCCTTTAACAGCTTTTTTCCGAAAATAATTTAGTATTTTTAAGTTCCCACGTATTTAACAACCGATTTAGCCCTGGCGAATCCCCCATTGTGGGTACGTGGCAAAATCTTTGAGGACATCATCATCATCATTATTTGTAGTCCTCCCTTCTCTTCGTCCTCGTCTGTTGCGGAAACTTATTGCTTCTACGTCATGAACCAATTACCCCGCAATCAAGTCCTTATAAAGCCTTCGGTTTTCGCAAAAATTATGGTTGCCAAATTGGGATAGGATGGTCATGTTGTGTGTTCCTTGTTGATAGAAAAGATAAGTGTGGTAATAAATCGATGGCGAGTTTACCATTCGGTAATAAAAAATTCCAGCGATTCTTCGCGGCTGTGGGATTCAAGGGCCTTAATATTATTTGCAGACATCAGTGCAGAAGGCGAATCTGATGTTACGTATTTGGGGAATAGAAAGCGAGCTGCTTTCCTTTCAACTCGTCAAGGTTGGTACTATTCAGCTTAGTGTAAGGCTTCCATGCAATGCTGGACCATTCCAATTTCAGTCGTACAAAAGAAAAATAATTAGAAACTTTGCGTTGCCAGTGCAGTTAAGAAGTTTATGTCATAGAAAGCTGTTTGGGAAGGGCAGCTGTACCTATGTTGCCTACATGCAAGCTCCAAGAAAAATCGCCATTTGAAGTTAGCCCAAATATTTGTAGCTAGGCACCTCTCTAAGAGTAGAAACGCAAGTTTGTACACATAACTTACCCGAAAATCTTGAGGACACTGTTTTCTATAGCAAGGAACATTCTCCAATCGTTGTCCCACTGAAATGTATTATAAATGTTTGATTTAGGGTGACTTTGATCAATGAAAGGCCTAATATCCGGAAACAAAACACAATCGCCTGCAAATATTCTAATTAGTACAGACGGTGTGAGGACAACATCATGATAGTATAAAAGAAAAAGGAACAGAAACAGGACACTTCCTAAGGTTACACCTAACGCGACATGAAGAGATAGCGAATGGTGTAATTAATCGCAGCAGTGTGTTCGCGGTTATTAGGATAGTCTGCAATCCAGTTTACAGAGAAGTCAAGAAAGACCATACCGGTAAGCTTTGAGATACCTTTATTATGGGGAATGCCGTAAATAGCTTTACTGAAACCACACAAAATATGTCAGTTTGCCTATTGTTATCCAGACTAAGTGGAAATAAGCAAATTATTGTTACCAGTTGTGTCCCTGTCGAATATCTCTTTATAAAGCCGTGGTGAAAATTCTAAAGGGTAGAATGCTGATACAAAATTTACAAATTCGGTGGCATCTATGTGTGTCATTATTTTGCACCCAGGTTAGGTTAAACATACGGGTTGATATATTGGAGGAGACTAACAGTCACCTTGAATACAGGACTCGCTCGTTCGGCTTTCCAGTCACATGGTAGCTGTGAACTTAATCAAGCACAAAATGTCATCCAGGAATTTAACTGGTTTGCTAGATATTGCCTAATATTGGCAATCGCCAACATTGTCAATATTGTTTAATATTGGTAACATCGCCAGATTTTAGCAGTATTGCTAAAACGAACTGCTGGCGTTGATCTGCTGAGATCAATGACACAGGTGAGATTTCCGGCCTTGGCGGCCGCTTTTCTGATTGAGGCGAAAAGCAAACATGCCCGGGCACTAGAGACCTCGCAGCACGTTAAAGGTCTCCAGATGGTCAATAATAAACCGGAGCCGTCCACTACGGCGCGGCTCATCATCTGTGTAGCGTCGGCGCGTTAAACCCTACAAACAATCAACATGTTCGTCATATCTCATTAGAAGCACATTTGAAAGAATATCTAGTCCACACGACTTTTTCGGGATTAATATTGAAAAACTTCAAAAATACGTCACAATAGGACACGAAGAGCACTTCAAATGGGTCTCACACTTCACCGTTTCGAACATATACAATAGATCCACAAAAGCACTTCAAAATTACGAACTTAAATGGTTAGCAATCAGTTTTTGTTAAATTACAATCACGCCACCAATTGATATTTCGGTCACGGGTTTCTTTATGTCACAAACGTCTTTCCAGAATTTAGTTTGGTTAGTCTTTATAAAGTTGGGCAGCACTGTCCTGAAATAGCGATCTCCGAAGGAACATATAGCCCGTGCAAGGCTCCCCTTGACGACTGAAAGAGTATGAGACTGTCCATACTTTTTTTTGATTTGTTTTGTGTCAAACCGTACTGACATATATCTCGCATTATCCAGGGTGTGGGTTTGTGCACTTTTTGCGTTTATTTGGTATAAACTGATGTACGCATTGATGACGCATTTCTTTTATTTGATTCAACATTGTCCCGATGTCGCCCTCTTCAACAACAGCAAAACATGATTCCATTTATTCTATTACATATATGCTATCTGCTCCTGTGTAATCTTCAAAACCACTTACTGAATATGTTTTTGTACTTACGAATTTAGTAAGGTTACGAGAAACACTAATCAAGTTATGATCGGATGGGCCCTGTTCTACTGAAACAGTTGACTGCTCGTGCTGAGCACTTTTAAAAAACAAATCTAAAATAAAACTACGCGACCTATGCAAACGAATTGGCTCGCTCATAACTTGAATCAAGTTATAGGTGAAGGTGAAGTTGAACAATATATCTGCCTTTTTTGTACAATTCCCGGTCGTAAAACGCTGCCATTGAACGGAAGGTAGCGCTATGCACCTGCTAATAAAATTTTGTTGTTTCCAAACTGGTACCCTGTTCAGCTAGTTTCTTCATCGAGCAAAACGCAGCCTATGGAAGTCTGTAACGTGCGTATAAAATGAATGTCTCTCTACAGGACAGTCTAATGCACACACATTCTAGGTCGCCAATGTAGCCAGTTGTTGAGGATTGCGGTTTTTTTTAACAAGGACGGCTATTCCCCTTCCCTTGTAGCTCTGCTTTTTTTAACACCTTATGCAACCGGGCAAAGACGTCATCATCAGCTTTTTCGGGGCACACCCATGTAACACATACAACCGGTGCATGAGCTTTGCATTGAAGTACGGCAATTTCCATAAGATCCGCCTTGTTACTGAAACTCCGGGCATTTATGGTAACCAAGAGGAGGCGTTTTTGTTTAGAGCACTGCCCACCGTCATCGAAACATTTACTTTCCTTTGAATTATTTTTTGAAAGAAATATGGGTTTTGTTTTTGGCCTTGTTCAGTGAGTGGGCATACTATCTGCTCATCGGTAGTATTTTGCCCACATCGTTTTTATTCACCGGGATTGTTTCACCATTTTTACTGCCCCAGACATATGTTTGGGTATCTATGTACACGCGACGGCAAAACAAGCCGGAACAAGGCAGCACGTTGCAAAATGCATCACCCCACCATCTGACGTTGACTTTCTGGCATCGCGACAGCGATACGCGTGTGCGTGTTCAAGTACCTAGTCTTTTATTTTGCTTGAGGTGGCAAAGCTCATAGCACTGAGTTCTTGGCGATAGAGGTCACTTTTTATACTGAACACGTCTCGATGGAACACTCTTCGGTGGTGGATTGCTAAGGTGAAGCTAACTTCACTCTGTTTGCCTGGCTCTGACAAAAAAAGCAGCGAAATGCAAATTTTACATCCTTCTTTTGAGCGAGATAGCGTTTTTTTGCCTGTGTAAATGCGAAAACGCATCTGTGTGTGAATATACTCAACGCGCATAGTAACTTATACTTTTTTGTCTAACCTACGACCGCAGCGGCATTTGTTCGCGTTTTTCCTGTCAGTACTTGATTTAGTACGTGTACAAGGTGACCTCTCATCGCAATTTATTACAAGTAAACTATTTATCGAGTAAATTCCTTTCGGCTTTGGTGGGCTCAATATTAGTTACCGGCTGACGGCATGTTTCAGGCAAAAATACAAGGACGTGATAGAGTATTCGTGGCACAAGTTCATTCCCGAGCTGGGCAAATATGTAATCTGCCAGGTCGGTACAGAGCTAACAACGTACTCTTCACCCTCGCAGTTAGCCGCCAAACCGTGTGCGAGCGAGGCATTTTAGCAACGAGAATGACCCCTATTTCTAAACGACAAATGTGGTCAGCTTTCCCGCTTCAAGGGAAGGAAAAGATGGGGAAGCGAGCGTTCTTGGACGCGCACATGCCAATGGGTGGTTCGACACCAGAAAGGCAACGACAGATGGAGCGGCGGCATATTTTGCCACGCCCTCGCCTGCGCGGCCTATTTGTCTGCCGGGTGTATATAGTACCAAAGGTCAAGTTTTATTCAATATGTTTGTACAGGTTTGCTTTCGCGCTTGCCGGGAAGGTTTTTTCTAATACCTCCTATCTTTGGAAAAAAACTTGTTCGATTGCCAGCGTCGTCGTTTTAAGTTCTGACTCAATTTTTAGTATTCTTGCTTTGCGGCGACAATCAAGCAATTTGAAAATTTTTTGTCATCCTCAATCTCATTTCAGGTCTACCCATGCAGTAAATACGCCCGATCCTGACAGGTTAAACCTACATTATGTCTCTAAATGTCTTTGTTGACGGCGCTCAAGTGTTTGATTGTTCACCGGCCCATGAAGACCACAAACGAACAAATTGGACTTCCGAATGTGGTTTTACCATCGATTTATTTTAGTTTACAGAACACTTATTTCCTTCACACAAGCCTACTATTCCTGACCGGCATTTCTCTTCGTCATTTCTATTAACCATGTGCAGTCAACAAAAATAGAAGATGAGAAGGTCCACCACAAAAAAGATATATTTTATAGTTTTACATTATTGAAGGCTCTTGGCGACAGTCGTCAGAGTACATACAGGAAATTCGGTACTTGGAAGGCATGCAGTGCCTTCCAACGTTGAGTGCATGCTGCGTCAACAGGCTGTGTGCTGTCGGAGATTCTTGGCAATACCAAACTGCAGACATGCTATACCGCTCATGGGTCCTACTCCTTTGAAGGGCGAGCTGTTTTGCAATCAGGTGCGCACGCAATACAAAGAAACACAAGGCTAGTCCTTAACGGCGTCTTGAAGAAACAACCACAGTCACAATATTTTAAGAAATGCAACCTTTCCGACTGCGACAGTTTATGAATTCTTCTTTTTTTTTTGTGGCTCAAACTCTCGTGTTTAGGAATCTTTCAATTTCATTTTTTGACACTTTCTTTGAGTTTGAGGTTATCTCCTCTAGTTATTTGGTGCAAGTAAGATTTCCTTCCCATTGCCCCCTTTAATTTCAAACTACTGGTCACACGGTAGCAAGGAAAAGAGGACCGTGTCTGCTGTTTTCCCAATTCTTAAGGAACTCTGAGCACAAGCCGGGGCTTTCAAAAATTTTCCTTAAAAGGCGACAGAAACTTTACCTACGAAAAGAGTGTTAACATAGATACACAAATGCGTATACCCAGAATCAGTCATAACGCCAAACCTCTCAGTTAATATTACCATCCAGAATATGACTTAAATAGAGCAGGAACGTCTTTAAACTCTACCAAAAGCAACTCGGCCCTGCAGCATGGAGATGGGTGATCAGTTGTTATACGAAGTCTGCCAGATAGCTTCAGATGGGAGGGCATGCGCAACGTTAGAGATACAAGGTGCCTGAACGAGGATGCTGGTCTCAATGTCACCCTGAAAAGGATACCATCAACAAAAGTGTAGAGTATGCGTCATGCAAGTAATCAGATATTGGGGAACACATCCATTATATGCCTAATTTTCATGCGGAGGCTACTTAAAACAGAAGCCAGCCTTGGCAATTTTCGAGTGACTGCAATAAAAGGCGCTTGTGGGGAGGCGCTTTTTAATGTGCAGAAGTGAAAAAGAAAACATACGCGTGCCGAGGTGAGCCAGTAAAAAAAGATTTCGAAAGAGTACGTGGGGAAAGGAAGAGGAAGAAAAGGTGGCAAGTCGGAGGCAGGAGGGGGGCGGTTCGCAGAGTTCTCAGCTGGACGTGAACACCCAGGAGACTCGACACCAAACACCATCGTCCTCCAGACCCACAATTCTTGCAAGTCCTCACAACGTCCGCAACAATACCCTCCCCGTGCACTGGCTACCACACGGGATACAGTGCCAAGATATCGCAATGTTAACACCAACGGCAAAGTTACACAGTGCCAGTGGCCATCACACCTAGCAAGCGCACTACTCAACGGCTCAACGACGCCACCCACGTCATGCAACCATGGGCTCGAACTATTTTAGAGGCACTTTTTCTTGTGACCTTTAGTCTATTGAATAAAGTTTTACGGGTAATTTGTGTACGTACTTTTGTATTTGTCTCGACAATACAATCCGTGTCTGACATCACTCGCTTCGCTTCCTGTCCGCTAATTCGCCATAGCCTCCTCAACATAAAACAACCTTGTTTACAGCGTATCATTTGTGTTCTGTTACACCTGGACATCACGACGTACATGGGTAATATGAAATTCCCGTACTGATATTCACTGTTGCTTTCCAGTGTTATGAAGCGTCGGCGCGACCAATCGAAACATTTGCGATTGTTACACAGAAAAAGTAGTGTTAAGGTGTGAAATCGACGGTTACTTTACAGTCCAGAAACCAAACGAATTACACATTAGCTAGCGCTATATATCTGGACGAGGAACGGGCGCAGTGAAACCATCGTTGCACACAATCGTTGCGCACTATCGTTTGGCTGTTGTCGTTTCCACTGTACCTGTCCCTCATCCAAATATGCACGGAAGGTAGAACTGAACTCCAGGCTATATCAACTAGCCTTTAAAAAAAGCATCTGTTAACTAGACCGCCCCCCCCCCCCAAGGTGAGAGATAGAGAGACTAAACATATTTACTGTTTTCTAGTAGAAAGTCTTTATGGTGGCCTCCTCACACCAGGAGGAGTCCATTGGCACGGGCCGCGTCTTCTGCCCTCTCCACTAACTTGTACTGGACGTCAAGAAAACAGCTGGGAAAGGGGCTCTCCCAAAAGTTTATAAGTGTGGGAGGAATTAGACGGGTTAAGTGGGCTTTGTATACAGCCACTGACCATATCAAAAAGTTTCCTGGATTCCCCACAGAATCGGCACAAACAGCAATACAGGGTGGGCGCTATGTAGCAGTTTCTGCTCGGGTGGGGGCAAGTATTTTATTGCAAGGCTCGAAGTATTCTATCGTGTCCCTTGGGTAGCTAAAATCTGCGTCTACTTCCTCGTAGCTTCTTACTATAAGATTACAGCGCACTGTCGTTTACAGAGGCAAACGTAGACCCCACCGCACAAACAACTACCCAGAGGCTCCCACGGTGATTTGTGCAAAATTACGGAGCCCCATTTTTCTCTTTCCTTTCAAATAGGTTCAGGCTATCGGGTGACTAGATATGATTCACCAGCCGAATGTCACGCGCTATTAATTTGCCGATTAGGAAATCTGGTCACACCCAAAATGTTGATAAGTAATTCTATGTTACTCGCTAGCAGACAACTTTGTAACCTTTTCGTTACCCTATATACACCAGGCAAAAAGGCGATTAAACAGTTTTTGAAGGAAACCTGCTTGAAATAAAGAAACACGGTTACGCGCCACATGTTATCGAAAAACAATTCCGCGGGCCTGTTTTGTTTCAGCTGGAAGAAGAATCAAATTTCATAGGATCGTGCTGCAACGGAGAATGCAAAGATCCGAGAGAGTCATGCCCAATGGACATTAAATTTAGCCCAGCCACAGAATAAAGCGACCTCGTATATGCTGGTAGGAAAGTAATAAAATTCAACGGTTATGGAACACAGTTTTGGTACTTTTTCTACAAAAGGCTCAACGATCAAGCTGGTTGTTTTAAAAATTGCGAAGCGGCAAATTGCCACCTCTATTGCCAAAAACACAAGGGTTTTTCTGAGAAGGAATGGTTAGCCTTCTGAAGGCTTCGTCATGCCCAGTGAGAAGAACCCGCACTTTTATGCATGTTGAATGCATGTATTACTCCTATTACCCTGTGTTTATTGGGATGGTTTTGTCCGCAATCTATAAGAATTTTAAATAACTCAAAATATAGTACCACTGTATCCCGCAAATAGGAGTGCAGCATGAATGTATAATAACTGCATTATGTATATAATTAAAGTTCATTGTATTTATTTTATGTGAACAAAAAAGATCATTCTAGTAAGCAGAAAACGTACTAGTAACCGTGTTTAAATGCACGAAAGATATTGTTTATATTTTCGCAATATCTGTGACTAGTCTATACTAAGTACAAACAAAAATGAATTCCAAAATGCTAGTGCAATATGTCTTATTGCTTCTTTCTTAATTTTCAAGCTAGAAAATTTTTTTATGTTTCAAAATATTGCAATATGCTCTAGATTTAAAATAGGCTTTACTGCATAATCTACACGGGACATTTACTGAATGGGACCGGAAAACAACCGCAAACAACATGTATGTACATTGACTAGCCTTTTAAAATGGCTTTGTTCTACTGCTCAGTTCATTGGCCAATATCCCTATTGCAATTAGCAGCGTGGAATGACTTCCCTTCACCCACCTCTATTTCCAGCATAGATGCAGCATTATACATTTGACTGTCCGTGCTTCTGACTTAACCGGGTGGAACATTTCACAGGCACCAAGATTGAAAGGAAAAATTAGTGAGAAATACGTGCACACGTGAAACACTGCTTTTTTATAGCTTAATGCAGAATAAATGAGTCAGGCTTTTTTTCCAGCGCTACCAATGGTATTCAAAGACCAATATTTCTCATCTGCCCGTTCAGAAAAAAAAGAGACAGGATTTGTTCTACGCAAGGAATTCCAATTTACAGGACGGCAAGAATAAAACTAGTGTAAGCGCATTTCACACTGCGAAGAAGCCTCGCATCTTCAAAAAATTTAAACAACTGGGCAGAGAGGAGGGAGGTTCTGTTTCGGAATAAAGTAAAGCTACAAATGAGTGCCAAAAAAAGATGCACTTTGACAGTGTTGAGAACGTTATCGTACCTGCAACGGTATTCTATGTGTTTTGGCTTTCTTAGGCAATTGCGCCAGCCAAGCTATTTTTGGTCATTCCAGTTTTTCCATTTTTACAAACCTGGTTTGTGACCCCTCCGGATGGTAATAAATAAATACTTGTAATAACAATATTATGCCCATCAATTCATCCATCAAATATTCAATCAATCAATCAATCTGTTAGTCAGTCTTTTATATTGTGTCCAGGTGCAGCCTGGTACAACGACCGCAGCTCAGAATTAACGCAATTATGAGTTAGCGTTGCTCATACCGGCAAAAACTACGCACTGTCGTAGTTTTAAATATAGGAAGCCCCTGCAAGCACAAATACATAAATAGGCTACAGTCTTTAACAGTAAGGCATGTGGACCCACAACAGTGTTCGTAGAACGCAGATGCTAAGAAAAATATCTGTAAAGGACAGAAATCTAAATTTATGCGAAAACAGAGTGCCTTAAGATACCTTATACGCGGTGAAAGATTTATATAATAAATGAAAGTGGACCATGATGAAAAAGTTAATAAATGTAGGTGAACAGAAAACTACACATTGAATTCTGTAAATTGATGTGACAATTTTCTTGTTCGCATATTATAGTGAAGTGACACCTCGGGATCCCAAGGATAGAAAAGCGGTCACTGGCAAGACAAACTGAGAGACATGTGTGCAGAGCAGAGTCAGGAATGCTAAAATATAAAGGAATATTAAGACTTCAGAGTGTATATTACAAGGCAGAAAAAATGCGGCACAAACCACGCCGTTATTTGAGATTAAAAAGGTATCGTGTTTTTCGGTCGACGTTTGCCGCCCTTGCAGTAGAACATGTTGCAGCACATCACCCCTATACACTGTGGGTGAATTATGGTAAGCACACAAAAAATATTCGCCCTATGGCGCTTGGAGGTTAAAAATGGTAAGATTGGCACAGAGTAAGATTCAGAGTTATATATATATTACGAGTAGCGATGCATTGGTCAGAAAAAAATATCAACTTTTTGTAAACACTTTCAATGAACGTACGCCTTGCTTTGCTTTTCCAATTTTTTATGATAAAGCACACTTGAGCTGCGGACGGCAAATAGCCTTGTACAGCTTGAGCAGACACCTCGGCTCCATGAACATCTCTGACAGACTGCACACAACGCCAAGACTTCGACGGGCTTAAAAAATAATCTCCCATATTGGCGGAGACAAGCTAAAGTTAGTGTAGAAATCAACACCAAGATCCTTAACCTCCACGGGATGTGGAGGTTAAGGATCTTAGTGCACGGAGCCTTAGTGCGGTGAACTAAGAGAAAAATTCAGCACTCAGATACATCAAGAGCTGCCAAATAAACAGGTAGAAAGGAAGGCCAAGCAGCCAAAAATAAAAATTATAAAAACTACAAATTCTATATAAAACAATGTCATTCAACAAGCATACCACCATCAGTAGTGGTTGTAATGTCTGGTGCAGTGCAAAAAAACATCGTTGCTTAAGCATAGCATAGGGAAAAATAGGCGGGAAGAACAATACCTGTACAAGTAAAGTTTAACATGAAGTTTAAATTGCATATGAATGTATAAAACAAATACAGCAACTTATAAATGCTAATGGGGGCGTGGAACCGGCGTGGAACCGGCACGACTAAATGGGGGCGTGGAACCGGCACGACTATGCACGTGCCGCTCACGCATATTCTGCTTCTCGTGCAGGTGACGTGCTGTTTTGCACTGAGTGGCCCTTTTCCCGGCAACTGCAATCTCGTTCACATCGCTGGCCTTCCTCGGAGAGCCAGCGCGCATCCAATCGACGCAACTGTCACCAGCAACAACACAAGCAACGTCGCCTCAACCGGAAAATGCTTCGCAGCTGAGTACGGCAAGTGCACGGATTTGGTCTTCGAACCTTGGGACGCCGTCGAGCCTGACTTGGGACTTCAAAAGGACGGATCCACCATTGCGGCCCTGGGGCGTGGAACCGGCACGACTATGCACGTGCCGCTCACGCATATTCTGCTTCTCGTGCAGGTTGGTTCTGTCACTTTGCCGTCCCGAAATGTTGCGATCTTTATTTTGCCGGTTCCACCCCAAGTGCTTTTCAATTGTGCGATTAAGCATTCACTATGTAGAAGACGTTCGAGGCGCCAATTTCTTCTTTTGCGAAGAGCTGCGTTTTATTTCTTGCTGCTGCTATGTTGCGGTGATGTGGAGGTAAACCCAGGACCTACGGAAAAGCTTACACTGAAGTCAGTTGCTGACGAACAAAAAGAAATAAGAGATCAGTTATATCTTATCGAGACAAACCAGAAAGCCCAAGCTCAATCACTAGAAAATTTGACGAAACGGATTTCTGACTTGGAAGAAAAGTTCCCTGAATTAGCAAAAATTGGCCCCATGGTAACTGAGTGCAGAAAAGGGTTTGAGGAAAATCCAAAAGTCATAGAGACGCTACGGGCAAAGGTGGAAGACCTGGAAAACCGGGGTAGGCGCTGCAACCTTCTCTTTTTTGGCATCGATGATACAGATGCCACGGAAAGCTGGGCAGCTTCGGAAAAAGTTGTACAGAAAGTATGTGCAGAGAAATTACAAATTAACCCTCAAACTATCGCTAGGGGTCACAGGATCGGAAAATTCAACCCAGAACGTAAACGACCACTGATTGTTAACTTTGCGTCGTTCAAAGAAAAAGAAGCTATCCTAACTTCTGCAAAAATGCTTAAGGACACTGGAATCAGCCTGTCAGAAGATTTCTCGGAACAAGTACGAAGGAAAAGAAAAATACTTTGGGAATTTGCTAAAACTCACAAACAGGCCGAAACGCGTGTTAACCTTAGACTCGACGTACTATATCTTGACAAAGTAAAATACGTAGTGGACGAAAAAACGAACCAGGTTGTAAAGCCTAAATGACCCTGCATCAAACCACTTACTACGCTTTCATTTTTGGTACTAAACTGCCGTAGCATCAAAAACAAAGTTGAAGAATTCGATAGCCTGGTGCGCACAGTAAAGCCGTCTGTTGTTATCGGCACTGAATCTTGGTTGTATGAAGACATTGCAAACAATGAGGTATTCCCTGAAAATTACGAATGTTACAGAAATGATAGGAATGGTCACGGAGGCGGCGTGTTTATCTTAGTCGACTGCAACATTGCATCCTTAGAAAGTGATATCGTCACTACTCATTGTGAATCGGTATGGTGCCGCTTAAGATTGTGTAATGGGAAGTCCCTATCGGTATGCAGCTTTTACCGTACACCGACATCCGGCGTAGAATACTTATCCCAATTTTTCACTGCGGCTGAGTAGGTTCAGAGTGATTATGTCGTTTTAGGTGGCGACTTCAACCTGCCAGATATTGAGTGGCATCGTCAGCCAGCTTTTCCAGGAATATCTGGTAGCCTTAGCACATTAATGGTTAATTTTGTAAACTTGCTTTCACTAACACAAATGGTATTAGAGCCCACCAGAGGCAACCACATTCTAGATATCGTTTTAACCAACGCACCTGAACAGGTGCTATCAACTGTCATTATGCGTGGTATTAGTGATCACCAAGCTGTCCTTTGTGAAATGAACCTAAAGAATACTAACTCGTACAATAAGAACTGCCGGAAAATTTTTAATTACTCAAAAGCTAACATAGCAGAAATCAATGGCGCGTTAAATAATTATTTCCCTACTTTTGAAACGCTGGCAGAATCACATTCTGTAAATAAGCTCTGGCACATCTTCAAAAATAAAATTGTAGACCTACGCGATAAATACGTGCCATCATGGTCACTAACTCCAAGACGTAGTAAAAATAAACCTTGGTTCACAAAAGAATTACACCGGCTCACACAACGAAAACAGAGGATTTATAAGCTTTTTAGGCACAGTCCATGCGCAGAAAATGCAGATAAGCTTAAAAGAATATCTTACCATGTCAAATCAGCCATAGCAGAAGCCAAGTCCCGATTTTTCGATTCTTTTGAATATAGGCTTAAACAGAACCCAAAAGAGCTTTGGAAATACATGAAAAGTAGTAAAAAAGACAGTATCTCGATTCCACCTCTAGTTGAAGGTGACAGTGTTACGGAGGAAGCTTTCGAAAAAGCGCAATGTTTCAATCGCTATTTTAGTTCTGTATTTCGATCGGCGTTATCGCCAACTGATCAACATAGCATAAGTACCCTTGTAGTTCAAAAACCAATGGAAGATATTCTTTTTGACACTCGCGGAATCGAAAAACTGCTGGAGAACTTAAATGTTTGAAAAGCAGTTGGCCCAGACCAATTACCAAATGCACTACTAAGGCCTTGCGCGTCTTCTGTTGCACCATATTTAGGAAAAATTTTCGAAAAATCTTTCCAAGAGGGCGTCCTTCCACATGAATGGAAAATAGCGAGTGTTACTCCAATTCATGAGACCGGCCCACGTTCTGTTGTATCAAATTACCGCCCCATCTCTCTAATTAGTGTGTGCTGCAAGGTCCTAGAACATATTTTGTATAGCAACATAGTAAAACACATTGAAAAACACGCTTTGTTTAACCCATCGCAGCATGGATTCCGGAAGGGTTTATCTTGCGTCACTCAACTCATACAGTTCACGCATGATATCGCACTAACACTTGATGGTCGTGAATCTGTTGACTGCATTTTCTTAGATTTTAGAAAAGCATTTGATGTAGTACCACATAAACTGTTATTGAAAAAACTGTCCTTCTATGGTATCACCCCTAAGACTTTGTCATGGCTTTCAGCGTACATTACCGGTAGACAACAATATGTAATCATCAATGGTGCAGCCTCTCATACCTCAGCTGTGTCGTCAGGGGTCCCCCAGGGATCGGTCTTGGGGCCTTTGTTGTTTCTGCTTTATATAAATGATATCAGTGATAACATTACATCATCCATGAAGCTCTTCGCTGACGATTGTGTGCTGTACAGGAATATTTCTTGTGAAAGTGACGCCCACGTAATTCAAAATGATCTGAACAAGATTAATACTTGGTGCGAAAAATGGGGCATGTCATTAAACCTGGAAAACACTGTCTTTATTAGGTTTACCAGAAAAGAAAAAGTCCACTACCCAACTTATAAAATAAGAGATTGCTCATTAAAGTGCGTAAGGGAATTTAAATACTTAGGAGTTTACTTTACATCAACACTGTGCTGGCACAGACACATCGATTATATTACCCGTAAGGCTTCAAGGACATTAGGTTTTCTGCGCCGCAACACAAGCACCTTTCCGCAAACTGCCAGAGAAATATTGTACAAAACAAACATACGGCCTATACTCGAATATGCTTGCACGGTATGGGACCCGCCAACCCTGCTTGATAATGCTAAATTAGAAAAACTTCAAAACCTCGCAACCAGGTATGTGTTAGGAAAATTGGCAAAAGAGACAAGTTTTAGTAAAAATACCCGCTTGAACTTACTGAATTGGGAATCACTTGAGCATCGCAGAACTGTATTTCGCTTAAAATTATTTTATGAAGTTTATTTTTCACAGAATGGTATGCCGCGCGAATCGTATATTTTCCAGCCTCATCACATATCCGCCCGCATAGACCATATTTATAAAGTTCGTGAGATAGATTGTAAATCTAGTGCGTTCTTTCACTCATTTTTTCCTAAAACCATTCGTCAGTGGAACAGATTACCTTCTTCCGTGTTTGTGCACCATTCTAGTAACACGTTCCTGTCCACAGTTACGTCACTCGAAGGCCTAAACTAACATTGTCATGTGTTTGCTACAGCGCAGGTTTTGCTGTTTCCTCAAATCACATGTCCGCTCACTGTTCTGTAATTGCTTCTTTTAATACATGAATTGCATTTTCTCAGCCCCGCCGAACGCACTGTTTTATCAATTATCGTAACAATGCCGTCTTTTCACGTGGTGTGTCTGAGGGCTATCGAAAATGTTATGTGCCCTTTCCATTGCTTTGTCGTTTTTTTATTAACCTTTGATTCCCGCTTGTATAACGTACTTGTGAGTGCCTTTTTCTGAATTATTGTAATAATGCAGTATTTTTTCGTGGCATGTCTTCAGCTATTTGAAATGTATATATGCGTTCTCTTATAACTTGCTTTCTTGCTTGCTGATAAGTACTTCTTGTGACTGCCTTTTTGTGCACCCCCCCCCCCCCCCACTGAAATGCCGCACGGCGCTGTGGGTTTGATTGATTGATTGATTGATTGTGGGGTTTAACGCGCCGACGCAACGCAGGCGATGAGGCGCGCCGTAGTGGAGGGCTCCGGATTAATTTTGACCACCTGGGGATCTTTATCGTGCGCCGAAATCTCGTACACACGGGCGTTTTTGCTTTTCGCCTCCATCAGAAAAGCGGCCGCCGCGGCCGGGAATCGAACCCGCGACCTCGTGCTCAGCAGCGCAACGCCTTAGCCACTGAGCCACCGCGGCGGGTGGCGCTGTGGGTACTAAATAAATAAATAAATAATAAATAAATAATAAATAAATATAACTGTTTTGTAGCTCTTTGCGCCGGACGGCCTTGCGCCATTAACAACCAACCACCAATAAATTATTATGTTTGCCTTTTATTGTAATGAATACCATAGAAACTTCCCCATCAATAGTGAAAATTTAGAGCGCAACAAATTTAGACACAAGACGAATGTTGTTGCGCTTTAAATTTTCACTATGGAGTACCAACTAGCTCGAACCCTCACGTTGTTAAGTTATATTCCCCATCAAGCTTAATTTATTTCAACCGAATGCTAGTTTACCAGTGCACAAAGACTTCAGTTCCTTGTAATATTTTATAATTTTTTTTTGCCCAATATAGAAATAATCGGGCCTCGCATTGCATTATCCCTACCAAGACAGCGTACCTGTAATATGAGTAAATTTTTACTAAGGTTTACCTTTTGGCAGTTAAATGCTTTTATTTTCATTTTTTCTATTATGTGTGAAATACTGGAATTTACTCCATTCTGATAGTCTTGCGTGTATTGCTTTTTCCTGGGACTTGAACCGTCACCTTCTTCCCTAACTATTAGATTATTGCAATATTGTGTACTGTGAGATTGTACCTTTACATTATATGTATCCCCTTCAACGATCACCAAAGCATTTTCCCGAGTATTCGGAAGTATATAAATAAAGAATACTTTGCTTTTCCCTTCCCCAGAATCAATGCACGACCACGTATATAGACTGAAAAACAAATGACAAAAACCATACGGTAAAACACATATGTCAAAATTTTAACTGCCGAGCTGATTGCGCTTGAGCTTGGTCTGGCGGAGTTCACGAAATGAGTAGGCAAAAAAACACTACCCAGAAAAAACACCCAGCGCACGTGAGCTTCACCTCGTAAAGAGCGCGTGGCGTCGTTCAAACTTCCACCTGGGATTCCGCCACGAAAGGACCTCGCCCAAAATACCAGTAAAAGAGTCCACACGCGTCCGCGCCTTATGTGGAAATACAGCACCGCTCGCGCTACATACGCCGAGTTTGCGAAGTCGGGTGCCACCAGTTCTAGCGTTTGGTTACACGCTCCATATTGGGAGAGATGTGAAAGAATGCGACCAAATTGATCCGGGCCTGACAGTCATGAAGAACGTTCACTGCAAAGATCGGAACTCCGTGTGAGGTACAACGGCCACGGATAATACGAAGGGACAGATGCTGCCAGCTTTGCGGTTTCTTCAGCCTTCCACCACCAGTGCAAGCATCTTCAGTTTCTTTGATTGGCTGCTGTTTCTTCGAAAATGCGGTTATACAAACTTTTTTTATTCTGTCCGAACATTATCGTGACCCGTTTCTTTCGGATGCGCTTTCCTCACTGCTTTTGGAAATTTGCACGAGTTCACAGGAGTTGTTTTCGACGTAACCGTGATATATTCTAGAATACCTCAATACAAAGAAAAGAAGGCTGTCCTTAAACTTCAAACCTATACCAGTCTCGGCAAAAATTATTAGTTATATTTCATTTACCATACAGTTCGTCAATTGTAGTATCAGAACTCACATAATCTCAGTAATCAAATGCACCTCCTTTCAACGTCATCATGACAGAATCCCGGAGGATTCCAGTGTGCTCATGATAACAAATTTTCTTGGTATTTACAATGTTGCTACAAAACGTTTGACTGTTAAAAGACCAATAGCCGTACAAAACATCTTAGACGAATGCAGCCAAATCATCTTCTGCCGCGTCCTGTGCGGCATGTGGCCCGAATGTCGTCCGTAGAAGGACATGGCACAAAAATAGCAGCACGTTCACGGAAGAAGCACATGGCAATTTAAAAGAAATACAACATACTTCACAAACAAAAACACAATAGTCCATAATGTTTACACACTCAACAACTCTAGTTGCAGCTTCAAATTACCTTGAAACAACAAAATGATTTCCCTATATCACGTTATCAGGGCTCCAATATCTGCCTATAGCTGAAAACGACATATTTATTTAATGGGTTTATGGACTGGCTGGCGTTTTGGAGAAACATTGCTAACTAGAGGCCACTTTGGTCACCCCCAGGAGTAGCCCTGACTTTTCGCATGTCCCTTACCTCTACATAAAAGCAGTGATAACGGAAATCAGTAACCACTGGCCGAAAACGTGGAACACGCCGACAACAGGCTGCCCGCTACCAAACATATAATAATATTTCTAACAGACAAAGCAGACACATGGAATGCTCTCAAATTGTTGCGGATGGGCCACCCATGTGCCGCCCGCTGCGGCGCCAAGGGTCTGCTGCAGGTGTGCAGATGGCTTAGTGGTAGTCCGCACCCTCATTCTTTGCCAGGCCTAAAACAAACACGAAGAAAACACTTCAAAGACCTATGCAGATAATGTATTGCACTACACCCAGCCTTTTTTACCCCTTGACGATTTTCGTTAGGCGTGTTTTATTGGTTCTTTTTCTTGTTTTTTTTCCGCAATACTCTCAATCCCCAAGGGGGAGTATTACAGGAGGGAGCTTATACACTCAAAGCTACAGAAAAGATGCACAGCTTGCCCAGGCAAGCTGCGCATCTTTTTTTTCTTTACAGTACTACAGTACTACACTGAACGCAGTACTACAGTGAACGTTCATATTAGGCATATTATAAATTGTACAATAAAAAAAAACAAGCATCCATATTTGAACAACACAAACACCCAGACATACACGCACCACATTAGATAGGCTTCAAGGTGCTCAGGCAATTCACACAGTTATAATGTACACCAACCACATACAAGGTAAGTATGAACACCGTCCTTCAAGATACACACCTAGAACCTAGATCACTTTTTCCAGCAAGTTGCAAAAATATTTTAATGGTTGGCTTTTGAGTGATAACAGGGCCTAATTCATTCCATTTCCGAATGCTGCGTGGAAAAAAACAATAACTAAAAGTGTTTCTATTAAAGGGACACTAAAGTGAATTTGTCAAGCTCCCGTTTTTGCTTGCACTGCGTAGACTGGCTCAAATTAGCACACTTTTCATCGTTTATCCGGTTGACAAATCGGTAATTATTTTACAAAGCGCGAAAGAAGAAAAACTACCATACGCTGTTTGCGGCGGCCGCACCAACTAAGGCTGTGACGTTGAGAGGAGGGGCGCCGTGATTGGACGATGCCCAAGGTTAGCAATCACACAAGTTTCGGTTTCGGTTTCGGTTCTGTAAAACATAACCAATGGCTTTGTTGGATGGGCATTCTCAATATCTCAGTAATCATCGTACCGCGCTTCTGCCATGTTGTCGGCTGTAAAATGCACAAGATAAGCCTCCCAGGACGGCTTGTAGTCGTAGCATTCACTAGCCGAGACCTACGCAGTGCATGAACGCCCTCCGCGTACCCGCAGACGCCCAAATGTCATGCGCTTTTCCCACATATTTGGAGCTTGCCTCCCTCATGCCTGTATCGTAAAAAGCGTGTTCGCACCAGGCCAAGGGTCTGTTCATTCTGGCCTGTGCCCACTGCCTGCAAGCAGTCGGTGCTTATGGCAACAGCACGCCAACGAGAACTCGCTAGCGCGCCAGTGCCAGCCTGCGCCCGTTTTGTGAACTAGTTCGTGTAGCCATGAACGTTGCGGCCCCAAAAAAGGTGAACTCAATATAGAAAACATCGGCGGAAAACAAAAAAGTTAACTTGAAAAAAAAAAAGCACGTACCCGCGGGGATTCCAACTCGTGACTCGCAAAACATTCGCCGTGGATTCCTAGCGCCTCAGACCGCTAGGCCACGGAGCGGGACGCCAATGCCTTGCAAATATAGGGTATATATTGTACAACCGGTTTACACTTTTATTTAGTTTTGGCATTTCAAGCCGCTTAGGTGACTATTTGTTGTACTGGGATCGTGCAGTAAGCGTCGCCCGAGTTTCCACAGTAGCTCACGTCTAGCAATTGCATTTCGTAGACGGAAAAGCGTTCGCAGATGCGTAGTCGTGCTGCTGACCGCTGTGCTTGTTCGCCCAGCGCAAAAACGTGCTTCCCGCGCCCTAGTTTTACGCTGTACGGTAAAAATATCAGTTGCTTTTATTTGCTTAGTACCTATATTGACTTCGCTGACTCTTCTCCCGCCTTCAAGAGGCCTTATATTTTCCTACTGGCGTACCAGTCAGCGAAGCGTCGCATGTGCAGCGCTTGTGTGAAGCGACCTTGACTTGGAGCTAGATACAGTGTACAAACAAACCAAGTAAAGAAAGGCACATTCTTCCATTCACAAACGTGTCCTGGCTTCGTTTCAACTAAGCGAACGAATTGCGACCAAGCAATTTTTTTTAACCTCCTTGATTGCGACGACCCGCTGGCGGCCGGCGGACGAAACGCTGGGCCGACTGACTCTGTCGGCCGGGGAGCCGTGCAGTAGCGCAGCCGTGGCGCAGCCAATTGCCAGCTCATCCCCTCCTGACGTCACACGAAAACGCCACAGAAAATGGGCGAGCGTAAAGAGAGGAGGACAGCGTTTTCGAATTAGTTTTTCTACTAAATAAAATCGCGTAAACGTGCCTAGAGTGGTCGAAACATGGCCTGGGGACTCCGGACTACAATTTGCGCTAGTAATCCCGCAATGTTTACATATCACTTCAGTGTCCCTTTAACTTAATAGTTTTGTAATTCCCAAGATTGGCGTTGTCTTTTCTGCCTACCGTCGTTAAAGATTGAGAAGGAATTATTCTCAAGAGTTTATTCTCAACGATTTGTGGATTGTCTGATATAGAAACTAGTCGAAGAAGCTGTGCGCTGCTTGAAAAGGTGGGTATTCCTGCCCGACGTAATAGTTCAGTTGTCGAGTCTGTGCGCCCATATCTGTTGTAGATAAGGCGCAGTGCTTTGCGTTGAAACCTATTAAGAGTTGTAACGTTAGACGTGGTCTGAGCGAACCAGACAACAAATGCATATACCAAGAGTGGCCGTATGAACGTGACGTATGCCAGAAAATTGGTTTCGTGGGTGGAAGAATAAAGTGCCTTTTTAATAAAAGTAATTTGTTTAATGCTATCTTTGTGACGTAGCGGACATGCTCGTCCAGCCAAGATCCGGAGATATAGTTACGCCTAGGTATTCATATTTACTTAAACTTTGGAGTTTCACATTGGTAAATTGGTACTAAAATAAAAATTTACTTTTCAACTTTTCTTAGTAATGAACAGGCAGACTGTTTTGTCGATGTTCACCTTCATTTGCCAGTCGTGGCACCACTGGGCTATCTTTTTTCAATGAGTTATTTAGTTTCAGCTGGTCTTCAGGGTGTTTTACTTGGTTGTAGAGAATGTAGTCGTATGCAAAAAGCCTTATTGGAGTATCTACTTAGTAAGCTAAGTCGTTGATGAAAATTAAATGCAACAAATGAGCTAATACCGAACCTTAAGGGACTCCTGACACAAGTGGAGCCAAATCAGAATGATGGTTGGATCACTGTACAAATAGGCGGCGATTAGTTAAAATTACGTATGCAACGGAGAACCGCCCCATCCCCTGGTAAATTAAGTTTGAAAAGTAATTTAGCGGGAGAGACACGGTAAAACGCCTTAGAGAAACCAAAAAAGATTACATCACTTTGCGAGCGCTCATTTATTCCTATAGATAAATCATGCAAAGCTTCAACAAGGCGAGTAACTGTAGATAATGAGGATCTAAATATATGCTTATTGGGTAGAGAATGTGGTTTGATTGAACGAAATTTGTTAGAACTTTCAGCACAATATATTCGAGAATTTTGCTGCAGGTGAAATTGAAAAAGTGCGATAGTTAGCGTAAGTCGATTTATCACCTAATTTGTGTATTGCATTTATTTTAGCTGTTTTCCATTCACATGAGAGTCAAGAATCCTTGATTGATTTGGCATATATACGAAACAAATATCTACTAGCTGGTTTGACGTACCGTTTCAGGAAACCATTTGGAATACCATCTGTAGCGCAGCGTTTTCTTTCGTTAAAGGGACACTGAAGTGAATTTGTCAAGTTCTCGGTTTTGCTTGCACTGCGGAGACTGGCTCAAATTACCACACTTTTCATCGTTTATCCGGTTGACCAGTCGGAAAATATCTCATAAAGCCAGAAAGAAGAAAATCTACTATGCGCGGTCTGTGGCGGCCGCTCCAACCAAAGCTCGTGACGACAGGAGGAGATGCACCTTGATTGGACGATGTCCAAGGTTAGCATTCAAACAAGTTTTCGTTTCGGTTCTGTAAAACAACATGCTTGGCATCTGACGGCATCGTTGGATGGGCATTCTCGATATCTTCGTAATCGTCGTACCGCGCTTCTGCCATGTTGTCGGCTGTAAAATGCCTAAGATAAGCCTCTCAGGACGACTAGGAATAGTAAGAATCACTAGACGAGGCCTACACAGTGGATAAACGAGCTCCGCGTCACCGCAGACACTCAAATGTCATACGCTTTTCCCACATATTCGGAGCTTGCCTCACTCAAGCCTGTATCGCAAAAAGCCTGTTCGCACAGGGCCAACGGTCTGCTGATTGTAGCCTGTGCCTACTGCCGGCAAGTAGCCGATGCTTGTTGCAACAGCATGCCAACGAGAACTCGCTAACGTGTCAGTGTCAGTCTGCGCGCGTTCTGCGAACTCGCGCGTGGAGCAGTAATCGTTAAGGCCCAAAAATGGTGAACTCTGTTTAGAAATCATCAGACGCAAACGAAAAAATCATCTTACAAAAAATATGTACCCTCGGGGATTCGACCTTGCGACTTGCAAAAACAATAATCCTAAAGCTGCAGCCCACTCGGACACGAGCCAGCTTTTCCACCGTTGGAAATATAAGGTATATATTTTAGAACCAGTTTACACTTTTATTTAGTTTAAGCATTTGAAGTACCTTAGGTGGGTATTTGTTGTATAGCGCTCATGCAGTAAGTGACCCACAAACTTCCACAATATCTCCGGTCTAGCAAGTATTTGTTGTATAGCGCTCATACAGTAAGCGTCCCCCAAACTTCCACAATATCGCACGTCTAACAATTGCATTTCTCAGACGGAAAAGCGTCCCCAGATGTGTGGTTGTGCTGCTCACCACTATTACTGTTTACCCAGCGCCAAAAAGGGCTTTCTGCTCCCTAGTTTTGCGCTGTACGGTAAACATTTAGGTTGATTTTATTTCCTTCGTACCTACATTGACTTCGCTGACTCTTCTCCCGCCATCAATTGTCCTTAGATTTTCCTACTAGCGTACCACTCAGCGAAGCGTGGCATGTGCACTTGTGCAGCGCTGGTCTGGAGCGACCCGGGCTCGGAGATTGATACTGTGTACAAACTAAAAAAGTAAAAAAAGGCACATTCTTTCATTCACAAACGTATAATTGTGGCTTAGTTTCAACTAAGCAAGCAAATTGCGACGAACAATCGGCGACCGGCGGGATAAACGCTGGGCCGACTGATTCTGTCGGAAGGTCTGCGAGCCGTGCAGTAGCGCTGCCAATTACCAGCTCATCTCCTCCTCACGTCAGAAGAAACCGCCACAGAAAATAGTCGAGGGTGCAGAGAGGAGGACAGCATTTTCGAATTGATTTTTCGCATAAATAAATTCGCGTAAACGCACCCAGGTGGTCGAAACATGGCCTAGGGACTCCGGACTACAATTTGCGCTAGTAATCTCGCAATGTTTACAAATCACTTAAGTGTTCCTTTAATGCTCAGAAGGAGAGAAAATATCCCCGTTTTTGATATGATAGGCGCGTTTGGTAGCGTTACATCATCATTGTACCTGAAAATGCAGGGCCTAATGACACCGTTATCGGAAGCGAACACTGAGTGAAAATAAGAATTTAAATCCACTGACCTAGTTTTGTCCTCTAGACCATCTCATAAAACCGCTGAAGTGTTGATTGAATTATTATGTTGCTGCAATTTATGCGGTGATTGTGTCATGGACGTGTGTAGCGTATGTTTGCAGTAATGTTGCTTAGCGGTATGAACTTTATTTTTGAGGAATTTATTCAGAGCGTGTATTTGGAAGCTGTTGCCTGGAGCAGTCAGGTGTTTCTTAGATTTTATAAGCCGTTTAAGTTTAGGTTTAATATGAATTACATCCTGCGTAATCCAAGGGCTGCATTTTTTGTTTTGCGCACACTAGGAACAAAGTTTTTCATACCATACGCAACAATATAATGGAATTTCAACCAGACCTCGTCAATACTATGGCTTTCAGAACGGCACTATAAAATGTATAGTACTTGTGCGCAAGGTATGTCATTATAGCAGCATCTTTAGCTGCATTAGATGCGTGTAGCTGTTTTACTGGACTGTGTGGTCTGGATTGTTTAATCGAATGCAGCCTGCATAAAACCATTTTGTGGCCACATAACCCCTCAAGTATTTGCATTCGTGTTTCTTTTTTTTAACTTCGTTACTTACAAAGACTAGATCCTGTATTGAAGACGATGCTTCTTGCACGCGTGTTGGTGCACGAACAAGATGGTCAAGATTAGGTGTAAGCATTATATCTATTAAAACACTTCGCGTTTTACATTCTGTTCTAAGAGAACACCAGTCGATTTTGGGAAAGTTAACGTCGCCGGCGAGTACGATTGGTTAAAGTCGCCGGCGAGCCATGTACATTGGAGTGGATGTAGTCGTAAAATAACAGGAGATGCGTACTGTCAGCATTAGGTGGCGTATAAACTACACCAACTTTGGTGGTTTTGTCTTTGAGATGCACATTACACCAGAATGCTTCAACATTGGTGGCATCTGGCATAACAGAAAAGCGTATTCCTTGTTTGAAAAAGAGAGCAACACGTCCACTACGTGACCATCGGTCTTTTCGTACGGTCGCACATCCCGGTAGGACAGCGTCATTATCAGAAATGCTAGAATGTAGCCACGTTTCAGTGACAGCAACAATATCAGGCGCAAGACCCAAAAGTATTGCTTTTTGCTGGTCTACGTTACTCGCGAGACTGCGAGCATTTAGGAGGAGGAAACGTGCTGACTTCGGCTTCTCATTGCTCACTTCGTTTGAAGGTTCTTGCACCGCGACCTTCTGCTTGGCCTTTTTTGTTATCTCCACCATGTCGTTACGGCTTTCATCCCCACAATAAACATGACAATCGACATTGACCTTATCATACACAAGGTGCACTTTCAAAGCGAAACTTTTTCCCTCTACCCCCAAGGATTCTTTCGCGACCGTTGTTGTCAACAGAAAACTCCCTCGAACACATTAAAGAAGTTACTGACACCACCAGGAGTCAAATACAGTAACAGAACGTGACCCCATCGTCTTACCGATTGAGCTACGAGCCCACATGGTAACGGACCAGACAGGCGGTGCACCTACCAAGCACATCGGCGGGTTTACCCCTTGCCTTCTCGTTCAATGCCACGCGATAGCGCCGCGTGACCTCTCGCGCCGCTGTGAGCTTCACCTAAGGCACGTGTGCGCACCTTCGGAATGCGCTAGGACCTATAAAAATTAAAGGTAGCTCACACCAACGCATGCAACCCGACTTCCAGTACCCCAATATGCTAAAGCCTGTGGCCTCCAGTGTTCACCTAAAAAAGCAGAGCACCTTGTCGTCTGCCCTCACGCCAAACGACACAAAGGAGGACAATCAAATAGTGCTTGGTGGACAGGCCATCACTCCAAGTCCCATCATCAAGATCCTCGGCCTAATTCTGCAGTCCAACACCAAGAGTGACGAACCTTGCAGCTCCTCAACACAGCATCAATCAAATCATACACATTATCAGGCGTGTTGCCAACATGAAGCGAGGCCTCAAGCAAGCCAATACGCTTCGACTAATTCAAGCTTTCGTCCTCTCGAGTATCACTTACGTCACCCCTGTCTTCTTTTCGGCAAGCAGGATATAAATATGGTTGATATTATGATTGTAAATACGGTTAGGCGGACCATTGGTCTCCCCATTATTGCGTCCACGGAGTTACTGCTTAGGATGGGGCTCCACAACACGGTGGAAGAGTTGATAGAGGGCCATCTTTCTACCCAGACGCTCCGATTGAGCATAACTTCAGTGGGTCGCCGCATTCTTCACTAGATTGGCTGGGCAGCACACAATGTCACTCCCGGATTCGAGGCGACAAGAACTAAGATGGCCCCACTATAACTACAAATATGAACCTCTCACAACACGAGGGTTGCCGACAAGCACGGGCTCAAGCGCTAAGCACCACCCTCGGCATGGATCATGCTGCCTTATCTTATGCACCCGTGTGGCAACGACACTGAATATAAACTTTGCTCAGAAGTAGGAACACTGCGCCACATAATCGGGGTGTGCGACTTTAGCCCTGAGCAACTTCCTCTCTTCCCGTCAACTACCAAACAAGGGCAGTCGGAGATGCTGCTGTACAGCTTCTCTCTGCCTACAGAGCTTACGCTGGTTGACAGAGCACAGGCGGCGCGAAATCCATGGGTGCTCCAGGGTAGAAGGAACCACTCCCCTGGGCCGCCCTTTGGGCCTTTCAAAAGTATATCTTTCTCCCCGTCCTTCTCCATCTCTCAGATTTTGTCGCCTCTATAGGCAATAGCCGAGACGGAAAAGTGAGATCGTCGAACACCGGGTTTGAGCTTCCTTAAATTTTATAACAAAAGAGTTTCCACTCATGTGCTTCTCCAATACAACTCAAACACCGTTCAATAATCATGGATTGATTTGACCTTAGCAAAGAATATCTGTTTGTAGTAATAAAGGGTGTGGTTAAGTGCATTTCACTTGTCTCTGTTTTTACTATTTGTAGAGCCACATGAGTGAATTTGATATCGCATGAGTAATCGTTGTGGGTGCCGCTTACAGCTTTGCTTTCTAAGCACAATCACAGGGTGGATTGGCGCGCATTTTTTTATGATGGTCCCGGGTTTCTTTCGTTCGAAGCCACAGCTCCTTTTCTGACATCCCGGATAGCCTGTGAAAAATCTTGGTTCACTGAAACCGCAGATCCCTTCAATTTCGGGCAGTTTTTCAGAATACGTTCTTTGTCTCGGAAGTCAAACAACGCTATTATTACAGGCCTGGGTTTGTGGTCCAGCCCCTGCTTTTTTCGACCAAGACGGTGAATCCGCTTGATACCTCATATCTTTACGCCAAGCACACCCTGAAAGATTGATCTAATAACAGGCTTCTCGAGCTTTTCCGTCGTCTCGTTATCCTGTTCGTTAATGCCATATACTAATTTGTTTGAACGACGACTCCTGTTTTGAAGGTCGTCAATTTTTAGCCATACTTGAGAGGCTACTATTCATTTCTGCTTCTTTGTTAACGGAGTGCGTTACTTTTCGCTCGAGTCGAGCAAGTTTTTCTAGATTTTTATCAATTTCAGTAATGGTTTATTGGCCACTGTTTTGCCTTCTTTGATATCTTTATTATCCTCAGCAATTGCTGATAGCTGCTGTGGAAGTTCTTAAAGAGTCCGTCCGGGGTTTGACTTCACGAAGCCACCCTGTAAGAGTAAAAATCGCACAGAGACACTAAGATACCAGCCAGCTCATGCAACTTATACAAAGGTCGAGGGCACGGCAGCAGTATTAGGCTAAAATTGTTAAAAGGGAAACATGTGTCAAAGTTTTTCCTCAGCTGGATGAGGAAGAGAAACGGGGTTTTATCCGGCATCCCAGCACTGCCGCAGTACAACAGCTGAGCAATCCGTGGGGGACGTGCTTTTTACCCGCCGTGTTGCGATTGAGCTGGCGACAAAACAGTAACTTCCGGTTGAAGGGCGGTGCCGGCATAGCTCTTGCCAGGCAGCACTTCCCACGATGGAAAATGATGAACCAATTCACGCTCTGCAGCGTTGTTGTTCACAATCTTCGTAAGCTGCGCATTAGATTGACGACGATCAGCCCGTTCGTGTCCGTAGCAACACCAACACAGTCTGGATGAGGAAGAGAAGTGGATGATGAAGAGAAAAGGATGAGAAAACGGAAGAGGAACGTAAAGAGGGATTTAATTTTCGCAATCATTCAATGTCACTGATACCCTCACCTGTAAGCTTTCTTAAACAACCTAACTGTAGAACCTGAGTCTATACACGAGCCATCTTATGTGCCTTTTGCCTACTTTAAATTATAGGATTGAATGAATGGGCGCCTAAATTTAGTTATCGCAAAATTGTAAACATTGATTTTTTGGCGTTCCTTGCCCTAGCTGGCCTTGCGCCATTCGAAACCCAGTTATCATCGATAGCAAATTTTTCTATTACTCTAAGTTGGAATGACGAAAATTAGTAACGTAGTTTATAGTACAAAGGGCCTGCTGAATTCTCAGTTGGTACTTTTTCTGACTAGTTTCTTTATGAACAATTCTGTAAGAAATCCCAATATGTTGAAAATTATCGCATTGCCGTTTCAGACTTTTTTCAGCAATGGTCAATTCAACCTCTGTAACTTCGGGCTTGGAAGTATTTCCTAAGAGTTGCTTTTTTACCTACCCTAAAAATGTCACTAAATGGTTAAAAACTGCGCTCCTCGCCTCAGATACAAATCACAAAGGGTAAAACACCTGAAGAGCCTGGTTTTAAATCATCAAGTTAAAGTGGCAAATGCTTATAACAACCGTACTCTTATTACGTCAAGTCCCCTCAGAGACACCAAAACAGGCACAGCAATACATAATTCGTTCTTCGTGTGATACACAACGTCAGAAATAAGGTTTTCGGTTGGAAGCTTCTCAAGAAAAGCGAATTTGGCTTACTGCAAAACTTATGTTCAGTAATTACATTCGGAAAAACAGCTCCTGAATACAGAAAACTGTTAAATCTTCAATGTAAATTTACGAATGAAGAATTCACAAATACCATGCGGTCTGTTCTGGATCCAATGATATCAATCTTTATCATATTGTTTTCGTTCCCTTAGCCTTTACATACGGTCACGTGGGGCACACATCTGTTATTTTCACCGTGCTTCAAGCCAGATTAAAAAAGCAGAAGCTTTATTCGCACCACTTGAATATTTTAAAGCAGATATCTTGGGATTAGTCAAAACATGGCTGTCGAGCAAAGTAAAATTTACAAGTTTTCAATCACAAAGGAATTGCCGAATTACCCCGAACGATCGAAAAAGGAACACGTGTGCGATCGTGTACTTGTCGACGTTGTGAATGCTATGAGTTGTTTTTTTAACGTGAGTTATACAAGCTGGAATTTGTGTCGTGCAAAATAGAGGTGGGCGTAAAAATATTCCCTATGCAATCCTTTTTCGTTCAGCGTCAGTTCCTACATCATTTATAGAATGTATATGCTTTCTTGAATCACAATACTATTGAACTTCAGCATGTCCAAAAATCCAGGTGGTCAATTTGCTTAATATAATTTGCGGGATGAGCACAAGACGGCTGGGTTCGAGTCCTGTCCGCGGTGGCTGTTTTTTGATGGATGCCAAAAGCAAAACGCAGTTGTGTTTACGATATCGACTTACGGCAAAGGTCCCCAGGTGGTCAACATAACTCCGGATCTCTGCGCTGCCGCACCCCATCGCCGGAGCAGCGTCGGCGCGTTAAACCCCACAATCAATCGATATAATTTGCCTCACTCGGCAACACCAGTTGCAACGATGGGGTCACGCTGCTAAGCCTCAGTGTCGCTTTTGAAGAATCCTGATGGCGGTTGCTCAAGACTAAAGCAAATCTTCGTCGCGTCCCTCGGGAGCCCTTCAGGTGCCGACACTCCCTTGCCTGGCTGCCCTTACTGCTTCGTAGACGCAGTGCGCAGACATCTGTACGTCTTAAGTCGGGAAGGGGATCGCCGCCTCCCAGGACCATAAAACCACGGTCCCAGCGTTTGCGCATCACTCGGCAACTCACTAAAAAAAGCGTAACCCTCCTTTAAAAAACACCGATCGGAATTGTTATGACAAATATCTGTCGATGGGATTTTTACCCTAATTATAAAAACTTCGAAAAGCTTTTGCACTCAAGACATGTCTTACCTAATATTATTTAAACTTTTATTCTCGCGTCAGTTTGGTTTTCTGCCCGGTTATTTTACAGAGCTTTCACGTTTTTATCTTACTGATGAAATTATAACGAAGTCATTTAGGAGGGCTTACTTTTTCGTGCTGTATCATTCGACCATACCAAACCAGTGACCAATTTACGCTCTCAATCCTACAACACAAATTTGAATCATTTGGCATTTCTGGCCCTCGTTTGAGCTCATTCGCGTTTTTTTGATCGATCGACGTCAAATGATGCAAATAAAGGTCACTTTTGCTGCACAAAAACAGTTACAGAGAAGTTCCTCTGGTCTAGGCCGTCTATTTTTCTTGCTATTTAATTATGAATTGCCTAGTGTGCTTTAAAGCTCAAGATGTCTGTTATAAGCGGATGACGCCACTATATTGACGTCCAGCAGCAATCTTAAAGCACTTCAAAATGGACTAAGCTCGGACCTTATCAGCATCCCCCAGTGGAGCGTGAACAATCAATTGCCACAGAAGCCTACAAAACAACAATTACGGCATTTTATACCCGAACAAACGGTTACCTCGCATCTTTCTGCTGTAATATATGATCCCACAATACCTCCTTCAGAGAGCACTTGGTATCTTGCCGTAATTTTGGATGAACACCTGAAAAGGAAAGTTTGACATCCACCTAAATGCAGCCATACGGCTACAATCCTGGGTCAGGACGAATTTTTCTTCAACTGCGAAGTTTCCGAGAAAGCTGTATAGCTTTCGTTTGTAGCCGTATGGCTGCATTTAGGTGGATGTCAAACTTTCCTTTACAGAAACACACTACACCTTGGGGATGTCCCCTAAATCTGGTCGATTAACACCTGTCCTTCACTTCGAGTTGTTGATCAATTCGCTTTCGCGCTACTAACAACTAGCCTCCTGGTTAGCTCAGGTGGTAGAGCGACTGCTCCGGTTAAGCAGTGATCCCGGGTTCGAATCCTGGACCAGGACGAATTTTTCTTCAACTGCGAAGTTTCCGAGAAAGCTGTATAGCCTTCCTTTGTAGCCGTATGACTGCATTTAGGTGGATGTCAAACTTTTCTTTACAGAAACTTACTCCACCTTGGGGATTTCCCCTAAATCTGGTCGATGAACATCTGAACTTTTATGCTCATCCGCAGTCACCTTATAAAAAGGTTTCGTTGGGTTTTCATGACATTCTTAAAGCACGACCATGCTTTCCGCGACGGTTCAAGGATCGATTATATTTTTGCCTCCGCCATCGTGGAACGAGGCCCTTGCGGATGCAGGGATTCTCTATGGGATTCTCGACCTTCACAGGAATCGTCTTGGAATGCTTCTTGACAGAATTGTGAAGTCCGTTCTTACAGGTTGGTGATAGTGTCTGGAAAGGGTTCAGGATCTTTGCGAAAGGATTCCCAGTCGGTGAGTGTGGCTCGACTGATGCGAGGTTTGAGTGCGACGCGGAATATAGTGATACCGATAATGTGATGATCGCTGCCCAATGTGTCTTATAGGCACTGCCATTCTAGGTAGGACATATTAAGTTAAAAGGTGAGGTCAGGTTTCGTATCTTGTGATACACTGTTGCCCAGCCGCGTAGGGGTGGTAATGTTGTTGCAGAGAGTGGGAACGTGCTGCAAGGTGGCGTTGAGTAAGGTGCGCATGCGTGGTGTGGAGGGTTGAAATGACCTAAAGAATGAGAGTAGCGGTGTGAGAGGTGCGAATTCAGTGTTGAATGAGGTGGTCGATGACGATGAGGGAGTGAGTTGGAGGGCTTTAGATGTTGAGAATAAACAGGCTTGTGCTTTTCGGGGGGGGGGGGGGGGAGAGGGCACAATTTCTAGAAAGGTAAGAGCGTTGTGCGAGGCAATATTGTGTAGATGGGCGGCGAGAGTTTTGGATACGAGTTTGGCAGGGTGGTGCCTCGGATGTTGAGTACATGCTTCGTAGCGCCTGAGTTTTGGTGAAGAGGTGTACGAGTCTTGAAGCACCAAAATCTCAGGTTGGTTTAGCTGAGTTTAATGGCTGAGTTGAAAGCGTTTGCTGTGGAAAGAGCAGCAATTCTATAGGACAATTGTAACCATAGAGGCATCAGTCATCAGGAAGGGGGGTTATAGAGGCAAATTCCTCCTCGCTGTTCTGATCGATTTTAGTCTTTTTTTGGTTGTGCGTTTGTTCAAGCTCAAGGCAGTCGAGACGGAGATGAAGAGATTGACTTATCTGGGTGACAGAGCAGTTGGATTGTTCTACGGCTGTAATTCGGGTTCTCGTGGTTTCTCCGAGCTGGACGATTGATTGGGTAATTGTGGCTAGGGTTTGGTTTACTTCAAGAAGAGCTACTTGTATTTTCCTCTCTATGAGCACCAAAATCTCTTCAGCAGGCATGATGGTTGGAGGAAGAGGAGCTGACGGGGAAGATAAGGGCGCACATTGTTTAGCTTGAACATGATTTTCGTGCTGGCAAAGGCGATCGCTACTGCGAGTGCGTGATTACTGCTGAAGGGCTTCTATGCGTCATAGAAGCATCGAGTTTTATTGCGTATTTCTGTGAGGAGGGCATCGATGGCGGACGAAGATGAGGTGGCAGGTGTGGTGTGTGTGTGGACGGTAGTGTGGGTATGAGTGGCGAATTGCGTGGCTTGAAGGGGAGGAAAATGTTGAGCAGTGGGAGCGCTACGAAGGGTCTGTGACCTGCTCACCGGTTTGGTAGTTCGAGCCTGATTTGTTGTGTCCGGAAGCTTGCTATTGTAGGTCGAGAGTGGTGGCTGCATTGGATGTTTCTGCTTGACCACAGGCGGCGTTGGAATCAGGCGTTGGGGAAAGTCCTTGGAAGCGGTGATGTGGGGAAGGTCACACAGCTTGCAATTTGCTGATTATTGATGGTGATAGGTGGGACTAGGAGTTGCCCAGCCAGGACGGACTTGTTGGTCGGCGTGCGGGCAGACGTCCTGTCGATGGTCGACTTCTCCGCACAGTCGGCAGAACTGAACAGTTCTTCGAAACGGGCGGCCACGGTAGATGAGACTGCGGACTTTTATAAAAAGGAGACGTGCGGGCCTTGAAATGTGAGGAGGGCTGACCTGGTTCGACCCAGCATGCATAAGTGAAGAAGGCGAGGTTCATTAGGTATGAAGAGGGACTGGAGGTTCTCGTTTGTGATGCCGGGGTCTAGGCTGTGAATGACTCTACAGCAGGCGTCAGGTGGAGGCCTCAAGTACACGAGAAGTTCGTATAGGATAGAGTTGAGTTGAACTGAAGGGATGCGGCTGAGGGTTACGGCGTGAGTTTCACTCGGTGTACTAGCTACAATGAGGTCATGAAGTGTCTGAATTTTAATTGCAATTTGAGAGAATTCCTGCAGCGGAATGTTGCTTGCTGTCGCTAAGCTATGTGTGAGAAGGTGAGGCGACCAGGCTCAAAGGTTGAGGCCACATTCGGGGCGATAGTTCACGGTGTAATTATTGGGAGGCAGGTGTGGTTGAGGGTTGCACCGCTTCTTGGAGGCATCTCCCGATGGAGCGGCTGGTAGCGACCCTGTCGTATGGTTTGTAACGATGTTTGGGACAAGAGCTGTCTTCTTCTTGACGTGTGAGTATCAAACTTGGATCCACGGGGTGTCGGCGGGATTGGTGCGGCCACTGCGCGTCGATGTCCATGTTCTCGGTAGAACCGGCACGAGTGGTCGGAGAGGAATCCGCGTCCGCCGGCATGCTTGCAAATGCCACAACAGGAGCCGGGAACCGGCTCGTCAAAGCGTTAAGGTTAGCGCATTGACGCTAACTTGCAAACTTGATAGGCCATAATTCAGGGGAAAAGAACAATGGGTGTTCACAGATGCAGCTTGCTATCAGGAAGCCGACGGTATAGTTTTGGGTGGCAGGGCTCGAAAGTCACTCTTGTAGAAATCGGAAAAATTTAGTTTTTGCCATAAATGTAAATGATTGCATTATGTTTTCTTTTGTGAGTCATAAACCTTGTGTTTACTCAAGCGTTTGAGACAATTCGGGAGTTGATATTGTGTTATACATGTTATGTTTGGTAAACCAACACCCCAAATGGGGACGAATTTGTAGTTTATATTTCAAAACGAGTATATTTGTCTACAACGAGACGAAATGTCTTTCTGTACTTTCTGCATATTTTACAAGAACTCTGTAGATAATTGTTCTTTTTGTGTATGAACTCTTTTGCGCATTACTTCTCTTTTGTACCTAAGTGCATTCAAATGGTCTGCTGGGCCCTGTATATCTCGACACGCAGCTTTTACTCTAGGAGACCGCCCAAGTCTGTATATTCTGTGGAAAATGAAAATTAAATGTATGTATGTATGTATGTATGTATGTATGTATGTATGTATGTATGTATGTATGTATGTATGTATGTATGTATGTATGTATGTATGTATGTATGTAGGTATGTATGTATGTATGTATGTATGTATGTATGTATGTATGTATGTATGTATGTATGTATGTATGTGTGTATGTATGTATGTATGTATGTATGTATGTATGTATGTATGTATGTATGTATGTATGTATGTATTTATGTATGTATGTATGTGTGTATGTATGTATGTATGTATGTATGTATGTATGTATGTAGGCATGTAAAGGGTCTCCATCACGGCTATAAATAAATATAAAGTGTGCTTGTAACCTCAAAATACGTGCAAAAACATTCTGAGACGATCGTAGAAAGGGTGGAAGGCTATCTACTTTAGCAATTGAACATTGGTTATATCGGAAGGCTCCAGTTATGGCCGCGTGTTTACACAGAGCTGCGCTAGTTTGCAACGTTTCGGTAGAAAATCCGCAATGTAAGTTTTAAACCTTCCAGATACCTCTTTCATGCAGTTTTAGACCACCTTTGTACCAAAAATAAACCTCCAATTAGCGAGACTTTCACATATATAAACGTTTTCTTTTCCTCGGTGCGGGTGAAAACAAAGCTAGTTATCTTCAGTTAACTAGTTACACATGAAAACAAAGCTAGTTATCTTCAGCAGCAAGGTGACGCCCTAAAGGCGATACTGGCGTTTTCGCGTTGCTTTTCTAATAGTAGCTGAGCTCAGTTGGATCATCTCTGTTATTTTCGTCTTACTTGGCATTCGTTGAGACTGTCATCAATTTATGCAGTATTTCAAGCGTCGGTATGCTCCCTCTGACGGGTGCGGCTTCGTGTTTGCCGCCGACAACATCGCCCACGGACCAACCGCAGAGTTAACCACCCGGCCCAGGGATGGGGCCGGGTTCCCCTGCCGCTTCACTGTTTGCAGGCTCTTCAGAACCACCTGCAGCTACAACAAGCCCCTGCAGCACCCATCTTGGGTCGTGCAAGTGATTCCTCTGATTAATCCCGCTGATCAGCCTCTGCCGGATGATATAGATGAGATGTGAGAACTCACTGACTCTGCTTCCGACACGCTCATCTACGTTAATCTACGCTCATCTACGTTTCCTCTCCGCTCCGGTAGCAGAGGAAACTGACCCATTTCAGCCTGTGCCACCCCCGAAGTGCTGTCGTGCCTCGAAACGTTCAAACAGGCCTCTTGGTATCAGCATGACCCCGAGCCCCTTGAGACACGGCGTCGTCCTATTCATAAAGCCAGTCGACGCATCCAAAGTCATTACGCGGTACAATCCCCTTGCTGCAAAAGACGGATCGGAGTCAATGGCTCCAAACGGAGTGCTGCAAGTGCGTCCAAACTACCGCCTGGACCTTTTCGCAATAGACACATGAAATGCGGACGCCACCGAGTGCCTGTTGAAAATCTCTTCTATTGCTGCTTTTCCCGTGAAGGCAGATGAACCACGACCCAGCAACTGTGGCTTGGATGTAATCCGGGGTGTTACCAAGGACCTATCCGATCCCGAAACCCTAAGCGCGTTGCACCTCAGAGTGCAGTTCAGTCCGCTCGAAGACTAGGCAAGGTATCAGAGAGTGTACAAATCGTTTTCTCTACAGAACGTATACCTGAGCACGTCGTCATCGGTTACACGTGCTATCGTGCGTATGACTACGTAGAAAAACTTCGACAATGCAAAAAATGACAGTGGTTCGGACACGTGGCAGAAGTTTTCAAATTCTCGCTTCGCTGTTCCAAGTACGGTGACAGTCATAATAGTGCGTCCTGTTGTGCTGACAAGCTAAGATGCCCTAACTGAAGCAAAACGTACGAGTTCACCTTTCTTCACTACTCCGTCTACCACCATCAGAAGGCGATTTTGAAAATCAGGACTGCAAACCATGTTGACTACAAGTCAGCAAACTCAGCCCTACTACAGTGGCGTCACACTGGGTGCAAAGACTCTGAAAATCCAGAACCGCCACCTGCGGGTCTCATCTCCACCAATGTCGATGAGGACTTCGCGGCTCCACCGGTCCCATAGCGCGAGCCCAGCAGCATCATTCTGCTGCAGAAGCTCTGCCAGAGCTGGAGGCAAGAATAACCCCCGCGTCTTCTTCACAAGATGCGTCACTGCCTGCATCGGCAGCAGCGCCTCTTTCGCAACCAGCCAAGACTCCTACTTTAGCTGCACAGTGTTCAAAATTTCCCCGTCGGACGCTTAGGCAAGCGCAGTGTGCAGTTGAGCGAAGTACCGAGGGCTGGTATTCGGTGCTGTTGTCTCTGGCGGAGGCTGTTCGTATGTTTCTCGCCCCTCTCACGCCCCCCGTAGCTGTGGCGCTCTTGACTCTCCTCAACTATGTCTCTCCTTTCATTGCACAAGGGCGGTAGCTGCTGCGACTCGTGTGGTGACAGCCCCCTGAGGTAACAAAATGTGTGGCAAAGCGACCATTTTGCAGTGCAATGCCTGAGGACTCATACAGCACCTCTCAGAAGTATGAACTTCCTCTAAAGCACAAATTTCCCGTGATTACTATCTGAGAATCATGAGTGTCGTGCGAGATACGCCTTTCCTGTACACAGTTGTGAGTCCAAGACTGACGTAGAAATATCGAGATTTAGTGGCCTTTAGAAATGACCTCACCACAGTGGTGCATAGTTTACCACCAGACGTATAGAATGAATACGTGGCAGCCACTATTCATTCCTTCGTCTATCCTTCTATCCTTCCAAATAATTGCTGCTTACATTCCGCCTGGTGTGCATTAAATACAAACCGCCTTGACAGCATCATCAGCGCCACATCAGCCCCGCACATTTGTACTGAAGATTTAAACGCTCACCACCCCTCCCGGCGCAGTATATAAAGTGCAACAAGGTCGAGAACTGGGCCAGTATATAAACGACTGTCAAAGGGCTGCGCCTCCTTTACCATGCTCAAAGACAGGGCATGTACGTGGTCAACACTGGAGAGCCGACATTCTTTCGGGGCAAGGTATCAAGTACCCTTGAAGTCACGGTCGTCTCATCGCATATTATTGCTAGGACAAGCTAGACAGCGGATATTGAAGGGCATGGTAGTGATTATGTGCAGACATACATTTCAGTGAATGGTCGTACGGGTATCCGCGAACGGCGTGTAATTCGCTGTTCAAATTGGGTAGCAGTCACAACTGTGATGAAGGAGGGTGGAGGTTCAGTCAGCTCATATGACACTTAGAACTTTGTTGAGCGCAGTAAAGAGAACAGAGGAGGAGATATGCAAGGACGAGCGCTACCTACAATTGAATTTTAATAACAACCACGGGACATATACATAGAAAAAAATCACAACACGCTCAAATGACTATGAGGTTTATCACATCACTGCACAACACGCCACGCACTCGTCAGGCACGAACAGGTGATACATTCTTATCTAAGAAGGCCAGCTCTTCCGAACTCAAAGATATGAATGTCGAACTGACGCAGTCACCCATCCGCTGCATTTCCGCAGCCTCAACAATCTCTCGCGATACAAGGTGGTGCATTAAAGACCATACTCGTGTTATTGCGTTGGTGTTCCCACAGTGTACAAGTAAATCAGCTCCACAGGTGCATTTTCGGTCAAGTTACGTCCAAAAGCTGGAACGTACACAAACCGGGGACAAACCGCCACAGTAGCTCCGAGAACGTTCCACTCAGGGCGGACGAATATAAACGCAGCTCAGCGAAGTTTAGACGTTTCGTCAAGAAATGCGCCGTGTGAGTTCTAATGGGTTTGCACTCCTCTTCAATAATGTTTTAGAGCTCAGGTGTACTAAATTTGAACTTTCTAGCACCAGTAGTTTCACAGATATCAGCGTTTTCTTTTTCTCGGCGTTGCGGCGGACGCGCACGTTTACTAATACTCGTGTAAAACACAGCTAGGTGATTTCTCCGATAGGGTGACGCCATAAAGGCCTTACTCGCGTTGTCACCTTGCTACTCCGATAGTTTGACAATTTAAATCAGCTCAATAGGTGCATTTTTCGTAAAGTTCCAGAGGAAAGCCAGAATAATGCAGTTGCCGTATGTTCGAGACGCTTCCACTCATAGTGGACGGGTTTGGATGGCGCTCCGCAAATAACTAATTTTTGTCAAGAAATCTGCCATGTAAGGTCAGTGTGGGAAACTAGAGATTTTTTCCCAGGTATACACTTGAGCATGCCAGTGGCTAACCATTCCCACGGCCAGACTGTCATCACTAAGTCAGTGTTCCAGCTCATTCTTTCCAAACCGCACGTTTAAAAAGCAAACGCGACAAACGCTGGGTCAATATCACTACACGCATGCGCGACAACGTCGCCAACAGGGTACTTATCTCGCTCTCCCTCTATTTTTTTCGTTTGGCTTCTAAGCCCATTCAATGCAGATGTGTACTGCTGCTTGCTCCAAAAGTAGCCATCATCTCTGCTACCTAAGGGGCTACACTAGAAAGGTTCAACCCCACTTTGATATCTCATAAGTACATGAAAAACGTTCTCTCACCTCAAAACGATCTGGCCACCCTGGTGTAGTAGCTGCCCGCCACCTCCCATGACTAACGAACTCAATTTTCGGCCCTCAGTCTTAAGCCGCTGCAGAGCACATGCCCACTGCGGCGGTGATAACAGCGATACAGCAGATGGTGCTAAAAATCTCTGGGTCTATACAGGACGCCTTGGGAAATACAAGACGCGTGATCCAGTGAACGCTGAAAATAGGGGGAAGCTTGAAAGCAACTAAGAGAAAGCTACCCATCGGAAACGATAGGATTTACTTACATAGAGATGAGCGGAGAAGGGGGAGGCACAACTTGGACGAGATAATAAAGGTAGCAGAACGATTCTACACCAAGCTACACCAGAAAACCAGAACGATTCTACGATTCTACGATTCTACACCAGAACGATTGTACACCAAGCGACGTTGCACAAGGGCAAACTAACCCAGTGTACAAGCTCAACTTGCGATGTCCCAGCAGTAACTAAAGAGAAAGTTAAAAAGGCTCTCAAAGGCATGAATACAGGAAACGGGGCAGGTGATGACGGAATAACCGGAGACCTTTACAAGGAGGGAGGAGATATTGTACTGAAGAAGCATGCAGTACTAATTTTAGAATGCGTCACGACTCTAAAAGTTCCCAAAGACTGAAAAAACCCCAACTGTTATCTGATTTATGAAAACGTAGAACACCAGGGCCTGAAGAATTACAGATTCACCAGCCTACTCTCGGTTGTTTTCAAGCTGCTTCTCAAAATTATAGTAGCCATATGCAGCAACCTGGGTTCGCAACAACCCAGACAGCAGGCTGGCTTTAGGCAAGGGCAATCAACACTGATGATATGCATGGCGCCAAATAATTGATAGAAAAATCTGCAGAGTAAACTAAGCCTTTTTACATAGCATTTATAGATTACGAAAAAGCATTTGATTCTGTACTCACCAGAGTCGTTCCAGAAACACTAAAATAACAGGGCATAGAAAAAACCTACGTTTAACTTCTGTGAGACATCAGATTAATGCACAGGCAGGATAACCGCCCAAAAGTTAAACCATAAATTTGCTATCCAAAATGGAGTGATACAGAAAAATACCATCAATTTAAAATATTCCAAGCATGTCTGGAAAGATTATTTAGAACGTTTGACTGTAAAAACATGGGACTAAAGATAAAGGGAGAATACTTCAGCCATTTGAGGTATGCGGACGGCATAGTAGTACTGAGTGAGACTGCCGACCACCTGAAAACAATGCGTGAGGAACTGCAATCAGAAAGTACGGCAATTGGGTCAAACTTAATAATTATTAAATCGAAAGTTATAAGGAATAAGCATGCGAAAATCGTCCTTGTCACCTTAGGAAACAAAACGCTAGAAGTAAAAAGAGCAACTACCTCGGACAAATGAAGAGTGCTGATATCAACAATGAGAGACAAATCTGCCGCAGGATAGGTATGTGTTGTATAGCATTCGGAAAGTATTCCCAAATAATGAAAAGTGTGCTAGCTATGCACTTAAAAAATCTACAAACAGTGGATTCGGAAGGTGTTGACATACAGAGTTGAAACTTGGCGCCTTAAGAAACAACTAGAACGCAAATTTAGATTGACTCAACGGACCACGGAACGAATGATGCTAGGTATAACACTCATGGACAAGAAACGGGCTACCTGGATCACAGAAAAACTATTGTTGATATCATACATCAAATAAATAAAAAAGACACGGATTTGGGCTGGCCATGTAGTGTGACGAAGCGGCAACCGGTGCACAATTAAACTAAAAAAAATGGACACTAAGTCAAGTATACAAGGGGAAGGCCAATAACACCGTGAAGGGATTAAACATGGAAATTTGATGGTGAACTGCAGACTCCAGAACCACAGGATAGGAGTTGCTGGAGATCAATGGGAGATGCCTGCGTCGGGCAGTGGACCTGAGTAGGCTGAAGATGACAATGACAATCATGATGGTGGTGGTAGCGGTGGTGGTTGTAATGGTGGTTGTGGTGGTGGTGATTGTATTTAAATTTAGTGGTGGCAATGTTTGGCCGTTCAAAATGGGCCATGATGAAAGCATTCGAAATATCAATGGCGTTCTGAAATATGTTGTTTTCCTGTGTAATTTGTTTCCTTGTAATTTCAGTTGCATTATTGGTGAAAATTCAATACCCATGTAGCTTAGAAAAATAACGATGGTATTATGGATCTGGTTTTCTAGATGTATTCTTTCGGTTTCTTTTATAGTAAAGTTAAGATGCTCAGATATGTTTGTAGTATTGTTTATAGATGGCATTGAATGGGAGCCTTTTAAGGTTTATATATTAATTTTCCTTTTTGCGGATTCTAATTGGTAAACTGGGGATCACTCACGCCTTTTGCAGCAAAAACAAAAATTAACCTCTAACCTGATCGAAATGATAAAGCCTACAGTGAATGCGAAAGGTGAACAAAATTCGGCATAACCATGCTCAGTATCTTGAAGTGGTGTAACAGGGCACCAGTCGGTGTTTTCTAATACTTCAGCATTTTTCTGTCATACAAAACTAACTGCATTTATATATTCCACAACAGTTCGCACATAATAAATGAAGGCTTTGCCTAAACGTCAATACCAAATGCATTTAAATATTCTACAACAGTTCGCACGTAATAAATGAAGGCGTTGCCTAAACTTCAAACTATCATTTATAGCGAAATTTTCTCGCAATGCTTCATTTTGAACGCATCGCGAAATATTCCCGACATTCGAAGTAACATCGTTTTTGCACATCAATACACCTTCTCATGGAAGGAAACTTACTTTATCTGTAATTAGGGGTGTCGCACTAACAGATCTTCCAATTTATTTATCACAATTGTGCACTATACACACACAGCTAAACCGATAACTGCATCTAAAAGAGCCTCAATTTGCCTCATTCTAAAATAGTGTCATGCATTTTATTACTTCTTACGTAGTTTGTCTCTAATGCATCATATTATTCTGAGCAAAAGTACAAAGAAAAGAGTAAAAGCATAAACTAGAGGGTTCCTTACGTGCACGATTTCCAAAAGATTACTAAAAATATTTGGAGGGTTCATAATGGGCGTGATGTGCAAGAGATTAAGAATATTCTGGCAACCTTTTCATCGCTCTTTAAACATTGTTACAGAATATACAAAGAGCCCTAAAACTCACACCCCACATACTGCAAATCGGCAAATAGGGAGGCATGCACAAACGTCTAATAAGCAACTTTTCTGTCAGTGTACGGAATGTTTACAAGGTAGCAAAAAAGACAAAGTTGTCCCTAAAACGTTTCGAAAATTATAAGAGGCCTGCAGCAGAGAAATACTTGTCAGGAAAGAATGCCAATTGTGCAATCGGGCGGCAATAACTAAATTCAGACAGCTTTACGATCTTCGTTACACCACATTAAAAATCTTCAAAGCCTCGTGTAGAAGAGATCCCCCGAATATTACAATTTATATGGGGTTTAACACGCCGAAATTGCACAGGTCGTCAGGCGTGGCGTAGTGGAGGGCTCTGGCCTAATTTGCACACCTGGGGATTTTTATATTGTGCGGAAATCTCGACCACACGGGTGTTTTTGCTTTTTGCGTCTATTAGAAAAGAGGCCGCCGCGGCCGGGAATGTAACCTGCGTCCTTGCACTCAGCAGCGGAACGCCTTAGCCACTGAGCCACTGCAGCGGGTACGGGAATGTCAGAGCTTCTGGGAGGTCATCAGGTAGATGCTGCTAATGTACCCTCAAAGATTCAATGAACAGCAGATAGATGGGTGTCGGTGTGATTCATACTTAAGACAACAAGTTTCTGAATTTAAAGAGGTCAAGGAAACGCGCGCAAAACCTTCCTGAAAACACTTTTACAGCCACACAAAACAGGCATACTCAGGTAGGTTGCAACGAAGATTTCAACGGTAGCAGTACATAGGGGCCAGTTATTTAACATTGGGTCCCTGGGTGATATTTTCATGTTGTGTGAGTCAGGAGAAGACCGACATTTTGTTCTTTTCAACCGCTACTCTCAACGCTGACTAGTAGAAAAAAGCAATGACTAGGAGACAGAAAGCAGAGTGACGTATAGCCACAGGTGGGTTCTAAATGGTCTCACTCGTGGTTCAAAGAACTCGACAATTGTGATTTATTGAATCAATTGTTAGTGCCGAATTGAAATCCAAAAAACAAATGAGGTAAAGGCTAATGTAGGCTCTACCAATTTGTGCAATGCACTGAGAGAGTAATAATGAGCTATTTTTGGTACAAAAAAAAGGCAATGACTCTTTCAGGCCTTTTCAGTAGCCTCATGCAATGCTACTTATACGCCTTCTCAGTAGCGGCATGAGGTTAAAAAACTGAGTGTAATAAAGCCTTGAAAGAAAACTAGTTGTTCTGCCGAGTCATAGTAGAAAAATGTTTATTGTCACGTTCCGGAACAGGAAATGGCTGTCGTTTAAAAAGCAAACTTTTGTGTCATGAGCTATACTTGCCGAGGCTGAGAAATTTCGCGTGGGTCCTGGAAAGCCGTGCTTCGTATGCGCGAGGAGCAGTGACGTCACAGGGCGCACAAAACTCTCTCACACACCCCAAGACCCATCGTCTTTGCCGACATTCGTTCCACACCTGGTAGCCCGGTCCAGTTGATGATTATGCGAGGGGTGGCCGGGTGTGGAACCGATGGCTGGCGCGTTGTAGCAACACCGGCGTGCACCTGTGGAACCAGCTAAGCCCTGGGGCGATTGGTAACGCTGCGCCGGAGTCGCTTGATAAATATACATGTTACATATTCCGAATACCGTGTCTGTGTCATTCAAGCAGCAGTAGGCATGATAATCAAGCTATCCTAGACAACCACGAAAACTACCCCGCACGGGGCACCTTGAGTAATCTTGGTGACGGTACTGGCGATACCGCGGACCCCGAGCCCCCCAACATAAGCTGTGCCCTACCGTGGTGATGTGTTTTTAAGGTGAAGGGTAGAAACCTCTAACGGTGGCCGTCGGAGCCTTGGTCAAGCTTCGGCCGATGGGCTCCCTGCCTGTCTACCAGGCAGGGAGCTCCGGGACCTCTTTGACTACCAGGGTAAGGTCAAAGGAGAAAGTACCCCCGTCTCCCTGCTTTTATACTATGATATATGGCTTCCAAATTTTCCAAATCCAAAGATCGGCCCCCTAAAAGGGGCCGCACCGAAGTATCCTTCCTTCCGTTGCCAACGACGAGTTTCCGAAAGCCGGACAACTATGCTAGGTTTTTGGTAATCGAATCTGTTGATGCGTCGAACCCCCTTGCCACAAAGTCTGTCTTCCTGATCTCCAAATTTCTTGAGGGCATTGTTGGTCAGTCCTACAAAGCCAAAAAACTCAGAACAGGAGAAGTTCTTGTAGAAGTGAATAACAAGCAACAAGCTACAAATCTCTTGACTCAAACTCGCATCGCAGATCTCGACATCAGGGTCACACCCCACCGCAGCCTTAATAGCTCCCAGGGTGTGATCTCTGAGTCAGATCTAATGAATGAAACTGACACCGATCTGTTGGAAGGCCTTAAGGACCAAGGTGTGACAGCAGTGAGGCGTATCATGATTCGTAGAGACAACAAGGAAATCCTAACAAAACATGTAATATTGACTTTTGACCATTCCACAGTTCCTGAATCAGTAAATGCAGGTTTCATTCATTGCCCCGTCAGGCCATACATCCCCAACCCCCGCCGGTGTTTTAAATGCCAGCGGTTTGGGCATGGCACTAACGCCTGCCGTGGTCGACTAACATGCGCCAAGTGCGCACAACACGATCATCCATCAGACAACTGCCCATCGCAAACCCTCATGTGTGCTAACTGCCAGGGGCCCCACGGGGCCTACTCTAGAACATGCGAGAAATTCAAACAGGAGAAGGAGATCATCAAGGTGAAAGTCACTGAGAACCTTACCTTCCCAGAGGCGCGAAAGAGGTTCGCCTCTTTCCCCCTGGGGAGGTACGCCGACGCAGCTCGCCGGGGGGCGGAGCGGCGTCTCGTTTCCACAGGGACCCAGTTCAGCGAGTCTGACCTGGTCCCTCCCCCGCCCCCCCCTGGGTTGCCTCTGGCAGCCCAACCCACCATCACGCCGCTTGCTGAGGCAGCAGCGGTTGTGGTGGCAACCTCTTCCGTCGGGACCGGTGCCGCTCCCGCCTCTGTCTCCCCATCCTCCAGTGCGTTGGAGGGTACCGAGGTGATGGACACCACGGGCCCCGCACCGGTTCCCACCGCCACCGCACCGCCCGTGCCACCTCTGGCGCCCCGGACGCCCTCGGCGGTGGCGGCTCAAACGAAGGGCTCCCGAGGGGGGGCCAAGTCCGGGGGGCCCGGTCCGTCGGCCACCCCTCGGACATCCGACGACGACATGGATGTCGGGCCGTTCCTGCCTGCAACGCAGCGCAAGGAACGCGTCCCGACGCCAAAGCCTCCCGACAAGCCAAAAAAGGCGAGAGTCACAGCCCCGAAAGACGACACATAAACAAACACACACACTCCAGTAGCTCTCACACTAAATAATGGGAAGAGAAAACATAATTCAATGGAACTGTAGAGGCCTTCTTAAAAATCTTGACGATGTATACGAACTACTGCATGCTAATCAGCCAAGTGTAATGTGTGTTCAGGAAACACATTTGAATTCCACGCACACAAATTTCTTGAATACTTACATGGTCTTCAGAAAGGACAGGGATGGCTGCACACACTCTTCTGGCGGTGTGGCCATAATTGCCCGGAAATCTTTAGCATGCCACCCTGTCACTCTGAACACTGTCCTTGAGGCTGTAGCAATACGCTTGATAATATTTAATAGGTTGATAACGGTATGCTCCATATACATTCCTCCTGATGTTTCACTTTCGAGCTCTGACGTCGAGGCGCTGGTTGACCAGCTGCCCGAACCGTACATTCTAACAGGCGACCTTAATGCTCACAATTCTCTTTGGGGCTCTTCTCGTACGGATGCCCGAGGTCGCCTGATAGAGAAATTCCTTACATCTTCTGGAGCATGCCTTTTCAACAGTAAACAGCCTACATACCATAACATAGGACACAACACATACTCATGTCTTGACTTGGCGATTGGCTCAGCAGTTCTCTTTCCTCTCCTCGAGTGGGGTGTGGGCACTGACCCATACGGTAGTGACCACTTCCCCACCTCACTCACATACATAGGTAAAGGCCCATGCAGTCCATCTTCCCATAATAGGTTCAATGAAGCACGAGCTAACTGGAATACATTTACAGAGACATCCAAACTACACCACACATCCATAGGACACCTACACGTCCAAGAAGCTACCCAACTGCTCACGGCACACATCCTCGACGCCGCCGAAAAGTCATTCCCCACGCCTCTGGTGCCCCGCGCAACCAGCGGAGGCCGTGGTGGAATGAGGACTGTAGGCGGGCGCGAGAGGCCCAGAACAAGGCGTGGGGTGTCCTTCGTCGGTACCCCACGTCGGGTAACCTCATTTTGTTCAAACGGGCCAAGGCGTTAGGAAAACGTGTGCGCCGTGAGGCAAAACGAGAGAGTTGGCGTTCCTTCATAACATCAATAAACTCCTACACAGACACACGGAAAGTATGGACAAGAATACGGAAACTCAAAGGACAACAAACACACAGCCTGCCTCTGGTCAGCACAACAGGGGACACACTCGAAGACCAGGCTGACACCCTCGCACAACACTTCCAACACGTGTCCAGTTCAGCACACTACACAAACACTTTCATGAAACACAAACAAACGGCCGAAAAGAAACCTATACTAGATAACAATAGGTCAACATCTTCTTATAACTCAGAGTTTTCACTGCATGAGCTGAGGGCTGCTTTGAGCACGTGTAAACCCTCAGCTCCAGGCCCAGACAACATCACATACACAATGATACAACACCTGCACGCAGACACTCTTCTAACACTCTTACACCTATATAACAAGATATGGCTTTCGGGGCACATTCCAAACTCTTGGAAGAAGGCTATAGTTGTTGCTTTTCTGAAAGAGGGAAAGGACCCGTCGTCTCCCTCAAGCTACCGTCCTATAGCCCTGACGAGCTGCCTGTGCAAGCTCTTCGAGAAGATGGTAAATCGCAGGCTCGTGTACTTCCTCGAGTACAACGGTCTTCTCGAGGGCTGCCAGGCAGGCTTTAGGGTGGGGCGATCGACGAACGATCAACTGGTAGCTCTTGATTCGTACATCAAGGATGCCTTCGCGCATAAGCAGTATTGTTTAACTGTGTTTTTCGACCTTGAGAAGGCATACGACACCGCTTGGCGTTATGGGATCCTTAGTGACCTCAAGTCAATCGGTGTTTCGGGTAACATGTTGAACACTCTTGTTAGTTACTTGTCAGACAGAACGTTTAGAGTAAGAGTTGGTTGTGCACTCTCAAAGGTTCACGTGCAAGAAAATGGCGTGCCACAGGGTGGCGTGTTGAGCTGCACTCTCTTTATAGTAAAAATGAACTCTCTTGGTAAGGCACTGCCACCCACAATCTCTTATTCCATGTATGTAGATGACGTCCAGATATCCTATAAATCATGTAATATGTCAATCTGCGAACGTCAAGTCCAGCTTGGTGTCAAGAAACTTGCCGGCTGGGCAGACAACAATGGTTTTAAATTGAATCCTGCAAAAAGTTCCTGCGTTGTGTTCTCCAGGAAGCGTGGGGTCCATCCGGACCCAGACATTCATCTTAATGGCATGTCGCTTCCTGTGAACAAGGAGCACAAGTTCTTAGGTGTGGTGTTTGATCACAAACTCACATTCATTCCCCACATCAAGGAACTTAAAAATAAATGTCTCAAAACAATGAATATACTTAAGGTTCTTTCCCACCAATCCTATGGTTCCGACAAAGAACTCTTGCTTCGCTTGTATACTGCTTTGGTTCGGTCTCGTTTGGACTATGGCAGTGTGGTATATGGGTCGGCGACTAAGACAGCCTTGCGAATTCTTGACCCAGTGCTACACTTGGGCCTTCGTCTTTCGTCGGGTGCTTTTCGCACTAGCCCTGCTGAGAGTCTTTATGTCGAATGTAATAAGTGGAGCCTTGAGAACCAACGAACATACATGGACTTGCTTTATGCTTTTAAAATTTCATCGCTGAATAATCATCCTTTTTATCCTGTCTTTAATGATACATCAACATCTCTGCTCTTTGTAAATCGCCCATCCGTTCCTCTGCCCTTTTCACTTAGAGTGAGAGAGCGAGCCTCGGATCTAAGTGCTTCGTTTTTAGACGTGTACAGGTCATCCTTTTCTAATAGTTTACCGCCTTGGCAAGTTCGCCCTGTGTCGTGCGACCTTTCTTTTATGAGACTTGACAAAAATCGTGTACCACGAGCTGCAATACTGCAGCACTTTCGGTCTTTGCAGTTTAAATACACATGTGCAGAATTTTATAGTGACGCTTCTAAAACCTCCACTATGGTGTCGTGCGCTGCTCATGGTCCAAATTTTAATGCAGCCAGAACCATGAGCGTGCACACAACAGTTTTTTCAGCAGAAGCGTATGGAATTTTACTGATTGTACGACACATTCTTGAAAATCAAATTCCCAATTCCATCATCTATACAGATTCTTTGAGTGTTGTTCGTGCACTGTCATCGCATACACCCCCGAAAAACCACGTAGTTAATCTTGTATTTAACACTATCATGTCCGTGTATGTACAAAAGCATAAGCTGGTCCTCTGCTGGGTCCCAGGACATGCAGGGATCGCTGGGAATGAGTTGGCAGACGAGAGGGCCGCTGCTGCTGCACTCAGGAACACTGTAGATATTACAGCGATACCCTACACAGACCTCAAGCCACACATAAGACAACACCTGCGCAGAACGTGGCAAACACACTGGGACGAACAGACAGACAACAAACTACATGTAATAAAGCCACGCTTGGGACGGTATACATCTGACTCACACAACAGACACACGGAAGTCGCCTTGGGTAGGCTGCGGATAGGGCACACCCATGCGACGCACTCGTATCTGCTGACGGGATCTTGTAGACCCCAGTGCAGCAGGTGCGGAGAAGCCCTATCCGTAGTGCACATTCTAATCACATGCAAGGCACTTCACACAACACGACACAAACACTTCAGAGAACTCTACAGACAACATATCCCACTACATCCATCGTTGTTTCTAGGTGACGAAGCCATTGTTTCCGTGAAACGTGTTTTTGAGTATTTGTCGGACGTCAAGTTTTTAAACCTCATTTCCTATCACGCATCATGAAATCTGGCCCTATACACCAGCCATGCTCATTGTCGTTTTGTGATTTTACTTTTGTTTTTGTTGATTTTACTTAGTGTTTAAGGTATCACCTCTCATAAACGACTATTGTTTTGGCGCTCTTTGCCCCAGTTGGCCTTGCGCCATAAACATCAAACCATCATCATCAACCACGAAAACTAATAATAACCAGCTGAACCTTTGCTCAGGCTACGTATATCCTGGCATAGCCGAGTTAAGGCACTGGTAATTTTTTCGGGATACATAGGGAATATTTCAGAGAAACAAATCGGATTATTGATAGCGTGGTATGCGGGGAGCGATATCAAACTTTATTTAAAGCAGCCCATGTCCGGGCTACCAAAAATGGGGTTTTGTTGGGCCTGGAATACATTCAGGCGGTACGTCCGCAGGTGCCAGGGCCCCGCACGTGGACAAAGAATGGGGCGAAGATCAGGTGGAGGAGCGGCCCAGCTTACCCATGAGTATAGATTGTGGGATGGTAAAAGGTTTGGATGAAGAAATTGAGGTGATCGCCTGGCGCGAGTACAAGTTTAACGACGGGATAGGCACCACACACCTGACTGTAGGGCGTCCAATCTCGGGTCATTGTATACGGGAGAACTAGGTCACAATGGAGACAGAGATTCTGAGCCTGTCCGAGAGTTGACATAAACTGGTTGAACAAGGTGACAAGATTTGCCAGTTAACTGGACGAGAAATATTTACCAACGTGTCAAGGTAAATGTATGAGATCTGAAATTTGAACTTTTAGAGAACACTTTACACTATAATAAAAAATAAATATATATAGTATACGCAGAATCTCTCCGCAATAATAAAATTGTTAGAACTTCATATACGTATCATAAATTTGAGCACAAGAAAACCTCTTGCAACATTTATAGCAGAGGTTAAATGAAGATTTAGGCGCCGTTTTTTTAGCATATGGTAGTTAACAATGTCAGTGAGAATTCAGCGTCTATAGCAAACAAAGTGCCGTCCCACATTACAAAATGTGTGAGTGTGATGATGTCAGAGTTTTGGTGTTATGAACCACGAGACGACGCACACGTGACGGCCAAAAGACGAGAGGCAACACGTTTCTCCAGGAAACGAATAGGACACATTTTTGGGGAATAGCAAACGATACTTAAGACGCAAGCGACCAAAGAAAACACACCACACTAACAACTACAAAGAGAAACTAAGGACTGGAGTTCTAGTCATGATAGTATTACCAGGCAGCAGTTAGGCAAGGAAAAGAACGAGCTCACAGTTCTTGTTGCCTGTAGCTCTCCGGGTCGGGCGTCGACTTGCTAGAAGTGACGTGAGCCGTAACCCATGTCGTCGTAGACGTCGTAGACGGATATGGCTCAATGCCTCCGTATCGCCACTGCCTTGAGTGGCAGGAACGGTAGATCCACCATGAACTGTGGTGGCCCCAATGATTTGGCGCGAGCAGAGGCTCCCCGGCACAACGCACGGGTGCCTCGATTTGCTGGAAGAGCAGGTGGTCCACCCGACGAGACGTGGCGGCCCCTGCAGAAGGAAACGATGACTAGGCTACCCGGCGCAAAGCTCTAGTGCATGGAGATGAACGAGTGTGCGGCCCTACGGAGTAGGCTCCGCTATGCCGGCAGAGCTGGCGACGTACCAGCGCTGCTGCATGGTCGTCGCCATCGGGTACACGTCGCCTTTCTGTAGGCACCCGAAATCCAGCCGGTCTTGCGTTCCGTCTTCCAAAGTCTTCCTCTTCTTCCACGCACTTCTGGCACGCTCTTCCCTTCTGGCACTTACCCGCGTGTGGGTGATTGTCCTAGTTTATCTCCAGTCTTCTCCTCCTTCTTCTCCTTCCTCTTTTCTCTGCAGCGGTACCTGGCGTCTCACTACACTGACGCCAAACAAATGGTGACTCGCTCCTGAAATTTCAGCCATCTTTTGCCTTTCTCTAGTGAGCGGAAGGCCCTGGCCTAGTTCGGTGGGGTGGCTCCTTCGCGATGCATTTTAGGACAGTCCTAGGCGTCGCGAGTCAATTTATTTAGTAGGTTGCGTGTAGTCCTCTTTGTCTCGTTGCGTTGCCACACCTTAAGATCATCATCAGCCTATTTCCTCCACTTCTAGGCAAGTGCTTCTCCCATTGATCGCCAATTATCCCGGTCCTGGGCCAACTGCGACCAATTTATGCTCGCAAACTTCTTCATCTCGTCTGCCCATTTAAATTTCTGCCGCACCTGCAGCCCTTGCCTTCGGTAGGGATCCACTCTGTTAGCCTGAATGACCTATGGTTATCTGGCCTTCGCATTACATGCCCTGCCCACGTCCACTTTTTCTTCTTAATTTCTACTCATATGTCCCTAACACGCATTTGTTCCCTACAAACTCCGCTCTTGGGCAGTGCCTTAATATTACACCTATCATCTTCCATTCCATTGCCCACCCAGTCGTCCTCAATTTAGGTTGAACCCTCTTAGTGAGCCTCCAAGTGTCTGCCCCGTCAGTGAGTACATGTAAGGCGCAGCTGTAATACACTTTCTTCTTCAGGCACACCTTAAGATGGCACTTTGTAAACACTTTCTACGCAGCAGAAATTTTGTGGTGCCTAACGGATTTCGCAATGTACCTTTCAGAGTAGAAACAGTGTTAATATAGCCGATATTGTTTCTTTGGCTACTTTATACAGAAAATTTGCCGGTGTTTTTCTCTCTGTATGTACACTCATGGACAATTCAAATACGAACCGCGGAGCACACGGCCGGAGATACCGGTGCCGTCACCTATCAGGGGCCGTGGAAAACGCACGAACATGCGCAGTTGAGATGTCGGGAGCGAGGTTGCGTGCCCCACTGCGAAACGTCGCCCTCTCCTCACTTGCATGCTCGCCGTGTCGCCATGCCGGCAGAGCGCTGCAATCACTACAAGTACTACGGCCTTTGCAGCTGAAGGTGTTGGTGGCTTTGACAGCAATCCGGTGTGTAATTTCTCGCAGCTGTGGCCAGTGCTTGCGTGGGAAACGCGTGTACGCTCTCGTAAGGCATACTATTGAGCTCATCATACTTCTTTGAAGAAAACCAGTGCACAGAAATGCAGACAAAAATTATTGCGTGCCGCCTAACTTCCGATGGCACTGTGTTGTTTTGCGTTCGTGGTGCAGTGGCTCGGTAATTGAACAATAAGCTGGCCGCCAAGATAGCGTCTTTGTTTGATGGAGACACGGCTGAGTTACTTTGTGGACAATACAAGCGCTTTAACGGGACGCAAGAAAGATTGACAGAGAGCGCCTTGTCTGTGAAGTTTTCTTGCGTCCCATTAAAGCTCTGTTATTGTCGTCAAGTATGTACCAACAAGCCCGCAGTACCACGCTTAATTTGTGAATTCAGTGCTTGTAGCAAACAATAGCTATACCACCAGAATTTGTCTCCAACGTTATACATTACTGCAAGCATTGTGTGGGCAGGGTAGTTTACTAGCAGAATTCTAATATTAACACAAATTAGGAATATAGGCAGGGCCAACCAGTAAATAGACCAGTTGCCATTGCACAGCAATTTCGAGGGCCCGATTTTTCGATTATTTTTTGGCAGGCACATCAGTGCTTGTAGAAATCTGCAGAGCGGCAGCAATGAGTACGGTTTGAGCGTGACCTAGGTGTCCATTGTTATTTTTTAAAGTTACTGCATTCCACGTTCAAAGCTATATCGCCAATGTGATGCCGGCACACACAGGGGGCGGGCGCTCATTTGAGCCGAGCACGCAGTGGCCGCAGATGCTATCTCCCGCCGCAAATCTAGCAATTGTTTTCAGCGCTCTGGCGCCATGGCGTCAACGCAAGCATGCGAGTGAGCAGAGGGCAACATATCGCAGTGAGACACGCAGCCTCGCTCGCTACATCTCCACTTCGCATGTACGTGCGTTTTCCCCAGCCTTGGCCAAGTGACGGCCCTGGTTCTTCGGCCATGCGCTCCGCGTTCGTATTTGAACTGTCCATGACTGTACGTCTTTCTGTCTGTCAGTCAATTACGTAGTTGCCAATGTCATTCGTTGCACCACGTGCTTTTTGTGTAGGTTTTTACTCATGTATTTTTTCTGTACACTGAGAACTCACCCAATATATCGAAGGGTGAAAAAAAACGTGTTGCCATGGTGTTTATGAAACACTGTCGAATTTCTTGAAAAATACTTCTCAATACAGCTGCCAATTTTCCTAAACTTTAATAAAGTAATGATACAAGTAAGCCTGCTTGCTTCAATTGGATAACTAAATTCCCCAGTGCGCAAACCGACGTCCGTCGTTGTCATGGTGACGGCTGTAGATGGTTTATAGCTGTCTTTAAACAAAAAAAAAACAGATAATATTTTTCCTGGCAACCCACGACCTTGACCGTAAAATTATTTTACCCAACGTTTTACTATTACTAAGTATATTGAATATTTCAATTCCTGCTTAATATACAGGGTTTATTAATTCCCTCCACTAGTATAAAATGCAGATCCTATGCATTTTCTGTAATGTTTGCATCAACTCATGCCCCAAAGACGCAATGTACGATATGTATGAAAAATAAACGTAACTTTCTCAAACCCTCCTCTATCTTATCTGTCCCTCAAAGGTCTGTTCTGGTACCATTGCTTTTTTTCTTTAGGCAAAATGTACCTAGTGAAGGGTACAGGAAAAATATTTTTCCTGCCTAATATTGCTTCGTATAGCTTAAAATACTAACTTGAATTACAAAACTTTAGGTCTCGTTGAATAGTTTACGATCTTCCCGTAGAACGTGAAAGCGAGCCCACAAGAAAATGCTAAGCCATTGGCATAAGGGGAAAACACTGTCCCTAAAGGTACATCTGGCATCTAAATGTCTTAGGGTTGTAAACAAGGTCTTATAATCTTTGCCTGGTTTTCATGAAAAAAAAACTGGATGTCGTGGCACTCAACGTATTGCGGACTAACCGTCAGGAACACGCATATCAAGCTCATCAGCGTAGTGAAAGCACGGAAGATTAATAAAATGTTGTGAGTTAAATTTACGACGAGAAGATGATTATGACTGTGACCCTATTCAGGTTGATCGGGCGCTAACAAATGAAGAGATAATCAGGTGAGACGATGGCTCGTTGTTGATGGCACGTAGCCGACGATGTTCTCCTCCAAGAAGCGCCATGTGCAAAATGTACAATTTGTTTACTCTAGGCATTTGCTACCATTATCGCTCGTGATCGCCGCAAAGAGGCCGGGCAAGGCCGGCACAAACTCGGGCTCCACCTCTTCTCCTCTTTCTCTACTTGACTAACTTCCAGCTCCTGTCTTCTTCGGCCATTCTCATGGTGGTAATCGTGGTCATTAAAATGCAAACGGTGTCCACCCCGCCAGTTTTCCAACTGAACAAAGCGAAATCCTCCTTCGAAAGGAGGCAACACTTTTAAATATTTGGAGGTGATCGACGCTCTTGCACAAGTCCTCTCCAGGCCCACTCGTTTGGTGAACATAACGGTGCGGAGGAGAAACAAGAAGCTTCCTCGGTTTCTCCTCACACCCCTCGCGCACAAGTCAGCCTGGCCAGCGGGAAAACAAACATATTACCGGCAAACACACTGTACCCAACGAACGATGTCTATTTGCTGGGCGGTATAAATCAAGTGAGGTGCGCGTACGTCACGCCTTCCCTCCAATGTTGTCCGTACAATTTCTGGAAGGAAAACCTCAACTCCGGCTGTGGGTTCTTAAACCTGATATAGAACTACCAACAGAGTCACGCATAGCTTTCGCTACAAAATACACAGGATGCAATTATCCCCGGTGTACTGGAGCTCAAATACTACGCAGGAACAAAACATAAAACATTGATTGGTCCAAAAGACAGTTGCAAAAAAGATAAGGAAATACAACAGCAAACTCCGCATTATCCCCACGAAAGAAGGTGTGCCTTGCGCACTCAAACAATAAAGAAAAACACCGAAAACCACAGCGTTCAGCGTTGTCGTGGCACCGTGTAAAATTAATGGCATTCAGTCAACCCCACGAAAAGTACAAATAATAAAAAGAAAGGCACAACTGAATGATTAACACCTACAACTGATACAAATCTAAGCGCATGGAGGAAAAATTCTTTGAATATAGGAGAATATGAAACAAGCAAAAACACTCATAGGTACAACATACGGCTACATCTGTAGCAATAAAAACGTTTCAAAAAAGGTTCATCGTCTCTTTTCACCTTTGGTGACGAATTTCTCTCAGAAAGCAAAACAAAGTGTTTCATCCCTGATGTGGGCCCACTTGCGGTGTGTTGCGGGAGTTCCAACTTTACGGCATCTACACCACCAAACACTCACAGGGTGGACACCCATTCTACATTTAATGTCCCACCATGACCACAAGCCAACAGAGCAATGGGAGCCACTAAAGCCTATCATCTAAAGCAAGTGCTGTAACGTACCGCATGCTCTGGCTATCTTTTTATGGAAATCTACGACCAAAGAAGCCAGAACTCAAAGAAAATGCGCATAACAAAAGCTGCACCACACGATACTCCAAATACACATATTAAAAAACTCATATCAACTGCCTCACCTCAGTACGCTACATAGGTTCTCCATCCTTCAAATACAGATATAGAGTTACGATAAAATTCCAAAACAACCACCGATATTTTTAGATTATGGTTTACACAACAATTCAAGTAACAAGAAAACCGAAACAGTTACAAGCTAACTGGACATAACCCTTCACTCTAAGTGGTTCTAGTACACCAAAACAACAAGACATCTTCCAAAGTGAACGTGTGAAAAGCACCGCTGGCTTCTTGCGGTTATTTACACCATGTTTTACCCAGTGGGCACGCTTCTTCCACGGCGAAACACAACGACTGTCGTAGGGAAAATGATCAGGTTTCATGCACCACCAGCTCACTTTTAAGAACCCATGGTGTAACAACCAGTGTATTTAGCTCCACGGAGAATACGAACACTCTACCTTTTAGTAACGCGTATCATATTAGTGCACCTGCGACGCCACAGCCCCCGCCGCCTTCCGCATTCTCGGGCCCATTGGAATTTGACCTACCTAGGCGCAAGACACTGCGGGCCGCCTCGCATTCATGCTTCGCACACGCAAGTTGAACAATTACTGACCCCGTGCTCTACCTCTGGCTCCTTTGAGATGGTACTGCTTTCTAAAGGTTCGCTCAATCTTTGCACTAGCTCATTCACGAGAAGCTCCTCGTGGCCAACTGCTGGCTGTATATCGGCGCCATTTGTCGACGTATTCAGGCGTGAGTACACCCATTTGTAACCATTTGTACTCAAACTGACGAGCGAGTAGAATCAAGAGAAAGTACACACAAGGGTTAAAAAAGTGAGCACGATGACCAGTGGGTACAAATGTTAGTGCAGTACCCGTGAGTACGGTACTCTTGAGTACGGTCCTAATGAGTATGAATACTCAAGAGTGCAGTACTCATGAGTACCGTAGCTACTGGTGAGTACACATTACTCACGAGTACATCGTCCTCATGAATACAGTACTCAGAGGTAGTTCTCATGAGTACAATACTAATGAGTGCAATATTCATGAGTACTGTATTTGGGAGAGCGTGTACTTGTGAGTACGCGCACTGGTGAGTACAATATTGCAGCAAGTTTTATTACGAACTCGAGTGCAGAAGCACGTGTACGAGTCGCAAACATTTAGTAGTGATGCTGTTACGCTTAACTCTCAAGGGTGGTAAAAACAAGCAAGGAAGTCTGCGTCTATCTCCTTTGCACGTGTCTGTTTTCTGCTGTTACGTCATTCGATGGTTGCTCAATAAGGGGTCATGGTGAAAACGAATAAAGAGGGGGGATGGCCAGGCGAGCAACGCGGCGGGGGTTGCTCTGCTTGCCGCAGTTATTTTTGTTTACGCGGCCTAAGTTACGGGACTGTTCTACCAGCGTCACGCGATAATTAACTGCCGAAGTCTGTTCAGTGATTCTGTATGGACCAAGAAACTGGTGAACAAATTTTTCGCACATACCGGGTACACGAGCACAGTTACATAACAATACTTAATCACTAAGCCGAAATGAAACCGAGAGATGTGCGACGTCGTTGTAGTTTTGCGTTTTTGCTGTTGGCTTTGGGTTCGACATCACGCGAGTTGGGAGCAGTGGGCGAGCCGGGAACCGTACTTCTCCTGAGATGGCGCTTTAGAGGCTACAGGAGCGTAGAAGAAAGTTGAATCGAAGGTAATAGAACGATAGTGGCCAAAGACTAGGAATAGTGGTAAGTATCCAGTCGTTTTTGCGTTGCAGTATTGTATGCGAAAGTCACATAGGGCGGAATGATATCCCAGTTGCCATGATCGGGGCCGATTTACATGGAGAGCATGTCCGCGAGGGTTCTAGGGAATCTGTCAGTTAAACCATTCATCTGGGGATAGTAGCTGCACGTAGTTTTGTGCACCGTGTTTGAGGTATACAGAAGCTCATCGACTACAGTGGACGGAAGAGCACTGAAAGGAGGCGTGGCGCGCAATGGTACAAAATGATGTTGTGCACTATGAAGTCAGCGACTTCAGGAGCGGTTCCAGAGCGAATGGGTGCTGTTTCAACGTGTCGTGTTAGATTGTCGACAGCCGTAGTTATCCAACGGTATCCGGATGGCATTGGAGTTAGTGGTCCGAACAAACCGCAAAAAAGGGCTAGAAATAATCGTGCCATAGGAGTAGTTGAGGTCTTGCGGCGCTGGGAAGAAGTGCACGAGCAAATGTATTTGGTAACAGAAGTGGACAGGCCATGCGAAAAGTAGAAACTACGTATTTGCTCGTACATTTTTGCGAAGCCAAGGCACCCAGAGGTAGCTGCATCGTGGTAGGCTTCGAAGATAGGGCGCTGGAGTGTACGAGGTACAGCGGGGACCCATTCTCTGGCGTTTTCATGGCAATTTTACGGGTAAAAGGCGTCACGAAGTAGTTTTAACTTGTTGATTTGGCGATGCGCACGGAAGTTTAGAGGTGTAAAACCCGTCGCCGTCGAGATAGTCGATGATGGGGCCGCAATATGCGTCTGTGCGTTGCAGCAATGGCAGATCGACCGGTTCCTCAATGCTGGAGGAGATAACAGGCTTCACACAAAGTGGGTTATTGGCGTGCTCCCGCGTATCGGAAGATGGAGGACAATGCTCAACGAGGGAGCGCCTGAGCGTCCATATGCTTCTTTGCTGACATATACGCCACGGTAACATCGTACTGCAGGAGGCGGAGAACGCAGCGGCAAAGATGCCCAGACAGGTTTTTTTATGGTGGACCACCAGCATAGGGCATGGTGGTCAGTCACCACTTTAATATGACGGCCATGACGGAAAGGGCGAAATTTCTGAACAATCCAAACGATGGCAAGGCACTCCTGTTCAGTGGTTGTGTAATTATTCTCTGCAGGTGCAAAGAATGACTTGCGTAGGAGACACCCTCTCCGAAGTTGATCATCACTTTGGAGGAGAACACCGCCAATGTCATCGCCACTAGCATCAGTGTGGAGTATAGTGGGCTTTGTGTCAACGAAGTGGCAGAGCACTGGAAGAGACGTTAGGGCGGCTTTCAGATCGGCAAAAGCGCTTTGACAGTCATCGGACCAAACGAACTGCGCGCTGCACTGTAGGAGATGGTTCAGTGGGGACGCAATACTGGCGAAATTCCAGACAAAGCGGCGCAAATACGAAGCCAACCCGAACTACGGAGGTTTTTTTGTTGGCGGGACGAGAAAAGCTGGCAACGGCAGCGATGTTCCCGGGATCGGGTCTGATGCCATCATTACTAACTGCATGACAAAGAACCTTGATGGGTGTGGTAGCAAAGCGGCATGTTTTAGTTGAGTTGGAGTCCAGCGTTCGAAATGCATTTGAGTACTTGGTCCACATGCTTAAGATGTTCATTAAACGTCGACGAGAAGACCACGACGTCGTCCAGGTAGCAAAAAGAGGTTCCATTTTTGGACGACCTCTTGACGGTCTGACGGCATGACATTAAATTTTAATAGGCCATCGGGTGTAATAAACGCTGTCTTTGCTTTGTCAGACTCATGCATGGGCACCCGCCAAGCCCAGAAACCAAGTCGAGGCTCAACACGTACTCGGCTCCTTGAACGCAGTCCAGGGCGTCGTCGATGCGTGGCATGCAGAGGTCGGTGAACTCACTCATGCGTCCAGTCACTCAGACTCATTTGCACTCAAACCCACACGTGAGTGAGCGCGATGCTAGTGTAGCATAGTGAGTTTGAGCTTCAGTGAGCTTGAGCCCGACTGAGTTTGAGTACGTAAGACCGACTGAGTTCTGAGTCCATTTTGAGTTTGAGTACATTTTGATTTTCAGTACATTTTGTGTTTTGAGTACATTTTCAGTTTGAGTACAATTTGAGTACTGAGTACAAATTGAGTTTGAGTACACTTTGAATTTTGAGTACATTTTGAGTAAGGAGTACATTCTGAGTTTGAGTACATTTTTAGTTTTGAGTACGTTTTGAGTTTGAGTACATTTAGGTACTGAGTACATTTTGAGAACTGAGAACATTTTGAGTTTGAGTACATTTTTAATACAGAGTACATTTTGAGTTTGCCTACATTTTGAGTTCTGAGTACGTGAGTTTGCCTACTTTTTGAGTTTGAGTACAATTTGAGTTCTCAGTACATATGAGTAGCCTGGGAGGCAGATATGGTTGGCGAAAAAGTTTCACGTGCCCTAGGAGGCACATATGGTCGGCGATTAAGTTTCATGTGCCCCTTTGGGCTCGCGATTCAGGTTAGCTGCGGGCACGCCAGAATTCGTGACGCGCATGATCGGGGGGGGGTGAAGAGGAGGGGGGTGTCTGATTTAGCGGCTAAGCATGCGAATAACAATCGACTGGCGAGGTCATAAAAATGGTTATGGCACCTTTTCCTCTTAATGGATTCTAAGAAGGTGGGAGTGGGTGGTGGGAAGCACATGGCGGCGCTTTCTTGCTGGTTGTTCACCTGCTTCTGGTAACGGTTTGATTTCCTAGGGTCAAAAAGAAAGAGGTGACTACCGGGCGAAAGGTGCGGCGGCTGTCCCCTTCACTGTTTCAAATGAGCTGTCAACTGAACTGACTGGGCAACGCCCGTTTAGATAAAATAATGACCGCATTATGAGATAGATTATGTAAAACGGCAAACAGATGGCGCTAAGGCGTTTAAGGTATAATTTAAAGTCCCGAATAACGGAATTACGCGAGGTAAATTTTAAATGATGTATTCTGTGTATAGTTAACAGATAGTCTTAATAAGTCATAGATTGGGTTCGAATACAAAATGATGCCACGAGGGTATGTGGGGAATCATATTCAAGGTCTCGATAAGCGGAAGCACGTGGGACAACAATGCGTTATGGTTATATTAGGACCTAGTCGTGGCTACTCATAGATTCGGCAAAAATTCAAATTCACAACACTAGGGCGTGTGGCGTATGGAATTAAAGGTCTAAAAGAGGGGAATCACGTGGGACATATGCAGAAATGCTTCCTGATTATTACCGTATGACATAGTCATAATACGTTATAAACTGGGTTAAAATTCAAAATGATGTCACTAGGGTGTGCGGGGCATCAAATTGAAGGTTGCGGTGACGGAAATTAGATGGGACAAAATGCGGTATCGCTACATTTTGAGATAGTCATGGTTAGTCATTGTTTGGGTTAACATTCATATTGATGCCACAAGAATGTGTCGGGTATCAAATTCATGGTCTCGATTAGGGGAGTCTCGTGGGACGAATAAGAAATGCTTCCTTGTTATAGTCACGAGATTGTCATATCGAGTCTTTTATAGGGTTAAGAGTAGAAGTGACCCCGCGCGGGCGTGTAGGGTACCAAATTTGCGATCTTGATGTGGAGAATCACGTTGGACAAATAAAAACAAGGCTTCGTGGTTCTAATAATGAGGTAGTCATGGTGAATCATAGATTGGGTTAAACTTCAAGGTGAGGTCGCTAAAGCAAATGGGGTGTCTAATTCAAGGCTTCAATTAGTGGAATCACGTGGGATATATAAATAATGCGTCCTGCTTACAATCATGATGATCATGGCTAGTCCGATTTGATTATAATTTCATATGATTCTGCTAGGGTGTATGGGGTATCATAATAAATGTCTCGTTGAGGGGAATCACGTGGAATAAATAAAGAAACTCGCCATCATGATATCATCATGATATAGTCATGGCTAGTCAATGAATGATTGGGTTAAAACTCAGAGTGCTGCCGATAGGGCGTGTAGGGTATCAAAATATTGTCTCGGTGAAGCAAGGTGGATCGGATGCAACCCTCGGAAATCATGGAACTGAATAATTACCAGTTAAGTAAAAAAGTCTTATTCAGTAGCCGATAGATATAATTGTACTCGTTAATTGTTGGCACGCCATCTTGAAAGCGTGGTTGGTGCGACCCATTGCAGCACTCAAGCAGCAACAAGCCTGCGTTTTCATGAAACAGCTTAGGAACTATTGGGCTGATATGCCTCCTGCGTATACGATGCGAAGTAAGTGGGTTGGCGCAATCAGCGAATGCCTTCGATCGAGCACGCGATAGTGGTAATTTCCAAGCATGGCTTCCTGGTGTCGTTGCGCGAAGATGTTGACATTTATTACGCGCTCCCATCCCTCACTGTGAGTTTGTTGTTAAACAAGGCCATGAAATACTCCCTTACGGTGCAGGTCGTAGACGTACAGTGCTCACAGATTGAAACGCGACACTGCGAGCGCCTGGTCGCCGGTACATGCAGCGCCATCCATAAACGCCCGTGGGGGCGCCGCCGGCTGCCGAGTTGTGCGGGCGAGCTTCGCATCGGCTCGTTTTTTTGTGCCAATTGCGTCGGCTTATCAACTCGTACACCACCGAAAATGCATCGTACGACTTTCTAAAGTCTCAAGGACCATCGGAACACTGGAATCCGAGGTAGCGGACCATTTGTCCAATATTGTCAGCCCCTTTTGTGGATACTCCATAGGCACCCGTCGTTAAGCCTAATGAAGACCCGGCCTCGGCCGCGGTAGTCGCTAGGGCTGGGACCGTGCCGCGACGTCTCGCCGCTAATTGCTTGTGTTAAACGACGCCGTTGCTCATCAGCTAAGCGGACGTTGACCTAAAACGGCGACCGCCATGACAGTCGAAGTTGAAGGAGAAGAGATTTTACCAGAACAAGTCTCGAAAGCGCTGGGCCGGAAACCCGCTGGTGAAATGCTCAAGCAGAAAAAGAATGCAGGCTAAGAATAACGCAACCTCACCAAGAATAACGCAACCTCAACCTCACCAAGCGCCTCCTGGAGCGCTAGCGCCTCCGCCGCTAGCGCTCCAGGAGGCGCTAGCGGCGGAGACATACGTGAAGGCGGGAAGTTTGAACAAGGGGAGGCTGCTGTGGGCCGCCAGCATGCCGGACCTATTTCGTGATGACATAAAGACCGTCATAAGACCCCGGGGTGGCCGTTGCTCGCTGTACCGCAAGCAGATTGTCATCTGTTACCAGTGCGGCCGCGTCGGTCATGGGATGGATGTGTGCCCCAATCCCCAGAACAGAATCTGCCGCGGGTGCGGCGTCGCCAACATGGACTCTAAACACACCTGTAACCCAAAGTGCGGTCTCTGCGCGGGCAACCACCTCACCGCAGATAGGGCCTGCAAAGGCCGTTTCAAGACACCCTACGTGGTGCGGCGCCTGCGCTGGGAACGCCGACGGGCCAAAGCCGAAAAAAGTCAAGAACGCAATGGCCCAACAGGGCTACCCCGACGCAGCAACAGCCCTCGCCACCGATCGGCAACACCGGCCCGCAAAGGGGTTTACCAGAGCCAACGACGCTCCACGTCCCGCGGCAGAAGGGGCGCGGGCCGGACTCCATCGGGTGGCCCCTCGGGTCGCCGCCGGGCACCGACGTCGGGCGCTGCCAAGGGTGGCCGGAGCAGCAGCCGCAGAGGCGGGTCCCGTTCTAGTCCGAGGTCCAAGTCCTGGGCCGGGTCCCTTCGACGGAGGAATGCCGAGAAACATCTGGGCTGGACCGACAGGTCTTCCGTCGCTCTCGCATGCGAGAAGGAGTTCCCTCCTCTCAGTCCCCCGTCCTCCCCTCCTCCTCCCTCTAACCAGAGCGCTCCAACCACTGAATGTAGCGAATGCACGGATCTGAACAAGCTAATCGAAAAGCAGAACACTCAAATCCACCAACAGCACGTGCAGATCAGGGTGTTAATGGAGAAAATGGATGCGCTAGCTAGCGAAAGGCTCGCTGGGGGAGTTCTATCAAACGGAGCGTCCGGGGACGCCAACACAAAACGCAAGTGCCACGGCGGGATCCCGCACCTCTACCCGATCGGGAGGCGGAACCCTCAACGTCGTCGTCGCCCCGTCATGAGAAAATGGACGCCGAGACTTCGAAGCCAGAGGGGGCGTCACTAGAGACAGGTAAGATGCAACAGCTACAGGATGGCCTTGCGGCGGCCCTCGCGGCCGTTAACCAACTAACCCAACAGCAGAACTACATGCAAACGAAGCTGGAGCTCCTAGGGTCCAAAGTGGCAAGCCTGTAGCCCGAAATGGTCGAGATTCAGAGCAAGATAGAGGACTTATCCACTAAGCTGGACCAACAAGCCGCCAAGGCCTCGTCCATGGAAGCAGAAGCAAAAATGCCGTATACGGACCTCTCCGGGAAGAGAAGGGAGCGCGCGATTACCGGCAAAATCAAGGGCGCGGTCGCAAGTAGGCGCGACCAGCTGACCTCGGACGACGATGAAGAGGAACAACAATAATAGACGCAACCGTGGGGGGAGACCACGATCTTTTATCAATGAAACTGCAGGGGAATCAAGAACAAATCGGCAGAACTTCAATTACACATCGAGAGCCTCGACCAAAAGCCGGACGTGATCACGCTCCAGGAGACCTGCGGCAGACCCAGAATTCCGGGATACGTGACTTACGCGAACCCGTCGGAAGTAGGGACGCAGCAACGTGGCGGCAACCCCGCACCTCACAGCCCAGAAGGGCTGCGAACACACCCTGGTCGAGATACACACGAGAACCATAGGCAGCGGAGGGAACCTGTTCGTGATGAGCGCCTACTGCAGGCCGTCACGCAGGGACCTCGATATCGACGAGACGGTCGGGCAGGCGAAGGAGCTGGTGGGGAACAGGTCGCTCCTGTTCTGCGGAGACTTCAACGCCCCACACACCACGTGGGGTTACAAGTTTCAGTCCAAGCGGGGAAAGGCCCTCGCAAAGACGATGGAAAACCTGGAACTGGCGCTCCTAAACGAGCCTGGGACCTTCCAGGACATCTCGTGGCTCGCGGGGACTCTGGACGCGACCTTGCGCAACGAGGACGTCAGCTTGGGATCCGACCACGACATCCTGAGCGTGACGATCAGAGGACCCAAGTTCAGAGCGGAAATTGGCACGGCGAGAATCACCGACTGGGACCGCATGCGCAAGTGCGGGGCAGAAGCGGCCGAATCTTCCGCCGAAGCCTAGGAGAGTAGTCGAAGACCGTATCCAGAGTGGGCAAGAAAACAGAAGGCCGCGCTCGATAAGTTCACGGAGAGCGTCACCACGACAGCAAAGACTCCGTTCGTCGACGCCAAGCTCGCGCACATGTGGGCGGCTCGACACTCGCTGACTCGGAGGTGGAAACAGCAGCGAAAGAACACAAAGCTGCCCAAGCGCATAGCCTCGCTGAACAAGCAAATCTCGGAGTACGCCGCCAAGCTGAGCCGGGAGAACTGGACGAGCACTTGCGACTGCCTGCAGAGATTGCTGTCCGTGCGCAAGACCTGGTGCCTCCTGCGACACTTGGTCGACCCGCTAAATGGTAGGGCGGCCACGAACCGACGCCTCACCAAGGTCTTCAACGCCTACGGTGGGGAGGGCAAGAGGCTCATCGAAGACCTGAAGGCGAGGTATCTTAAGACGGAGCGCGGGAAGTTCCCGCTGCCGGAGGAATACGAAGGACCCGAAAATCCTGAGCTGGACGAGCCCTTTACCACCAAAGAACTACTGACGGCCATAGACGAGAGTAACAAAAAGAGCGTACCCGGGACGGACGCCTTTATATACGGACTTCTGAACAACATGAGCGAAGCGGCGACGGCCGAGCTCCTGGACAACATCAACCTGGCCTGGGAACGCTCCGAACTACCCACGGAATGGAAGGAAGCAGGAATGAGATTCATTCCCAAGCCGGGCAAACCGCTGACAATCGAGAACGTGCACCCGATCTCGCTCACGTCTTGCGCGGGCAAGGTCGTGGAACGCATGGTTCTCTGAAGACTCCCAGGGTTCCTGGGCGAGACGAACCAGATTCCGGCTACTATGTACTATTATGAGCAATATGAAAGGGAACACAGGAACGCGTGGCAAACAGCCTCAAAACAGACTCGGTGCGATACGCGGATGGCGCTGTGAAAAACAAAGGGAGAAAGAGAGAGAGAGACAACCATTAATAGAAAAGGATGACCACTGGTCACGATGGGGGAAAGGAATAGGGAGGGTAAAAAAAATAAACAAAAATAATGCTGGTCGTTCTCAGTAGACTCAATAACTGGGGAAGTTCTTGGAACCTGCAATTCATGGGCCAGTTCATGGTGATCGCAATAGGGTTTGTGGACATACACCAGTTCGCTCGGGGGAGGACCCGCTCAAACAACCCGTGCTAGACGACTTAGGAGAGCGCTCTACCACTAACTGTTGGCACTCCCACCCCACTGGCTTTTCTAAAAAGCAGCAGCTTATGTTATTTCGCCAGTAATATGATGTCCCACAGCCGATAAGACGCACGGCGGGAATTGGAAAAGTTTGTAGAACAGCGCCCCCCTCTCCCCTTTGTTTCCGACGGCGGCCGCTGCGTATCGCTGGTAGCTGGGTCTGAGGGTGTTTTTGTACGCGTTCCTGTGTTCCCTTTCATATTGCTCATAATAATACGGGTTCCGCCAGCACCTGTGCACCCAAGACGTCCTCCTCCAGCTAAACGAACTGCTGTTCAAAGATGGCCACAAGACACTCGCCCCGCGGGATACTTGCGTTGGACCTCAAGGGGGCCTTTGACAACGTGTCTCACGAAACCGTGCTCGAGAACTTCCGCAAGATGGGCTGCGGCCGCAGGACGTACGGCTATGTCGAGAACTTTCTGACCAAGCGTACGGCGACCTTAAAGATAGGATAGGAACGGTCCGACCCAATCGAGCTTGTAGACAGGGACACTCCGCAAGGGTCGGTATTGTCACTGCTGCTTTTCAACCTGGCCCTCCTACCCCTGCCCAGGTTAGTCCAAGAGATTGAAGGCGTGAACCACGCGTTCTACGCCGACGACATTACGGTGTGGACGTCCCGAGCGGGTTCCGAAGCCTCGGTGGAAAGTATGGACATGAATACGCAAACACAAGGGACAAGAATCACACAGCGTGCCCCTGGTCCGCACAACAGGGGACACGCTCGAAGACCAGGCTGACACACTCGCACAACGCTTCCAACACGTGTCCGGTTAAGCCCACTACACAAACACTTTTATAAAACACAAACAATCGGCCCAAAATTAGCCTGTACTACAGAAGAATAGGTCAACACCTTATGACTCATAGATTTCGCTCCATGAGCTGAGGGCAGGTTCTGAGCACGTGAACACAACATATACAATGCTACAACCCCTACATGGAGAGACCCTTGAAACACTTCTACATCTATATAAAAAATATGGCTTCAGGGGCACATTCCACACTCTTGGAGGGAGGCCATGGTAGTATCTTTTTTGAATAAGGGAAAGGACCCGTCGTCCCCCTCAAGTTACGGTCCCATAGCCCTAACGAGCTGCCTGTACAAGCTTCTCGAGAAGGTGATAAATCGCAGGCTCGTGTACGCCCTTGAGTACAACAGCCTCCTCGAGAGCTGCCAGCCAGGCTTCAGGGTGGGGTGATCGACGAACGATCAACTGGTCGCACTTGACTCGTACATCAAGGATACCTTCTTGCATAAGCCGTATTGTGTCAGTGTGTTTTTGACCTCGAAAAGCCTACGCCGCTGCTTAGCGTTACGGGAACTTTACTGACCTCAAGTCATTCGGTGTTTCGGGTAACATGTTACTTACCCATGTTAGTTGTTATTTACTTGTAAGAGGGAACGTTTGGAGTGAGGGCTCGATGTGCACTGTCAAAGGTTCAAGTGCAAGAGCATGGCGTGCTGCAAGGTGGAGTGTTGAGCTGCACGCTCTAAATAGTTAATATGAACTCTTTTGGAAAGGCATTGCTTCCTACAATTTGTATCCAATGCATGTAGACGACGTCCGGACATCCTTTAAATCATGTATATGTCTCTCTCCAAACGTCAAGTCCAGCTTGGCGTAAAGAAACTGGCGTAAAGAAGCTTTCCACACTAGCCCTGTCTAGTCTGTATGTCGAGTGTGACAAATGGTTCCTAGGGCATGAGCGGGAGTATGTTGGCTTGCTCTATGTATCAAAGATCGTGTCTCTCATCAACCATCCTTTTATCTTATCATGAACAATACTTCAAACTTGCAACTCTATTTAAACAGGCCATCTATTTACTTACCTTCCTCTCACAGAGGGGGAGAGGTGGCTTCTGCACTCAATGTCCCCCTTTCCGATATGCACAAGGCACCCATCCATAATTTCATTCCACCATGACATCTTCGTTCTATATCATGCGACCTGTCATTCACGCAACTATAAATAATATGGTACCCAGGAGTGAAATTCTGCAGCACTTCCGGTTCTTTCAGGACAATTACAGGTGTGCAGCATTCTTCAGTGACGCATCGGAAACTGCTTCTACTGCCTCTTGTGCAGCGCATGGAGCAAATTTTAGGTTTACTAAAGCAATAAATTTTCATTGCAGTATTTACACAGCAGAAGCGTATGCCATCCTACTCGTTTCAAATCCCATCATCGAACATAAAATTCCCGAGTCCATCGTATACACAGATTCGCTAAGCATTGTGCAGGCACTATCATCAGGAACGTCATCTAAAACTAGGTGATCAATGGTACTTTAAATGTTTTATGCCTAAATATGCTTCAAATTTAGAAATAACTATATGCTGTGTACCAGGTCACTGTGGGATCCTTGGCAATAACACCGCTAATCAAATGGCTAATTCGGCTGCTGTCGTCCCGCAGTTCACATTAAAACAGTACCTTACACTGACCTAAAGGCACACATCAGACGACAGGTTGCCCCGCAAGAGGCACATTTGAGTAATCTTGGTGATAGTATAGGGGACACAGCAGACCACGAGCCCGCTACTCGCGCTGTAACCGACCGTGGTAATGAGTTTTAAGGTGAAAGGCAGAAACCTCAAACGGTGGCCGTCAGAGCCCAGGTAAACCTGCGGTGAAAGGGCTTCCTATCTGTTTACCAGGCAGGGAGCTCCGGGAACTTTCAAGCTATAAGAGTAACCTTTGAGAAGGAAGGGCCCCCGTCCGCTGATTTTTTGCCAATGCCCCATAGATAAATCAATACCCCCAGTAAACCCGATCGGTCTCTGAGAAGGGGCCTCACCGATGTTGCGTCCAACCCCTTCCAACTTTCCCTCTCCTGAAATATGACAATTATCCCCGATTCTTCATTATCGAATCTGTTGATAAAGACAAGCCTGTTGCCTCAATGTCCGTGTTTCTAGTTTCAAAATGCCTCGAAGGAATAATCCGAGAACACTAAAAAGCTACTAAGCAAGGAACTGGAGGTCTGCTGGTTAACGCCACCACCCAGCAAAAGCTAGACATGTTGTCAGCAAGACCTGTATTGCCGATCTGGGCATCAAGGTCACGTCCCACCGCAGATTCAACATCTCGCAGGGCGTGATCTTGGAGCCATATCTGGCCAACTAGACGGATGCCTAGCTTCTAGATGGCCTGAGAAATCAGGGTGTGATGGCAGTCAGGCGGATATCCATAAGACGAGGTGATAAGGAAATACCTACCAGGCACATCATCCTCACATTCGACTGTTCAACTCTTCCAGGCCGTATCAATGCAGGATTCATCCGGTGCTCCATCCGAGCGTGCATCCCAAATGCGCGGTGCTGTTACAAGTGCCAGCGGTTTGGGCACGGTTCCAACTCGTATTGGGGCCAACTATCATGCACCGAGTGCGCGCAACAAGGACATCCCGCCAATAAATGTCCCTCTAGTCAATTGATTTCCGTAAACTGCCAAGAACCGCGTGGTGTGTATCCGCGAGTCTGCGAGACATTCAAACTCGAAAAGCAAATCATCAACATCAAGGTCACCAAAAAGATAACCTTCCCAGATGCAGGAAAGAGGTTCGCCTCTTTCCCCCGGGGATGGTACGTCGACGCAGCTCGCCGCGGGCGGAGAGGCGTCTGTTTTCGGCGAGGGCACATTACCGCGAGGCGGACTTGGCCCCATCCTTGCCGGCCCTCGGGTTGCCTATCGAAGCCCGCCTCACCCCGACACAACCTGTTCAGCCAGCAGCGGCTGAGGTGGCAACCACATCCGTTGAGGATGCCACTGCATCCACTGCTTCCTCTCCACCTGCCCAAAGGAAACGTGAGGGCCCGGATGATATTGAGGCGAAGGCACCCGCAGCAGTTCCAACCCCCGCCGCACCGCATCTGGCACCCGGGGCTCTCCTCTAACGCCCCCGAGTGGTCACGGCTCCAACGAAGGGCACCGGGAAGGCTGCCAAGTCCAAGGGGTCCGTTCCACCGGCTACTCCTCACAGGTCTGATGACGCGATGAATTTGGGGCCTTTCGTGTCTGCTTCGCAGAGGAAGGAGCGGGACCCTTTGTCCAAGCCTGCAGAGAGGCCGGAAAAACCTCCTCCGAAAGTAAGAGCCTCGAAACACACTCCAGTCGCCCCGAAACACACTCTAGTCACTCTGCACACCTAATAATAGGAAGAGAAACTATTGTTCAATGGAACTGCAGTGGCCTTCTGAATAATTTTGACGACGTGTACGAGACTGTGCATGCTAATCAGCCATGTGTAATAAGTGTCCAAGAAACCCATTTAAATTTTAATCATACAAATTTCCTAAATAGCAATGAAGTATTCAGAAAGGATAGGGTTGGCTGCACACACACTCTTCTGGCGGTGTGGCCATAATCGCCCAGAAATCTTTAGCATACCCCCTATCACCTTATACACAGTACGCGAGTCTGAAGCAATTTCCCCCAAAATATTTAACACGTTGATATCGGTATGCTTCATATACATTCGTCCTGATTTTGCACTTTCTAGCTCTGACTTCGAGGCCCTGATTGACTGGCTGCCCGAACCATTTATCCTCACAAGTGACCTTAATGCGAACTATTCTCTTTGGGAACCTTCTCGCACGGATGCCTGTGGTCGCCTGATTAAGAAATTCCTTACATCTTCAGGAGCATGCCTCTTCAACAAACATAAGCCCACATAAGTTAATACAGGACCGAAGACACTCTCATATCTTAACTTGGCGATTGGCTGCACAGTTCTCTTCCCTCCTCTCGAGTGGGGTGGGGGCACTAACCCATATGGTAGTGACCACTTCCTCACCTCACTAACGTATATAGGTAAAGCCCCACGCAGTCTACCTTCCCTGAACAGGTTCAATGAAGCAAAAGCTAACTGGAATACATTTACCGACGCATTCAAACTACACTACGCAACCATAAGACACCCCCAGATTGAAGAAGCTTCCACACTACTCACGGCAAACATCCCAGATGCCGCAGAAAAGCCCATTCCCTACGCCTCTGGGAACCCGCGTAACCAGGGGAGGCCGTGGTGGAATGACGACTGTACGTTGGCGCGAGATGCCTAGAACAAGGTGTGGGGTATACTTCGTTAGTACCCCACGTCGGGTAACCTCCTTTTGTTCAAATGAACCAAGGCGTTTGGAATACATGTGCACCGTGAGGCAAAACCAGAGATTTGGCATACCTTCTTGACATCCAAAAATTTATACACAGACAAACACGAAACCTGGACACATATACGTAAGCTCAAAGGACAGCAGACACGCAGCCTTCCCCTGGTTACCACAACAGCAGAAAAACTCAAACACCAGGCTAACACACTTGCACAACATTTCGAACACGTGTCCAGTTCAGCACAATAAACAAACATTTTCATAAAACACAAAACACCTGCAGAAAAGAAGTCCCTGCGTCATAGCAGAAAGTCACACTTCCTACAATTCTCCTTTTTCAATTCATCAGCTGAAGGCTGCTCTAACCAGATGTAAGCCTTCAGCTCCAGTTGCAGACAAAATCACGTAAACCGGGATACAGCACCTACGCTCAGACAGCATTGCAACAGTTCGACATCTATACAATAAAATATGGCTTTTAGGGCACATTCCACCATTTTGGAGGGAGGCCATTGTAGTGGCTTTCCTGAAGGAAGAGAAGGTATCTTCCTGTCCCGCCAGTTATCTGGCCCATTGCGTTGACAAGCTACCTGTGCAAGCTTATCGCGACGATTATCAACATGTGGCTCGTGTACTTGCTTGAGTACAATGGTATTCTCGAGAGCTAATGGGCAGGCTTCAGGGCAGTGCGATTCACTAACGATCAACTCGTCCCACTACAGTCTTGTATGGAAGATGAGTTTATTCAATAACAGTTGTGCACAACGGTGTTTTTTTACCTTGAGAAGGCCTTTGACACCATCTGGAGCTACGGGATCCTCTGCGACTGGAAATCATTTTGTGTTTCGGGCAACATGACGAACACTCTTACTAGTTATTTGTCCGAAAGAACTTTTCGTGTGAGAGTTGGTCGCGCACTATTAAGGGTTCATGTTCAAGAAAACGGCGTTCCACAAGGTGGAGTTCTAAGCTGCACGCTGCTCATAGTTAAGATGAACTACCTTGGGATTGCATCGCCACCTACTTTTTCTTATTCAAGCTAAGTAGACGACGCTTAGGTATCTTTAAATCATGCAATATGTCCATCTGTGGGCGTCACATTCAGCTAGGTGTCAACAGCCTTGCCAGCTGGGCACACAACAAAGCTTTTACACTTAACCCAGAAAAACACTTGTGATGTCCTCCAAGAAGCGTGGGTTCAATCCGGGCCCAGACAATACCCTTAATGGCGCTTCCATTCCTGTGAGGAAGGTGAGGTGTTGGATGAAAAGCGTATGTTCATCTCTCAAAATAAACAACTGGAACAAATGTATAAAGGCTCTCAACATTCTTAAAATCTTGTCCCACCGGTCCTATGGAACAGACAAGCAACTTCTTTTAAGTATTTTTACCAGCTTTGTGAGGTTTCAAATGGACTATGCAAGTGTCGTTTATGGGTCTGCTACAAAAATGGCACTAAAAACGCTCGGCCCAGCGCTGCATCTGGGCCTTCGCGTTGCATGTGGTGCTTTTCGCAGTAGCCCAGTCAAGAACCTCAAGGTCGAGTCTTATAAATGGTTCCTATATCACCAGAAGCTTTACATGGCCTAGAAAATTCTGCCCTGACTAACCACCGTTTTAATTGTACCATAATATTACATCCTCACAACAACTGTTTTATATCGTCCTTCCATCTCTCTGCCTTTTTCCCTTAGGGTAAAAGAGAAGGGCGCTGAGCTCAAGGTCCCCTTTTTAGACATTCACAAGACACCAATCACTGATTTTATACCACCTTGGAATCTGCTCCCTAAGTTCTGTAACCTGTGTTTTAGGCAGCTTGATAAGAACAGAACACCAATAATTGCGATTCTGCAGCATTTCTTGTTTTTACAGGATAAATACCGGTGCTCAGAAATTTATAGCGATGCGTCGAAGACTGCTACCACTGCGTATTTTGCTGCGCACGGACAGAACTTTTGTGTCTCTCAAACGATGAATGCCAAGTATTGTTGTTACAGCTGAAGCATATAGCATCATAGTGGCTTTAGATCACATTGTCCAACACAAAATTCCAAAGTCTATCTTGTACACGGACTCCCTCAGCGTTCCAATTGGCTGTCCTCAGATACCCTGACACACGGTGTAAAAGTTTTGTAGTTAATCCTATCTTAAGGGCATTCTATCTGCATGTACCCCAAACCTTGATATAATTATATGCTTGGTTCCAGGCCACTGTCGGATCGTCGGGAATGAGGTTTCTGCTGAAATGGTTGTCAGTGCTGCACAAAAAAGCACAGTAGATATAGCAACAGAACCGTACACTGACATGAAGCCACGCATCAAAAAACAACTTCGAAAAACCTGGCAAACACACTGGAGTGCCCAGACGAACACGTTACACGTAATTAAACCACACTGGGGCCATGCACCACTGACACACACAACAGAAACACAGAAGTTGCCTTTGCTAGGCTATGGGGCACACATATGCAACGCAGTCGTTTCTGCTCACGAGGTCTTCGAGACCTCTGTATAGCAGGCTCAGAAAGGCCCTATGTGTAATTCACATACTAATTCAATGCAAAGCGCTCCGCACAACGCGACGGAAACACTTCCCACAACTGTACAGACTATACATGCCATTACACCCAGCCCTTTTCCTCTCCTACGATCCTATGTTTGCTGTCCAGTGTATCTTCAAATATTTAACGGAAGCATAATTTTCAGACCTGATTTTATACCATGCATAATCACAACCTGGGCTTCTACACCAGCCATCCTTGCTTTTAATGTGTCTACTTTCGTTACTGTTGAGGGATTTTAGTGTTTAGACCTTCATCCTTTATAATTGTAGAGAAAGGGACGAGCCGCCGAGACACCTCCTGATGATTCCTTTAATCCTGTCAACTCATGATGATCATTATGGGGTATTACAGAGGCAGATCTAATGCTTTTACAACATCCTCCCCCCACGCGACAATGAATCAGCAGAGTCCGCAGCCAAAACTTGTTTAGTCCATGGAGAGTTCCTTTTAAGTCCGTGTGAGCCAAAAGAGTCCGACACCTTGCGCCTTCCATCTCCACCGGTGGTACCGATGTTTTGGCGTTGGTGAGCACCTGCACCTGCGGCCATTGAACTGAGCACCTGCGGCCACTAGAGGCAGTCTTGTGAGGAGACTAGCTGAATTTTTGTCCTTCTTAGCAGCAAGTATTACTTGCTGTTTCCGCCTCATACGATGTTTCCCAGTGGCAGCCGGGTACATGTGGAATATATTCGAAGAAGGCTTCCCTGCCCATGAGATGATGCGCGTTGAAATCCTGGGGGCTAATTCAGCTCTGTGCTTTGACATGCGGTGAACTCTACGCTTTTTTGCTGAAAACTGCCGGTGCCCATGGGTATTCTTCCCACCCGCAAACTTTAGCTTGCGGCGCCCATACTTTACCAGTGGGGTTGAGTTGAGATTTAAAGCAGCTTCCTGCTCCTCCATCTTCGCACGTTTCCTCTTGGCAGTTTTTGCTTTGCTAGACTTGCGCACCTTTTTCTTCGGAACCATACATGTTAACCGTAGAGGACAATGAAGGTCGCGCCATAACGAACATTTCTTTCCGGCTTCGGCCGGCGAATTGTTCGAAATCACCTTGGGGTCTCTACTCTTGCACATTTTTTCTGTTGTCACTTGAGGTGGTGGAAGACTATAATACTCCTTGGGTGTTGCAAGTGACGGTAGGCTGTCTATGGCCCAGTCGTTGCTTGTGTCATTCACTTGCGCTTGTCCAGCCGTGGAATAAATCAGTGCCCCTTGATCTGATACCTTATTGCCAGCGGTAACCTCATTGGATTTAGCCTCTCCGCCATTAGGCACGAAATGTGCGGTTGTCAGTGTTGCTGCACCTTGCCAATTCACGTTTGCTTTTGTCGTAACTTGGGCATTGGAATTCCTTGCTCCATTACTCTGATTCGTGTCTGAAGTGTCGCTCTTTCTAAACTATTCTTCCGTATTTTGTCGGTGGTCCTTCAGTAATTCGTAGGTTCGACCTCTGTAGGAAGCAAGCAGGTTTTGTCGGGCTCTCTATGCATCCAACATTTTAAACTCAGCCCTTGCCTTTGCCATACAGCCTAATTCTTCGAACTTTAGCGCATCTTCAACCTCGGCCTCTAATTCCTCGATTTCCACGGTGTCTTAAACTTCTCAGTTAATCACTTTCAGTTTGTCACGGTATTCATCCAAATTAAGAAGTTCCTTCAACTCACTTATTGTTGGTCTTTCGATTGGGAGGAGGTCTTCAATCTTGCCGATGATGGACGTGATACCTTGACGTACGATGCGCCGCCTTTCAAGTAGGGGCTCCATACCCCGGTCCAGGGTCGATATTTCCGTAAGGGCTGGCGACCGGGCTCAGAGGGCACTAGTCGGCATCGTCTCCGCGTCAGTATCGGCCCCGTATAGCACCATCATGTCTTGCATCGTGCAGATATCTCCTAAGACTCGGCTTGTTCTGTCTTCTTCTTAGGCTGCTTCGGTGTTCTTCGTATCGGCGTCTTCCATCTGCGACTTCATTCTGGCTCCCGAGAGGTGAGAGGGCGGCCGAAGAGAAGCAAAATCCGCTCAGTGTGGCGTACCTCTCGAGGTTTCTTGTCCCGGGTTTCACGGCACCAAAAATATGTAAAGAAAAGGATGAGCCGCCGAAACACCTCCTGATGATTCCTTTAATCCTGTCAACTCATGATGATGATTATGGGGCATTAGAGAGGCAGATATACTTCTTTTACAACAAGAATAACCACTGTTTTCGTGCTCTTTGCCTCAGTTGGCCGTGCGCCATTGACATCCACCCATCATCCCCATCAGTCGATAGCTTCTTAACACATGGCTACTACACTGGAGTCAATAAACAAACAACAAACTACAGGTAATAGAACCACAGTTGGGATGCTACATAACTATCACAACAGATACACCCAAGTCCCCCGGCAAGGCTGCTGATAGGCTGCACAGAAGTAACACACTCCCACCTGTTCGGTGGATCTTCGCGAGCCAATTGTAGTAGATGTGGAAGGTACCTATCCGTAGTCCACATACTAATCATATAAAAGGCACTTGAATCAACGCTACAGAAACATTCCCCTGAATTATACAGACGACACATTCCACTGCACCCATCATACTTTTAGCCGATAAACCAATGTTTTCTAGCCAACGTATTCTAAAAATTTTAGCTGTGGTAAAATCTCTGCAGCTCTTGTCATATCACGTGTAATAATCTTGGCTCGATACACCAGCGATCTCTATTCTCTTTTGTTTTGCGTCACCTTTACTTATACTCACAGGGTTTAGTATTTACAATCTCATCCCCCGCACGGGGCACCTTCTGTAATCTTGGTCACGGAGTTGGCGACACGTGGAACCCGAGCCCCCATACATAAGCTAAATCCAACCATGATGATGTGTTGTAAGGTGAATTGTAGAAACCTCAAGCGGTGGCCGCCGGAGCCCTGGTCAAGCTCCGGCGGATGGGCTCCCTGTTTGTTTATCAAGCTACCATGGTATAATTTGAAAAGAAAGAACCTCCGTCCCCTGCTTTTATACTATAGCTTATGGTATTCTCTAATCCCCCAAACCAAATGATCGGGCGCTGAAAAGGACCCGCACCGAAGTAACGTCGAAACCTTTTCTGAGCAGTGACCTTCGAAGCAATGGCATCTATTCTCGCTTCCTCATTATGCAATCTCTTCACAAAGGAACCCCTATAAGTGGAAAATCAGTCTTTCTTGTTGCAAAGTTTCTTGAAAGTGTTGCTGGGAAAAACTACAAAGCAAAAAAACTTATTTCTGGAGATGTGCTAATTGAAGTGAGCCACAAAGAGCAGGCCAATAAACTCCTTCAACCAACTAACATCGATGGTCTAGAAATTACAATCAAACCTCACAGAACCCTAAACTGTTGTCAAGGCGTCATCTCCGAACTCGATCTAATCAACGAAACCGAAACCGATATCCTTGAAGCACTGCGTGACCAAGGGGTCACAGAAGTCCGGCGCATCACAATAACACTAGATGGCAAAGAGATCAAAGCAAAGCACGTAATTTTGATCTTTGACAGAACCCCACTACCAGAATCCGTGAGGGCAGGTTACCTGCGATGTCCGCAGCACCCGTACTTGCAAACCCACACCGCTGCTACAAATGCGAACTCTTGCCGGTGGAGACCAAAATGTGCTAAGTGTGGTCAACCTGATCATCTTAGAGACAACTGCGACGCAAGCAACTTCAACTGCCCTAACTGTCATGGACCTCACGCAGCATATTTACGATCGTACGAAACATTCAAACAAGAAAAACAAATCATCACATTGAAGGTCAATGAAAACATCAGCTTTCCAGAGGCCCAGAAGAGGTTTGCAGTATTCAGCTCTGGAAGGTATGCCGACACTGCTCGCCGAGGGGTAGAGCGGCGCCTGGTTTCGGTGGCGACGCAAGACAGCTCAGCTGACTTGCTCCCGCCTTCATTCCCCCCTCAAGGCTGCCTGTTGCTGCCGCCCCAGTCACCACGCAACGTGCTGGACCGGCAGCGGTTGAGGAGACCACTCATGCTGACTGGAGCGTAGTCACTCCTGTCTCTGCCTCACAGGTCTCGAGCACACCCGGAAGCCCTGAGGAAATGGACACGGAGGGAACCGCCCCCTCTCCATTCCTCGCCCCACCACCTGTCCTGCCCGTGCTGCCCACGACGCCCTCGGAAGTGGTTGCTGAAGAGAAATGCGCCCTAACTGGTTCTAGATCCAGGTCCCGGGAGCCGAGTGTGTCCGGCACACCCAGGACATCTGGAGATGAGATGGACGTCGGGCCGTATCTGCCTGCATCGCAGCGCACGGAACGGCCTCCGACATCCAAGCTGACAGACAGGCCCAAAACGCCCCTCCAAGAGTACAAGCCTTGGATATAAAACATGAATACACTCATACACAAATTCCAGTCGCTCATAAACGTCTATAATGGGAAGAAAAAATATCATCCAATAAAACTGTAGAGGCCTCCTTAAAAATCTTGATGTGTACGAATTACTGCATGCCAACCAAACAATGGCATGTGCTTACAAGAAACACATTTAAAGAGAAAACATCCCAACTTCTTCAGCAATTATCTGGTTTTCAGAAAGGACAGAGATGGGTGCCCAACTTCTTCTGGTGGTGTGGCCATATTCACACAGAAATCCTTAGGATGTCATTCAGTCACTCTGAGGACTGTCCTTGGGGCTGTTGCAATCCCAGCGATAATCTTTCACAGGCTAGTAACAATATGCTCCATATGCATCCCTCCTGATTATCGGCAAACGAGTTCGATTTCGAAACTCTGGTAGATCAGTTAGCTGAACCTTATATACTATTATGTGACCTGAATGCACACAACTCACTCTGGGGATCTTCTCGAACAGATGCACGGGGTCGCCTCATTAAAAGTTTCTTAACATCATCAGGAGGAGTCCTATTTAACAAGAAACAGCCTACATACCACAACATAGCACACAACACTAACTCACACCTAGACTTAGCCATTGGCTCAGCAGTTCTCTTCCCATCCCTGGAATGGGAGGTGGACACCAAACCCGTACGGTAGTGACGACTTCCCTACCTCACTATCATGTATAGGCCGAAACAGTCCCCCTTTCCACAAAAAGGTCAATGAAGCGAGAGCTAATTGGAACATGTTCACAGAAACATCTAAACTACCCCACACATCCATAACACACCTACACGTAGAGGAGGCAACACAACTGGTCGCGGTGCACATTCCTGACGCCGCTGAAAAGTCTATTCTCCAGGTCTCCGGTGCCCCGCGAACCCACAGGAGGCCCTGGTGCAAACAGCCCTCAATGCAGGCAGGAGAGGCCCAGAACAAGGCGTGGGGTATCCTTTTTCCATACCCTACTTCAGATAACCTGATATCTTTCAAACGACCGAAGGCTCGGGGGAACCGCATACGCCGTGAGGCAGAGAGGGAAAGTTCGCGTGCCTTCCTCACATCCATAAACTCGTAAATTTACACACACATAGTCTGGACACGAATGCATAAAATTAAAGAGCAACCGACTCACAGCCTGACCCTGGTTAGCCCAACAGGGGACACACCCAAAGACCCGGCTAACACACTTGCGCAACATTTCCAACACGTGTCCAGTTCCGCACATTACACAAACACTTTCCTGAACATAAAACCGCTGCTGAAAAGAAGCTATTTTGTGATAACAACAGGTCAGCCACTTCTTATAACTCGGAGTTCCCACTTGATGTACTGAGGGCTGCTCTGAGCGGATGTAAGCCTTCAGCTCCGGGCCCAGACAACAGAACATGTACAATATTACAACACCTGCACACAGACACTCTTCTAACGCTCCTTCGCCTTTACAACAAAATATGGCTCTCGGGTCTCATTCCGAGGTCTTGTAGGGAGGCTATAGTGATTGCTTTTCAGAGGGAGGGGAAGGACCCGTCCTCTACCGCCTGTTATCGCCGTATCGTCCTGACAAGCTGTCTGTGCAAGCTTCTCGAGAAGATGATTAACACAAACTTGTGTACTTTCTGGAGTACAACGGACTTCTCGCGAGCTGCCAGGCAGGCTTCAGGGCAGCGCGACCCACAAATGATCAAATCGTTGCCTTAGAATCCTACATCAAAGATGCAGTTATTCATAAACAGTATTGTATTACAGTATTTTTTGCTATTGAAAAAGCGTATGATACTGCATGGCGGTATGTAATTCTTTGCGACCTAAAGTCTTTTGGTTTATCAGGCAACATGTTAAATACGCTTGCAAGCTACATGTCGGAAAGACCTTTTCATGTGAGAGTGGGCAATACACATTTGCGTGTTCACATCGAGGAAAACGGTGTGCCCTAAATGAATGTTTTTGGCTGCACGCTGTTTATTATAAAAATGAACTATCTTGGAAAGGATTGCCACCAACCATTTTTGACTCTCTATGTGTAGACGACGTTCAAATCTCCTTCAAATCCTGTAATCTCTCCGTTTGCGAGCTGCAAGTCCAGCTTGGTGTCAAGAAACTCGCTGACTGGGCAGACAGCAATGCATTTAAACTTAATCTTAAAAAGTGCACTTTTGTTGTATTTTGAAGGAGGCTCGGAATGCATGCTAATCCTCATATTAAGCGCAAAGGTGTCTCAATCCCTCTCAAAAAGGAACACAAATTTTTACGCGTGGTACTTGATGAAAAAAATGAAATTCATGCCCCATATAAAACACCTGAAACACAAATGCCTGAAAACTATGAATATCCTGAAGGTCCTCTCGCATTGCTCTTACGGAGCGGACAAACAAATACTCTTCCGCGTTTCTACCAGCCTTGTTGGTTCACGGTTGGACTATGGGAGTGTCGTGTATGGGTCCGCCTGTAAAACTGCCCTGAAAATGTTGGACCCAGTGCTGCACTTGGGGCTCCGTCTTGCATCTGCGTCGTTCCGGACGAGTCCCATCTGAAGCCTATATGCAGATTGTGATAGATGGAGCCTTGAACACCAGCGTTCTTACACTTCCTTGCTGTATGCTATTAGGGTGACTTCTGTAAAAAATCACCAATGTAGCTTGGTCATAAACAACATCTCATCCGATCCGTTGTTCGCAGCAGGGCCGTCGATACCCCCTCATTTATCTATCCGAGTGAAAACCCTCGCTGACGAACTACGGAATTCATTTGAGGAGACCATGAAGTCTTCTGTTGCTGGCCTCGTTTCACCTTGGAAGAGGTCAGCAATTTTCTGTGATATTTCTTTTAAGCATAACGGTAAACGAAATGCGCCCAGAGAACTTAAACTACAGCACTTCCTACAGTTACAAAACCAATACCCGCACACCGCATTCGACACCAATGCTTTAAAGTCTTCTTTGGCCGTCGCATGTGCTGTACATTACCCCAACTTTGCCAGTACAAAGACATTGCACAGAAATAGCAGCATTTTTTACGGCAGAAGCACATGGTATCTTCTTACCAGTACAACACATTACACAAACCAAAACGGAACACCCCATTATGTTTAGGAACTCTTAAGGTGTGGTAACAGACTGACATTGCCTCAGACCTACGAAAAACATTGTCCTCCAGCATCTAATCAAAGCTCTAACCTTTGCTGGTAACTCAAAACTAAAAATAATTGTTTGCTGGGTTCCGGGTCACAGTGGCATTCTAGGGAACAATATTGCTGACCAGAGTACTGCTATCGCTGCCCTCCGCAGTAGCACAGATGTGCAGTGTGTTCCCTACCTCGACCTGGTAAGAACAGCTTTGTGGAAATCTTGGCAGGAAGCATGTCACACACAAACACAGAACAAACTCTATACTATAAAGCCACGCTTAGGTAGAAACATAACAGACAAACAAGACAGACGCACGGAAGTAGCCTTAGGCAGACAACGGATAGGCCACACTTAAGTAACACATTCACACTTGCTCACTGGATCGTCGAGGCTCCTGTGCGGCAGGCGTGGAGAGGGCCTATCCGTAGTTCACATACCAATCACATGCAAGGCACTGCACACCACATGGCGCAAACTCTTTCCAGAAATATACAGAAAACAAATTCAACTCCACCTATCGCACTTCTTAGGCGATGAACCAATGTTTACTGTCAGACGTGTTTTTAGGTATCTGTGAGCAGTTAAATTTCGGAATCTTATTTCGTATCATGCATAACCCCAATCTGGCCCTCTATACCAGCCATCTCCAGTGTCTTTATTTGTTTTTACATCGGTTGCTATTCAATTTTAGTATACACTTTTATACTGTGGTAGTTCCCCATCTGTTTTTGGCGATCTTTGCCCCCGTTGGCCTTGCTCCATTAAAATTAAACCATCATCATCATCATTTACAGTCTCATCAACCATTAAATATCTTCTCTGGGGCTTTTTGCCCTTATTGGCCTTCTGCCATTCAACACCAACTATATTCATCTTCTCTGAAGTAATACCGGTCTCTGCATGGTGCCCTTTTGTAGTTGCCTGATTACAACCGCTGGTTTAGCCACGTGCAGAGCACCGTGAGAAGCCTGCGTGTCAGACGGAAGGCCTTGGTCATCTTGTAGTTCGTCTGTCTGTCACTTGCACTTTTCTAGAGTGGACGGTCGGCATGGGTGCGGTCTTCTAGTTCTCGTGCCTTGGCGTATGCCCTTTTCTTGCGATTTGCGTTTTCCTCCGATAACCCGCCCGCGTGCTTCGTGAACCACTTGATGCGTGCGTGCTTCTTTCTTTCACTTCTTGTCGTATACGAACCACCGTCGGTGCGATTTTGCGTTTTGGAAAGTTGCTCGCAGCCTGTCTGCAGTCGCTCAGGATGGTCTGGCAGTGCCTGGATCCGATGGCCAGGCGATGTCTATGTCCTCGCCGTCTCTGGTATAAGTGCATTGCATGCTGGCTGCCATGTGGATGTTTCCGTCATTGTCAACCACGGGAAATTCGAAGCTGTCGCTGCCGGCATATTAGGCCGTGTCAACGTATCTGGCCTTGTGCCGCTTGAGTGTATGTCTCCTAGCGCTGTGGCTCTCACTCTTACCCTGCCCTTGGTGAAGTCCTCGTGTAAGTTCATTAGAATTTGATGTACTCTGATGTTTCGCCGTATGTCTTCGGGAACCAAGTATTTCGTCGCTAGTTCCTTGTGGTAGCTCAAGCTGATTTTGTTCAGGATCATTGTGCTTGCTGTGGTGGTTGCCAGACTCCTCATCTGGGTGGTCCTTTGTGCATCGGCTATCGTGTCCAGGGTGTTTTGACTACTAGCCACAGGAGTCGATTTGTGTTGGTGGTACAAGTAGACTCAGGGTGGTCTTGTAGGCCCTCAGGATCAGTAGCTCGATCTTGTTCTTTTTGTCATTTCTTTATTAGTTCAAGGTGTCACGTATGCTGTGTGGCCGATAACAAACAAGGGTTTGAGCGTAGCCAGATTCTCTTTCCTCATCCGTAATTTCCCTGTTGAAACCCGTTTGAGAAGTTTGGTCGCATTTACAGCCCTCCCTCTGAGTGGGATACTGTGTCGATGTTCTGGCCGAGTGACTCTAAATTTATCAACTGGGCTATGATCTTGTTCACCATCGGTGCTGTCGTCACGCCATTGGTTTTGATGTTAAACGTCTCATGTTCCTTTTGGTCTTTAATTCCATGATTCCTGATCGGAAGGTGCAACAGGAGCTTTGACGTGTTCAGTGAGAATTGGGGTCCTGTACCCTTGAGGTAGTCTTTGATCGTTTTGAGGGCTGCCTGCAGTGTAGACGTATGGGAGCATCGCTGCCCCCGTCTACCTAGAGCATGATGTCCTCTGCGCAGATCGTATGCTTGACATCATTGATTCTGCTCAGTTTTTTGGCTCCTCCGATCATCACGGAATTGAGCAGCAGTCGTGATATGACGGAGCCTTCAGGCGTTCTTGTACTCCCAAGGCGTTTCTTCTTATAATTCAGTTCGCCTGTAGTGTAATTTTTTGTTCCCTCGCCTATTTTAAGTTGGGACGCTTCCTTGAGGATGGTGGAATGCCTGATATTGCTAAAAAATTCCCCGCATTTCCCCGAGGGGAAGAATGGGAAACTGCGAATGCACGAGTTGAATTTGCGCGGTTCGGTAATGTTCGCGAAAGAGAGATCACACACACACACAACTACAAAGAAAGAAAGACGCATTTATTCACAGACACATATTTGTGTTGTCGTTGTACTTGATTGCTAGAGCGGATCTCAGCTTTGAAATTTCGTGTGAGTACTCCTTTAAGCAGGTGCATCTCACGCCCGATTCTTGGCCAATCCCCCACGTGGGTATGTGCCATGTCAGCGGCCAGGCAGCGCGCGCCCATCTCCCCCCGTTGCCAAGGAAGACGAGGAGATTCCTGGCCGATCCCCCACGTGGGTATGTGCTTTGTCAGCGGCCAGGCTGCGCGCGCCCATCTCCACGTGTGCGGACATCGCCGGTGGACGCAGGTTCAGGGTCGCTTAAGAAGTGCATTGCACTTAAAAGCACTCAGCAGGTTGAAGCCGAGTACTGTCTCAGTGTCTCTGGTGCTTCAGGCTCTGATTTGAGGGTCGAAATATTTCGTTCTACGTGTTCAAAACGAATGTTACCGACGATTTGCGAATACGATGTAGCAGTGAAAGGGTGGTTAATAATTGTTTCTACACTGTGGTCTTTAAATGAATTTAGTAGACCGAAGTAGTCCGATGGTTTCTTGTCGCTCAATGATAGGGTGAAGTTTATACAACAGAATGCTGAGTGGCGTTATAGATATACCCAAAGTGAGTGCCCCTTAGCCTACCGAACGCAAAGTGTAAAGAACCCCGCAATTTTTTTATTGTTACAACTTGCACTGCTGATCCAAACCCGCAATAAAATGCCGCAGAATATCTGTAGCTTAAGGCCGTCTGCCCTCAAGTAAGAAATAATGGGTTATTTAGGGAGGCAAAAGAGCGCCATATACCCTAAGCGCGTCCGGTGATAACATTCGATTTAAAAGACGACGTCTTTCGCAACTTCAGAAAAGACTGCGAGCTCAATGATTCCTCAAAATAAATATTGTTGAACATGACTGCGAACTGAAACTAAGTTTTTTTAGTATAAAGTGGTCGCACTATCTTATAAAACTTAAAAGAAAAAAAGCAGTGCCAGCCGGTACGGCAGGCGCGCAAATGGCAACCGATCACCAGCAGGGCACCTAACTGTGTGCCAAGAAAAGCACCCAGAAATTGTCGGGCAGATAAGAATATGTAGATGCGAGATCAAAGGTTTTGTGAAATATATTAGACGCTTACCGCGCCGAATACTTTATACTGCAAGCCGAGGGAGTGACAAGAATTCTGCACTGCTGTGAAAAACGCCAGGGGAATTTTTTGTATCTGCTAAAACACTTTCGCCAAAAACATCACAATGACTTTGATTCTTAAGAGCTTTGTGAACACAATGCAAAACATCAATGTGATCGCTAGAAAATATACATATCATCTAACAAACCGAATTCCAAAGCCACTTATTCAGGAGCATGAATCGGGTTTTCCATAGCGAGGATGCAGGCAAAGATGCGTTGTCCTCTCAATCATCATCTTCTGCCTACTCACGTTCACTGCAGGATGAAGTCCTCTCCCATTAATCGACAGCTGATCCTGTCCTGCGCTACTCTAGTACACAGTTTACACAAGTATTCTCTTATGTTGAAGTTTATTGAACGGTAGGCATACATATAAATGAACAGATAAGCGGAGTACATGAGGAGGTCCCAGAGTAAGAACTGTCGGGGGGACCTCCTAACACAATGTGGATAAGATGATGCATAATATGCAGCAGACAATGGGAGTTATGACAAAGTTCTAAATACAATGTGTAGCGTGAACAAAGGGAACGAAAACACTTTACTCAATTTTCAAAACATAAAGAAGATAAAGAACAAGTCTGCAATAATTAGAAGAGCAGGACTAAACCATATATAAAACTACGTTTTCTTTAGAGGTTGAGTACATCTCCAATTACACTATAGGAGCAGCGACATAGTTATTACTTATATGACGTACAATTCAACAAAGCAGTGGGGAACAAGCAGAACGTAAAAAAAAAAGTATGAACCAATTTCAATTTCCTAATTACATCTAAATCTAACATGGTCAAGTTAGTTCAGTCATTAGGTATTTTTTGGTTCGTCGGCAAAATGAGCAGGTCTTGAACGATTGTTTAATTTCAGGAGGAATTGAGTTCCACACGGAGACACCAGCAAATTTAGCAGCCATTTTCCCGTAGTTTGTGCGAGCTTTGGGTAGATGCAAATTCTCACGCGCGGAGAACCGAGTTCTATTATTATTAGTAAAAAATTCAGGGGGGAAACTTTCTATGCGTACATCGTGATGAATAAGGCGAAACATGATGACTGCTAACTTTAAAGTAAATAATTCATTAAGGGGAAGTATGTTTAAGTCAACGTATAGGGGGATGGAGCGACAAAGGTAAGGACTGAACGTTATTAGCCGCACGGCTTGGTTTTGGAGGACTCGTAGATTATCTAGATGTGTGTTGTACGTGTTTCCCCAAGATGATAAGCAATACGAAAGATGGCTGTGAATGTAAGAATAGTATAGTGATAGGATAACATGTTGTGGAAAGTATGGCCGTGCTTTCAGAATGACATGAATAACGAAAGAAACCTTTTTAAGAAGATACTGGGCATGAGCATGAAACTTGAGATGTTTATCCAACATGACGCCTAGAAACCGAGTGCTATCAGAAGCAGGTATTATGGGATGATTTATTACAACCGAAAGAGGCAAGGTGACCGTTTTCTGTGGGGAATAAAATGCCATAAATGTTGTTTTTGTAGCATTCATTTGCAGTTGATTATTCAAGCACCACTGGTGAATGCTTATAAGGTCCGTGTTTAGTGCATTTTGAAGTGCGATCGGATTGCTGCTGGACGTAAATATATTAGTATCATCCGCATATAACAGACATTTAGAGTTTTGAAGCACACTAGGCAAATCATTAATAAATAACAAGAAAAGCAGAGGACCCAGAATGGAACCCTGAGGAACACCCCTGGTAACTATTTTTGTGGAGGAAAGGTGACCGTTAATTTGCACTATTTGACATCGATCGATCAAATAACAACGAATAAGTTCAAGAGGAGGGCCAGAAATGCCAAAGGATTCAAGTTTGTGTGGCAGGATTTAGTGGTTAATTGTATCGAACGCTTTGGTAAGGTCAATAAAAACAGCACCAAAAAGTAAGCCCTCGTCGATGACTTCTTCAATTTGATCAGTAAGATAAAGAAGTGCGAGCTCTGTGGAATAACCGGGTCGAAAACCAAACTGACGTGAGGTTAATAGGTTAAATTTAGTTAGGTAAGACGTAAGTCTTGAGTACAAGAGTTTTTCGACTATTTTACTGAAAAAAGGTAAAACGCATATGGGCCGATAATTGTCAATACATTCACGATTGCCTTTTTTGAAAACGGGGGTTATTCTTCCTTTCTTAAGCGACTTCGGAAACGTACCATCTTTGAACAGTTTGTTGATAATTTCTGCTAGAATGGGGGATAGTTCTTTCGATACTAGTTTTATTCTGGAAGGATGGATGGAATCTAAACCTGGGCCAGTTGTTTTTAGCGATGAAATGAGCTGAAAAACTTCATCTGCCGATGTGGGGAACAAATAGAAAGACCGATCACAACGCGGTACAGGAAGCAAGGGCACATCTGTTTGCGAGTGAGCAGGATCACCAAAATGGTCACTAAACGCATTTGCTATATCACGAACATCAGTGTAAGTGTTGCCATTTTTTGTTATTTTCTTCAAAGAGGGTTGATTGTCATCGCTATTGAGAAACTGCTTAATTAACTGCCAATTTTTTCGGCAGTCACTGCCATTCTTAGATATTTCATTTTCATAGTAGAGGCGCTTAGCACGCTTTAGTAGGGAGGATAGTAGATTGGAATACTTCCGGAACCGCAATTTGAGGGCATTATTCCAGGGTTGACTTCTGACTTTTTTAATCAGCTTATTTTTCTTTGTAATCGATCGCAATAACGCATTGCTGATCCATGGCTTCCTTGGAGAACGGTACCATTGCGTGACTGTGATAACAGACGTTATCATCTCTGAATGGGAATAACTGCCCTACCCTTTTCTAGACCCACGTCTTCGTATTCATTTTGTTACCCTAATTGTACACTGGTTCTCGGTTCGTCTCACTACATGGCCAGCCATTGTTCATTTCTTTTTCTTTATTGGAACTATGGTACCATCTACTGTGATTTAATCTCTGATCCTGGTTGCCCAATTCCTTCTCTGAATGTTTCTCTTTACATTGAGATTTATGGCCCGCTGGGCCAACCTAAGTATTCTTTCTAGTAGTTCGATAAGGCAACAACTTTCAGTTCTGCATGTCATCCACGGCAGTACGAAAAGGTTGTATATATTTTTCAGGCACAGCGGTAGCTTGCTTTTATTGTTTGGGAGCGCTGCCTGAGTGCTCCGCAACCCACACGTATTGTGTGCCCTGTTTCTTTCTCGTGGTTACGGTCAGCCCATGGTATCTTTCCTAGGTCGTTGTATACTTTTACTTCTTCTGGAGTTTCGGTTCTTAAGCTGGAGCTTACATTTTTGGCGTGACTAATCGTCATTCTATTAGATTTATTCATATTATTTGTTTACCCCATGGCCTGCTTTTTGCATTACAGTCCCCCAAGCATGTTTGGAGGTGTTCCGCAGTCTCACTCAGCAATACTATGTCGTTTGCCAATCTAAGATGGCTCACGTATTCCCCGTTTATTATTTGTTTTCCCTGTCAAGCTTTCTAAATACCCCCTTCAAACATTCTGGGAACAGTTTTGACGAGATGGCATCTCGCTTTCTTACCGTCTTTTGGATGGGGAATTTGTCGCTTTGCTTTTCGAGGGTTATCCTGCCCGTGCATTCCTCACGAATGTCTTCTAGAAACCGTATGTAGGTGTGCCATATTTAGTGGGCTTTTAGCACGTCTAGCGTGGCTGCGTCGAGTGCGAAATCAAATGCTTCCTATAGTTTATAACCGCCAAATGAAGGTGCTTTGTGTCTACTGCGGATTTTTCCACTACGTGATTGACAACCTAGATTTGATTCATGTTTGAGTACCCTTTCCTGTACCAAGCATACTCTCTGGGTTGCTGAAAATCCAGGCTATCACCAATAGGGGAGCTAAAATTTCGTTAAAAGCATGTACACAACCGAGACGACACTGGTGGGTCTTTGATTCGTTGAATGTTTGAATGAATGTTGTTTTTGTTTGAATGTTGTTTTTGTTTTTGTTTGAATGAATGTTGGGTCTTTGAATGTTGTTTTTGTCGGTTATGGAAAAACAATAGGAAAATAGTTCAGCAAGCTTTTTCAGTAAGAGATCTTCCTCCGTTAAAGGATCCACATATATGCCGTAATCATCTGAAACATTTCCTCTTTCGATGTCTTTGAGAGCTTTTTATACCTCCTCTTTGGATACCCTTGGGACATTGCAAGTTGAGCATGTACTCTCAGTTGTGTCCCCTCATTGAACGTCGCTAGCATAAAGCTTGCTGTAGAATCGTTCTGTTACCTGTATTACCTCGTCTATCTTGGGCTTCATGTTACCCTGTTCGTCTCAGAGTGCCTACAGCCTGTCTTTGATGATTGCTAGCTTACTCATTTTTTTTCACGCTTCCACCTATTTTAACTGTTTCCTCGATGACTGCCATGTTTGTTGGTTTGTTGTACTTCTGTTATGGTTTGTTGTATGGTTTGTTGTACTTCTGTTAAGCAGTTTCGACCGCTCGGGTAATTCAATCTGCTCTTCCAAACAAGACACTTTCATTTTCTTACATTTGGCAATTAGTTCGGTCATTATCTTAGTTTTTCAGTTTGTCCCGTATACTCTATTTCACCAATATCTGGTGCTAATTTACTGATTGCGTATCCTAGGATGTCATTTAGACTTTCTGCACTGACACCGTTATCTTCATCTAGAAGTTCTAATTTGTTTTGCAGAGGTGTTGAAGTCCTGCCATGTGGCTTTGATTGGCTTCAAGCGTCGTAAATGGGGATTCATGAGCTACCTCCTTTATTTAATAGGATTCAGGCTTAGCTTGAATCTAACCATCTTGTGATAGGTGCTCCTCATCTCGTTTCATCTTCACCGCAGCCGCCCATTTAGTGTGTCTTCGACCGGAGGGTCGTCGTTGACCGGAGAGTGATGCTATGGGTCGGGAGGACAATGACCCTTGGCGCAATCACAGTGGCATCAAAGACGACGAAAAAAGGCTGACGTGAACCTTGCCCGAATATCGGCAGGGCCGCTTGTAATTATTGTGAATAGAATGCCCAACGTTTTTACTCATGATTCGTGCCCTGCAGATGCATAACATTATAATTGTGTAATGACAAGAAAGCAGTTTCGTTCATCTGGAAGAAGTATCGCAGACTGTTTTCTATCATGCTCACGTCAGCTGTACAATCGCCCCCAGAGTTCAGTCGCCTTTAAATATTTTATAATTCTATATGAAGAATATCAATAAATCAAATCTGTCTGACAGTGCATTTGCCCTCTTAAGGCAGCGCGCACGTCATTGCCGTCAGTTTTCACTTTTATCTTTAGCAAGTAAACTGCTTTAAAATTTATTTTCTTGATGTAGCAGTGGAAGATTGCAGTTTACCGTCGTCATGTATTTATGACTCGAATGATTTGGTTTTTGATCTGAAGGTCACGTTATTTTGAACTTTTGGACTATTTCAATGTTCTGTTCTGCAAATGTGAAAATATAAATTAAATGTATCGGCTTCTCCTAACACCCGCGAATGGGCCCCCAATATGGGGAAGCATATATAAAATACCTTGGTTTTCGCCTAACCAGCATAATTTAACGCCACCATATATATAATAAATAGCAACCTAAGAAAATCAGACACTAGGATACATGCTTCATACTTTTTCCGTAGCTTCTCTGCCTTGGGAAATAGTGGTACATAAAATTTCGGTTAGAATAACTACGTTTTGATTCCGACACTTTTAGTTGGAATCCGTCTTTCTCACTGCTTTTTCAAGATTCGAATGGGTTCGTAGCAGTTCTTGTGCACGTGTTCTTTATGTATTACAGAACACCTAGCGTACAAAAACGAAGGCCATTATAGCTCCCTCCGTGGACAGTGTTCGTAATGCTTCACGACGCAAAATGTATTGTGCATCAAGTTCAACATCAAAGCTCTCACCATGTCGGTAATCAAATGCACCTCCTGCCATGGCGATTTTAACAGAATTACACGCTATCCCAGTGGTTGAACAAATACATATTTTTTAGTATTTGCAATATTATTACGGATTTTTTAAAAGTAAACGACGATTACCTATACACAACACTTTATACAGATGCACCTAAACACTTTTCAGCCGCATCTTGTGTGGCCCATGAGCTCTGGTGCTCATGCCCGGAAATTGCAGCAATTTTTCTTGTTTTGGGAAGTCGGCACCATAGACATCTCGGATCAGCAGAGCAGCGCTACCTGAAAGAGCGCAACGTTAAGTGCAGTTGATTACAAATTCTCCTTCCGACATTAAAGGTACGTAGGGGCGCTTCCATGCAATACCTAATTGCAAGGTTTCGGACAAGGACGTGACAATTAAATCTTCATAAATTTAATCATCGACTGGCCAAGAAAGAGGGACTTCTGCGCAACAATGACACGGTGATCCAAGAATATCTTGTTCAAGGGCATGCCGAAAGAATAAAGGAACCCCCATCCAGAGCACAAAAATTGTACAGCTGTAAAAGCGCGAAGTAACGAAACCGATTCAATGGAAGTCGCCATTTACTTAGATAATCTGATCACCTCTCAGACGCCAATAGAGCTAAATGCTGTCACTTGCTCGAAGTAACGAAACCAATATCATGGTCGGCCCCGTTGAACGCACATTTCCTCAAAAAAATGCAGATCATCAAGTGTTATTTTTGGTATATTTCGAAGTTTAAAGTCATTTGTGGCGCACCAAATATAACATTGCACAGCTTCTCTGTATGGCTTGTTTTATACGTACAGCTAGACAGCGATAGTAATATCGACGTTTTAACGGTGATTTAGATGCGGCGATGGCTTGTTGAGCAACACCGCAGCTGATAGTCGCTAACAGCTTTCTGTCTGATTGATTCTGTACTTAACATTGTGCTTTTTCAGGTAGCGCGCTCTGAGAATCTAAGAAGTGTATGCCGCCGACTTCCAAAAACAAGGGAAATTGGTGAAATTATAGGGCATGAGCAGCAGGGCTCATGGGCCACACAAAATGCAGCTGAAAAGTGTTTCGGTGTATCTATGTAAAGTGTAATTGTTGTTTGCTCTTAAAATTGTAACACTATTGCAAATACTTTACAAATATACATTTGTTCGACCACTGGAATAGCGTGGAATTTTGTTAAAATAGCCATGACAGGAGGTGCGTTCGATTACCGAGATGATGACAGCTTTGATGTTGGACTTGATGCACAATACATTTTAAATGAAGCATTACGAGCACTGTCTGCTGAGAGAGCTATGATGCTTTTTTCTTCTTCGGACTGCAAACGCCTTCGGAGTGAGGCCTTCGTTTTTGTATGCTAGGTGTTCTAGAATTTATCAAGAACATGTCGAGAAAAACTGTGACGAACACATTAGAATCCTGAAAAATGAGTTAGAAAGAGAGATTTCAAATAAAATTGTCGGAATAAAATGTAGTCGTTTTAAAATAAATTTTATGAACCGCTATTTCCCAAGGCAGAGAAGCGAAGAAAAAAGTATGAAGGGTGAAGATCTTCCGGGCAGCGCAAGTTATGTGCACAATCATGAAGATGCCTGGGAGCAGTTTCGCTCAGTGGATAAATTGCCTGTCTGGATAAGCTTCTTCGATTACGTGAGCGCCGACGCAAACTCCATCACTATGGAAGTTTTGGATGAGGGAGATATCTTCGGCTTCTAGGAAGCGTAGATGAAGTGGCAGCTGAAAACTCTGATGAAGACGTTGAAGATATTGACGCTCCCGTGCCGACACCATGTGACGTCGTGGGTGCTCGTGATCTGCTGCGAATGTTGACAGGAATGCAAAAGGATACAAAAAACGCAATGGACGCACTATAATCTTTTGAAATATCCGCGTGGCTGTTGCTTACCCAGCGCTTACAAGCACAGACAAAGAATACGCAGTTCTTTTGTTTTCCTTCGGTGAGCGTGCTTGTTCACGTGACAATTTTTGTGATCTCTTTACATGCGCGTGGTCTGCAAGTTCTCTTTTTGAGCATTTGCACTTATTGTGTACGAAGCCGCATGAGATTACTAGATGCCACTACAGTATATATTTGAATGTGCAGAATAGAGTAACCAAGAATTAACAACCCGATTAACCCTGGTTTCCAAATTGACCATATACTTTGCGACTCTCCTAAACTTCCGTTATTCGATATCTATATGCACACACCTCAAACAAAACCCCTACAAGTTCAGGCACTCATAACAAACTGACCATCGTCTTTGATGCTAGTCCACACGCAAAACGATGCTAGCCTGTAAACGAATGCCTGGAAAAGTGAAACGATTCGTACCACTTGGGACACATAAAAAAAGCGCTACTCGAAATCTCCCTCAAAGAGGACGCAAGATATGCTTTCCGTTTATTTTTTTGTTCAAACTACGAAACGCTCTGGAGATGTCTCTCGGCGAACATCGGTAATAAAGGATGACGCGCATACCTTTCGAAGCTACCTGTACCTGATTTCTACTAACCGCCACGGCACTTCATCATAAGAACTCGCAGGCTGCAGACTAAGTACCTATGGCTATTGTTTGGAGCACGTCGTTTTATGTCGACGGCATGGTCACCCGTGCCGACTCCATAAAAGAAGCAACAAGGTTGTGCTCTGAAGCACGTTGAATCATAAAGGCTGCACGCAAGACGCTCAAAGAATGAACCGCCAAGACAGAGGAATTGATGCATCATGTGGAACAATAAAGATGAAGCGCAGAAATGGTCGTACTTCAAGAAGTAATGGTGATAGTGCTAGGCATCGCTTGGGACGCTGAAAGGTATGTGTTTAAGTTACAGATGGCTAATCTTCTAGCTTTCGTAAAAGCGATGACTAACACAAAGAGATTTGTCCTCCAAAGGACCTCTAGAATATTTCATCCGCTCGGTTTTATGTTAATTACACCATGCTAGCAAGGTTGCTGTTTGAGACACTTTGGTCTCAACGAAGTGGCTGAAACAAACATCTACCTCAAGATATAATAAACGAATTGTACCAGTAGTTACGCAGCTGCACATACTGCAGAAAATTTTCGTTTCCGAAAAGGTAATCAAAGAAATTAATTTTTTCAGCGTATTGGAAGTATACTCCGCTTGCGAACGATGGCCGAAAGTGAATGGAACAGCGGCTTACGTCCTAGCAACGAATAACAGGAAGTGTAGCCTACTGATCTCAAAGTCTCGTGTGGACCTACTCAACAAAATTCCCTTACCGCGGTTGGAGCTTTCAAGAGCTAAAATCCCCACAAGCGTTCTAAGCTTCGTGACGACCGGCTTCATAAGCGGGCAAGTGGAGTGAACGATGCGACAGACTCAAGAGCTTTTTTGTCATGGATAACAGGTGATACGAAGATTCAGAAGATTCGTTTCAATGTTAGTGCTCGAAATCACAAAACTGACGTAGCCGTCATGCTGATGGTACTGAACCGGATCGGACAATTGTGCAGATCTTCTGACTGCTTGTGCATCAATTGAAAAAAATATTTCAAGTCACACATGTTGAATTTGACCTTATTGGATTCTTCAGAGGAGAGAAATGTGGAAAACACGTCAAGAGTTTGGAGACGATGAGGAAAATGTGAAGGCCGAAATGGTCATGGCCCGTATTACGTCCACTGCAGAATGCATTAGTCTGGTCATGAGTGTCGAGGTCTACAGAAAACTGCAGAAGCACCTCGGAGGGGCTCCGCGGGTGAGAAGTTTGATCAACGACCACTGACGTCATGGAAGGCACAGCGGTTTTAAAATGGCAGATGAACTCTGGAGTGCTGAGAAGCGTTGGATGAAGCCCGTGCCATTCAGACATTTCGCGTTAGAAACGAACCCTTGATGGGTGCAAGTGCTGTCTACACCTCATGCCGAACCGATCTCAATCCTTTCTTAGAACATTTGAACCTATGGAAAAGCAGAATCACACAATCATATTCCCTAAAAGTATACCAATTTTCTTCTCTAATTCCCGCTAGAAGTCACACTCAAGTTCTAGATGACGGCGCTCGAGCTTCTATGAGACAGCTGAGAGAAAAATATTGAATTTACCGAGAGATAGTTGATAAAGCTAGTGGTCAATGCCTGCATTCAGTTAAAGCGGTTCCGAGTCATCCCCGGAGATGCGCCAGCTGCCCTGCTCTAGAACGACCGCTTATTGTCAAAAACGCCTTTGAGGTTGTAAGAGAGAACTTCGCTGGGCCTTAATTCGTATGATCACGGAGCAACGAATAGAAGTGGAACGTCGCGCTATTCACTTGAAGCCGTTCCCGAGCAGTCGAGTTTGAGTTCATCTCTTCGATTATAACAGACCAATTGTACCTCAGCTTTTGGGGGTTTGTTGTCCGGAAGGGTTTCCTGAGGTGGTGTACTGAGACAATGCCCGAACGTTCAGAAAAGCCTCAGTGGACGTGAAGTGACCTTTTCGACTGCTTTGCTATCAAGACGTCAGTGAGCATTTAGGCAATCCACGAATCATGTGAAACTTCATCGTCCATAATACCCCGCGGTGGGGCGGTTAGTAGGAGGCGGTGGTCAGGAGAGTTAAACCTGGACTCACAAAGGTTCTGGGAAAAGGAGTGGTTATGGAGTTTGAAGAAGTGGTTACTTTGAGGGGTGTACACTTTGACTTGTCTTTCTCTTTCCGTGCAAGTGTTAACGATGACGGTGAATGCTGGAGTCCTTCTCGTTTCTTGCGAGTGTTGCCATGATTACGGCAAACGCTGGTGTATTGTTTTGTCCACTCTGGGCAAATCTGCGTAAGGGGGTATTCTTGGCTTGACGAACGTGCGTTGGGAACGCTGTGCAGTCCTCGCGAATCACATATACACGTGAGCTGGACATTTGCTTTGTTTTTTAACTGAAGGGTGGTCGCTGCTATGGCGTTCAATCGTCATATGTGGGTATGCCTCGCTTGACAAACGTACCAAGTGGACGCTGGGCCGTCGTCGTCAGGCTCACACACACGAGCGCCCGGCATTGTCTTGGTTTTTAGATACGAAGCATCTCATGCTCGGGGCTGTGTCCCTCCCTCCCTCGTTGTTGTCCCCAGTCCACACTGTACTGCGCATGGCCGTCTCTTCAGCCCTGTGAGTGTTTGGTCTGACGTGAGCACAGTCCACTATAAAAAGAATACTTAGGCGGCGCCCGGTTTCGATCCCACGACTCTCTGGCCGCAACGGGAGGTACCTGGCGCTCTTCCCACTGCACTACAAACCGAGAAGGGAGCATGTGCTACAAACGCGCCTGATGTTCTTCACTCATTCAAACTCCGTCAAGAAGCTACTGTTACAACGAAAGCACTTGAAAATGAACGTCAATGGAAACGACGAACTCAAAACTTTACAGGAGGATGTTAAATTTTCGGCGGGAAGGCTGTGGCGGGAAGCGACACGCGCCTTGCAGCTCAACCAGACAAGAGGACGAAGAGGGTGGGCAGCGGAGTAGGAGCGTGAGCACGCAATAAAGAAAGGCGAGAACCAGGAGGTGTTCGATCAGGTAACGCGGGTGTCGGTCTCTTCGCTGTTTCTACGTTTCTCTACATTTCTCTGTCTCTACATGGAGGTTCACATAACGTTCGTATTCGTGCTCCGATGAATGCAACAACATAACGGCAATACAAAAGAACCTACACGGAACTCCCATGATGCTTCGCATCCTCCTCATGGTTCCCCACATGAAGATGGTGTAACTTTTTGGTTTTCATAACTGCCGGGCGGCCTCCACAAGACCTACGCTCACGTGCGCGATAGGGCGATAGGCAATTTCTTGGTATTGTTAACGGGGGACACTAAAAATTACGATTTGCTCAACGGTGTCGCTGTTAAAGAATCGAGAGCTTTCGATATGCGTTTCTTGTCCACATGGTTACCGTTTTATATATGATTTCCGCTCTTCAGGCTTGTTTTACTTTTTTGTATGTTTATTGATCCTGAAAAAAACCCATAATGTGAAATTAGGTATCATTATTTGACTCCTTAAATTCTAATGATCAATCATTGTAAGGTACCTCCCCTGCTGCTTTATTTTTATAAAGCTTAGCGGTAACAAAAAGTAACTTTTGTCTAACGCTGTCAAACTGAACTTCCGACGACAGCGTCTCACCTAATTCTAATCCAAAATTATTCCAAGTAACTCTTTGTGCTAGTGGAGCCCATGAACAGTGTTGGCAATATTACGAATAAAGCAACAGAAGTTTCATTGCACCGATTTTAGCATTTCCTTGTGAAGACAAACCAGTTTTTTTGACATGCTAACACTTACATAGCTTTGTTGGTGAAATAAAAAGTTTCATTTATATCAAATTTAAGCTGTTTTGTACACTCCAAACTCTAATGTGGCACCAAAAGAGAGTGTCTATCAGAAAAGTCGAACACGTTTGTCTGAATACTCAGAATTCCGAGGTCACCGACATAACTAATATATAACAACGTTCCAAATCACGAATCATGGGGTTCTTCATATTTATTCAATAATCACCGTCAATGTTTACAGCTTGGTATCCGTCACCATATTTATTTTATACAACGAACGTGCTGAAGCTTCCTAGAAATCAGAACATTTAGGTTTACAAAAATAAAGCATCGCGGTCGATAGTACAAGAGTGCCAATCTTGTGACATAAAATTTACTTGAAGCAAGCTCCCTGTCGTCAGTTGTAAATGTAAAAGTTTACACATATCTTATAATAATGTCCGGATATTTTTACATATTTTGAAACAAAATTGGATTGCCGTTAATAAAGAATTAGTTTTACAAAATGCCGATTATTATTCTTGGGCGATTCTTTTGTTTTATGTAGGTTATGACTGACAAAACGGAAATCGGTCTTTAAGGGGCCAAAGAAGTGATATTTGCAGTTTCTTTGGTTTATACTATTGTGGAGTACCTTTTTATATAAAGACTGGATAATAGTGCGCAGTTTTTAAAATACATGAAACACCTCTCCTCCGCAGTTTATACACATCAGCAAGTTTATGTATTGGTATGTTTTACAACATGCCTAAAGACATTCGTCAGTCAGTTCAGACAAATAACCCCATTGGGAGCACGTATATATACAAGTTTCTTTCCGTTTAAAGAGGGTGGTTTTAAGGCGCCTAATGCGTTCAATACCTTTTAAGAAGTGTTCACAGAATATTCCACTTAAAGCAGACGTCGTGGTTCTCAAAGTTACTAATAATGGTGTCGTCAATGGACCTGGTTTTCCGTTTAGAGATAAGCTGATTTATCATCTCTCATGTGCTTGTTATGCTTATAAATATTAAAAACAAGAAACAATTCAGAGAGAGTACGGGGTTTTTGCCAGAGAATGATTTCTGTAACTCTACTAGGAATTCTGTATTTTCTTTGATTTTTTTTGTTTTGCATCCCTTTCTGCATACTTCTTCTGTTTCGTTAAAAAGCCTAATTATTTCTCTGTCTACCCACTGTTATTCCCCGTTTCTTTGTATTAGGACTTGTTATTTCGAACCATAGGAGTTGGTGTGTTTTAGTTGTGTAAAAAGCTTGTGATACATTTATACACAGTTATACTGCAGAAAACATTCCCAGTCATATTTTAATCAAATTCCTATGAGAGATGTTCTTAGTTCAGTCGGCTTATGTCCCTCGACTTAGTTTGGCCTGTTTTTCGAAAGAAAGCAAAAGTTATACTTATGTGGTCTTGGTTTCCATAAACGTATTTTGCTTTCCACAGGCAAGCTTTGCAATACTATTGATAAAGCAATAGGAACCTTGCAAGTTTTGTAAAGATTTATCCTTGTAAAGATTTATCTATTCCGTTGTTCTGTCGTATAACCGTCAATTATTTTAATTAATCGGTATCCTTCTAACAGGTCTAACTACTTGTGAAGCTAGCGTTTTATGCGACTGCCATATGTGCATTAAAAGGTACTACAAATGTCGGGTTCTCATTAAGAACGTTGTTAATTATTTCTTCCAGCTCTACTACAAATGCCGCGAAACCGTTTTCTAGAGGAACGTATCTGGCGCAAATAAGTGTATATCCAAACTTGGTATTTAGCTTGAGTGCTGAGGATTCTGCAGAACTACAGGTGTAAGGACGCCTTCAGTGAACATCAAAATTGCCTGTTTTTATGCTCCCTTCCGCAAAAAGTGCACTGCTTCACACATTTATGTTATATGGGCCACGCCCTGGTTTTTAGAGATTTGTCTCGCAGAACACTAATGCGTCAGGACTGTTCAAGGAAACGTTCTCAGCATATTTCAGGGATTCTTCCCACTTCTGTTGATATGTATAACAGTCTCTTCCACGTCTCAATCCTCGTCGGTCAGCGAATCCTGAATATACGCTTCCCATTCCTAAAACAGAATAAAGGTTTGCACAAGTTTCGGCTTCTCGAGGTAGGCCTCGATGTCCACTCAAAATTCGATGTCACCTGGGGCCTTCTTATTGAGTACTTTCCATTCCTTGTTCATGCATTTTTATTGTATTTTTCTCTGGTATCAGCTTTTTGACCCAAAGTTTTGCGAAGCCTTGTGAAGACTTCGTTGATAAAAAGTAACTCTACATAAAGAAACAGATGTTTCACTAACCACCGGTCTTTTAAAAATATTCGCACAAACTACATTTTTTGGTGCGACATTTTCTTCCTTCACGCGCAACCTTTGTGCACCTTCAATTTCAACTTTATCTTTCTTTTGTCTTTTGTGAATACCTTTGTGAATACTGGTCAGCGTTATCTACCGCAAATTGCAGCTTCTCGATTTCTGTTTTCATTACTTTTTGTAGTTCACGTACTTAATTCTTTTTTGCAGTTTTTTGACAGTTACACCTTGATCATCAGGTTTTGTCAAAATCGTGCGGCACTCTCCGGCAAGATCTCTTTGTGAAGCTCTCGCCGCTGACAGGCAATGACAGCGGCATGACTCCTCTTCTTCACAAAAACGCTGCTTCGCTGTATTCTTTGTAGGCCGCGGAAGGGAACCTAGAACAAGGAACGGATGTGTCTGCAGCACGGGTGATGCCCCACTGGCCTCGTCTATACATTTCAAGATTAAAGTTACCGAATCTTATTCAAACGCTTCTTTCTGGCGAATAAATAATAAACAAAATTGTTTCATTTCGCAAATCCTGATCAGCTTATATGTTTACATTTTAAATCATCCTCATATCTTTCAAACGCTTTAAATCATTATCAGTGGTGTCCTGTGACGTACATGGGCCGCAGTTTGCCAGATCAAGTACATTTAGGAAAAATAGTCGCATTTTCACGGCAGATGCACACAACATTGCCGAAATGAAAACAAAAGCTGTCCACCATATTCACAAACTCAATAACTGTAGTTCTACATACCATTCACCCAACAAAAACACCATCAAGATCACCTATTCCAAGCTTTATTGTTGCACACAATTTAAGACACGACACAAATGTTTCTTGTGATCCTGAACAAAGTGGGGGAACGAGAGAGCTGACAAGATTGCCGCATAAGCCCCTCTCTGGAGTAGCGTGGACGTACGTTCTGGAGTAGCATAGACGTTACGCGTGGACTTTACTCATAAAATCAGTTATGAAACGGGAATTGTCAAATTTTGGTAGAAAATGTGCACCACGCAGACAATTAACTGCTTGCTATTGAAGCACTTATAGGATGAAAACTACATACAAACAAAAAAACCAAAAACCAAACAGACACAAAGAACTTGCCTTCGATACGTTACGCATACACCACATTCAGGTGACACACTCATATTAGCTGCGTATGTCTGGCCCTACGTAGCAGGTGTGGAGGTGGCGTATCTCTAATTTACACCCCCATGCTTTGCAAGGCCTTCGAAGCAAGAGGCGCAAACATTTCCCGAATATACACAAACAACATATTCTCCTACCCCATGGTACTATTTAGCTGACAACGAGATGTTTTTCATCGGTCGTGTTTCCATATTTTTTAGAGAGCCCAAATCGTTACGCCTCAGTTAATTTCACTCATTTGATAGTCTTGCCCGGTTCTGCGCACTAATAAGCTTATTTGTCTCTTAAACAGCTTTTGTGCACAACTTGGCCCCGTACATAAGTCACCTACTTTGTAATTTTTTTATTTCACCCATTGTAGTTTCTCTTCAATCTAATTTTTGCACACCTTTTGTAAAAAATTGTTCTTTACCTTTTTTTAATGATTGCAAATCGCCAATAAACGCCCCTGTCATCCTCAATAACACAATTCGTTCCCAGTACCGAAGTGTACGTGAGAAGAATTTGCAATTTATTGTAATATTAGAGCATTCTTGCTTCAAATACTCAGAATATGCTTTTTCTGATAGTAATTTACCTACTACTTGGTGGCTCACATGTTGAAAATAATTACGCTATTAAATGTTTAGTGCTTTGTCACCAAGCATAAAAGCAGGCCCGGTTCTTCCATGCTTACTATTGTTCAAAAAAGTTTTTTCGTGCCTAAATACGCTTTGGCTATTGAGTTCAGAATCGGTGAAAAAATCCAATGCCGAGCACACCTGTACACCAGACCCAAAGAGTCTGCTTCTGAATAAGCAGAATTATTATTCATATGCTTCCACATAATCGTTTTCATAACAAACTTTGTGGACTGGTAAAACCGAAACAACAAAACGCACAGAAGAACATGGCCGGTAAGAGTTATATTCCCGTAATACACAACGTAAATGCCATTTTGTTCGAACAGAAGCTCCTCAAGAAAAGTGGCCTCGGCTACCTCTCACCGCAAGAAAAATACTGAATAAACAAAATTACGTTCCCTGTACAGTACCAGTGACGTTCTTATCCAGAATAGCAAGAACCATCGCTTCACCGCAACTGTATAAAGTTTTGAAAAGTCATTTATTTCCACTAACCTTTAATATGGCCACGTGGGGCCCACGGTAGATTTATAGGCAAATGTCAGAGGTGGCTGCCGCACCTCTGTATTTTTAGCGCTATTCACGCCGTTATTCCCGAACAAGATTTATACTGTCGCCCAAAGTATTGGCAGGCGCAAGCCTTTCCGCACTTACCATAGTATATTTCTTTGCGTAAGGTAACCTAATCACAACTTTTTCACTGCTCCGAGGTTAAATGTGGCACTCAAGTCCTCCACACTGATTTCCAACATTTTGCGTCATAATGCTCGAGTTATATCCCACTAAAACAACATGTGATGCTCCAACTATGGCTGGGGACTACTGTGCCACCTATGCCTCTCCGTGCCTCTCAAAAAAGTAAAAGTTTTGCAACATTTCCATGCTAACACTGATTGCCGAATCATCCCCATCGATCGAAAAAGGTATGTGAGATAATGTGCAGTTTGACATGGACGAATGCTATGAGCTGTTTTGTGGACCCATGGTATCCGATATGGAATTTGTTCGCTGTAGAATAACAATCAACTTGAAACAATCCTATATAGCTTCTTTCACAGTTCGCCGTCAGTGGCTACATAATTTAGGAAAAGTTTATACGGCGTTTATACAACATCACTGTGGCCTAAGCTTTTGAGGTGTCCAAACTTTGTTGTTTGTGCGGCTCTATTTTCATAGCATTATTTTTGTCGTAAACGTTTTCTTAGAAACCCGACTCGTGTGTATGCTAATAATATCATCACACTATGCCCCTACCTCGCCCTTTGGCCGCTTTTATATTTATACACACGCGTCGCAGAGCGTTTGTCCTCTGCTTAAAATCTTTTCTTGACGTCCGCACCCGATTTATTCTCAGCGCTTACGTCTTTACCCGACCCTTATATTCATTACAGCCTGCTTTTCTCAAAAACACACTGCGGCCAACTACTATCTAGAAATCACTTCAAACCCATCAGAGAATAAATCAAAGCCGTTACCTTGGCGGACGTTTTGAATCAAGATTATTCATTCGATAAACTATTTATTTACATTATTCAGATCTATTTTCATGGGTGGATCATCTGGTGGAATTTACAATTAAATCGCTTCGATGGCTGTGGGCCGGGAGATCATATAATTATTATCACCTGACACTTCACTCACAACAAAAGGGCCATCCTAAATCGGGAGCAGTTTCTCACATAAGCCGCGCTTTTGAAGAGGTGCCATAGGTACACCAAGTAGAAAATATCCCGATTTTGTAAAAAAATATCGCAGTGATGGAGGTCATAACGCCGCTGTGAAGACCCTTGTGATGCAACCATGCGAATATGGGCAATTAGATTAGCTTCTTCAGCTCGGCCATAGATATTAGGTATATCAGGTATGGAATGGGCAATGAAATGACGATTAGTATAGAAACCGCTTCTACGCAAACGATCGACGAGGGGAAAAGAGGGCTGTAGGCAGACGTCTCGTGTTTTGCGGAATTATAAGCATTGCTGATAACCGCCAAACTCCGACCCCAGTTGAGTGATCGGAAGCAACGCACATAGAAAGAATAGTAGGTAGTGTCTTAGTTGTGCGCTCGCTGAGGCCATTGGTCTTCGGGTAATGGAGGGGGAGGGGGTAATTTCAGCTGTGGGTAGCACAAGGACGAAGAAGCTCTCCAAATACGTCCGGTCAGAACTGGCGTCTTTCGTCACTGATAATGACTGATTGAGGCCATAGCGAAACACAACATGCAGGAGAAAAAAAGGTTGTTATTCCTGAAACTATTGCGCATGGGAAAGCAGAGGTCTCCGCATAACGTGAGATGTGGTCGAAGGCTACCACTATCCATCGGTAGTCACACGAGGACTGTGGGAATGGTCCCAGGAGGTCTTCCCCGTGTTTTTTTTTTTCAAAAGGCGACGTAGGTGGCCGTACGGGATGAGGTTGAACTGTGGGAGAAGCGGTAGAACGCTTTCGACATTGGGAAATGGAGCACGTGTACACATTCCGCTGACTTGTTTGGCGTATCTTAGGTCACATTAAACACTGATGCAAGCGATAAAGTGTTTTTAAAAATCCGTTATCCCTAGACGTAACATGATAGTGCACGACGTAGTGGACACACAGGTTGCAGGTTTACCGCACCACAAGCAGATGACGAGCGCTTTCGGCAGAGAAAAGCAACGCAGAGGCAAAAGCGTTTTTGAGGCGTCGGGTTAGATTTAGAAGAAGCAAAAAAAGGTCTCTAGATTTCTTTTGTTCTGCTAAGTAAGTAGGATATTTGCCCTCCAGAAGCCTTCGGCCTCACATAGGCAAAATATTCGTCAAAGGTATCGGTGTAATAGTCAGTCATTTAAATGGCCACAGGAGAGACTGTTAGTGTGCCCTTGTTGACTAACGCTTTTATACACCACATCGCAGCTTAATCCTTAAAGGCACGGACACCAAAGCGCAAGGAGATTCAGGGATCTGGCAATGATGACCCAGCATAGTGAATGGTGATCGGTGAATATGGCAAAGCGACGTCCGTAAACATAGGTACGAAATGTCTGGGTGGCACAAAAGACAGCCCGTCACTTCGGCTCCTTCTGTTAGTGTGTAATTACGGTCCACCTTTCTCAGATAGCGACTGGCGTAGGCAATGACATGTTCGTCGCCGCAATCGTCCTGTATGAGCAGTGCACCTACACCAAACCCGCTCGCATCAGGGGGCAGTTCAGTTGGGGCTCAAGCGTCCAGGTGCTAAATTCCGAGTCCGAACGTTGAGAAAAATTGAAATTCGCCAAAAGCAGATACACATCACCGCCGAATGAAAAGGTACATCCTTTTGCAGCCAAATGGATAGTTGGGCGGGTAATATAGCGAAACCAGGTATAAAGCGACGGAAAGGGAAAGAGAGGCCTCAGATGTAGCTAATTCTTTGACCGACTTTGTGGATTTAAACGAGGTAACGGCTTTAATCCTTTTGGGGTCAGGCCGAGTACATTTGGTGTGCACCAGCAGAGTGAAAACAAAAAAAAAATTTTTCTAGATCGGCATGTTCTAGACTTAAGCACCAATACCACTTTTTTCATATTCAAGTACTATGCCCAGGTAGTCGTTATGTTTCTTCACCGCCTCACCAAAAATTCCAGCCTCATCCAGGCGGCAAATGAAATGTCCTAATTAGGCTGCGCAAACTCGTGTCCGTTAATAGCTCGAAAGTGGCAGGCGCATCCCAAACGCAGGCAGTATATAGTAAATTTATGAATGCCGCATGGAAATATGACCTAAGTCATTTTCGTATGTCCTGAGGGAATAGGGATTTCCAAATACTCTCACCGCAACTCAATCGACGAAAAGTAGGAAGCGAATTCCAAGCAGTGGAGGGCGTCTTTAATCCCTGGAAGTGGCTGCACATGTCTCTTAGTGATGAGCGTTCAATAAGCAATACTCAACACATGTGACCTACGGTCTGCCTTCCTCTCTAACCAGAATCACAGGAGGCGCCCATTGACAGCATGATTCGCGTATGACAGCCTTCGCTATATGCCTTGAACTATTTTGTTTATCAGTTTTTGCTCTCATGGCGAAACTCGTACGGTTTCTAGTAACTTAGTTGGGCGCTTCCGGTGTTGACGGAATGAGAAGTGCGAGACGGTGGAAGTAGGCTCGAAGTGGGTGAGCGTCAACCTAGAATGTATACCCGATGGCTACGCAGAGTAATTTATCACCCACCGAGCAGAGCCCTCTTGTTCGACGGAGAAAAACGCATCGAGAAACAAGTATCATTGCTAGTGCAGGAAACTGCGACAGCATCAATAATAGCGTCAAATCTCTTGAGAGTGGCGTGTGGTGGCACTACCTGCACTTACCGAGCGAAAAGCCTTGGGATGACAGTGTCTTCCAACTTGAAAATCCTTCTGGACCTTTACCTCAGATAGACCTCTACAAACGCCGACAATAAAGAACCATTGACGCATACCTCACACTTCTACAATGAACGATTGCACCCCACTTCTCCAAAAAGTATATTCTCTATATCATGTCATGTATCGACCGCGGAAGCACAGTTAACGCCGCAATGAATTAGTGTCATTGATAGCGCTTTAACAGAACAAGCAACACGTGAACGTATTCATTCACCCGCAACCCCACCCAAAAGTTACCGGTCGTCCCAGTTGAACATCACTTTGCGTCGGAGTAGAGTTTTAAAAGTCTACCACAATAAGAAACCGTGGTGAAAGCGCTCACAAATGCAATTGTGTGAACGCTGCCATTAACCAGGTAAAGTGTTTTAGCCTGAGGACAGGTGAAGGAATGTTGTACAAGCGCTGACAGGCGACCTCACCCTATAGGCTGCAGCAAATGGTTTTCTGGAGACGGAGAAAGGCGCCGTGGCGAGGAAGACCGATTTTTTACAGGCGGTGTTGCACCCCAGTCAGAAGCTTAAGACCCAGTTCGCGCATGTTGATCCACCGGAAGAAGGTTTCCCGAGGACCGCCCGAAGCAAGCGGAGAATATTTTAGTGTTACCGGTGTTAAAAGTACGAACCCGTGACGGATGGTTATATCGCACACCTTGTGGCCGTCATCGAAAATATCAGGAAATCTGCAAAATCACGCCGCACCACTCACAAGTCGAGTGGACGTAATCCTGCTTTAACGCAGTCTCTGTGTCGTACGCTCAGCTTATTTAGTGAAAAAATGTATGTGTAAAAATATCGAGTTGGTGATATGGAGGTGCAACTTTGGCATTGTATGGGCAGCGAGTGATACTGCGAGGTTCTTGGTGCTGGATTTTCGCCGCAAATTGAATTTCGCAGCAAATGGATTTTCGCAGTAAGTAACACCTCAGGCTTTGATGCGATGTCTCAAATGAATATGGACGAAAGAGTTGCATAGTTTAAGAAGTGTTGGGCAAATGTAACAGCGCGCGTTATCAGATACCGTTACGCCAAATGCTAGTGTATTTATCTATGTAGTGGGTGGTCATTGAATAACAAAGGATGACAATCTGCACACAAAGGAACGCGCATTGATTTCAAGGGAAGATAGGGTGCTTGTTGATGAATAATGGTTGGTGGTTTTCGGTTTGGTTCGGAGAACAGAAGACTGCCTACATTGTTTTCTACTGATGAAATAATTATTTATTTTATGAAAATGACTGCACAAGAGAGACAACTGGGTTAGTGTCGTCACTGTTTCTAAACATTTTTGAGATGTAGGAGTGGCTGTATCATTAGCTTCCAAGAGGCAAAATGCGAAAAACGATGGAGGTAGGAAGGTCGTTTTCATAGACTATAAATAATAACGGGCCCATTTATGAACTCTTGCGGAACGCAAAGGATAATTATTCTTTGGCTCATTAGAAACACTGTTCTAGGTTTATTTAGGGTAATTTAAAAATGGCATACGACGCGAGTTTTTTATAGAGATGTCCTGATCCATGTAATAAAGATTTTAGTAAGGTCAATAAAAACTCCACCAACAAGTTAACTTTGATATATTGCTCATTTTAATTCATCAGTAACGGCTGTTAGCGCTACGCTTCCGAATACCCTTGGCGAAGACTGAATTGTTTTGGTGTCAGAAGGTAATATTATCGACATAGTTCAAGCGTACTAAAAACCGGAATGTAGATACTGATCTGTAGTTTGTTGTTACTGCATTGTCACCTATTAAGGTATTAAAGAGTAAGTTTTTAGTTGTTTTGGAAATATGCTGTTTTGACAATCAGAATAACAGTATTAGCAAAAACGCTCTTTTTCTAAACTTTTTTATGGGAAAAGCGTTAATACTGAAAAAAGATTAGAAAGTGTTTTTCAACTTCTTTTATGGGAAAAACGTTAATACTGAAGTGGCAATAGCAAGTGTTTTTGTATTAAGAAACATACTTCTAGCCTCGCGACGTGTGAAAAAACACGAAATATGAGTATGGGAGACATGGAAGGCTATCGACAATATTTATGTTGTAATTCGTATTAGTTAGAGTAACGGTGTTGGTGGTTGGTGGTTCAGAAAACGCCGTTAATGAGTCCTTCACACCTTATCTATCGCAGCATTTAAAGAACTCAATTATTTCCTTCAAGTTATCACTTCTAACTGCAGATTTCCATAACTTAAAAATGATGGGCTTCTTTGTGTAGCCGATGGTGGCTCTCACTTTTGTGAAATAATAAATATAAAACGCTGTTCCGGTAGCCAAAAACAGGGCAATAGCTTTATAGACGTTGCCCGAAACAAAATTGAACCATGAAATAAACAGTTGTGGCACCGCCGAAAGATGTAAATATAAAGCAATTGCAGTACATTCGACAATAACAAAAGCAATTGTCTTTGGACAAGATGGGACTGCTGCGGGACACCTTGGGAATAAATGTGTGATAAAAAAGGCACTCAGCGGGCGTGGCATGCAAAGAGTTGGCAATCGGAGGGTTATTCGGGTAACAACAGGTGTTCTCAGAAACTGGGTCAGACTTTTTTGCTGAGATAACATGGTTTAACAATATGCGAAAGTTCGCGGAAAAGAGTGCATTCTGGAAGAATATTTTACTCTAGATGCCGAAGGAAGCCATATTACTCTGGTTCACACAGAAACAGTGCTTGAGGTCTAAAACTCTTGTTTCTTCAAAAAGCGACAGTTCAAACAGGTTAGGCGTATTCAAACGCAATCGATTCGATGTTCATTCGCCTGTTTCTCAGTTGTGGCTATCTGTCTTGAAGCTCCAAATTGCCGTACTACCATATATTTAGTTAGAGCAAACAGCAACTTGAATACTTCATTTGAAGTAAGAAAGCCTTTGAATTCGCAGCCGCAGTGGAATGCATTTGAATGCTTTTAAAGAATAAAATGCGTCTCGTCTCTGCGAACAGTTCTCTGTCGTGTTGCATTTACCAAATAGCAGTACTCGATTTGCGCAGAACATTTATCAGAACACATCATGGTTTTAAAATGGTGCCTTTTTTGTACACTACTTGAATATTGCATTTTACAATGACATTCACCAGATTTTCAGCCCGTGTTTTCGGAATACCTTAGTTTCCAAGGGATTTTTATTTTTATTTGTATTGATATTCTTCCATGACAAAGTAACATGTCGGCTTAATAATTTCTCAGCACGTTCTTTGGCAGCAATTTTTTACCCAGGCATTTGAACTAAAAAAAATATTCTGCCACTAAACTGATTCTGAAACTCAGTTTGAACACCAATTGGAATCTATCTTGGGCTAACAAAACTAGAAACGATTGCTCTCTTTAAATGTTGTTTCAATCGTTTTCGACTACTAGAGAACAGTAAAAGATTGATTTAGGCGGGAATATGTACATCAAAAGCCTGTACCAACTACGTAAATTGGTATGACACACATTGCGTGTCTGTATTGTTCAGTAAAAAAATGTTTGCACATAATTACAGTGAAATGCATATGCAGAAGTTCAATTTACAGCTCTAATCATTAGCACCCTACGTAACTGGGTTGGTGAAAGTTCGACTGCAACCGCGGGATATATTTATGATCGGATGTAAACAAAACAATTACCGACAAATGCCACACAAAAGATGGCCGATTGCTCAAACGCTCTGCCACCTTTTGCCTTCTTCTTGAGGGTCATAATGAAGCGAGTATTCCTCTGGTGACCTACCAGTCGCGCCCGGCTGTGTTCCTTCAGATCCGTCCGGTCCGTACAGCACAGTTGTGTAGAGGTGGGATGTGCTGTTGATTGAGGTGGGATGTGTTGTTGATATTTTCCGACAGCAGTAATCGTGTTGGTGCCTAAGCAGATTGTATATATAAATTTCAGAATAAGAACGAGGTTAAAAAGACTGTAGTCTCTGAAAAAACTGAAAACCAAAAATTTTGGCTTGTGTGTATGTCTTTTTCTGTGTCCGTCACATAAGATTTCAATCCAAAAGTAAAGGAATACTTGAACGACAGGTGCATATAGGGAAAAGTGTCCAAGCCACTAAAAGCGGAAACTGAATTCATACTTCTCAGCATGGATGCGCAAACAGAAGACGTGCGTATTTTCGGTAAAAAATAAAATTGATAAGTTGGCAATTGGTGTGTTTTGTGAGTTAAAGGTACTTTGTTCCATACTTTTTATAGCAAATAAACTTCGCGTTCTTTTCACCCACAATGTTTTACCCACTATGTTTGAACATAATGTTTTCACCCCAAAATGCACAAAACCCTGACGACCGAGCATACACACCGTGAAGGTATTCTAGGCATTACAAAAGCAACTGACAGGTCAAGTACGTGGCAGACAAGCCGCGAATGTCGAGAAAACGGCACTCAGGAGCAAATGTCCAAAGTCTTTATCATGTAGGTTGCGATACTGAAGAGAAAGAGACCTGAGATGTTCGTGGGAAAAAGGATAGAAACACTTCCGCGTCACTGGTATATCGCATTTCCACGATAGTTGAAGCAAAATGAGGAGATATGCGCATAATTTTCAAAAACGTTTAATTAGGGCTCCAGGTATACCACCTCGGTTAGAACTCAAACAAGGCTTCATTCTCTCGAGGTATTGTTCAACCGAGAAGTTTTACCATCTCTCACGGATACAAACATACTGCCAAAGTCAGTAATGAAAGAACTGGCTACACCACATATCTTTTTCCTCGAGTAGTATACGATGGCCATGCCGTAAACTGAGGTATTCAAAAAGATTCGAATGCACTCCCGTAATCATTCCGGAGCAATCCAGGCAACCGCACGATTCAGCAGCTGTTAAGTGCCTGTTCCTTTTCATGCAGTACTTCGTCGGCGGAGTGCTGCTGGTCTGAGGCTTCGGACGACGACTTGCCGTCGCATCATCGTGCTACATCGAGGCACGCGTCAGCGCTGGGCTTTCGTTCGTCTGACGGACACTGCGCCTGCGCTTCCCTGGCCAAAAGGAGGCGGACACCTCGACTATATAAGCATCGGATCGGCGCCGGGGTGTCATCATTCCGGAGCAATCCAGGCAACCGCACGATCGAGCACCTGTTAAGTGCCTGTTCCTTTTCATGCAGGTATGTACTGAATGCTACGCGCTGCTTTTTGTAGTAGCTTGACAGTTTTTCCTGGATTGCTCCGTGAATGGTTGTCAGTATGTCAACGATAAAGGAACTGGGAAAGGCGTTGGCTGACCTGTCTGCTCGACTAGATGTGAAACACGAAGAACTAAAAAAAGAGTTGTCAGATGTGTTAGTATCTGAGCTCAAGGCGGTCAAGCAATCAATGTACTTGATAAACGAAACATTTGAGGAGTTCAAGACTAACATGGCGGAAGTTAACAAAGAACTTACCACGCTCAAAACTGATAATCATGAACTGAAAAGTGCAAACGACCATCTCTTCAGCGAGCTGAAAGCGGTCAGACAAGAAGTGGTTGATTTACAGCAGTACAGCCGCCGAAGCAATGTTGAGATAAAAGGGGTTCCGATGGTCGAAGGGGAAGACCTTATCGCCACCGTAAAAACCATTTCTGTCTGTGTGAACGCTGAAATCGAAGAAACCGATATTGAAATAGTTCATCGAGTGCCAACTAAAAATGCGGAGCAGCAGACCATCATTGCCAAGTTTGCGTCAAAAGCATCCCGAGATAAACTTCTTGCTGCTGCAAAAAAACAAAGGCTAAATGTTTCTGCACTTGGCTTCGAAGGTAATGACCCGATAAACATCAATGATCACCTGTGCCCGGCAAACAAGATCCTTCTGGGTAAAGCCTTGAAAGCGAAAAAAGAAAAAAAACTGGAAGTTCACATGGGTGCGAGACGGCAAAATACTGATGCGAAAGGCTGAAAAATCTCGAGTGCTTCACATTAAAAGTGCAGAAGACCTAGCTCAGGTCGTCTAAGCTAATGTCTTTTAGCTTTACGGAAATTGAAGAATCATGGCTTGAACGAGATAACCTGTCCGTACTGAATTGTAATATTCGTAGCATCCGTAAAATGTTGACCAGCTTGTTGTATATCTGTCCAAACACTCGTTTGTTTACGACATTATTGTAGTAACCGAGACTTGGCTCAAAGATGGCGAAACGGTTGAAACACCAGGCTACGAGTGTTTGTCTTTGCCCAGAAACAGTGCGTCTCGTGGAGGCGGCGTTTCTCTTTTCATAAAGTGTGGAATAGAATACCAGTGCTTGAGTGAAAGCTGTTGCAGTAGGAAAACTTTTGAATCCCTTTTCCTTTACGTTAAACTTGGTGTAACAATTGGTGTCGTTTATCGGCCATCCCACTCATGTTATCATGAGTTTATTTCTGGTATGGAATCAATCTTGGATCCTCTTATGTCTCGGACTACTCCTCTAGTTATATGCGGAGATTTTAATATTGACTTACTAACTGCTTCTGATCGGGATTATGTGTTCTTGTTGCAATCGTTTAGCTTAAAAAATGTAATTAGTGCCCCCACCCGTGTAACATCAAAATCTGCAACGGTTATTGACAATGTACTGTGCAACATTGAAATAACTGTGCGGGATGGTGTTTATGAGGTTCCGATTGCTGACCACTATCCTACTTTCATATTCTTGCCTCGGACGTATCTATATCCCCTTTGCGGAAAACTAGCAGAACGGCAACCCGAGTTGATTACGGAAATGTTAGCAGCCTCCTTAAATAGATTAATTTTGAAACCCTGTATGATAATGACGTTGACATAGAATGTGAGAATTTCATCCGCTGTATTCAGAACGTAGTAAATAAATCCACGCGGGAATGCTCGCGTCGTCAATACAGTCATGCCTTATGCCCCTGGGTAACTAAGGACATATTATCAATACTGAAAAAAAAGAGACCTGTTTTTGTAGGTGGAAGCGTGATAAAACAAACACATATTATCAGAGTCAATTGAAATATTACAGAAATATTGCGGTTGCGATGATGAGGAAAGCAAAAAAGCAGTATTACACGAACCTAATCAATGAGCAAAAGAGCAATTCTAAACTGCTGCGGAAAACTATAAAAGACGTAACTGGTATAGGTCAAGTGAAACGTAGTTTTCCCGATGACGTCACTGTAGAAGTCGCTAATAATATCAACAGTTACTTCACCAATATTGGTAATAACCTTATAAGCATGTTTTCATCCACGCTCACAAATTCATGTTGCCAAGAAAGGTTCATAACGAGTTTCATTTTCGTGCCATTAGAGAAGATGACATTTTGTCAGTTGTAAGTACATTACCGATTAACAAATCAATCTGCCATGACGGCATACATACGAAGGTTTTGAAATATAACATCGAGATACTTTGCACTCCACTGTGTCACATTTTTACCCAGCCATTTGAATCTCACTCTTATCCTCACATACTGAAACTAGCGAAGGTCGTACCGGTGATTAAATCAGGGGATCCAAATGATCCTTGTAGCTACCGGCCGATATCTATACTAAGCATAATTAACACCCTTTTTGAAAAACTAATTGCAGTATAACTAAATCTGTTTCTTCATGCCAACCACATAATTTGTCCTCAACAGCATGGTATTGTTCCACATAGGTCTACATCTACAGCAGTTGTAAACCTGTCTCAAATTATTATTTCCGCCCTTCATGAAAACAAAATCGCAATAGGAATCTTTTCAGATATTAAGAAAGCATTTGATACGGTTTCTCATACTGTGTTGTTGAAGAAGTTGGAAACTTATGGAATCGTAATGACTCAAAACAGTTTTTTCAAAGCTATTTATCCCCTCGTCAACAAAAAGTAGTATATGGTAATTGTCATTCCACTTATAACACCATTACTTGCGGAGTACCTCAAGGCTCTGTGCTGGGGCCTATTTTATTCTCAATTTACATAAATGATCTTCCCAGTCCGTTTCTTTTTCTGAAGTTTTAATGCACGCAGACGACACCGTGTTAGTCGCAGTTGGTGATGCTCTTCCATCTCTTCGAAGTGGTATAATGGCTGATTTGCAAAACCTTTCGGAGTGGTTTCTACGTAACAAATTGACTATAAATACTGATAAATCGAAACATATAATTTTTCACTCAAGGTCAAAACACCTTAATTATGACACTTTTATTTTTTCAATGAGAATCGTTTATTTCAAAGTGTGTCTTCCATCAAATACTTCGGAATTATTTTTGACCAACACACACACTGGATGGAACAAATTGATAGCGTATGTAAGAAGCTTGCTTTTGGTTGCTACACACTAATAAAGGCCCGTCAACACTTTCCACTTAATATTCTCCGCTGTCTGTACTTCTCGTTACTACACTGTCATTTATGCTACTGTAGTGAATCGTGGGGCGTTACCTATGCGACCTATTTAACTCCGCTGCAGCGATTACAAAAGCGAGCGTTAAGAATAATAACATATTCTCCATTCGATCACCCGAGCAACACATTATTCAATGAACTTAGAGTGCTTTCTTTCACATCTCTCCGTGATTACAAAATTGCCCTTGTAGTCAACACTATAATAAATTGTAACTATCCCCTGCCCTTAACTTTGTTTTCTTTACCCGTTCGTAACACTAGACAAGCTACAAATGGTAATTTCAACCTTCCGATTTGTAAAAATGTATATGGTAAAAGGGTAATTGAGTTCTTTGGTGCGAAAATCTGGAATGTGCTAACAATCGAAACTAAACTTGCAAGAAATTTTCAGTTTACCTGTAAAATGGTTTTCTTGTCTAATCAACCTGTATAGTTTTATCTGATTACGTATGCCTTGTTTTTCTGGTCAAAAATGTTTTTCTTGTCTAAAGAACCTGTAAAGTTTTTCTCTGATTACGTATGCCCTGTAATTTTCTTTTCAGCGTTGTGCCTTGTTTTGCTATTCAATAATGCATTTATGCTTTGGACCGCACACTAGCCTTCGGCTATCGGTCCAAATATTTTTGTATTGTTTCCGAGATGTGTTTAATAAAGTTGACTTATGAAAAAAAAATCTAGAAAGCTTTCGCTTCCAACACACACATAGATATGCAAGGCACAAACTCGAGTTTCTATTTTACAGCTTCGTACGTGCAAAGCTGGCCATGCAAAATTTGAAAGGCTCACTCATTGCCCTAATATACGCATACTGAGATTAGGAACTGTAGTTTCTTTGCTACAGCTTTTTACAAGCTGAAAAGGAACACGAGACACCCCCTTCCAAATATCAAAGTCTAAGCCATATGCCTTTTTATTGCGCCAGGTTTTTATGTGCACGATCGTAAGAGCAGTTTGTAGTTTATAGGGAATCCAGTAATAAAATTGTTTTGGGTATTCCGGTTGACTCCGCGCTTTAGAAATGCTGTAGACCAGTTTTCCTGTTCGGCAAAAACATGCGATTCGGTGAAAAGAGGAGAAACCGTTTGCATAGAAACATATGGTGCTATACTGGCTGTCTAATCATCATGGTCGATGCGATATGCGAGATATGCAGTCTGACAATCGCGTTACGCAATGCTGTACCCATAAACATCAGGAAATAAAATTTGAACAGCGCACCTAATTTTGACAAATCAGTGAAATGTATAAAATAATAACTGGAGCCTTACATATTTCGGTGAACCGTATGCTTAAAATTTGCGGCATCATTTGTCTATGTTAATTAGCGGCTCCTTAGCAGTAGAACAATAAAAACAAAGACCATGCTTCACTTCTGCTTTGGGTTTGAATATTGGGAGAAACGCAAGGTTCCTGCATAAAGTCATGGTATGCTCAAGTTTGATCTAACATGGAGGTTGTGGTTACTGTAGCTGTAGATGATTACTTTATAAGCAAGAGGACACAATCAAGCACGAAGGAAGTAGCGTGGAAATGGGATTAAAACGCTTCAAAAAGGTATTCCTGCATAAAATATGCGCGGAACCAGGCAGATTCGTTCTTCGTTTTAAGCTCCTAGGTCAAGACACAACGCAATGTTTTATTACCCACTAGAAGAACATCCTGCCTTTTTGCTTCAAACGACCACTTCTTTTGTATACGTCTGACTGAATAGGGAAGACCAAATCTATAAACTAGTGCACCAAAGCAAAGTTTTAAACGTGATAACGACTGGTTAAACTCCCGTGAAACTTTAAAGCAAATTTTGCTTGTACAACCGTAGCATTATTGTGTGATATTTGAAAATCTAGCGCTTGTATTATCGTCCCGCGCAGCTGTTCTAAAGGAAGCCCAGTAGTTCCAATAGAATATTTATCAAAACAACCTATAGAGGCAGACGAGATGTCACAGGACGGGCTGGGGCAGATGTGTTGTGCCCGGGGCTTGGATATTAGAACATAGCAATGCATAACTCTCGTACTATATGCAAAAGAATCACCAAGATAGCACAAAAATTTTAACAATAAAACAGGGCTCTAGCTGTGCTTTGTCACATAAACACTAGTGCCCTTCCAATCTGTGAACAAGAATGACTTGCAAAGCTGGAGCACTAGACGAAATGGTCAAAAGAAAACGTTTGTTTGGTAATTTGTGATCGAAGAATTGCCGCTTAGCTCAGTAAAAGATTGAAGAATTCGATGGTTATTCTAGTGGATAAACATAGAACCGACTGTTTCACTCCTGCTTAGTAGGAATTGTACTCTCTCCGTAACACAACTACCGAATCCCCTCGACCACTGAGGTCTCAAGAAAGTTCACATTGGGGCAGTGGACGTACACATTTAAGCCTCCCGTCACTACACCGGTCATATCAGTGAGGGCAGGAAACCTATATCTGCCCGTGCCCACCCCATTCCCTCCACTCTCAACCCGTGCTTGATAAACTAGCAATCAGCTATGTGCGCGTGCTGAGAAGTAAAATGCACAACCCAATTCTCGCTCCGAGTGGGCTTTTAACTGAACAAGAAATACTGTCCCACATTGTCGTTGCTGTTCATCTGGGAGAGATTCCCAGATGTTCGGCAAGGTGGAGCTTGCAGTAGAAAAGGTTGCCGCAGAGGGCTTGTATTCACGAGTACAGTATCCTGGGTGACTTATGTTCCATGAACAAAACATAATAGCACCTGCGGGAAAGGGCAAAACAGGAGAGACACCACAGAACGCTTCTTTCTACTTCAAAGTTCAAAGTAGCGCAGCGTGGTGTTTGTGCTTCCTGTCCACTTCCGCATGCTCCATAAACGTTTTGCAACGCTTTCTGTAGTTTTCGCCCCCATCCGCACCTTCGGGCCGGCAGACGCTCCTTCTATTCCCGCTAATCTACCTTTCGAGTGAACGGTACGGGTCTCTTCATAGGGACTTTAAACGTGAAAGGACTCAAGCTTTATTCTAGTGCACAAACATGTGGCCGTCCGTCTCCGTCCCGTGTCGTAGGACAAGGGACGGAGTAACACAGTTGGTGTAACACACCCAATCCACTCGACCTCTGAGGTCTCAGGAAAGTTCGTACTGGGGCGGTGGACATACACATTTAAGCCTCTCCCGCCACTACACCAGGAAACCTATATCTTCGCGTGCACAGCCCATCCCCTCCACTCCCAACTTGTGCTTGATACACCAGCTATCAGGTACGTGCGCGTGCTTAGAAGTGAAAGAACCAACCAAATTTGCGCTTTGACAGGCCTTTTAACTGAACGAAAAATACTGTCCCACGCCGACGTTGCTCTTCATCTGGAAGAGATTCTTATATGCTCGGCGAGCTGGAGCCTAATGTAAAAACGGTGGCAGCAGCGGGATCCTGTGCACGAGTACAGATTCCTGGGTTAGTTATGTTGCAGTGCACAAAACGTGATAACACATGCGAGAAACTGCAAAACAGGAGAGACACCACACAACGCTACTTTTTACTTCAGAGTTAAAAGTAGCGCTCCGTGTAGTTCGTCCTGTCTGTCCGTGTCCGCATGGTCTATAAACGTTTCTGCAGCGCTTTCTGTTCTTTTCGCCCCCATCCGCGTCTTTGTGCCGGCAGACGCTCCTTCTATTCAAGCACTTCTTCCTTTCGAGCGAACAATACGCGTCCCTCTATAGAACTTTAAACTTAAAAGGACTCGAGTTTTATTCTAAGGTACAAACATGTGGCTATCCGTATCGGTCTTGTGTCGTAGTACGCGGGACGGAGTAACATAGTTGGTGTAACGCACCAACCCAAACCTTGAACAGTCGACAGGTCGGATTGATCCGTGAGTGTTCGACATTTAACTCTCCACCCAGCATAACGCGCATGTCATCGGTAGTGACGCGAAGACTGGCTGTGCATGCACGCCCACCTGCTCACACCCACAACCTCTGCTAGAATCAACTGCCAACCGGTGACGTGTGCGTACCTAAGTGAAACTGTTGCGCGGAAAGCCTTTCCCCCTGAAAATGAATTCTGGGCTCCCTTCGGTGTTCAAAGCGAGAACGTTTCTCTGGTTACACCTGACAAGGGCGCTACCAGCGTTTTCATCCGATTTCGGCGCTTGTGAAAGAGGTACTGGTTGTGACGAGGGCAATAACAATTAAAAAAGCGGCGTCGGCGGTGAGAAAAGGAGTGCCGCAGTGGCACCTAGTGAATCTGCGTCACCGGGATGGAAGCTTGGAAGGTTAGACATATACGGCTTCACAGTAGAATGGTTGCAAACAAACGTGGGACGTTTCGGCCGACTACCTACTTTTAAACCCGTTCTACCGGACGTAACAAGTAAGGGTGTGCTCTGCCGTTTGGAACCGGGCGCAGATCAGTGGAGGGTGTTAGGCCCCCCAAGTTCTAGGCAGTAATGGAGGCAGCCGAGGTGTGCTGGCTATCAACGTGCTAGGTTGAAATCGAAGCAGCCCGGTGTACATCTATAACGAGAGCGGCGCTGTCGAAACACTTGCTGGGGCTGGTGCTACCTTAGGGTATTCTTCAAAGTAGGTACAAGCAGCCACAGCAAACCTGACATTTTGACGGCTAGTGAGGGGATGCCCCACAAGTGTGTCGGTTAGGCGCCCAATCTCACGGCCGATTAGGCTATGGTGTCCGCCTGTTGCTATTGGACGTACATGTTCTTCCTTGCCAGTCGACCATTCCTCTTCTTGAGGTCGGCGGTTCATTGTGAATTCGGCCCTGGCGCTGCCTGTGAGCAATGCTCGGTCCAGGCTAAATGCGAAGGCTAGGTCCCTCGCTGCCGCACCCCAGGGCACTACGGATCTAACATTTTTAAGCGGCAGCGCGTGTCTCAAAGACTCCGCTCACACACGTCGAAGAGGTGCTCCCTATCCAGGGTCCGGCTGAAACTTCGCCTGGTGCTCTGCCTGACGTACTATATTGGGCGCGCCGTCGAAACCCGTAAGGGCGCCTCAAAGCTCCGTGTTCTCCTCCCATTGCCTGCTGCCACTTATCACGAACAAGCAACCTAGTTCAAAGGTTCTCCAAAAAGTGACACAAATTTTCTACTTCACAACCTTAGAGAACTTGCAAAAAAATAAAAAAAACGTTGCAGACATCTACGTTTATATCATAAGATGTAAAGCGCGATAGAGATACTTCGACTCCCATGCAGCGTTTTCGTATGCACTGGCTGCATTTCCAACCCATCCTTCACTCTCGGAGACAGGACGACTAGAAATGAGGGATTTTAAATCGCCGTCGCCCAGGGAAGACAAAGCCTCTCTGCACTTCTGTGGCTTAAAATGTAAGCGTGAAAGATTGTGGAGGCGAGGTGTTGTTCAGTTGGAGCGGGGAGACATCAGTGTCAGACTTTCAAAATGGTTATTCTTTATTGTCTAGGCCTAGCAGAACAATTGTGTGTTTTTCGAGGTGAGAAAATGAGAGGCAGACAGACAGACAGACAGAGAGGCAAACAGAGTGAAGATCTTTATTCAAAAAAGAAATATTTGTGGTTTATAAGAACGTAGTAAAGAGACGGGAGGCAGCTAAATGGTTGAACGTCATGTTTAGGGCACCTGATGTAGCAGCATCTTCCCTAGTCCTCCTCATCATCTCGTGCTGATCTTGAGGTAGCGAGCTGGTCATAGCTGCCTTTCATGTTTCGAAGAAGTTGATTTAATTGATTCATTGTTGGAGTTAACGGGCCGACGCAACGCAGGCCTTGTGGAGTGCCGCAGTGGAGGGCTGCCGAATAATTCTGAGCACCTGAAGATCTGTAAAGTGCGCCAAAATCTGATACACACGGTCATTTTGCTTTTCGCCTCCATCATAAAAGCGGCCGTCGCGGCCGGGAATTGAATACGCGACCTGATGCCTTTCGAAGACGTGGAATATATAATGTTGAAGTTGTTTTCTCTTTACTTCAGCATTGGACATGGCTATAGTGCGAGCGAGAGGTTAGACGTCTCCTCGATTTTAGCAAAGTGTTAAGTTAATGTCTGACTTCCCACACAACGACTCAACGCACATAGTTTCGCCGGTACATGTATTTGTTTTTCGTCCACAGAATTTGTGAGTCTTCGCTGTTGACACGTCGTTAGTAAAAATAGGAAACATCGTGTTCCAAGTAATCTAAAGAGGGTTCTTTTATAACGGTTTTCGAGCAGGGTATGGTGGTAGTCATGGTCGCAAGGAGCCCGGTGTGTGAGTTTGTGCACCTTTCGGTCGGTGCCTTGTGATCTTTTAGTTCCTTGACCAGGTGTCCGGGTGACGTTGTTAACTTGTTGCATTCAGCATTGGAATGGCAGATTGGGCATGGCGGCTCTAGCAGCCTGCGGAACATCTATAACCTGTTCCTGTTTATTGTTCAGATTATCAGACTACTATGCAGCCCCAGTTCGTGCCGGGTGCTCAGGAAGCTGCGAAATGACGCCTGCTACACATGAATGCGATTATAATTGCCATGCGCCTAGAGAGAGAGCATCGTCGTCCTGGGAGGGCCCGCGTCGTCACTCGACAACAGCATGCGCCATGGATCACTGGCATATGGCAGCCCCAGCACCATTCATCGTGGCTATGAGTTTGCATCCAGCGGTCATTTCGGCAATTGGGCACGGTGGCTGTACCAGCACGCAGACATCCAGGCAAGAAAGCAGTATGGAAGATGTGTTCACTCTGATGATTCCTTTTTGCACGTGCTGCCGTGCCCATGGCTGAGTTGCTGGTCGTTTCGCGCTAAAACTGTACCACGGAATTTACTGTTACTGTGTGGCAATATTGACACGAACCCAGGCCTGGATCTCGGAATGATTGCTAAAATGTTAGCAGACATAGCGGTTGATGTAAAGACATTAAAGAAAGGTGACTGTCAGATATTGAGATGAAGAACGATGGCTAACCTGGGCTCGAAAGGAAAGTAAATCCCTCTCAGGAGCAGCTGTCCTCTTTAGAAAAACCAAAAGTGTTCTGGAAACTCAAATTGATGAACTGTAAAACCATAGTCGTCTGTTGAATGTAATCTTTCATGGCCTTCCTGAGGAGGGGGAATAAAAGCAGTGAAACACTTGATTGTGCCTTCAAAAAAGACATTATAAAACACATCATATAACTTGAACCTGTCAGTATCCAGCGTGTTCGTCGTATAGGTAGACCTGAAACTGGCAAAGTTGTGCCAATCATTTCCAAATTGCTTGCTTGTCGAGAAAAAGCTAAAATATATAAAAAACGCGTCCAACCTAAAAAATTTGTGTCTTTCCACTCTGTGAAGACGGATGTCCTGTAAATCTGTACGCGGTCGACGGAGTGCACGAAACGAAACACGTTTATCGTAATTTGCGAGGCAGCATTTTTTCTCGGCGATTACCTGAATAAACCTCTGACAAATCCAAGCTTTGTTCTTGCAGATAAAGATGGGACTCCCTGTGTCCCTCCCGCGTTGCAAGCATCTTAATGTTTGTGCAAGGCCGGGTTCAGATTGTTGCCGCAACTGTACTAATAACTTTAAAGAATGACGTTATTTCACGTCTCAGCCAACCGAACTGCGTGACATGGCATTTTTTACTTCCATATATCACGATACGGGTTTTGCCTCGGTAATCTGAACATATCCTAACACGCAAACCGAATCCGCTCTACCACTAAGGACTCCGGACAAGTTCCTTTCGACCGTTTCACTTCCGCGCTTATACCTATCACCAGCACAGCGGACATGCCATGCATCAGTACGGGCATGAAACCTATAGTTGCGCTTGCATGCCTGCGCTCCTCCCTCGCACGATTCTCAACTACAAACCTGCGCACGCATAAACCAGATAAAGTTCGTGTGCGGGTCCTTAGAAGTGACAGACGCAGTCGAGTACACCCCCTAAAGCCCTCTGAAGAAGTGATATTGGCTCACGCCGGTGGTGAAAGCTACTCGAGCAGCTGAACTTGAGGTGGTAACGGTGGTGCCCGAAGCTTTCCGTTATTTTGCACCCTTTCGCGCTTGTGTTGGGACCATTGCTTATGAATTAAATTCTTGTTCTTCCTCCTCCAAACGAATGGCATGCATTCCTCCCAAAACGATTTAAAACCTTTAACCCTTTGAGCTCTATTCTCGCTTACAAACATGTGGCTGTCCGTTTTCCTTCCCCTCTCGTATGCATCTTACTGTGTGTGTAAGATGTCAGTGTAACATATCAACCCACACCCGAACCACCAGACTAAGGAGGACAGCCGTCTTACCATATTGAGCCATTTAATTTAGACATCTAAGTCTCCCACCTGCACAACCGGCATTTCATAGGTAGACGCAAGAAGCCTACTTGTGCGTGCACGCCCCCTTTTGCTACCCGCAAACCGTGCAGGCATAAACGGCCAACCGGTGATGGTGCATGCTTATGCGTGAAAGACACTGCCGAAATTGTTGCTCGGAAGGCCTTCCAAGCTAAAAAAGAAATTTGGGCTCAAGCCGGCGTTCCGATTCCCAGCTACTTGGCGCAGTGAATTTGAGGGGAATCGGTGACGACGTTTTAGGGTCGTTTTAGGAGCAGCTCTTGGGCAGCCGTTACCTGGGCTTCGTGGGAGCAACGTGTTATTATGTCCGCGGAACCAAGTGTACAAACGCGGCAGCGACGAAAGAAAGAAAACGCAAAGGAGCGTCTAGGGAAGAGTGAAGTGGAGAACGACACGTGCGGCCACGGCGTCATTTCTCACAGTGCGTTTACCTCACATGTTTCTTGTGTCCAACAAGGACCGTCCTCCTCCTGACACTTTCCCCAGACGCTGTTTCATTTTCCGCTAATCCAAACCACGTGACGTTTGCATGGGAGGTTCAGATATGATATGCATCATTCTGGCCGGCGGTGGAGGCGCACTGCTAAATAGCAGCGGAATAGCGCACGCCACCGTTTATTCGCTGATCACGGAACGCTTCCTGAGACGCAGGAGAAATGCGCCGTGATCAACAAGACTGCAGCTCGCCCTGCGGGAGTGTAATAATCGTCAGTACATTGTTTACGCCCATATTCGCTTCTGCTTATTTTTACCAATCACCTGGTAACCACACTACCGCCGTTAGCAGACGACTACCCAACTTACCAAAGGGGCATCTGTGGAGGCCAGGGGAAAAATAGTTGTGAAAGAATTATCAGCGGTGGTGAGGAGGAGCCCCGGAGTGGCGCCGACTTAATCGATGACACCAGAAGGAAAGTTGGGGGTTAGACATATACTACTTTGCAGTGAAATACAAGGCTAGCTATCGGAGAATACTTTTCTTAAATATACGAGATGCTAGAAGAAAGCTTTGAGCAAGCGCGAATGCAAACCGGAATAATAATGAGCACGTAAATTCGGCATTTGGCAAGTTGTATATAGATAACCAAGCCTATGTCTGGGACAGTGATAAAGGTAAAAGAATACCGGTAAAAAAGCTACTGAAGCAAAACCCGCCAGATGACCAGATGGTATGCCCAATCATTGAATCACACGTAAGAAAGCAACTAACTCTTTCATCACGAAATAATTCCAAGAAAAGTTAACTTTTCGCTCCCGGTGTGCACGGCTTTAACAAAAAAGCCTTCGCTCGGTAACACAAATGCCCGAAGCGTCAGTAACGAAACTGAACTGGTGGAAATTGCCTCACTTCAATACGATTCTTATGTAACAGTTGTCTCTTAGATAAAATGCACGCCGAAATAGCTAATGATGATCTATTTCTACCCTCGTATAAGGGGTTTTGGAAAGACATAATTACAAGTAGAGGTGTAATACCCATCCTTGTGAAAGAAACACTGCAGGCCTAATTATTTGGTTGCATTGGCTACTTAGAATGTGTAAGCATTAGACGCTCTTGTTGTAGCCACTTTCATCTTTTACGCCATTTACAGACTCCCGGAGGCAAGGTTTAAATTCTTAAAAAAATTATCTGAACATATGTCTCAATTGCGCAACAACAAAATTTTGTTAGCAGGTGATTTTAACCCACCTTCTGCTGACTGGGACAGTTTTACGAAAGGCCCATTGTACCAAAAAGACCCTGAGATTGTGTTTAACACCATGCTCACCAAACACTTGATGCAAGTTGTCAGTGAGCCAACTCGTGTGCATGGGTCCTATAGGCACCGGACACTGAAGTTTTCCCCCGACTGCAGCACCACCTCTCGCAGCCGCTTAGCAACTTTGGGTCGGTGGATGTCGCAACCGCCTGTTCAGCGCACGTGAAAACACGCGCGCTGCGTGCGGTTCGACGCTGCACGTGGCGGAAGTTTTTTATAAACAGTTATAATGACAAGTTTTAGTGTCCTAAAAGATTAAAATCAAAAGATCAAAATATTAAAAGCACCGCTTCGGGTGCCAGAAGGACTGCCACAGACGCGACTGGCATGAATCGCTGTGCACAAGTTTTCGGGCAGCCTTGCGAGAATGAGCGTCGAAGAAATAGATTTCTCCAGAACGAAGAGGGGAATTAGAAAGCCATGACATTTTTTGTCAGTGGAAGGACTAAAATTGTGCGCTGCGCTGTTGCGAAGAGCTGTAAAACTAAAACGTTTCCTTTCAGTTTTTCACACACATCGCAGACAACGATATTTTTTTATCGCATGCCGGAGTAATTCCATAACATAAGATATTACGGTTCCCGCTACTATTGTTTTATCAGCAGTAACTTTTTTTTCAGCGGCATTCACGGCACCGAATGAATCCCAAAAGGCGGCACAAGAATGTGCTCACAGCTTTTCGCAGGTGGTGCCAAAAGCAAAAATAAGACGCATCCCGCCTACTTCCTTACTTTGTTACCCGAAGTGTACAGGGTTCGCCAACGCATTCCAAGCGAGAGCATAAGATATCAAAGACAAGATGGCATTCACACGAATTATTTGACTTCTTTAATTCATTTTGCGTAGTCCTAAAGTTGAGGTTATTATTTTTTAGGCTGAGGGGAGAGACCAGGAGGAAATACGTTTACGGAGAAATATAAACGGCCTGCACTAACTCTATCACAATTACGGCTATGACGACTCTAACATCACTCACACGAAAGAAGCTGAAAGTAAACGCAGTTTTCGTAAAGGCAACCCGCAGCTCCGCTGTATCAGCATATTTCACGCTGGGTGCAACTGGGAATACTTTGTCACCAGATAATAGTGTTTAATGAATTGTTAATTACTGACAAAATTAAACGTGCTGAAGGAGGGCCACACAAAAAGTAACTGTAGTGTTGTTGCGCGAACAGAGAAAATACAAAACACAAACGCACACCGGTCGTGGAGCGCCATTGTATATGCTGGAGTCACTTTATTGGGCCGTGATGCACGACAAACTGTGCACTGACCTGGAGGGAACCGCTGTAGATACGTTTCCCTAGCTGAGAATGGCACTTCGCAACGATGTCTGTCTCCTCAATTTCCTTCATGGCGTACACGCGCCCGGCAACGTACAATCTCTGTCCCTTCTCGCGCACGAGAAGCCTAAAGTAGTAGTCCAGCTCCGTAATTGTCCGGACACCGCACAAATCCCCTTGACACATGGGTAAACTATTCGCCAGAACAGTTTCAAGTACGAGACACCTTTCAAAAACAGTCGCGCAATCGCAAAAACAAACAACCAAGAGGTGTCGAACATATGAACGCACGCCAACCGTCTGGCTCTCCCCGACCCAAAGTTTGCTCAAGTGTCCGCGGGGCGGCGGAAGATGTACTTATTCGTCACGGACTCTGAGCAGTGGCCGGTTTCTATAGTTTGATTTTAGATTCAGTATTGATATGCTGTGAACTCAAGCTATACACTGTTTTAGTAGAACAGGGCCTGTCCGACCATAATTTGGTTAGCGTTTCTGTTCCCCTTATCAATTTCCAAAGTACCAAAAAATCTTCAGTACGTACCTTTAGAGATTACTCGCGAGCAGATGACGTATTTGTAACAGAATACATGGATTCGTGTTTTGCTGTCTTTCAGGTGGACGATGTCGACACAATGTGGAATCAATTTAAAGAAATGTGTCATCACTGAATCTTTCGATTTATACCGAATAAACCTATAAAAGTGCACAAAACAATTCGTTAGATAACGCCAGATGTAATTCACCTAAAACGACAGAAAACGGTTACGACAGAAGCATGCGCAGCCTCGTACTCTATCACTCGTCAAAGGCAGCCCTGAACGGGCTCTACGCTCATCCAGAGATAGCTACTTTAAGACGCTGCTGCCAAACATTATAAAAACTGGCCTGACTAAATACTGGAACTACGTTGTTGCACATAGGAACCTCTGACCGAAATTGCAAGTGATGGCGTGATTGTAACTCACAAGCAAAAGTTCGCTGATAATTTATTACGTATTTTCAATGTGTGTTTTCCGGCTCTAGTGTTGATGTTCCAAACGGTAAAGTGTTCGACCCATGCGAAGTGTCTTTCGTGTCTTCTTGTTATGCATTTTCAATGCTTCTGAATATTAATTCCAAAAAGTAGTGTGGACATCATAATATCCCAAATGTGTTCCTAAGAAGATACGGCCAACACGCCGCTAAATTCCTGCATGAAGTCGTCCGTGTTTCATTATGGTCGTCAAAGCTGTCAATTCACTAGAAAGCCACACGCGTAAGTCATGTATTCAAGAAACGTGACCGTTTGTCGCCTCAAAATTATCGACCCATATCCTTCACCTCACCTTCCTGAAAATAGTACAACACATAATACCTACACAGATTGTAAATTTTCTGACTCAACATTTAATCCTGAACAATTTTCAAGAAAGGGATATTCGATAGTGACATAACTGGTTACAATAACTCACTCATATTCACGTAACCTGGATAACAACAGGCAAACTGACAATATTTTTCGATTTCAGTAAGGCATTCGGCAGGGTTCCACAAGACAAATTGATCTTGATACTTAAGCGTATTGGCCTTCCCAAAATCTTCCTAAACTGGATTTCACACTATCTAAATAACAGTAAACATTTTGGTTCGAACAATAAACTGGGGCCATTCCTTTTTTCTTTTATACATTAATGATATTGTAAATGTCATCACCCCTTCTCCACAAATTGGATTATTTGCAGGCGATTGTGTTTTGTTACCGGATATTAACTCTTTCAATAATCAAAATGAACTTAACTCAAACATTCATATGATGCAATAAGTGGGGAATGTTCCTTAATGCAGAGAAGGGTGTCTGCCTGAGTTTGACACGTAAGACAATTCCACTGAATAAACGCACCAGCTTTGGTCTTCAACTCTGAGAGAGGTTGGAAGCTACAAATATTTGGGCCTAACTATAACTAGTAATTTGTCTTTGAACTTGCATGTAGATAACATACGCTCAGCTGCCTTTCTAAAACTCGGTTTTCTAAGATATAAACTGCGCACCTGTCCTCCCAATGTAAAGCTTCTTAGTTATTATTTTTTTATACGACCTAAACTGCAATACGCCAGAATTGTAAGGACTTTTATACTAAGCATAATGTTAACAAACTTGAGTGAGTTCAAAACAAAGCCATTCGGTTTATAGATTACAAATACTTACCGTCGGATTTATCTTCCACGCTGATGTCTACAAACGACATTCAGGCCCTCAAATCGCGCAGACAAGAACAACGGCTGGATTTATTGTTGCCTAATGGTAATCTCGCCATCGATCCATCGCCGTACTTAAGTTTTCTATCAACAAGGAACACACGACGTCACCATCCCCATTTGCTAACCCCATTTTTTGCGAGAACCGATGCGTTTATGTATTCTTTTTTTCCAAGTACAGTGTCTCACTGGAACAAGTTATCCGAACCTCATTTATTGTAAAGTATGTAGAATAAAGTGTATTGTTCTTGTTTGGCGTAAATTACTACTTGTGTTCTGGAACAAAGTGTAATGTAGTGCTATAGGACCAGGTGTATTGTTGCAAAGAATAGCGAAGTGTATTGTAGTGTGTAGAACGAAGCCTTTTGTGTTACATAACGAAGCTTATTGTAGCGTGTAAAACCAGTGGGCCATATCGTAGGATGAATGTCATTACTTTTGTTGTACACGTGACGTGTTCTTCCTTCTTGGGTCACGTAGGGTCCGCCGTATGTAATAAACAAACAAATAAATAAATAAATAAATAGATAAATAAATAAATAAATAAATAAATAAATAAATAAATAATAAATAAAAAAATATCTTTTTGAAGCGCTAAGGTGTTCTGCCTGCAGGAAACACTATAATGACCTTTCAGAGAATGCAATGATGCCTGCGCTTCTTTTCGATACTTTGCCGAGAGGATTTTTGCAAGTTATGTTTCTTTGTTCTTGAATGTAGGATAGGCATGCAGTGACAAAGATCGCAAGAGTACTCAACAACGACAGTTTGCGGCCTCTTGCTTTCCTACATACTGGAGTCTGCCGATATCCCATGATTCTAGAACTTTCCCCGGAAGAACTTCATAGTGCCATATGGCCTGTTGTTGTGTAAAAGAGGATATATATTTTTGGTAGGCTGGAGCTTTTATGGGGGTTCGTGGGCCGGTCACGCGTCTATCACGCCGTGCGGTAGTTTCTTTTTGAATGGCGGAGGGAGGGGGGCGGCAGTTTTCTTTACGATGACCCCTCCCGTTTTCGTTTTTAAAACAGGTCTCTCCGTGCGAGGAGAGCGGTTTCTCCTTTTTCTTGAAATACGTTAGCAAGACACAGGCTGCAGACATATTCATCGTAATTATCACAAATACTATGTTTCTAGGATTAACGTAACGGCGTATATAGGAATAACGTAACACGATCTTCCTACTACCTCAATAGCGTATGCTTGTAATATTTAAACTCTTACAAATACTTATGTGTACATAGAACGCCTATCCTAGCGTGGGATGCACACGTGGAATACGTTGCTCATAACGCTGACAGAATGCGGTGGTACTTTCTTAGGAACCTATATAACGCACCATCTACATTAAAACTGCTACTGTTTAAATCTGTATTGCGCTTTAAATTAGAATATGTCTCATAAGTATGCGACCAGAGTCAAGGTAAGCTAATCTACCATCTTGAAATGACACAGAATACATCTGCACGCTTCTTTCTTTAAAATGTTAACCGTACAGCCAGCATAACTACAATGAACTCAATTCTTGACGTCCCGTTATTACATACTCGTCGTAAAATTTCTCGCCTCAGCTTATTCCGCAAACTGTACCATCACAATGAGAAATGCGATAAATTAATTCCCTCTCCGTTACATCTTTCCCACCGCATTGATCGCGCTCAGAAAGTAGGTCTATATTCATGTCTTACCAGAGGGTTCGCGCAATCATTTATACCCTGTACACCAGCCGCCGGGAACCACCTTCCTGCAGGAGTTGTATCCATTACTGATAACTTTTTTTTCACGATGCCCTTCCTAACATTGTATAATAAGGTGAATTGATCTTTCTTTAACAAACTGATTGCTTTATTGCGTTTGTATGATATCTGACTTCTGTTGTTATTTACCTAAAATATTTATTTACTGGAGTTTATCTGACTGATTGTATCTTTATGTAACAAACTGATTGACTGCTTTTCAATTGTGTTTGTATTGCAAAAGTGTAACCACTCCGCTCGGTAATGCCGTCCGGCCCTGAGGGTAAATAAATGAATAAATAAAATAAATACTATTTAGGCCGACTTCAGGGGGAAGGCCTCTCCCATTGAATTTCACCTGCGCCTCTCCTGAGCTTACCGAGTTCGTTCTTTTTTCCGAATATTGTATTTTCTTCCCTCTACCGAGTAATAACCTCTCCCTTCCTCTAGACCGGTGCATGCATGTGCATTCGGTTTACTTTGGTAGTCCACCCTTTGTAGTTTGTCTCAGGGTCAAGATAGCGAGGTTAAGAACTGCCTTACACGCTGTCCTAATAATGGTGCTTCTTTTACTTTCTTCTGTGCGGGTAAATCTGTGTTACTATAGAATTTGCAATATCCGGCTGATGATCTGAGGCTGTATGAGTGTTATCGTTTCTCCTTTTTTTTCTTGATGTTTTGTTAGTTGGGTGTTTTATAGTATGGGCAATGGGTAAAGATTTTTTTCTTGGCGATTGTGAGTTTGGCACTGCCGGATGTCTCTAACGCCACCCCTAACATTCTTCTGTGGCTGTGTTCTCGCAGAACATCCGTACCCATTTTAGATTGATTTTTAACTTATCCACGTGGCACCATCTCCCGCTTGCCAAACTGAACTTACAGCATAGACAGAACCGTGGGATAAGCAAAAATTATTTTGAAAACCTATGCCAATAGCTATATAGTGGGCTTTATTTTAGTTCGTTTATGCTTATAATTTATCCCATCCTTGGCTTCTGAGAGACCGGTGTTAATTATTTGCCACCTAGTTTACTTAAGACAACCAACGATGGTGCCGGCATAAGTTTTCGTGGAAAACATGCCATGGTGGCTCAGTGGTTAGGGCATTGCGCTACTGTCCCCGAGGACGCGGTTCCCATTTCCGTCGGCGGTAGCCGTTTTCCGGATGGTCGCACAAAACAAGAATTCCCGTGTCGATATTTCGGCGCATGTTGAAGATGGTAAGGCGATCTAAATTATAAGTAGACTTCCACATCGGCGCACCTCGTAGACGGCGTGAAGATTCCGTGCATGAATTACCAAGAACTTATATTTCTTAATTTTCCATTAAAAATGCTTTGGCGTGATAACGTAAGTTGTTGGCATGGCAAGCGACTGTGTCTGCGGAGCATAGTACCGCCGAATGGGCATAGAACAAACTTCACCGCACACGTACGGCACCTTCTGAAAACGCATGTCGTTTCTTTCGTTCCCGCCGTAGTATCATTGTCATGCTTTCCACAGCTCAGTTGCCGCTGCGCGACGTTACAGATTCAGCGGAGCCCTGGAATCTTGCATTTTCAGTCGTAGCTTCCGTGTTGCCCCGGTGACGTATATTCGTGGATGCCTGATGCGCACGACTGATAGCGAACGGCTGGAAACCACGGGCAAATCGGAAAAGGCGCCTAATAACGCTATCGCGTTATTACAAATCAAGTGAGAATGGGGCACTGGGTAGATATAAAAAATATTCCAACGTGACAGGCGTAATATTACCGTCCGTCTGATCTTTAGATCACTTTTTAAACTCAAAATTACCCTGAGTTGTACCGCAAAATGTCGTTGCTTTATATTCTGGACAGCTTACCAGTAACGCCTGCATTCTTCACCCGCTGTAAGCGACAATAAACGAGGCTACTTTGGCGTCACAGAAAGGAATAACGCAGGCCTGTCTGAAGATTTCTTTTGGCAGCCAGTGGAAAAGGGTCAGCGGTCATACAGAAACCCTGAAGCCACCATGAAGTAATTTCCAACCCCGCGTTGAGATAGCAGAGACACGTTGCCGTTGACAAACCATTTCATTTAAACTCTTCTCTATTTTGTGTTTTAACCTTTCACCTCCATATCCATAAGCTTCTCTTTGTAGATGATTTTTCCTGAAACAGTACCCATGTGCTACTACCGTGAACTACAAATACCACCTTTCGGGGAGGGGTGGAAGACCGACTTTGGCAAAAAATCAGAAGGCGCGCGCAGGAGTTTCTTTAGTTTAGCTGCAGTCAAACCGACTCACTTAACCGCTCTGCTCAACCGCTTGTAGGGTTTATTCGTTCGGCCAGGTATACAGGCTGCATCAGCATTGCAGTTCATCAGTGAGCATACACCACCTCCTTATTCTTTCAAAGAGCAATTGATAAATTTTGAATTTGGTCTTTCGAGGTCCCAAGTGTCTCTGCTTGTATGTAGTTTATTCTCGGTTCCAACTGCTGTCTGTGTGTTTATGAAGTGCTGTTGGCATCTCTGTACATTCGACTCACTGCCGCTCCGGTAGTATACATAGATCAAGCCAGGCTTTTTTTTCAAACAAATTTATTTGAGTTCCATGCCGGTGAAATCTTCAGGAGCAGCAGAGCTACCTTTGGCACCTTGCCGGCCACGTTACGGTAAAGAGGTGGTCACTCACCCCGCCAATCGAAGTGGTATGTGCGTACTCGAAGCTTGCCACGGAGGTGTGCTGCTTTGTCGGTGCATAGACGTGGGGTTGTATTGCACCGCATGCCAGGCGCACGATCGAAGATTTGCGCGCCGGATGACCATCGCCATACCTGAAGAGCGCTTCTGGGTCCGTGATAGGTGTCCCAAAGTGGCGGTAAATAGTGGGAGCGTCAATCCAAAGCAGTACGGTACCCAAAAATCGTGTGTCACAACGGTTTGTTTTTACTACGGCAGTTTTTTGGCTTCGCCATGCTGGCGGCCCCATTCCAAAAAGGCTCGGCTGATTCACAACGCGATTTTCCGCGGAATACGCGTAGTCAAACCTCACCCCCGATGGTCTGGTTGTTTATCGATGCATATTACCACGAATCTTGAATTGTGTTGGCGTTCCATTCGTTATTTTTATGCTGCATGAATTATCTCAATTGACGGAGAGTTTTTCCCTTTTGTTACTGGACCTGAATTTTCTTCAGTGATCTCCAGTGTTCTCGTTGTGATTCGACAGTTGGGAAAACAATCACACAGAAAGATAAATTATCCCTGAGCTTACGTTGCGGCAGTCGATTCGTCATTCTAGCCTGCGCACGTCTCTGTTGGCTGATTTTTCTCTCCTGTGTTTTTGGAGCTGTTGCAGGAACACAAGTTCGCTCCTATACACTTGCTTTTAATTCGCTACAGCTGCCTCTTCTTTGCCTACATGACATCTGTGGAGGTGCTGGGTACATGTATGTATACTTTTTTGTAATCTTCGACCAAGCCCAACTTGTACCAGCTGCCGACAGCTAAGCCTCCAGCTGGTGTCTGGACTACTGCAGTATAAATTGAAGGCAAAAGACGTCTCGACCGGTGCCATGATCAACGCCTCCCCGATATCCAACGCTGCCAGTCACCGGCTTAGTTCCGCTGCAAACCAAGGAGCCACTATCATTTTACGCGTGATGTACGGACAATCGTGAGGAATAGCTGGTACATCTCAAGAGGGTCCAGCGATTTACCCGATGGTAGGACGATACAACACTGCAGCAGGTGTTTTTTAACACTCTGCGCGCATTTGATTCGCGAGACACGAACGTACGCTGATGACCTGGGACTTATTAAAGAGGGACATTCCTGAAACATTCTTGCCCTGGTACACAAGCAACGTGCCAAGCGGTTGCTGCGGTTACGCACGCAGCATCCAAATGCGCACGCAGCATCCAAATGAAAGTGTGGTCATGTTCTTCGGTACGCGAAGCAGCTTTTTCGACGTGCAGACCACGAAATGACCTAAGAAAAGAAGCTAAGGTTTGTGATGCAAAGGGTTAAGCAAGAGCACTTCGCATGTCTTGTCCTCAACGCCTCATGCCGGTGGCCGAATTCACGTGTGAGGCGGCCGCCATGGGGAATACGCTTGAAAATTCAACGAGGCAGTAGGACCGCTTATCAATGCGCTAGTTTAAGGGACGATCGGTGATAGGTCTATTATCTCTAATACACTACGCCAAACAATCCGCACAGTCCTGAGGCGGCCACTGTGGCAACGGTTCCTAACGCCGCAACCCAGAGTCACCTCGATTAGTGATGAAATCCGGGAAGAAATTCAACACGCTTTGGGGACATCTACGCCATTCAAAGCACCCCGACAGCTATAAAGTATGCCCTCCTCCGCAGCAATTCGTCGACTCCGCCCACCACTAACTCTTCATCCCGAAGCCCCGGGAAACCGCTCTACACCTTCACCCACCCGACCCCCTGTAGTCTAAAACCAGTCGCCCAGAAAGACAGATGTATTGCGAACGCCCGATAATCGTCCGATAAGCTACCACTGTTGAGAGGCCGACCAAATGTATCGTCGCTGCCCCTATAAAAGGCTCGGTTTCCGAGGGTTCTTTTTCGACGAAGGTCCAGCGCCATTTAACCGTTAGCCGTCAACCTATTCATACTGATCGCCAAGCCGTCGAAACAACGCAGACCTCACACGCGGGAGATCCTCAGCATGCCTGGGTTAATCTAAAAGCACCAAATTCTGGAGGTGAAGTTGCCCTACGGCGAGAAACGGAAAGTCTGAAGTCGCAGGGACGCCCCGAAGATCGTGCTTCATGACATTGCCTCTGGCTGACTACCTGGCCTTACCCTGACATGACTCCCGAACATGTCGATCGACACACGGCGCGCCGTGTACCCGACATGACCGGGCCTGTCGCTGAGAAGACGACGACAGCGGCGACGGATAGTGCCCGACAGTCAACATGCACAAGCCGAGATAAGTCACCGAATTTGAGGCAGGCAGCTTTCCACGACAACTTTTCCATTGATGGCTTTGATTTTGTCCCCTTTTTGAGAGTTCGGCAAGGTTGCAAAAACTCCTACCTTACATACGATTACCGGGAATCGTCTTGTCTTCTGCATAAGCCGCAGCCGTGAAGACATCGTATTTGTTTTGGTCTTGCAATTTGGCTGTTGTCGGTTATTAGCAGCTGGCTTTTTCTGTTGTTCTAAATATTGCTTATTACCGAAGCTATCCCCTAGCTGTGACTCTTCCTGCTCCGCACAGGGCCGGTTTCGCAAGGAATGAGGGACGCCGACAATGTTTCTTCGGTAGCGGTACCCAAAACTGCACCTTAACTCACGTCTTGAGCTAGTGTATGCGGGTTTATGTCTAATATTATGCTAAAATGTTACGCACATGCCCAATCTGGTGCCGACATCATCAGACGTCAACCGAGAGCGAAGAAACAGCAGGGAGAGGGAGCCCGAGTGAAGCAGACGACAAATGCGAGAATCCCTAAGCCGACGTCATGGAGGAGCGCTTCGCAGCGCCGCTAGTGGTCGCGCTCAACGCCAATCGACACACGATCCGACTGCTCAATAATGAGCGGATCATTCACGTTTAAGCTGGAGAATGTTACGACCATGTTGGATAGTACACACATGCGCACATCAGGAGGCCATATCATACAGCCATGTGGAATGCGCAGATTGCGCCTTAACATGGACGGCACCGCGTACCCAGCTTCGTTCGTCACTTTGCCTAACTGCTCCCGCGACGTAATTCGCGGAACGGACTTTTGACTGGCAATGAGGCAAACATTCATCTGCATACCAAGTCGATATCTTTTTTCCTCCGACCACTCTGTGAAGCCAGAACGGAACCCCGAACACCGGGCTGCTGTAAGGATCATCTCGAAAATATTACAGAGAAAGAAAAGGCGGCCACTATCAGCTGCTCTTAAGTATCAACTTCATAGTACAGTTCCAGTCACCGATAAGCAGACAGTAACGTCACCCGGACCCCACCCTGGTTTCTTAAACAAAATGGTACCGTTATCAACATTAAAAAATTCTAAAGTTGAAAAATTGAATGCGCACTCCCATTAACGATGACTGGAGTGACGGGAATGATTGCACTGGACTGCTACCACTGACGGTCACCCACAGGCGAGCAGAAAAAAGGACCATCAAGGAATTGAGAAGACTCCCCAAACAACTTCCTTATCCAAGCACATGAATAACCCGACCGATACTTAGCGGACGCTCGCAGAAACCAGCGGAAGACTAAGACAACTAATGCGTCATTCCACTTGCAGCGATAAATCTCGACGACTGCATAGACATTAAAGTCATAGATAATGAACTTTAGCCTTTGCGAACAAATAGGCGTAGTCCGCAACGACACTGCCGCACCCATCGACGACATATAACTACGGATGAATGCGGCAACACCTTCAATCGTTACGCTAATTTCCCTAAGAAAAGCTTTATTGACAAATATAAAATTTTGAAGAAACTGGACACGGAAATTGAAGAGCTTGTTGAACTAGGAAATATGACGAAGAATCTTAAGCCGCATACGAACTTAAGACCTTTATCCTGGTGACAAAATTTAGAATGGACAAATTGTTCCCAGAGTTACGGAAATATCCTAGCAGTAGCCCCGAAGCAGCGCAAGAATACCATTAGAACAAACAGTCAGCATTTCATAACCGTGACCGTCCTAACAAAAACAGTGATTTGCCGGCATCTTTAAAAAACGGTCGTTAAGGGCCACATGTCACCGAAGCTGGTACCTCCAAAGAATGAAATAATGGTTCAATCTACAAGATGCAGGCAGCCTGTCCTAATGCTCGCTTAGACAAACTGACGACAGCTTTTTCCACAGTCGGTGGTGCAAATTATGAACCCGCACTGTTGCCTCCAATGAGTAATACGAGTGATTCAAGCTACGACACTACAGCAAGCGTACATAACGATACAACTGTTCGAAAGATTTCGAAGAGATTAGGAAACGTTCGGCTCAGAATGAACGACATCATTAAACGCCAAAGTTGAATCATTAAACACTGCAGAAGCAATGACACATCGATGCTGTTTTAGACTCGACCATCGAGCACTCAACTACATCTTGCCATCTATGTAACACGACTTCTGAAAAAATTTTTTGATTGTGAAAAAACGTGAAGATTTGATATCTCTACACTTTGATCGGTGCATACCAATTTGCATACCGGTGCATACTACACTTTGATCTTAGCCAAAAATCCTGGTGCTAAAACAACGATGGCGAAGCTGCTGAAGGCGGATGGCGCTTCAACAATGATGCACAAGTACCCCAAATAAGGATCAACGGAAATGCATGATCATACCAGACTGATAGGAAAAAATGCTGTGGTTTAACTTTGGTTGACCCTAGTTGACAGCAAAAGCTATCTTGCCGCACGGATCCGCGCCGCCCGTGGCCTCCCGGCCTTCATTCGTGGCACGCCCTTATCGCTGCGGCGGCGGTCTCCTCACCTTTCTCCGCCACAGTGCGACACTGGTACAACGCGCGTCTTTTGTTCACTCCTCGCCTAGATTTTTTCTTCCAACGGAACCTCGAGAGACAGCTACAGTGACCGCTAGAGTGAAGCTTGAACATTAATTCGTTGTACTGCAACTTTCCCAATCCTACTTTCCATTCCCTACCCACAGGGCTTTATAGCCTCCTCCCTGAAATAAAGTCATTCATTCATTCATTCATGCTTCTTCCTCCTATCCCTCTCTGCCATCGGGCTGCTGCTCCTTGCGGGGCGCTTGCGGTAGGGGGTGTGGTTTTACCTCTATCTCCCAAGGTCAAATCTGGTCGCCCCGCAAAGACTCCTCTAAGTAGCGTAGTTAGCTTTTGCTACAAAAAACAAGAAAGCAAAAATGAATGAATGAATGAATGAATGAATGAATTAATTAATGAATGAATGAATGAATGAATGAACTTTTTATTGCCAACAACAGGTTTAGTTTTTATGGCACCCGCCCGTTGGAGGGGATCCCTAGTCCGGGATCCACTGGCTAAGGCTAGCTGCGCTGACGGTTTGCACCAGGTCAAGCTGGAACGTAGGGTCCTTGCTGTCATCCGCGCCATCCACTGTTGTATGGAAGGGTTGGGTATTGGTTGCAGGTGCGGGGTTTTTCGGCACTACCACACCTGATGGTTGGAGTACCGGGTGCTGGGCAGCAGAAAGCTATTGAAAGCACTACGTGGAAGGATCTGTATGTACCTTAAGGATCTTTTTCGGGACGTAGAGGAAATACTTGTAGTGAGATTTTCGAATGGTCCAGAGGGCGGCCAGTGGGGGTGATTCCTCCTTTACTGGAGCCCATATGCATTCAGCGCCTCCTGTGCTGTGTCCACCAGCTCAACCTGCGTAGCAAGAGAGGGGCTGGACAGCAACATCTGCTATTCCTCTGGTGGGGTAGTTAACGGGTAGGAAGGGTTCTGAGGGCTAAAGTGTCACAACGCTATTACGTGGAGGGGTGTTTTTACTTATGAGCAAAGTTTAGGTTCAGCGTCTATTGATGCGGGACCAGAATTACTCCAGTACACTACAGTCTACAGGATGCCTATGCCAGAGGAAGTTTGTGCAAAGTTTGCCAGATCATCATCTTGGACGGACCGGGGTCCACACGAGTCGGGTACAATGTTCGGATTCCGCAATGCGCATGTATCGCAGACGCACCATGCGTCGATGGAAACAAAAGTATGGACTAACACGGGGTGGTACCATGAACATGACGTCAATTTGTGCCGCGGGCTGCGTAAGGATCTTGACATTCTACCGCTGGCTGCATCGGCGAGAGGTATACGAGATGACCGATTAAACCGTTGACTATTCCCATCACGTTCGGCATCTTCTTGTGGTACTAATCATGTTGATGGGAAGATGTTAAAAATGCTCTGAAAGAAGAAGAGGTGGGCACTGCCACCTCCTTTCTAAATCCCCATCATCGGAAAGTATCATCAGCCATAAAACAGACGTTCACGTCCAGTGCTCCCCAACTCGGTTTCATCAATAGATCGCCGTTGATCCAGTCACACTTACAGGCCCCGCATGTTTGGTAATCACCTTACCGACGGTCAAAGATGCTACTCCTGACGTCGACACTACTTTATACAGTGCCAAAGTTTGCTTTCCGAGCACGCTGTCTCCATTGCTGAGCCGATGCGCACTCAACGCAACGCAAATACCACGTTTGGTTCACTAATTTCAACCAGGAGTAGCAGCATATAAACAAGGACGCTGTAAGAGTATTCTTCAGAGAAACGCAAGAAGCAAGTGACCGGATTGCGGTAGCCTACCTTGAGAGCGCACCTGAAGATGCCTTGAAGCCCCCGAACCCCTTCAATGTGACTGCAGAGCTGCCGCAAGAAAAAAGGAAGAAATTATTATTTTTGCTGCGTCCTACAGCGATGGTTTTTCGCCAAACGCATAAATACGCCAGAAACATCTGGGGACGCACATCATTAAAACCGGGGAGAGACCCCATCCTACCTGAAAGTCACCATACCACGTGTCTTCCCCCGATTGGGCAGCCATCCAGACAGAAATTTACACATGCTCAGCGACGACATTATACAGCCTTCAAAAAGCCTCTAGGTAGCGACGGTTGCACTTGTTAACAAAAAATGACGGGAGTTTAGGGTATTCTTTGATTACCGGTGATTGAACAAAATTATTGCAGAGGACGTATACCCGCTGCCATGAATAGACGACACCCTCGACCACCTCTGCCACGCGAATACCTTTACTTGGTTGGACCTGAAGACAACCTACCGGCAAACTGATGTGAACTAGAGAGACCAAAAGAGACTGCGTTCATAAACCCCAGCGGCGTATACGAGTTTATGATGGTGTCGTTTGGGCTGTGCACGGCAGCAGGAGCGTTTCAATGAGTTGCCGACACGGTGCTAGCTGACCTGAAGTTGCCAACCTGCGTCGTATACCTTGACGACGTTGTGGTATTCATTCGGACTTTGGACCAGCACCTCGCAAGGTTGGAGTCTGCACTCGAGGCAATTCTTAGGTCGGGGTAACGCTGAACCTTGAAAATCGGAGCTTCGTGTACGAGGAACTGAAGTTTTTGGGCCACGTCATCAACGCTTTGAGAGTCCTGCCAGACCCGGCAAAAATTTCAGTCATAGCGAACTTACCAAGCTTGAAAGACAAAATAGCGTGCGAAGATTACTTATACTGTGCTCGTACTACCAGCGTTCTGTCGCACACTTTGACCGCATGTGAAGAGTCACTCACACGCTTGGTAAAAGTAGCACCCCTTTGAGCTGGGAAGGCGGGCAAGAGGAAACATTCTGCGAGCTGTAACAACACCTGCAAAGCGCGCCTGTGCCAAAAACGTTTAACGAAAATGCCAAAACAGAAGCACCCGCGGACGCCAGTGATAGAAGCTTAGGTGCTGCTGTTGTCCAAAACAAAATGCTTGCGAAAGATTATTCGCCTATACCAGCGGTGGTCTCTTGAATGAAGAGAAAAACTACTCAGCCACTGAGATAGAGGGCTTTGCTATAATAACGGGCGATTAACAATTTCGCCCTCATGTCTATGGCAGACTGTTCAAGGCTGTGAAAGACCACCATGAGCTGCGTTTGCTTGCAAATTTGAAGTACCCCTCTATCCCTCTTGGTGGGTGGAGTACGCACCTCCAGATTATAGCCTAGAAAATCCAGCAAGAAACACTCTGATCTTAGAGTTTCATACTAATATATACTAGAGGGAAATCTGGCGCTGCATTCGCGTGCCGCCGTAGGCGGCGCCATTGCAGCTAGCGACGTTCCTCGCCTCCTTGGCTTGGTTAGTCACATGGCTTCTTTTTCGTCTTGAAGCCAAATCAACAAAATTGGTAACATTGTTTTTTATTCAGCTTGCATGAACCTTCTAAATAATCCCTGGCAAATACATCTGTCTGGAGGTTTAATTTTATAATGATAAAACAAATTCGATTAATCTTCTGCCGTAATATTGTTGCATTTTTGCAGCCAGAGGCAACTTTTCAGCCTGTTTGTGAGCCATGCCAAGGACAAGTGGAACGTGCCTGCCCGGTACATGACGGCACGCTCGCCGAAGCGCGGCTCGCCTAGACGGTGGCGCCAGATTTCCCTCTAGTGTATATTAGTATGAAACTCTATGACTCTGATGTCGACTTCATGCAAAGTGCCCGAATGATCAAACACCACAAAATCTGGTGAAGAGTGAACATTCTTCAGATTTGTCATTGAGAGCAACCGAGACATCCAGCAGCGTGCCGGCTCCGATTTACGCGCCATGATCGACTAACTCGAAGGATGCAACGTCAGTGGGCCAAGGGCCTTTAAACTTTACTTACACGCATTCAGCCTAAAAAAACTTCGTCCTCGTAAAGAAAAATTTTAACCCTGAAAGGTGAACAAATTATCCTCTTTTCATCTCCGCAAACCATCGCGACAATACTTTCGAACCGTGTCACAAGAACACGTCTTTCAGACCGATAGGCACAACACGCACTATAGGAAAACTTAGGGCGAATAATTACTGGCCCTGCCTTTCATCCGATGTATCCCAATATGTAAGAAACTGCGTCACTAATAGCAAGAAAAAACTTCGCCGATGCGACATTCCGAACTTCTGCACCCGATAGCCATACCACCGAGGCTTTTCCAACAGATTGGAATATACGTTCTGGGCCCGTTATGTACTATCAGCGTCAAATGAAACGCGAACACAATAATATGAACCTGAACGCCCAATTAGCGCGATTTGTTTCCGTCCGAGCCAAAATGCCGAGTGGCGTAGTTACAAAAACAAATTTGGGAAAAGTGGACTTCTATATATGCCAAGAGCGTGCATTATATGAACTCTACGAACAGTAGTTTCCAATTTCGCACGATCTGCTTCATATTGTCGTGTTCGCGTTTCATTTGACGCCGATAGTACATCACGATCAGAGAACTTGATTTTCCTAGCGAATACATGACGCGCTACGCTAAGACCGCCACTCTTCCGAGGGGGCTGAACCGAAAATCCAAAATTCTTCATTCACCAAAATGTGGTGCCATATTAAACCCATCAGGCTTCAACCAGGACCTTTTCGAAAGCTAAATTGTATAATAAAGGACTCAAGAATGCATAAGTAAAGCCAGTGATTGAGCGCCTCCAGAATACCATATTTGCGGGAATCGTGATACCCAGTTGGCAGAAATTGTCTTTAAAACGTCGATTTGTTGTTCCAAACCACTCTTCCGCCAACTTATGACATATTTAGTTGGGCGTTTAAGAGCTCTCTGGAGTGCTCTGAAAAGCGGCCGCGCCTTCGGTTGGCAGAATTTGAGCGCTCGAATTAACTTTGGTTGGTTCTTTCGTAGCGTCAGCCTCCGACTCGGAGCACTCCCGACCGCTCTGACTTCGAAGTGAGAGCGTGGGCGGATCTTGCCAGAAGGACGGGTCGGTTACACAAAACGCCGCGGTTTACCCGGCGGCTTCCCGCGCTGGCTGCATGGTGGCGCTACAAACGCACTGCGCCGAGATCGCCGATGCATTGGTTTGTACGCTGCCTCTCGGGCTCTGATTGCGAGCCGTCTTGGCATCTGGCGACTCCAAGCCAGAGGACCCGAATGGCCAACCGAGTAGGCCATTAGGCTCACTAAAAACGTTTGCGCAGAGACCAATATTTCCTTCTCGCCATTGGTCGGATAGACGCACTTCGGAATTCTTGTTTTATATGAGCGATGTATTTCCGTTCTTGACGCTACCGGTACCAATTTATTGTTTCCGGACAAGTCGCCGTAACGAGCCTTTGAAATGACCTTCTGCTGCAAGGGAGAAGGATTGGTGGAAGTGCCAAGTCATGGGTTAAGGGGTCGGATACATCACCTGCGAAGATCGCTTTGAAAGGGGACAGTCCCAGAGAAAAAGGGTCCGGTAACAGACTGTGCATTTGGTGCGAGCAATCTGCGAGCGGTGCATCAGGGGGCGGCCTTGGCACGAGGAATAACGCCCTGTATGATGAACCGCACTGACATTCCTTTCATTGGGTCACCTGAGTAAGAAAATTATGTGGGGTCTACTCTTTTCAGGTTCATTTTATGTGTAACGGCTATACAGTCCTTTGCATTAAAATGAACGGTGCACTTGTGTTTTGTTGAGAAGAACTGGTGTGCAGCAAGCCATCCCACACAGAGAGTTTCGACGACACGAAAATATTCCGTGCTGGTAATTCTTGGTGATTTATCTGTCGAATTTTTTTCGCTTTGTTTCTGGTGCTGATACAAGGCGATAATTTAGAGCTCCGTGTGTCCGGTCAGAACTGCAAGAATCGCTTCGGCGCAGAAAGGCGGGAAAAGTCCGTGGACAGTATGTCTTGCTTCGCTGTGAAGCACAAGTCATTTTTTTAGTGTTTGGCGTGCTTTCTTCCCGGCATTTTGAAATATTTGTGTCATCAATGCTAATCGTGCCATGCTTCGCGGCTGTTCTTATAATTGGCTCTATTTATTTGTTTTGAGCAAATTCACCTTTCAAGATCTTCTTTCCTTGACGCTACAAATTCACTGGCTTTGTCGCGCTCGTCTTTTTTTAAGTGTTTTGGTCACGCCTTGGGATTGCGCCTTGGAGGAAAATCAATAGTACATTTGAAGTTACGTTCCCACGAAGACGTTGCATCATGTTCTTGACACCCGTTTAAAAATATTGCATAGCATTTGCGCAAGAGTCCCCCCTCAGCACGACCTTAGAGGCGAACTAGCACTGTTGCTGTGAACGTTGCCTATCTGACCATTGAGCAGTCAATGGTTTGGGAGAAGGATTTCACTACCAACTTCACGTAACAAGCTCGTGTCATAAAAACGCGGAGCGTTAAGTTGAAATGCCCCCGTAGATGATAAAGGCACGTGCACGTTTAATCAGCAGCGTCGTGCCCCGTTTTATCGAGCAGCCAAAGTGAGCACCGAACACATCAATCACAGCGTGGTGTCTCAGGTTGCATATCTCGACAATTAGCGGTAGGAGGGAGTGAACACCCGCCCATCAAAGACGTGGTGGCGGCAACAAACTTCCACGCATCGACGCGTCTACTGGCGCAGGTTGGCGAAGCACATACTGATAATGCGCGCCCAACGCCGGCTCGCTGTAAATGCAGTGTTCTTCGGACCCAGTTCGCTGTTTCATAAACTTCAACCTTACTCCTGTTGGAAAACTCTCGTATATAACTTTTGACGGCGGGATTCGCCGTCAATATAGTTCTTCCCTGGGTTCGGTTCTAGTGCGTACGGAACGGTTTCAAAGGTGTTACTTTCAAGGTCTGAGTTATCGTGCTGGTGTGCGCCAGGGTGCTGAGTCTCATTTTTCACTATGTTCTTTTATAGACAAACGGCTCATTGAAAACATCGCCGCCACCAAGCCAGCAACAGAATAACGCGAGGCAGGGCCCGATCTTGCGCAGAATTGATAGGCATTTAACAGTAATCATCCTGAGTCGGAATCAAATCGCAAATCATACATCCCAAGGTTCGCAATTTTCTGGCAGTGTATTCAATAAAATCTTTTAAGTGATTTTGTGTCTGTTATTCAGAATACTATTTAATGCAGGGGTGGCGTGTGGTGCGTTGTATTTTGTCGCTTACAGGACTTTTTGCGTTAATTTATTCTGCAATGTCTTCTAGTGCGCCAAAAAAAGGCACGCGATGGTCATCCGTGAGGCTGCCTAAATGCAGCTATAACAAGCCAGCAAACCGATTTTAAGTTTAAACCGGTATTTTTTAGGATTTTACAAGGCAACCTATCCGCCAATTAGTTAGTACATCCCAAACAAATTTACGGGTCCTATAAAAGTATTATTTTAAACGAGATTCTTCTGAAAGTTTACTACGCCAGAGTATGATTGTATATAAACGGTTCAGCTAACCGGACATTAGCAGAGGTATCAGACATTCTCGCAATGCAATGCGTCTTTTCCTAGTCTTTTTTAAGCCACGGGTTTGGGTGGGAAAGACGCAGCATATACGTATTGTAACGTTTATGTGCTACCTCATGGCAACACGGAAGCGGCCGCATTTGTTCATACACAAAATCGCAAGACCAAATAACTTTTTTGGTTGCAGAAACATTTTTTCGTTGCGGCCAGCTATAACAACGACTCTTCTGCCTTCCCAACTGCAGCTGCCTAAAAGCGCCGTTTAATTAGATGAGACGTTTCATCGTCATAGGCTGGAAACTGCTGCCGTGTTTTTGGGACCGTTATATGCCCCTAAACTGAAGTACGCCTTGTTGAGTAGCCAACATCATTCGCACCACCTAATGGTCATCACTGTTTTGACGATGATCACAATTACACCCACCGGGTGGACTTCCCAAAAATATTTTGCCTGTTCTGGGCGCAGTAGTGCCATTGGTAGTAGCATTTGGTGCACGAAACGTGTAGGTGGCACACCAGGCTTTGAAAGCTGCTCTGCATTGCTGTCAAGTGAGCTACCAGCACTCGCAGCTGTGAAAAGAAATGGCGGTCTCGTGGCACCATCAAATGTCACCCTGAAGCTGTGGCGTGTTGTTGATATATGTGTTCAAGAGATTTAACAAAGCGACTCTGATACCGGGACATAAAAATTGTAAACCCCTATACTACAGGTGCTTACAGCGTTGTTTGAACAAGAATAATTTGTTGAGTTGGAGCCTCATCAGTTGGAATGGGATACACTCGACAATACATCTGCATTTTTTCAAAGAATATTGCCAACCTGCGTGTAAAAATTAGGCTTAACGACTTTTCGGAAGCAATCAAACCAAGAACTCCCACGCAGAGGGAGGTGTTTTTTCAAACAGCTGAAAAACACAGCTGACGAACACAGATGATAAGGACTGATAATTTTTAATCTGTAAACGACACATAAGAACCAACAATGACGAAAGCCGGCTAACTAGTGTGCCATTGTTTATTTCGAAGAATTAAACAGTGCGCATTTTGTATGTGTGCCTGATATCCTGCATTGTGATGCATCAGACATTTGTGACTTGAGACTATTTTATGGTGTGGGCTTTTTTTACACGTTGTATGAAAAGAAACTCACGTACCCTATTGTTGCTTCTACCAATGGTGTACGGAAAAAAAGGAAAAACTAAAAATAAGTAACGGAAAAACCAAGACAAAAGGAATAGAACATCCTTCAGCATTACTTGAGGGTACACTAATAAGTTATATTTAAAGAAAAGCTATCTATCTACATCAGCCAATGGTTTTGTGGGGCCATGCGCACAAAATACTGCTAACCTGAAAAAATAAAAAAAATACTGGCCCCTACAGGAATCGAACATTATCCCGAAAAGAGAAACGAAGCGAGATGCGGCCGTCTTACCGACCAAGCTGCTCATACCTAATCACCGAAAGACGCGAAATTCTTCTTTCTGTGAAGCGAAAGACGCCACAGAAAGAAGAACAACTACAGGACAAACGCTGTGATTTGTTATGAACACCTGCCAATTTGCCCAATCTGAAAATGCTGACTAAACTACGAGAGTGCGGGGGACAGCAGCTGTACTCAACGAGCGCAACCGGCCGGTCTACCACCTGCGCTCATTCAAATCCCTCCTGCGAAGTGCAAACCTCATAATGTATAACCACGGGGTCTGCGAATAATACGATTAAGGCTGGTCGACTGAAGGGATGGTGGTTCCATTATTAAAAGCCGCGGAGTCTAAATGTTCACGGTCCACATATCATCGAATGCACCTAAATTGGGCATGAAGGGCTTAATGCGAACGCACTTCTCCCGGGCGATGGCCCACAGCAAACACGTTATCATTGTCGGGGACTTTATTGTGGATGCCACAAAAACGTCAAATAAGTGTTTCATCCATTTCGTAATGGAAGTGTTCGCAGTCACGTCCTTCCCCTCTTCAAATAAACCAACCACTATTCACGGATAATGCATTGATTTAACATAGGAAAGCCCCGCATGGGGCACCTTGAGTAATCTTGGTGACGGTATTGGCGACACCGCGGACTCCGATCCCCCATACTTAAGTTCTGATCAACAATAACGATGTGTTTCAAGGCGAAGGGTAGAAACCACAAATGGTGGCCCTCGTAGCACAGGTCAAGCTATGGCAGATGAGCTCCCTCTCTGTTTACCAGGCAGGGAGCACCGGCACCGGGAGCTCTTCAGCTATCAGGGTAAGGCTGACGATGACAGTACCCCCCTCCCCTGCTTTTATACATGCTGTATGGTATCCTAATTTTCCAAATCCAAACAACTTTCCAAACCACTTTCGTCCTGACCGGTGCCGCTCCCACCCCTGCGTCCCCGTACTCCAGTGCGTTGGAGGGTGCCGAGGGGATGGACACCGGGGGCCCCGCCTCGGCGCCCACCGCCACCGCACCGCTCGTGACGCCCGCAGCGGTGGCGGCTCAAACGAAGGGCCCCCGAAGGGGTGCAAATCCGTGGGGCTCCGTCCGCCGGGCACCCTTTTGACATCTGACGAGGAGATAGACGTCGGGCTGTTCCTGCCTGCAAGGCATCGCAAGGAACGCCCTGCGACATCCAAGCCTACAGGAAGACCCAAAAAGCTAAATCCTAGAGTAACAGCCCCGGAAGACACGTGAACACATATACACACAGCCTCCAGGAGCTCCTAAATCTTTATAATGGAAAGAAAAAATATTTTTGAATGGAACTGTAGAGGCCTTCTTGAACATTTTGATGATGTGTATGAGATATTGCCTTCGAACTAGCCAAGTGTGACGTGTCTTCAGGAAACACATTTGAATTCCAATCACACAAATTTCTTAAATAGTTGCATGTTATTTAGAAAGTACAGGGATGGCTGCACACACTCTTCTGGCGGTGCGGCCATAATATCCCGCAATTCGCACGCCACCCTCTCACTTTGAACACTGTGCGTGAGGCTGTAGCAATTCGCACTATATTATTTAATAGGTTGATAACGGTACGCTCTATATATATATTCCTCCTGATCTTGAACTTTCGAGTTCTGACTTCGAGGCTCTGGTTGACCAGCTGCCTGAACCATTCATCCTCACAGGGGACCTTAATGCGCACAATTCTTTTGGGGGCTCTTCTGGCAGTGATGCCCGAGGCCGCCTGGTAGAGAAGTTTTTAACATCCTCTGGAGCATGCCTTTTCAACAAGACACAGGCTACATACCATAACATAGGACATAACATATACTCATACCTTGACTTGGCTATTGGTCCCGCAGTTCTCTTTTCTTGTCTTGAGTGGGGCGTGGGCACGCACCAATATCGTAGTGACCACTTCCCCGTTTCCCTAACATATATAGGTAAAGGCTCATGTAGTTCTTCTTCCCCTAACAGGTTTAATGAATCAAAAGAAAATTGGAGTACATTCGCAGAAGCATCTAAACTACACCACCCAACCATAAAACACCTACACTTGACACTTGGAGGAAGCAGCCCAACTCATCACGCCGCACATCCTCGACGCCGCTGAAATGTCCTTTCCCCACGCCTACGGTCCTCCGCTTACCCAAAGGAGGTCATGGGAGAATAAGGATTGTAGGTGGGCGCGAGAGGCCCAGAACAAGGCCTGGGGTGTCCTTCGCCGGTACCCCACGTTAGAAAATGTAATTTCTTTTAAACGGGAAAAGGCTTTTGCGAAGCGAGTGCGTCGTGAGGCGAAAAGGCAGAGCTGGCGCACCTTCTGCATTTCCATCAATTCATACACAAACACATACAAACACAGGCACATACAAAGTCTGGACACGAATACGAAAACTAAAAGGACAAGCAACACGCCACCTGCCCCTGGTTAGTACAACCGGGGACACACTGGAAGACCAGGCTAACACACTCGCACAACACTTTCAACACGTGTCCATCTGACCACACTACGCTAACACTTTCATCCAACACAAAACGTTTGTGGAGAGGAAGCCCTTACAAGACAAGAACAAGTCGAATTCTGCTTACAACTCTGAATTCACACTTTATGAACTGAAGGTTGCTCTTGCCACTTGTAAGCCTTCAGCTTTGGGCAGACAGCATTACATACATCATGATACAACACCTACCCGCAGACAGTCTTGAGACACTCCTACACCTATACAACCAGAAATGGCTTTCGGGGCATCTTCCAACGTCTTTGAGGGAGGCCATAGTTGTGGCCTTTCTTCTCCCGTTCTTCTCCCGCCAGCTATAGACCCATTGCCCTGACAAGCTGCCTGTGTAAGCTCCTCGAGAAGATGATAAACAGTACGCTCGTGTACTTTCTGAAGTACAACGGTTCTCTCGAGGGCCGCCAGGCAGGCTGCAGGGTGACACGATCTACGAATGATCAGTTTGTTGCACTGGAACATTTCATAAAAGATGCATTTGTCCACAACCACTTCTACCTTACTGTTTTTTGCGATATTGAAAAAGCTTATGATACAGCCGGCCCCTACGGCATCCTTCTGAACCTTAAGTCATTTGGTGTCTCAGGCAACATGATGAGCATTCTTTGTAGTATTTGTCCGAAAGAACCTTTCGAGTGAGGGTTGGCAGTGCATTTTCCAATGTATATGTGCAGGAAAAGGGTGTGTCGCAAGGTGGAGTTCTAAGCTGCACATTGTTTATAGTTAAGGTGAATTCCCTCCGGAAGGCATTGGCGCCAACTATTTCCTGTTCCATCTATGTAGACGATATGCAAATATCTTTTAAATCCTGTGACCTGTCAGTTTGCGAACATCAAGTACAGCTCTGTGTTAAGGAACTTGCTGGCTGGGCTGACCTTAACGGTTTAAAATCAAACCCTGGCAAAAGTACTTGCGTTGTGTTCTCCCGCAAGCGCGGATTAAGGCGAACCCTGAGATTACTCTTAACCGTGCATCTATTCCTGTTAAAAGGGATCACAAGTTTTTAGGTGTCATATTTGATTAAAAGCTCACGTTCATCGCACATATCAAAGCACCTAAACATAAATGCCTCAAAACAAAAAACAATTCTCTAGGTCCTCTCCCACCAATCCTTAGGTGCAGACACAGAACTGCATCTCCGCGTCTTTACCGCCTCAGTCGGGTCTCGGTTACACTACGGCCGTGTCGTGTATGGGTCGGCCTGAAAAACAACACTAAAATTATTGATCCAGTTCTCCACTTGGCCGTTCGCCTTGAGTTGGGTGCGTTCTGCACTAGCCCGGCCCACAGTCTATATGTTGAATGCAACAAATGGTGCCTTGAACCAATGAATGCGCATGTACTTTCTCTAGGCTTTTTAAACTTCATCGCTGAATAACCATCCTTTTAAGCCTGTTTTTAGTGATACATTCACATCCCAGCTGTTTTTAAATCTCCCGTTCGTTTTTTTTGCCGTTCTCACTTAGAGTGAGACGGGAAGCTTCGGATTTCGACATCTCCTTTTTGGACATGTACACATCCTTTACTGACTTTTTGGCAGCCTGGCAGCTTCAACCTCTGTGTTTTGACTTGTCTTTCAGGAAAATTGAAAAAGAACTACCCCAATGTTAATCTCGGGCCTCTCACTTAGTAACTAAAACCTCCCGGAAACTAAGTATCTGTGGCTGGGGTTAGTTTATTTACCTGTATTGTGTTTGTTTCCCCACCCGACGAGCTGAGTTAGGCGCGAGGAGCGTAAGAAGAAACCGTGGAGTGTTTTTTTAGTCGCCGGCTTTTGTGTTCACCCGACGAGCGGTTCACGAGACGACGCTGACAAACGCGTTGGTCACTTCATAATAGCTGAATGGGATGTAAGCTTTCGAAGAAGGATTTTCTTGCGATAATCCCGCAAGCGGACGGGAGCTGAAGGTAGGTCAAGGGGTTAAACATTGGGTCAGAGTTAGGAAGAGGGGACCAGACGTTCTGTCTGGGACAGTTGCACTGCTCAAGGTTAATGGGCGAAGTTTCAGTTTGTCAAGCGTCTGAGACTGGCGACTCGATGGCTGGGGGGCGTGCATGAATTAGGCTACCAGGTTTTGTTAGGCGCTCCACGTGTTAACAAAGGAAAGGAATTCTGGCGGCGTGTAGCAGAAACAAACGTGCACGGTATGAAAATACTTTAAGACGTGTCGTCCGAGAGCCGATTCCCGGAGTTGGGTCTGCTTTTATTTGGTTGGTTTTCATTTCTGTTATACTTTTGTTTTCAAGAATACCTTTGGGTTTCTGTATGAGAGTGAGAAAGGTGGGTCACGTGACTATTTTCAACCCACCCAGCTTTGTTTGTCATAGTGGCCAATCAGTGGCCTAGTGTGGGCTAATAATAAGCCATCGTCACTCTCAGGCTGTGACATCCGTTGTGTGGGCGGGGTTTTGTCGGTAAAACGGAGGTGTTTAATGTTAGAGAGAACCGAACAGGGAGAAGACAGAGAGGAGAGGTGGAGAACGGCGAGCTCCCGCTAGACGCGGGCCTTGCCCGACCTTTTGTTTGCGATCACGAGCCATTAGTTGTGAATACTAGTGTAAATAAAGGGTACATTATGTACATTTAGAGTTATCGTGGAGTGGACCATCGTCGTCTATGTGCAGTCGCCCAACAAGCCAGCGAGTCGTCAGCAATCGTCGTTTTATGGGATCATCGATCAGCGATAATCCGCGTCGGCGACCAACCCTATTTTGAAATTTAACTTCTGCAGTGACCAGGATCCGTCGACATGCCTCTCGGCGGACGACGGGGAGTCTACTCCAAGGCTGAAGCGATATCCTGGTGAGAGGCTTCAGGGAGCAGATGCTCCAAGCAGCAGCGGCGACACGAGGCCAGGATCTGGGATGACATCTTGGCGAGAGACCCGGTGGAGCAGAAGCTCCAGGCTGCAGCTGCGAGGACGAGTTCGGACATCAGGAGACAGCTTCAACCTATACAGCAGCACCTAGCGTCAAGGCGCCGTTCGAGAGTCCGAGCCAGAGTTCGAAGGCTGGGGCGACATCTTGGAGACATTCCCCAGGGAGCGGATGCTCCAGACCAGCGAGGCGACTTCGGGACCGGGAGAGAGCTGCACTTTCGGTGGCAGCACTCGGACCCAGCATCGGCGGGCGTTCGAGCGCTCGAGGGAACTAGAGCGTCGTCAGGACTGGGAGAGAGCTGCATTCGCTGAGACAGCAGCCGGACCCGCCGGCGAGAGTGGCGCAGCGTACTCATGAGCGGCCGGACCCGGAGTGAGAACAGGTGGGCCTTTTTTTGTTTTCTCTGGGTTCACCATGGCCACTGTGGTAGCGGGATGTTGGTGAACCGACCCGAAGGTTAGTGACACTGTGCTACAGATTGAAGAGCTGAGAGTTGAGTTAGCTCTCAAGAATTCTCAGCACGCTTTAGAAAAAGCGAGGCTTTCGGGTAGCCGGGGCGCGGGTTGCCCGTCCGAATGGAAGGCTGTGAAGCTTAGTGCTTAACTAGCTCTAGAAAGACCCTAGATCACCTATGAGAAAGCGAAGCTTTGTAGAGAAACTCTACACGGAGAGAATACTCGAAAGTCTTTGGGAGTCCGCTGTGTGTTCGTTTCTTAATGAGCGTTTAGAGCACCGCGAAAAAAGGATCGTGAGAAGGTTGTTGATGTGGATGAAGCCACTGCAGTTGTTGAGAAGCCCCTAATGTAACTGCTGAGACGGTTGAGATCAAGGGCTCTCGAGAGAAAGCTGCTCTAGAACCTGCAATTTCTCTTTTGGAGGGAGATAATGTCCAGTCGTCTGTTGCAGAGGCAGCACAAACAAGTGTTGAGAGTAGCCCCGTGCGCCGAAATACGCGCTGACCGCGGAGAGGCTCATGTAAATGGGCAGGTGCCGATAATGAGCGAAGCTGTAGAAAGCAGTGCCGTCTCGGAGGAGGGAGAGGTGGTGCAAGGGTCGTGTAAGGGCAGCGGTACGGTGCACCTAATTCTTGAGTTTGCGTGCGGGAAGCATGAATACGTAGGCGGCCCGCGGCGTCTTGCGCATAGGCCGATTGCGACGGGCCCGAGAATGCGGAAGGCGGCGGCAGGTGTGGCGGCGCAAGTGTGACAACGCCGTGCACGTTACCGAAGGGTACGCTGTTCCTTTTCTACCGGGAGCACAGGACACCGCGATCCACACAATGGTATAGAATCAGCTGGTGTCACATAGAACCGGATCAGTTTCCGTACGACGGTCAGTGCGTACCGCTGCAGAAGGGCGTTCGCGCGTAATGAAGCGCGCTAAAACACGAATTGTCAGGGTTGTTTGGGGCACACTCAGTTGCGAGAATGTTTTGCTTTCGTGTGTTAAGGTTGCTCAGCTGAGGATTATTGTTAGTTTTATCTGTACTGTCATTCACCTTCGTCATTACTTTATTGCATGTGTTTTTTGCGTTCAGTTGTCGTCAGGCGTGTGATATGCGAGTAGCGTAGCTTGGCGGTTTTAACGCTGTCTTGAGAAGTAGACAGCTTACGTTCGGGTAAGAAGACGAGTGGCTCCCGTTATTTGCGCTCGTTGGCATGTGGGCATGGTGGGCCATGGAACGTGCGAGCGGGGCCCCACCGTGTAGGGTTTGCGTTAGACAGTGCCCTGAATGTGGGGTCCGGGCGACGAAGTGAACTTTGAGTAAGCTGCAACGCAGAGCAAGTGAACTGCAGCAGGTATGAACAAGCTTTGTTCCGCATTCGGAAAGAATATTCGTCCGCGAGAGCGAAAAAAGGCGATGCAAACTTTCTTTAAATTTTGTAATTGCTACAGAAGTAGCTAGAAGTAGTGCTTTTGAGAGTGTTTGTATTTTTTTCTTGTTAGAGCGAAAGAATGACCCTGCATGCGTTTGCAGCTAGCTGTATTGCTGTTTATAGTGTTACTTCAGTTGTATCTTTGTCAGTGTTTGCACCCTTCATAGGGTTGGTTGCCTCGAGAGGGAAGGGTGCTCGCGCGTGTTTGGTATAAAGCGAGACCGCTTTAGTATATCAAGTTGTTGAATCCTTTTGCCTGTTTGGACGCTATAGGACAGTTTTTTTATGTGTTCTTTCTTGGTAATATGCGTTCTTCGGGACCGTTAGAAGTTTACGCTCTGTGTGGTTGAGCGCTTTTATTTAGTGTTTGAGTTTGCGGAGGGCACACCTGCTGTCATGAGCATAATGAGGGGTTTGGTGTTGTATTTGCCTTTCTTTGTTACAAAAGTGTCTTTTGGGACAATTAGGACTTTACGTTTTGCTATTTCTTAGTGTTTAAACAACAGAGACGTATGGGAATGTTGCATGCCGTGTTTTATGTAACGTATGTTGAGTGACTCCTTTGGTTGCTAACATGCATGCTGTGTTTTTAACGAGTGTTCTGAGTTACTTTCTGCGTTGTTATATATTGGCTTTTTATAATCCACAACCAGAGTTTATGTTGTACGTGCAGCTAGTGCACAGACAACATTGTTGTTGGGGAGGTGTTAGGTTCCGCGCTGTCCCTTAATAAAAAACCGCCGCTGGTAGATATCTTTTAATTGGGTTAGTTTGTTTACCTGTATTGTGTTTGTTTCCCCGCCGGACGAGCTGAGTTAGGCGCGAGGATCGTAAGAAGAAACCACGGTGGGATTTGTTATTCGCCGGCTGTTGTGTCCACCGGACGAGCGGGCCCTAAGATGACGCATAAAACGCGTCGGTAGCCTCATAATAGCTGAAAGAGATGTAAGCTTTCGAAGAAGAATTTCCTTGCGAGAATCCCAGAAGCGGAAGTGAGCTGAACGTCGGTCAAGGGGTCAAACATTGGGTCAGAGTTAGGAAGAGGTCACCAGACGTTCTGTCTGTGGCAGTTGCACTGCTCATAGTTACTGGGCGAAGTTTGAGTTCGTCAAGCGTCATAGCCTGGCGACTCGGCGGCTGGGCTGCGTGAATGGGTTAGGCAACCAGGCTTTGTTAGGTGCTCCACGTGCGAACATAGGAAAGGAATTCTGGCGGCGTGTAGCAAAAACATAGGCGTGCACAGTATGGCAATACTTTGAGACGTGTCATCGGAGATCCAATCCCCGGAATGGGGTCTGCTTTTAGATAGTTGGTTTTCATTTCTGTCATAATTGTGTTTTGCGGAATACCTCTGGGTTTCTGTATGAGAGTGAGAAAGGTGGGTCACGTGACTATTTTGAACCCACCTAGCTTTGTTTGCTAGGGTGGCCAATCAGTGGTCTGGTATGGGGTAATAATGAGCCATCCTCACTCTCAGGTTGTGACGCCCCTTGTGTTGGCGGGGTTTTGTTGGTAAAACCGAGGTGTTTGATGTTGGAGAGGACCGAACAGGGAGAGGACAGAGAGGAGAGGTTTAGAGCGGCGAGCTCCTGGTAGACGCGGGCCTGGCCGGACCTCTTGTTTGCGATCACTAAACATGAGTTTTAAATACTAGTGAAAATAACGTCTACATTATGTACATTTTGAGTTATCTTGGAGTGGACCGCCGTCGGCTATGTGCCGTCGGCCAACGAGACAGCGAGTCGTCAGCAATCTTTGTTGCATCGAATCATCGAACAGCGATCATCGACTTCGGCCACTGAACCTTTTTTGGAAGTTAACTCCGAAACTGCAATTTGGCAGCACTTCTTGTCTCTACAGTATAAGTATCAATCTGCAGAGTTTTATAGTGACGCATCAAAAACTGCTACCATAGTGTTTTGGCAGTTCATGGACGAAACTTTGATGCATGCAGGACCATAAACACATACACCACAATTTACTCAGCTGAAGCATATGACGTCTTACTCATTGTACAACACATTCTTGAACACAAAATCTCAGTTCATCAGATCCATAGATTCTATGAGCGTGGTGCGCGTATTGGCATCACACAAGCCATGCAAAACCAGAATTGTCAGTAGGCTTTACAACAGTATCATGTCTATATGTACCCAAAAACTTGTTCTGGTGTATTGCTGGGTTCCAGGATACGCTGGGAGTGCTTGAAATGAGGTTGCTGATCAGAAGGCCACTCTTGCCACACTCAGGACCACAGTACATATAAGAATACTACCACACAGTGACCTTAAGGCACAAATTCGATAATACCTTCGTAGCAAATGGCAAGCACAGTGGAATGAGCAGACAGATAACAAAATACACGTAATAAAACCACGCTTGGGGCGGTACACCACTGACACACGCAACAGACACATGGAAGTCGCCTTGGCTAATCTACCGATAGGGCACACCCATGCAACGCACTCGTACATGCTCACGGGATATTCAAGACCCCAGTGCAGCAGGTTCCGAGAGATCCTATCTCAAGTTCACATACTCATTCAATGCAAGGCACTCGACACAACATGACACAAACACTTTAGAGAACTCTAGAGACAACATATTTCCCTACATCCATCGTTGTTTCTGGGTGACGATACCATGGTTCCGTGAAACATGTGTTTAAGTATTCGTCAGGCGTTAATTTCTTAAACCCCATTTTGTATCACGCGTATTTAAATCTGGCCCTATACACCAGCCACTAACATTATCTTTAATTGATTTTACTGTGTCCGGTTTACACGTTTTTATACCTACCTTTTTGTGGTAATCACTTGTCTTCAATAAATAACTTCTTCTCTGGCGCTCTTTGCCCTCGTAGGCCTTGCGCGGTTATACACCAACTACCATCATATTATCAGGAAAGGATGTTTCTACAGTGACACCTAAAATATCCGTGTGTATTACACTGCTCATAAAGCAGTCGTGAATATGGTTGTGAAGTAATAAAGTGTTTTGTAAGTACTTTTCACTAGCCTCTCGTTTCCCTCTTCGTAGATCACCGTGTGAAAATTCAAGTAACGTGACAGGGACAATTGTTTGGGTGTCGTTTACAGCTTTGCTTTCCAACCACATCAACCAGGTGAATTGACCTCCATTTTTTATTCTTAATGGAACCGGAAAATCCCTGAGCGTGTTGAGAGCAGACGTTCGATTTGCCGAGGTCAGTTGGGTTGTCCCTTGCGAAAGAACAATAGCTTTCGGTCGTCTTAATTGCACATTCAGGAGAGTGAACGATTTTATTGTCACATCCTGCACCCCTTGCGAACCACGAAATTTAGCACAGGGCCGTGACCCCCTCAGCTGGCGTTGCGTATGCAGTTGGCATCCACCGTCTGTGTCACTTTAGGAAGGGTGCAAGCAATTGCACTGTAGAGCAGCGAACGGTTGTAATGCGTAATAGCACATAATGTAACGCGTACAGGTCACATGCAACTGCGTAAAACACTAACTAATGCAGATCTTATTTATATAACATGACAAAATAATCCGGGAAAAATCAGTTGCACCAGTAGCCCCGTTTTCTTCCAAAACACCGCCGCTGAAGCTAGCTGGATGCGTATTCGCCGCTCGAGCCACGCTAGCTCTTGCCTGGGCCAAGATAAGCGCGAACCGGTTTCCAGGCTTCTCCCGCTCACGTAGGCATAAACAGGGGACCTCCACTCCAAAGGTTTTTTTATCCTCCTTGTTGCACCAAGGATGTTAAAAAATTCTTGGCCACGCCGAACTAGGGCAGAGCCGTATGCGCATTGCGCATGCCTTTATTCTAGCCCGGCCGCTCCTGGGCTTCAACGATGGTGGTCCGACCTGTCGCCGCCAACGATAACAACGAGTGCTGGTCACGGATACAAGACTGGAATACAGCACCAGTGGCCCAGTAGTTATCGCACCTGCCACGCCCGCCACCTATCAAGTGCAGCTTTGAAACTAAATTCATTCTCGTAACGTTGACTGTGACGTTGCATGGGCAGCACGTAGAGGACTATTCAAACGGTAGTAAACCTAAAATCACAACGAGAAATTAAATGTAAAGGTAGCTTGTACCGCTAAGCAGCAGCGAAGTGTGCCTTAACCCTACAATAACAAAACTGGAGAACAATTTTTTGTGAACTGAGCGGCACGCTGAGCTCCAGAAGAACGGGGAACATACTGCAACATCTACTAGGCTCAAAACCATCAAACACTGCAATCGAGCAGCAGGTATAATGCTTGGGGTATGACCATCCAAATCCAACAGACAATTAGGGCTTACTATAACAAAGACACTATTCGCACAGAACAGCGGCAACAGTATTACCTTCCGTACCAAGGAGAACCTAACGCAAACATGGACGGCCGTTTTACAATGAAAGAACTGCAGGGGCACTTGCATGTCTGACCCGTAACACAACGCCAGTCAAAGGCGGAATTCCTAATACACTACTAAGAAACGTTCACGATGACACGCAGTTGATACTCCTGGCAATTTTCAACAAGTATTGGCAAGCTGGCACCACACGGGCACTGTGGAGGCACCCCTACATAACGCTAAGTCCAAAACCTCACAAACGAATCATTATAAACACCGACGAATCTCGCCTATATATCTTGCCTTGGAAAGCTCTTTCAACATATGTACAACCACCGACTGACAGAACATCTTGAAGATAACCTGTACCCTCATACTATTTTCACATTCCACTACAATCTGTCTAACCAGGACGTTTTACTACAGCTGAAAGGACACATTTTCGACATTGCAAGCGAATCCACCCACACTACCATTCTCACTCCAGATGTTCAACAGTCCTTGACGAATCGACGTAGCGATCCTTCAGGTACTCCAAGACACCAACTGCGGGGCAGCGGGGTACAAATATGTACAAGATTTCCTGTGAGAATGCATTGCTAAAATTTCACTGCATCCTTTACACATGAACACATTCTCAACACCTTCCAAAGGCACGCATCAAGGCTGGGTTATTTTTTAATACAGTTATATTTCTTGTTCTTAAAAAGCCTTCTAAGCTCTCGGACCTTTCCCAACTGCATCAGACATTTTACGGCGATGATCTTACAATGTGAACGAACACGCGATCAGCCGGAGGACAGCAGAGCAGTCTTCAACAGACCATGAACTGAGTGACGGAGTAGTTAGAAAGAAAAGGCCTTGCGTGCGCCCCGAGTAAGTCGGGCACGCACCGAGTATTTCGGGCGCCCCGAGTACTTCGGGCACGCACAGAAGGTGGACGACTCTACACAACGGCTGAATCAACCGCTGGCATCGCATTTGTCTTGGAACTTAAAGTAACACCACTTAGCAATTTAGGAGTACCATCCCATGCAGACGGCGTGGGTACCGACTCGCTACCACGACTAGGCACCACAATTGTGAAGTTGATGCAGTTGATGCGACAGATGTGCACCGAACAGAAAGGTTTTAGTGAACAATACGTCTTCTGCATAGTTCAATCAGTGTTGACAAGCCACAAACCATAGGACACTCGACACTTTCCACTGCGCACCAAGGAACACTGTAAAATGCATCTTATTTCAAAAATTGAATAAGCTGTCAATGGGACTGGCCACGTACATATTTACAGACGGCCTTCTCAAGGTTAGGCTGCTTATTTCTTAAGACAAAATTTGGAAGCCGAAGGAGCAAGCAAAAATACATTTACTGCCTCTTACTCATACGGGCCGGATATTTCTAGTAAAAATGAGGTACTCTACCCCAACACCATCCAATACGCCTACCCGGACCCCATCAAACACACGCACCAACATAACAGCCACCTCATTCTAAGACACATGTCCCCGGAATACAACAAAAAAACAGACAACGAATAACAACGAATAACCAAGTAATTGAACGAAACCCCGAAGGCCATTAGACAGCCGTAGCAGGCAATACGACAACCAGACCCTATTGCATCGGTCATAGGTTGTGAAACAACAGCCAAATTAGCTGCAGCAGCCAGAACACTCGACACCGCTGATGCATAAGCGACAGCCATCGCCATCGCGGACAGTTCCAGCAAAAAGCGTACCGTTGCATGCTACGGAACACTACCAGCGGAGGCCTAGGGCACACCTTCAATGGCATCTGCCAGCCACTTAGTTTAAAAAACATACAAACACAACTTGTACCATTGTCCCCAGGAACCCATTACTTACCTTCTAACCACCAATCACTCCCCATAGTACTAACAAATCTTGCGCCGAAGTCAAACACACTTTTACTACAAGACAATTTGACATCACATTTGACGGAATATTTATCCCTACAACTACGCCTTATCCAATACACAAAACACCACCCATAAACTTGTGTGGGAGTGCGTATACATCCAATTCAATCCCATTACGCACATTGAAGCATCGGCATCTGCTTTCCAGCCTCCACCTCGAGGATCAGCACTACAGGATATTCGGGGCCCCGGATGCTGGGGACTTGAAGGTGGCGTGTACTGAGGCCACCACGCACGTTCCTTTCACCCTACCTTTCCTTTCAAAAAGAAAAAAATGGCATTCCTCATACTCCTCTATGTAAAATTGGGTAGCCTAATGTTTTGCACCCAACAGTTCTGACGAATGGTTCCAGTGTTCCGCGCCCGTGGCGACGTTGGACACCTGACTGACATCTGCCCAACCCCAGAACTTTCAAATTGTGTACACTGTAGTCTCGCAGACCCACCCGCAGTCAACTCGTGTACCGATACATGCCAGATGTGCTCTCTACCACATACTACGGCGAGCATGCATTGCTCGCGCAGCAGCCTTCCTCAAAAAAACCCCTCGTAAAGCCAACATGGGTACAACCCCCCGATAAGCTGGTCTGCCGATTCCGTGCAGACATGAGCTGCCCAACCTCACACCAACATCCCAATTTCTACCGATCATGTTCCCCTTGCCATCGACCATCGACTACCCCTCTACCACCTCCCTAACTAAGCCAATCGCGGGAACCCCCAACCTAAATTTAATGATTCCACAATCGACCAGCAGATTTCCCTGCTTCTATCCCGTGTCAAGGTATTTGAACGAGACCGTCCCAGCCTCCCTCGTCACACCGCCACCCCCACGCCGAAGCAGGTTCGAAGCAATTGTATATGCGCGCTAGAACACAGTCATTTACTATGGTTTCTAGACATTTCTCATACCGAAAGTAAAAAAGCCACACGAACAACTCACGGCTCCCCTATCCAAGTCCACACCGTCGCCATATGCTCATTTGTTCCCTCACCAAACAAATTGGACACATAGGCACTATCATGCAAAGTGATAACCTACCATCCTTCTAGAAAAAAAGAACGCATGATGGCGTATAGGTTGTATTCACTGGCGTGGCCAACATACGGCTACCAAGTGTGTCGCCTTAGTAATAAGGATTACCGGCCACTATTATGGCCGTCCCACCGAGGTCAAAAGTATTACCTCGTGGAGAAACATTTGTTTATTTCATTCTGGCGACGTACCACAACTCCGCGGCATAATGCGGCATTAGCTCTCACGTGGCTCTGCCACGCGTATTCTATTACGGAGAAAGCGGGGGTGGCATAGCCTGGTTTTTGCCATCGACGTGCGCTCTCGCAGGGACTTCGTTTTGGCGGGCCAGCGCAACGAAGTTCCTGCGAGGCACACCGCCCTCGGTGGCTGCCGCCCGGGATTTTGATGTCACACGGTTTTCGCACTGCTGTTGCTGGCCGTCGAGTGCCACACACTGCTCCTGAGTGCCTGTCTGCTGGTCACAATTTATTCCAGCGAACCCCGAAATGGTTCGAACTGCCACAGATTTCGCTCCTCATCACAACACACTCGCTTGCCTCCATCCTTCACCGTTCCCTTCGAGGCTTCTCGTCCCCGGATGCAGCATGATGCCAGCCCACAGTGTTTGAGGCATGTTGTGTGCGACCGGATAAACCACAGTAGAACTACAGTTCCCACGACTTTCTAGTCATTTTTTTTCTCGATTCTATCTTAGCATCATTTTAAACAGTCTTTGCCATTATTCATATCTGTTGAAACCACGGCTGAGGCGACAGATGCGAAGTCGTCGAGGGAAACTGGAGGACAACCACATAATATGAGTGCAAATACTATATTATCTGATGACACCACCGACGAGAAACAGGTTGAAACGAGCCAGGCGATGCACGCTGGTGTTCCTTCTGCGAGATGCGGACACCAAGCTCATGTTAAGGCAAAGCGGCCACGGTAATGCCGGTTTTCACAGTTGCCAAGCGAAGAAATCGGTTGCTAATCTTTCCCGTAAGGACTATGAATAGACGCCCCACCAGTCCACTGTTAACGATGTACCAGGGGAACGTCCGCTCCTTCAGAAACAAACAGCACACTGGAAGTTTCTCTCGCCTGCCACCCCACCAACATCACTGCACTGCAAGAAAACGTCGACCCCCGCACGTGGTGTATTCGATATTGTCATGACGTGCCCCGAGCGCGAGAAACACAAAACGAAATGGTGTGGGAAAAGACACCGCAAACGCACGAGCGGCTAGGAGTACATAAAAAGAGAAGCGAACATCCGAAGCGGTATCCAGACAAGAGAGCCGAAAAAGAAGAGAACAGGGCACAGGTTTCGATAAATATGGCTCAGTGGTAGAAATCCTGCCGTCCACGCATTTCCTCACCTCGGCACGTTTTTGTTGATTAGACCTCCCACATTCCATGGATGTAACTGCCTGCATAGGTTCAAACCTTGAGCACCTCATGTAGTATTAGACGTGCCGAATTAGTCGATCACGAGAATGTAAAGTTAGCCTAACTAACTTTCGCTGTGGCGTAGAAAATTTCAATATATTTGCACCGCTGTGATCTGGCCCACTCACCGCTTTGTGCATTTTTAATAAGAGACAATAGAACATTTTCCCCTCTTCTGCCAACGGGTCACCTCCATACGAAAATGACATCAGGAAAACATCTTTGATCAACTGGCCCACCAAATGTCTGTTCCTCTTGTATTATAATTCCGGGCGGAAGTCCATGGTTTTAGGCGCGGAGATATTTATCACCATGTACACTCATTTATTTTTGCAACTCGCCGTCTACCGTGCTAGCCGCTAAAGTGAGCTGCCGGGCTGCTCTAGAAAACATGTCAGCGTCTCTACTCCCTGCCTTCCCGCTAACAGCCTCTCCTTCGCTGTCGTAACTTTTTGCTTTATTTTCTTTACGTACTTTTCACGGCTGTCCTTCTTTTTATCCTGTGCTTATTTATTATTTTAATTTTATAGTTAGTGTGTCCTCTCTGATGCCATACCTGAATTTCTGTTAGTGTAAAAATTGTCTTTTTTATTCCCGTTTATATACACTTTTTTCCCTAAACGACTACTTCAAGTGCATTCACCATTTTTCATTTAATGCCGAGCCAGGCTTTTTTTCTCTCAATTAGTGTCCCTTTTTTGGGCACTCCCCCTGAGTGGGTATGAGCCGTTTTCATGGGGCCAACCAACCAAACCAGATCGAGAAGCAATCGGGAGAATTCTGTGGATCGTTTACCCCGAGGTAGCCCGACGTAACAGCGGCAGTCGACCGGACTGTGGGTACGCCGATTCTTCGATGACCCGGGGCTCCAGCGGCAGTCGCCTTAGCGGCGGGAGAATTACCCCAAGCAGATCTCGTGTTCCAAGCCGACAAGCTTCTTTCAAAAAATGAGCGGTGGCGTCATCACTGTGCCTTGAGAGTGCTGGTATACCGGGGCCGCACTGCGGCAACGATAACAACCGCCTGTGGTTGTCGACTTCTAAGAGACCTTCCACCCGCGCCGCCAAAGTGTGAGGTTTCCTTGTTCAGTTTTCGGCGGGCTTTGACTCGAGCTCTTCTTTCTGCGACAATGGGTTCGCATGCTACGCCTAACTTCTAGACTTCATTATTCATTTGTCCCCCATCCTTTTCTATCTTTTTTTGCATAGAGTTTTCTGTTTTTAATGATGTTCACCTGCCCCGTAACTCTTTCGCCCATCTAACTATATAAACAAAATCAAATCTTCATTTTTTTTTCAACAAGAGCAAAAAGCTACTGTGAGAAGTAGTATGACGAGGCGGATGCCCCTCTATTCACAGCATTGGAAAACACACCAAAGAATACATTCTATCAAAGCGTCTTCTCTGACGCCGTAAAAACCAAACGCAGTACTGTATGCAGAGATAATCGCGAATTCACCAGGAAAACACCAAGAAAAACCACCAAGACACACTGACACCTACAATGAAAACGTCCTCTCAGATAAAGTAAAAAATGTTGTACACAGGGCATAAAAGGAAAGCATTGTTGTACACAGAAAAAAACCCTTGTTGACCACAAGAATAGTCGCACAGTTACATACATAATGCTTGTTTTACACTATGTCAGAAAAAAAGTTCTCGGACAAATTTATTTCAAAAGTGTACACCAATACAAGTAACAATAAAAAAAAGGATCACAAGCAATCAGAAATACCACAGTGAGACGACAGAAATACGCTTTGTAAATAGTCCTTTGGCAGGCGACACACATCTTAAGCGTTCACTGTAAATTTCTTAATTAGATGGGGCAGTGTACGAGTTATGGATAAAGAAGCATACTTATTTCGCAGCGTCGGAACAGACCACGTCTCCGGGAAACGTGTGTCGTGCCAGTTAAATTTTTGTGGTAGCATGGATAGGTCATTATAAAAAAGGTACTGTTCCTATTTGCACGCAGTAATGCAATGTCAAACGGTAGTTGTAAAGGTGATTCATTTTCATTACTCGGTACCGACTAAAGAATTTCTGGGTGTGAAAATAAAAAGAAACATTTAGTACCATTCTGTTTGCCCTTTTCTGTAAAAGCAACAACTTGTAATATTCTTTTTTTAGTTATTCCCGAAATTAGGTACGCATAACAAAGCTGAAGGGATACTAAGAAATGATACAAGAGCTTTATGTGCTCGGGCACCAGTTACCTATTGCTATTGAAGAAGCCAATTGTTTTGAAAGTTTTTTGTGTATTTCATTAACATGGTAATCGCACGTGAGGTTACTCAAAAAGTACACTCCTAACACCTTCATACATTCAACTATTTCTTTTTTTCATTGACCAAGGCAGACGTGAGGCAGCACATGTGTGGTATCTTTCGGTCTAAACAGTATGGCTTTAGTCTTTTGAGTATTGATTACTAGATGATTTTGCTCAGTTCAGGAACGTAGAAGTGGTAAAACATCTCGGCAAACTTCTACTGAGCGGAATTCTATGACTTAACGAATCAAATGCCTTTGATACGTCAATAAAAATCCCTGAAGTTAAGGAATGATTCAGAAAGTGTGTAATATTATTTATTTTTGTTGTAGTAGGGCAGTTTCAGTAGAGCAATGTTTTCTGAAGCCATGATAAAAAATTGCCAAGTAACGAGTGTTTATAAGCTTAGCTGGATAGCCTAACGTGTGAAACTTTTTCGATTACTTTAGAAAAAACAGGCAGAATTGAAATTGGCCGATAATTACTAAAGTCATTTTTGTCCCCGCCTTTAAATATAGAGACAACTTTCGAAATTTGCATTTTTGGAGAAATGTGCCACTGGACGAGACTAAGTTAAATATATATGTCAGGAGAAACGCGATTAAATGTACAACAAATCTAACAGGCCTAACTTGCAAGTTATCTATATCGCAAGTACCGCTATTGCTTAAATTTAGGATAGTACTGCGTACCTCCTGCACGTCGGAAGGACATAGAAACAAAGATTTAGTGTTGAAGTTGGAAGCTATATTACCTGAATCGTAGCATTCTGCACGCGCGTCTTAAAATTGATGAATAAAAAAATCTTTGAAAATATTAGAAAACGGTGGGCACGATACAGCCTGATCCCCATAATAAATGATGGTAGTTTGCTGACAGTTTCAGGAATGTCTAAGTACGGAATTTATTTTCTTCCACGTTAGGTCAGACCATTTAGTATCCTGAGAAAATAAATTAATATAGTACCTGTTTTTAGCCTTTCTAGCAATGTTAACCATTTGGTTTCGGAGGTGCCTACATTTTTTTAATACATTAAGATCTCTACAAGTGACAAATGTTTTGTACAGACGGCTTTTGTGCTTGATATTTTGCAGTATGTTTTTGCTAGCCCAGGATTTGCGACACTGGCTTAATTGTGTTATGGTTTTAGTTGGAACGAAAACTTCATAACTTGAGCAAAATTTTTGTTAAGAAAGTTTTGTAGGCTTGGTCAGGGTCACGTTCATTGTAGATGTGTAGCCATGTAAGGTCGCTTACAGTATCTGTAAACCGTACTAGATAATTTTCCGAGATATCCTGGGAAGTGTGTTTCCCCCTTTCTTTCTTGTGTTGATCTGTACTGGCCAGAACTATGAAAACTGCTAAATGGTCACCTATATTTGCAGCTATAACATCTGCTTTTATCGATAAGTGCAATGAATTTCTAATGAAAAAATCCAGTAACGTCGAAGATGTCACCGTAACTCTGGTTGGCCTGGTAAATATTATGTCAGATCCATTCAACGCCACAAGTGCAAGCAGGAGGTTTGCTATAAACCATTGTCGAATATGTTGGTATTATAGTCTCTTCCAAGTACAAGTTCAAATTTGTTTTCAGTATCAAAACAAAGAATCTTCTCATAAACGTACAAAAATTGTCAAAGAAACCAGTTGGGGGTCTATAGAGCCCTACAAACATACGTGCTGAATCACATGAAGCTATGGTTTCGTCGTCCTCCGTTACAACGGTGAAAGCAAGTTGAAGGCTACACTCGAAAGACTTTTGAACAGGTACTGATACCCCTCCACCGCGTTTGGTCTGTCGTGTTACGAAAAAGTGCGCAGAGGCTGAGGGTATATACATTTCTGACCCTTCGTCATACCACGTTTCTGTTAGTATAATTACGGAAAACTGAAAACCTAATGTCTGAAAAAGCCGTTTTTTTCATCGTTTTTGATTAGGCGGAACGGAAATTCAGTTTTAAAACAGGGAGAATTTTCCCACGCCTTTCAATCTCTAAGAATATTGCCGCGAACTATACATTGGGTTTGTTTATTTGTGTTTTGCTTTTACCGCCCGGCTGCGCCGGTCTGTGTTATCTCTGCGCCAAGGGAAGCGCGTGTTCCATTCTTTCTTTCTGCGCCGCATGTGTTATCTGTCGTGATAGGGAGAGCATTCCGATCTAACGTGAACAGCCCAGAATAATCTTCTTGGATCTACTATGTTCTCGATGTGAATCGACGTTTCGAGAACCACGCGCGCCGAAAGATAAAAAGCCTGCAGTGCGGACGCCGGAGCATTCGATTCGACGACACTCGCCTGTGCAAGTCACTTTGTTGACCGCTGCTTCGCCGCCTCTGTATTCTTTTGAGTTGTTAGGGGAGCACAAGTTCGCTCCAATAAACGTGTTTCTCATTCAAGACAACTGCATCGTCCTTGTCTTCGTACAATATGTATGGCGCTACTACAATGGTGCACAAGCTTGCTTACGCTAGTTAATGTGCAAAGTCGCTTAATTGGATTTCAAACGCAACAACCACTGCACAATCGACCTCCTTTTTCATTAACAGTATCTTGCCGTTTGAGTGGCATACAAAACAGTATCCGTTTTCTGTTGCCCAGTCTTCCGTTTCTCGAAGAAGGTCGCGGTTGCGCGTGGATTTGTTTTCGAGAATCGAAACCTGCTGTTTATCGGTCGTAAGCTTCTGACGTGCAGTAAGCCACAGGTCTCAGTCTGACTGATGGCTGTAGCAGATAGCAGATCAATATTCCCGGTATCTTATCTCGTCTCAATGGAAGCCGGTGGACTGCTGTGACGTCGTTTGGTGAGAGGCAAGGGAAAGCAAGAACGGGCGTTAGCGCATTCAGCTTTTCGAGCAAATCTTCAGCAGGCAAAAACAGCGCGAAGAAACGACCCGTAAGGCGATAAAAAGACAAACACAGGTGCTGTCTTTTTCTCGTCTTACGTGTCGTTTTTTGCGCGGTTTTTTCCCTTCCGTATGAACACACTACCCCGCCTTCACACTTTACACTTCAGCGGGCGTCACAGGAATTCCATGTACTTCCTAATAGAGACAGTGGCTTTTCTCTATTCAAGGTCATGCACCGCATTTTTCAGTTTCTTTTGCGTTTCCACAGCTTCTGCTTTCTCAACTGCATCAAGACGTTTTTGGATTGACTTAATTTCTTTGTGGTGCTCGTCTAGGCGCTTTATCGTGTCGTCGAACTTGTCAGACATTAGTGGTACCGAGCGTTCTATTTCAGTCACCGTTGCTGGCAAAGGCGTAAGTTCTTCGAGCTTTGCATTATTCATGTCAAGCCTCACTGTAATTTTGCCTGGTGCGAGGTTACATTTTACCATCTGAGTGTCGTCACTGCAGGCTTTACACTTCCATGTTTTGAGAAACGAATCACCATTACACCTTAGTGATCGCTCGAAAACAAAAGAGCATGTACCAAAATGGTAAATACCACAACACATCCAACACTCAAAAGCATCGGCTTTTGAGCACACTTTTGTTCACGCTACACATATTGATTCATACATGGCAGGGATGACAGTAAATGGAAGCAGCGGCATGCGGTAAAACTAAATAATAGCGATTTGCGATTTTTCACATTACTAACGCCAAAAAACATCAGCAGCGATTACTCGGTGCGTCCTGGGTGCTGCCGCCACTACCAATGAGACGATTCTTGTTTGTGAAGGTTCATATAGGCCGTTGGTGATTGTAGATGCCGCAGCTGTCATGGTCACGAGATCCGATGAAACAGGCTAAGGTAGAGTAACGTGGCAGGCACGGCCTTCTGGCTTGCGGCACAAAGATGTTGACTTTTTCACCCTGCAGATAACATCGGCAATGATTTCTCGGTGCGCCCTGGGTGCAGCCGACACTGCCAATGAGACGATTCTTGTTTCCGAAGGTTTATATAGGCCGTCGGTGATTGTAGATGCCGCAGCTGTCGGGGTCACGAGGTCCAATGAAGCAGGCTAGTGTAGAATAACGTGGTAGGCGCAACCTTCTGGCTTGCGGCATAGAGATGTTGACTTTATCAGCCTGCAGAAAACATCGGCAGCGTTTACTCGGTGCGTCGTGGGTGCCGCCGCCACTGCCAATGAGACGATTCTTGTTCCAGAGGTTTTATATAGGCCGTCGGTGCTTGTAGATGCCACAGCTGTCGGGGTCACGAGGTTCTATGAAGCAGGCTAGGGTAGAATAATGTAGTAGGCACGGCCTTCTGGCTTCTGGAAAAAGATGTTGACTTTATCAGCCTGCAGAAAACATCGGCAGCGATTACTCGGTGCGTCCTGGGGGCACCGCCGCTACAAATTGAACGATTCTTGTTTCTGAAGGTTTATATAGGCTTTCAGTGATTGTAGATACCGCAGATGTCGGGGTCACGAGCTCCGATGCAGTAGGCTAGGGTAGAATAACGTGGTAGGCACAGCCTTCTGGCTTCTGCCTCAAAGATGTTGACTTCATCTGCTGCAAAAAAACCATCTGCAGCGATTACTCGGTGCGTCCTGGGTGCCGAAGCCACTTTCCCTGAGACAATTCTTGTTTCCGAAGGTGTATATGGGCCGTGGTGATTGTAGATGCTATAGCTCTCGGGGTCACGAGGTCCAAAGAAGCAGCGTAAGGTGCAGTAACGTGGCAGGCATGGCCTTGTGGCTTGCAGAACAAAGATGGTGACCTTATCAGCCTACAGAAAAACATCGGCAGTGATTACTCGGGGTGTCCTCGGTGCCGGCGCCTTTACCAATGAAACGATTCTTTTTTCCGTACCATACAGCCAATACCACCAACATGCCAAGTAACCACCGCACCGATACAAGCTTGAGGATTTCGCCAACGGCTTCCTGTGCCGAAGAGCAGTATAACAGCAACACCTGCGGGGCCTTGGTGAATCGAACCTCCCCGACATCATCATGGTCCAGGAAACGCACGCAGAAGACAACAACGCGATGTCCCTGCCTGGCTACCGTGCGTACGCCAGCCCACCCAGCGCCCGCACCTGCGGGAAAGGGGCGGCGCAGGGTGTGTGCACGTTCGTCCGCAAGGGAATCACGTTCGTCAAACACGAACACTGCCTTGGCCGCAAGGGCAGCTCCATCGAGCACTGCGCGATAGAGGTGGCTATCACGACCGGCAAGAAACAGAAGAAAGACACTCTACTCTTGGTAAACATCTACAGTAATCCGAAACAACGCCAACAAAAGTTCAAGTCACTACTACACAAGGCGCGCAACATGGCTCCTCATCAAGACAGCGTAATCGTCGTCTGCGGGGACTTCAATTCCGAACACAAAGAGCTTGGCTACACGATCACGTCGGCCAAGGGCCGAAGCCTACTAGAAGACGCCGCCGAAGCCGGGTACGTCCTCCTCACGGACCCGTCCAGCCCGACCCGCATCGGCACGTCCACGGCCAGGGACACCAACCCGGACCTCTCGTTCGTGTATCTGCCGGTCGGTAGAACCGCGCACTGGAGGAACACGGGTCAGAACCTGGGCAGCGACCACAACATCATCGAGGTCAAGATACCGATCCGAACCAGCGGGAGCGGGGGAGGAATCGGGCGTCGACAACAAATCAAGCACAAACTAACGGACTGGCACCAGTTTCGGGACGCGGACCTGGGCGAAGCCGAAGGCGACGAAATAGAGAAGTGGACCGAGGGGCTCATCACGGCCGTCTCGCAGGCGACTACGGAGGTTGAGACGGACGAAGATATCTCCCGAATGGATCCTCGCCTTGCGCACATGCTCGAGGCGAGACGGGCCCTGCAAAAACGGTAGAAACGGCAGCGGCACAATCGAAACCTCAGAAAGAGGATCGCCGTGCTTGGCCGCGAGATTGAAAAATACAGTAGACAGCTGTGCACTCAGCAGTGGCACGCAATCTGTAACGAAGCCAACGGGCAACTCCACAAAGGGCGTACGTGGAAGTTGCTCCGGCACTTGATGGACGAGCCTAAAAGCATGGAATATCAGCACCACCGGCTGGCGCAATTAATGTACACGGCCACCAAAAAGCTCGGCGAGGAGGTGTACAAGCGCCTAAACGAGCGCTACCTCCCCGACACCCCGAGCGAGGCACACGCAAATTACGACGGTCCGCCCAACCCCGCCCTCGACAAAGACGTAGAGGAGTGGGAAGTGCGCAAGGCGGCCCAAGATCTGAACTGCAAGTCGGCCGCAGGTCCGGACCGAGTGAGTAACAAGGCCCTGCGCAACCTGAGTGACGATGCAATAACGGCCCTCACCAAGTACTATAACTAATGCTGGCAGTCGGGCAAGCTCCCAAAGCAATGGAAGACTGCCAGGATGATATTAATACCCAAACTGAACAAGCCACCGGGCATCGGGAACCTGAGGCCTATATCCCTCACCTCGTGTGTGGGAAAGGTCTTGGAACACGTGCTACATAACAGGTGGCAAAAGTTTCCAGAAGACAACGGGCTGTATCCCGATTTAATGCTGGGCTTTCGAGAGAGGCTCGGCACGCAGGACGCCATGTTGTTCCTACAACACGAGGTCGTGGATGTCGCCAACAGCTCCACAGCGGACAATGGCGCCATCCTCGGTCTGGACCTGCAAAGCGCCTTCGAAAAAGTGAAGCACTCCGCGATCCTAGCCCAGGTCTCGCGACTCGGACTGGGAGAGCGATCGTACAATTACATCAGAGACTTTCTGACGCAGCGCACTGCCCGGCTTCAGATTGGAGAGACGCAACTGGAAGAGAGAGAGCTCGGCAGCATGGGTACCCCGGAGGGCTCGGTCAATTCACCTTTACTATTCAACCTGGTGATGATCCGTGTCGCCGGAAGGCTAGACTAGCTTCCTCACGTGAAATACACAATATACGAGGACGACATTACCCTGTGGGTACCCGGGGGCAGTGACGGCCATATTGAAACAACGCTACAGGAGGCGATGGCCTGCATCGAGGCCAGCCTACGAGGCACGGGACTCAGATGCTCCCCGCAGAAATCCGAGTTGCTAATCTTGCCCCCGCCGGGTCGGTATCGCAAGAGGGCCGCAGAAAAGGCCGAAAAGAACATTGTGCTGAGAACGGGAGACGGCACCGTCATCCCGAATGTACAGGGCATAAGGGTGCTAGGCATGCACGTCGTAGCGAACCGGAGCAACTCAATTACGATCGGCCGGATGATCACGAAAATGGGAGTAGCCACGCGCCTCATCAAGAAGATCTCTACGCGCAAGCAGGGGATGCGAGCGGCCAGCCTCCTCCGATTGTTACAGGCTTTCGTGATGAGTCAAATCGCCTACGTCGGCGCGTTTCATCGCTGGAAGAAGCAAGAAAAGGATAGGATAAATGCGGCGATCCGCAAGTCCTACAGGTCGGCCCTCGGCCTCCTGAATGGCACGAATAACGAAGCACTCCTAGCATTGGGGGTGAACAATACCCTACAAAAGGTGAGCGAAGCGCAAAGGGTGGCACCGCTCGCGCGCCTGAGCTCCACAAAGACTGGAAGAAAAATTCTGCAAAGACTGGGAATCAACCCTCCCTTGGGATCGCTACGGAGGACGAAATCGTCCCACTAAGAGACGAAATCGCCAGAAGTATCAAAGTACCGCCGCTCCCGCGCAACATCCACCCGGACAGAAACGCGGAACGGCGAACGGCGCGAGCACAAGCACTCGCCAAGGCGTATAACGCAGACGAGGGAGCCGTGTACGTGGACGCGGCCAAGTACCACGGACGCTCCGACGCGTACGTGGCGGTGGTGCTGAAAGCCACCACTGGAGAATTGCTGAATGCCGGCAGCGTGAGGGCTAGAACGGCTCGACAGGCGGAAGAGGCGGCCATAGCCTTGGCCATGAGCTGCCCGACAATTACCACGATTCTGAGCGAATTCCAGGTCGGCGATCGCAAGCTTCGCCAGGAATGCAGAATGCAGGACCACGGCACGCATCCTCTCGAACGCCGAAGGGAAGAGTCGAACAAGGACTACAAGAATCCGATGGTTCCCCGCACACGCGCGAGTGGACCTACCGGACGGACACAGCAACCGCAACGAAGAGGCGGACGCCGCAGCGCGAGAACTATCAACGTGCCGCACTGCGCCACCCCGCTCGCCGTCCCCCGCACCAGCGGACCGGCAACAACAGCACAACGCAGACGCAGAGATGGAGCCCTTGACCGTCTACGGTGAAGTGCTCCAATGGTACAGAGACGGGAGACGCGTCTTCCCGCCACCCCACCCGGGACTGACGAGAAGAAAAGCGGGGCCCCTACGGCAGATGCAGACTAAGACTGTGCTCACGCCAGCGCTTGCGCGACACGCACGGCAGGCACGGCCTTTTGGCTTGCCGCACAAAGAAGTTGACTTTATCTGCCTGAAGAAAACATTCGCAGAGATTACTCAGTGCGTTCTGGGTTCCGCCGCCACTGCCAATGAGACGATTCTTGTTTCCGAAGGTTTATATAGACCGTCGGTGATTGTAGATGCCGCAGCTGTCGGGGTAACGAGCTCCGATGAAGCAGGCTATGGTAGAGTAACGTGGCAGGCACGGCCTTCGGGCTTGCGGCACAACGATGTTGACTTTATCTGCCTGCAGCCAACATCGGAAGCGATTCCTTGGTGCTTCGTGGGTGCCACCGCTACTGCCAATGAGACGATTCTTGTTTCCAAAGGTTTAAATAGGCCATCCGTGATTGTAGATGCCGCAGCTGTCGGGGGCGTGAGGTCCGATGAAGCAGGCTAAGGTAGAGTAACGCGGCAGGCACGGCCTTCTGGCTTGCGGCACAAAGATGTAGAATTTATCTGCCTTCAGAAAACATCGGCAGCGATTACTCGGTGCCTCGTGCGTGCTGCCGCCACTCCCGATGAGACGATTCTTGTTTCCGAAGGTTTATATGGGCCATCGGTGGTTGTATATGCCACCGATGTCGGGGTCACGAGGTCCGATGGAGCAGGCTAAGGTAGAGTAACGTGGCAGGCACAGCTTTCTGGATTGCGGCACAAAGATGTTGACTTTTTCAGCCTGCAGATAACATCAGCAACGATTACTCGGTGGGTCCTGGGTTCCGCAAACACTGCCAATGAGACGATTCTTGTTCCCGAAGTTTCATATAGGCCATTGGTGCTTGTAGATGCCATAGCTGTCGGCGTCACGAGGTCCGGTGAAGCAGGCTTAGGTAGAGTAACGTGGCAGGCACGGCCTTCTGGCTTGCGGCACAAAGATGTTGACTTTATCAGCCTGCAGAAAACATCGGCAGCGACTACTCGGTGCGTCCTGGGTGCCGCCGCCACTGGCAATGGGGCGATTCTTGTTTTCGAAGGTTTATACAAGCCGTAGGTGACTGTAGATGCCGCAGCTGTCGGGGTCACGACGTCCGATGAAGCAGATTAATGTGGAATAGCGTGGCCGGCCCGGCCTTCTGCCTTGCGGCATAAAGATGTTAGCTTTTGTCAGCTCGAAAAAAACATCGCCTGCGATTACTCTGTGCGTCCTGGGTTGCGCCACCACTGCTACTGAGACGATTCTTGTTTCCGAAGGTTATTAGGCCGTGGTGATTGTAGATGTCACAGCTGTCGGGGTCACGAGCTCCGATGAAGCAGGGTAGGGTAGAGGGACGTGGCAGGCACGGCCTGCTGGCTTTTTGCATGGAGATGTTGACTTTATCATCCTTGCAGAAAACATCGGCAGTGATTACTCGGTGCGTCCTGTGTGGCGCCGCCACTGCCAATCGCTACGGCCCTGAACCTGCTATAGCATCACAGATATCAATACTAATCTCCCGCACCTGTACAGCCATACGTCCATCCCAAAGTCTTACCACTCAAGTGTTTTCCCCACACTGCCAATCGATCACGTGCTCATTTAGCTCATTCCCCAACGACGCAGCACCCCCCGAATCTATAGACTAAACGTGATTAGCCACCTGAAGCCCCGCTTTATTGAAAATGATATTTTTCTTCAGGTCACAATTAGCCAAGCCAAAACGGACCCTTGCGTCATAATGCACGAACTCAGCGCCCTTATATATCATGTAGAGCTGCCCGCCAGCCACGCAGAAATGCACGCCACTGCTCAACGCCATGCAGTAAACTATTTCACACTACAAAATAACCCTTCTTAACCTACGGGTACCGGCACCTTGCATACCCCTAGACACAATTTCCGACCTCACTTTTCTTTGAAGCATCACCAATCCAACTGGGGCCATGCAAACAAAAACTCTGGATTGGGATAACCTTATGATAAACTTACTATCCCCTCTCCCCACTACAAACTCCGCATACATGCGGCGAGTTAACCAATCACGATGCCTTCAGTATGGACCCACTCCCATATACCATTCCAGTAAAAGACGTGTGCCGCTGGGCACAAAGTATAATCGACACCCAAGCTTTACGAACCAAACCCATCTACCTCGTTTAAAACCTCCCGGTAGCTGAGAGCCATGTCAACCACACCTGGGGAGTCTGACGATGCCTCGTGTGTTGCTGGCGCCGTAATCGACACACCCGCAGCCCAAACACCACATTGCCCAATTAACAACATCGGCTTTGTAATACACAGGAAACATCAAAAGAAGTAGCATTTATTTATTGACTGACTTGTGGGTGTCTAACGACCCAACTGGCCTGCCACATGCACAAAACAGATAACACCATCAATACGATGACATAGCGTACGGTACTGCACTACAGTGACATAACTAAAGACAAGCAAGGGAATGTCATCACTAATGGAAATAAAACAGCTATAGTTGCAGAGGACTACTATAGATATCTGCACAGCAGCTGCCACATCCAGGATAATACCGAATAAAGAAGTAGTTCAGAGGGGGAAGACATCCCACCAGTAACAAGAGAAGTACCGAAGGCTTTAAAAGAAACCCAAGAGGGCGAAGCACCTGGTGAAGACCAGATAACAGCAGACCTCCAGAAGAATTCAGGACAAATTGTACTCTAAAACTGGCAAACATGCATACGCGACGCCAAATGACTGCGAGGATACCAGAATCTTAAAAGAACGTGAACGAAATCCTGATTCACAAGACAGGTGACATGAAAGACTTGAAAAATACAAGCTACTCAGCTTACTGTCAGTGGTCTACAAGGTAAGTACCGAAGTAATAGTTAAAAGAATTTCTGCCAGCTTAGATTTCAGTCAACGTAATTACACGCAGGGTAACGTAAAGGCTTCCAACAATGGATCATATTTACTAGATGAATGAGGTGATGGACAAATGCGAGAAGTATGCTCAACCCTTATACAGCTTAATAGATGAGAGAGCATTAGAGTCGGTCCAAACCTCAGCAGTCATGCAGACATTCCGGCATCAGGGAGGAGACGAGCATTGCTCTAAAATACTTCAGTATATCTGTAATGTGTTCTAGCTACCATATTCCAGTAAAACATGTACTAACTACCCCAGTCCAGCGCCTTGGTACTATTGCACTCTATAAGGAGAGCAGTAAAACACCTAAAGGCAAGGGCGTCAGACAAGGAGGCACAATCTATCCAACGTTATTCACAGCATGTTTACAGGAGGTAGTCAAGAACATTAGATTGGGAACCGCTGCGCTCAAGGGTTAAGGTATACCTCAGTAACCTCAGATTAGCTTACGTTGTTGCCGTGAAAATGCACTAGGGCACTCGCTACAAAGCATGATTCCCCCACTCGAAAAACAGAATGAATTGTGGGATTGAAAATAATATGCAGAAAACTAAAGTAATGCACAATAGTGTCGAGAGAACACAGCTGTTTCAGATAGGTGGTGTAGCAGTGGAAGTGGTAAGCGAATATATATATTTAGACTAAGTGAACCCGGATACGAACCATGAAGCCGATATAATTGGAAGGATACGAATGGGGTGAAGTACATTCGGCAAGCATTTTCAGATAATGAATGGCCACCTACACTGTCGCCAAGCAGGAAAATATATACCTGCTGCATCTTCCCGGTACTCACCAACGGTGCAGAAATTTGAGGCCCATAATAAAACAGTTAAACTTAAAATGATTATGACTCCGCGAACAATGAAACGGAAGGTAGTGGGTGAAGTGTTAAGGAGCTGGAGGAAAGGGAAGTGGGTCAGGGAATAAACGCATGTTAAGGACATAATAAAAGAAATTAGGAAGAAGAAATGGCCGTGGGCAGATAAGTAATGCAAACGCAAGATAACCGTTTGTCATTCGGGGAACAGCGCGATGATGATGATTGTGTTTATAGGCGCAAGGGCGTCCAGTCTAAAAAGCGCCAAAACAAAGGTGTGGTAATGTCCCTGGTGAACAGAGTGGATCGGTAGTGAAGCAAAGCGTCGCATGTTGCGGGAAAACTTTTGGCGGGTAGATAAGATAAAGTAGTTTGCGGTAATAAGTTGATCGCAGTTAGTACAGGACCGGAAGAATGGCACATCTATGAGAGAGGCCTTTTACCTGCACTGGGCGTATACAGGCTGATCATGATGATTGCGATCAATACCGACACCAAACCCACCACATCTATTTACCCTGTAGAAAATTCGGCAAATCAATTCACCATTGCACAATAACCGGTTACGATGATCACCATCCTTTCGGACTCCTAATCCGCCAGCCATCGCAATGCCTTGGGTACGATCCCCAAACCTCTTCTTTTCCATCGTCCCCTACTGACCCGCACGACTGGACACCCTTTTTCTTTTCACTTGCATCGGAGGGTGTTCATCTCGTCCTGGCAAGGCGATGGCTGACGCCACTGCCCGCGCCTTAACATTTTCGGCATTCCGGAAAGGATGAACCACCCACCACCTCCAGAGTCCCTTAATATCCTAAACGTACCAGCACCTACGCGATACACTCACCCAGTACAGTCGGTCCTGACACCCCAAACCACCATCCCAGCACCTCTGCTTTCCCATCACGGAAAAATGGATGTGGCATCGCCTAAAGACCAACTCTTTCTACACCCACCAAATGAAACATTACATATTCATTACCAGCTGCAAACACTGAAACTTCCAATTAACACACTCTGCTTGGTATGGCAGTGCCGTACTAACCACTTACTCTCGAAGCATCTATCCTACAAGTAGTGCGAGTGCGGGCTGTGCCACGGAGAGCTCAAGGATGAGGCTGCACAAATGGAATGGGATAGGCCAATGGCCGTGGCACGTGGCCTATCGAAATAGTATGGCCGGCCTTTTCCGTTCCCTTTAACCCTGTATTTACCCTCCCCGTGTTTTCAAGAATAAAGTTTTATTCTTTCTCTTTCACCTGTAATCCACTGAGTGAATGCTAAGAAGGAAAAACAACACCGCTGGAAGGAGGATTATAGAATAGGCGATAGCCTATATAACGTTCGCGACGCGCCGTGTATACGTCCCCGCCTGGGCTTAGACCTTTATTCCACATCGCCATCGTTGACAATGCAGCACTGAGTAGTACCGGCGGAGAAGGTGGAGCTCTAAATTTCCCTATTGTAAACGCCGTACAGAAGAAGCACGGGTGATACAAGTGCGGCACTACCCTAGGAGGGCAATAGGAAAGTTCCACTCCAATTCTACAAAAGGAATAATGGAATTCACAATCTTGTGTTAAAAAATAAACTTGCATATATGAACACCTAACTGGTGCATTTTGTAAAGAATTGAGTGCATGTATTTCTGCTAGTACGGGCAGGCAAATGCTGTAGTGATTTTTTTACAGATGGAAGCGTGCTCCACGAACCCTGCCTATAAGAACTAGGCTTACCGTACGCTCCCCCGATAGTGACCGTTGCGTGTGGTGGTTCGAAACCAAGGACCGAATGGCTATAAATGACGAAGTGACCATTTGTAATCGCCTAGCTTGGCGGATAATGCCGCCTCCAAACCCGGCACTCAGTCGGAAGGAGGCCGTCATCCTAAGGCAGCTACAGACCGGCTCACTCTCCGCCCCGGCAGTTCAACACGTACTTGACCCGGAACTCTACCCGAGTGGCGTGTGCAGTGTTCGTGCATTGGGTCCAGCGGACCAAAGGCACATTATGTGGGACTGTGCCAGGTTTCCGAACCAAGCTGCCTCCAGGATATGCCCGCCTGAACTTCAAAGTGCAGTGCGGCATACAGACAAGGTCACTCAACTACGGGCTGTCCAGAAGGCCCGGGGTGCGCTCGAAAAGCACAACCGTCACGACCCGCCACCAGCGCGCCGAACTGGGGCATTTCAGAGTAGGGCACAACCCCGAGTCGACGCTTGGCCAACGTCGTGATGCTTTAAACCGTCGGTTGCTGGCATAAAAAAGATGCTCCTGTACTATTCTATCCTATCCTATCCTAGGGCAGGCCCTGATGACAGTTGACGAGGTTGCCACTACACGCAGTTTGCCTCCTCGGTTTACAAGAGGGGGCTACTCTAAATGGGTAACCGTAACTGCCTTAGATGAGTGCCTTTCTTGAAATTTGGGTGGGGGAAAGGTTACCATTTTCTGTGCATTTCCAACGTTCGTATATAACGCTTCGCCTTCACACGCAACACTTTTTATGGCTCGGCATTTCTACGCGAATGACGTATAGTAGCCAGTAGGAGCTTTCTTATTTTATCCCACCAGGCTGTATGCGCCTTCAGCGTATTGTGTAAAAAAAGTCAGTTCGTTTTATAGCATCAAAAATGTGACTCATTCTAAACCTCGGTATTACCAAGTGTGCGTGAGCAATAGCCGGATTGGTCGCAGATTGTGAACTTTGTTGTTACAGGCTAAAAAGGAATACAAAATGTCAGGACAGACGACATCACTGCTATAAAAAGAGAATTTTTCACGCCCAAGCGCCGAATTTTATAATGAATATCCCCACAGCAATCTGGTTTTGCGGAGCTACATACAGTAAGTCGTTTTTTTAATGTTGGATGATTTTTGTTTCTGGTTTTCCACAAGAACTTAATTACCTTGCATTTCCCTTTGCGTGAGGCGTTAAGTTCTGCAGTTCCAATTCATGGCGCGGTCTGTTTAAGGCACTGTGTAGAAGATTAAATCGGCATCTCTTAGCCGAAGGCCGTACTATTCCCTCCGGTTATAAATGCGCTGCTCACTTAAAAGCAAGCTATGGGCTCAGTTTTAAAGCCTAATTCTGACACCTTTTTAGAATGTGCGGGGTCATCAATTGTTATGTACGCAACAATTCAGCCGAGAGTCCATAGCGCAAGCCCTGTAGAACTCGAAAGGCGAAAATACAGGGCAGTTTCTTCAATCTGAATGAAAAACAAAAAAAGAGATAATATACGTGTGGGCTGTATTTGTTTACACTTGCCCTGCCTGCACAAATAAATGCTAATATAAAAAAACAAAGCACCACAGGGTTATGGCTGATTGCTGCTGCAATTACTTATTTAACGACATGGTTGTCACTAGTTTAGGGGAGAGGGCTCGCACGCCTTTGGGTAATCTTTCGGGGCCTTAGTGGCGAGAATAGGACCAAACTCTCAATCGGCAAAGAAGTAAACATGCACTACTCTAAAGTTGAATAGGCTATACTAAAACTTTGTTCCCCTATTCAACATCTAACTCCAGTTGCCTACAACATATTTCTGTTATTGAGATTCCAGATCTTGAGCAATCTCTACGAAACCTCTTTACACATGGGTATACGTGAATTCCACTGAAAAAGGGGAACCCTAAGTTTGCCCCAGGACACTTCGGTGTCATCTTTGAGAACCTTCGGAGTCTTCTGTGAGTTAGGCCTTTTATTCTCGTAGAGCTTATTCCTCGGTCGTGGGAATCTGGCGAAGTTATTGAACATCCTACAACAACGGTCATACGCGTTTTTTCAAGGCAGGAAATGGTGTTGGCCAACTTAAAAAATTGGAGACCAATCGCACTTTGTCCTACTCTAAGCAATGTTGTTCACACGCTCAATAAATGTTTTAAATATTATCTGTAACCACCAGGCTGGTTCGACCGAGCTCCAATTGGCTCCAGTCAGAATCTCTGAACACATCAATTCCCTTGGCTTTAGCGGCAAATCATCAACCGCAAATCTTGAAACTTTATTTCAGATTAAGTCCCAGCTTTATTCATACACAAGCCTTTGATAATATTACCTAAAACGGCGTTCAACAGGAGCTGTTCTAGGTTTTGCACAGTGCCGCAGCAGGAGCCTCGGCTCCAATCTCTTGCAACGTCGCCCTATACCACTCATCCCTTCCATTCATGAAGTCAAGACATCCTAGGAAAACCTAGGGCTGCCTTAAGGCACCATACTCAGGCCGTTGCTTGTCAACCTTGCTATGAACCGTGTGGCCCACAAGTCGAAAAGGACACTACAGCTCGGTTCGTTCGGTGCGCCGACGATGTCGTCGTCTGGACAGTAGGGGCCGACTACGATAGACACGAAGCCTTGCATTCACAACTTCAGGATGCCGTTCTTAGCCTAGAGCGCTCTATCTCTGCCTACAACTTGGAACTCTCAGCGCACAATACCGAATTTGTCAGCGTCAGTGCAAATCGTATTTCTGAGCTGTCTGAGATTTTTACCCTTTATTTCGGCGATGCTTCAATTTAATCCCAAAACGGAACCATCCGACGTCTTGGTCTAGAATTGAGCAGCTACATTTGCCCAGAGACATAGATTCGGACCGTTCATACCTGGCATGCATCGGTGCATCTGATTAGTCGCATCGCAAGCAAGTACGGTGGTTCACAGCAAAGCTCCTGTAAATCTCTTGTTTCGCAGGTTAACTGGCCCATTTCCGGCTAACCACGGGCTTTCTATATCAGACTTCAGCCTCCCGCATCTGCAGAAGTTGCAAATAATATTTTTTTATTATTATTCCCATGCCGCGACGTATCAGAAATGATATTTTAGGCTTTCCAGTTCCTTGTTCCCCGCTACTGCAACTTAAGGTTGAAGCTCAACAACCTCTTTGAACGCGCCTGGTAGGCTCATCGCAAGGACAGAATGTTAACATGAGATGCAACGAAGAGCGTCTTAGTTGGGGTACCTTTTCAAGATACTACCAACCTTCAGGGTCGTCGACGCCTTGCACTCATCCGACGACGGCCTTTAAACCGCTCCAAAGCGGCGGGTACACAGAATCTTATTAGATGTGTAAAAAAAGACGGGCGAAAAGGCGAGTCCGGAGGCAACTGTTTCCAGCTGCAGCTTTTTCCCTCAGGGCTTTACTATTACTGCCCCTTCGTGTACCTCCCCAGTAAAATTCGGGCCTAACCGCACAAAGAACATGCTCAACAACCTCCTTTTTAGAAAGATGCAGGCCTTGCCCGTGAACAATTCTGTATCCAGATCCCCCTGTTTGTAGGCCCACTGATCCTTCACGTGAGTTTAATTGAAAACGTTGTTGTCATTAAACAACTTCACCAGCTTCACTGCTGTTTTCTTTCTGGACTTTTTCTGTTGCACCAGCTCGTGTGGATGAACATTGAAGACCTCTTTCAAGAGCTCCTTTCACAATGTTTCAACAAAACCAAAGTCGTTCCTGAAGATAAGATATTCTTTTGGGAAAACCTCCTTCTCACATGATGACACTCCATTTAGTACTTTTGTGATGACTTTAAATTGCCTGAACAGTCCTTTCCTGCAGAACTTGAACGTTTAAAAGCGAGAATTTTCATGCTGTCAGGAAGCTTAAGGGAAGCATCTCGGGACTATCTGAAATTTGGTTGCCGCTGAATGCTTGTACGCCTTTGTCCAAGTCGTGCTTGAATTATTTCATTGCCCCAAGCTCTCCTGATGACGAAATGGAGTACTTCATAAGGGCATACGACGTGTCGCTCTCTTTTGATGTGGAGTCCGCTTCAAAATGGCTAGCTGATTTCCTGGTGGGCCTTGTGATTTTTCGTTTATTCTTGGAAGTATTCTCGGGCTCGTCCGAGGATTCCTGGTGCGATATCTGCCGAGTGGTGGCGAACCATGAATCCATATTCTGCTTGCCAAATCGCTCCTGTGCCAGAGCCTTCACAACTCTTTCCCCGATGGCGAAAACTGTCAGGTTGTCTGAGGTGTGTAGTATGGGTGATATTCATTGCGGTTCATGGAAGTCGTCTCAGCTTCTATCAGATATACCTCCTCCATTGTATGTTAGTTTCGCCTTCTGGTCGCGTAAATATGGCGCAATCCTGGGGCTTCGGTACAGGCTTTCCGATTTGATATTCCTCAGTGCTTCAGGAAATGGCATTGCGAGGTGGCGCCCCAGCCATCTTGTTTGTTAATAGAAGTGCATTTTTGGAGGATAATCGCTTGCGGAGCTCATGCCGGCTCGACGGTTTGACGCGCATCGGAGAATTGCCTTGCCTTGCTCGTGGGAAGAAAGCTCTCGGAATTGACAAACGGTTCCCGTTGATGTCCATATTTCGAAAGGCGTTGCCTGAAAAATTCGTTGCTTCCGGTTCCTCCATTGTGCTGTGCACAATGCTTCCGGTAGAAAAAAATCTCTGGTTGATTCCTCGGAAATATGAGTAGATAAAACACGAAGCCGTAATGTGCCGCAAAGTTTGCGGCGAAACGACCATGATTTGCGGTTCGGCGGCTGTCTTGAGGGTGTGCTTGACGAGCTGGCGGGTCGTTTCGGCAAGGCTGCGACCAATTCGGTGGTTCGGCTTTGTGGCGTGTTCGGCAGACGATTGCTTGTCGACGAGCTCAGCTCGTGGAACACGAGAGACAGCGTTGTATGTTGGATCGTATGTAGTGGAAAGCAGCAGTGGTATTAAAAGTCTTTAGAGCAGTGCAATGACGCATGGGTCGAGTTCGTAAATATATGGTGCCGAAACTCGGAAGACTGAGGCCACGTGCAAAATTGACCTCATGCGAGGCAAACTTCCGGTAGCGTTTACTGCAAGCTACCACATTCGGTGAGCCTCGTTATCGAACGCTGTCCGCCGCCTGTGTTCGTGCATAGGCCACCCGGTCGCCTGCTTCCATGCCGTCTGCCATGAAAGAGCTGCGCCACAACACTGACATTGTGGTAGAAATCATGACAAGGGGTGTAGCTACTCGGAACGAACACAGTCGGCGGGCAGCTTTCGATGAAGATGCCCACCGAACGGTATAGCTCATAAACTGAAAGCCACAGGGAGCACAAATACACCCAAGTGCGTGGATCCAAACTGGTGTTCTGAGGCAGCACTACGTATACAAAGATCAGGTAGAGCACGTCGGAGAAACGGCACAAGCCAAATGGAAGGAAAAATATTCGTAGAGATACCATCATGTCGTAGTGCACCCCGATCCCGCCGACACAACTGAGGATGCGGTGATACAGGAAGTGGGACACAATGTTCCGGCGAATCCTAGAGAGGATCAGCTCCAATGATGTCTCGTCCGAGATCTCAAAAATGGCGTTTCGTGCAGCCGAAAATTGCAGAAAGTGCATTGGTTTCGGAGGCAGCGCACATCAAAAGCATCACCCTCAAGGGTGGAAAGCTGTCTGTTTCGCAACATGAATCCCAAGCTCTACATCTCCGGCAGTCGATCTTTGAGAGCTGCTGCATCACCGCATTTAAGCACAGTTAATACTCCAGTGCCTTTCACAAGGCGAGACGGAGCGGTTCTGGCGTCATCGCTTGCCAAGAGTTCTCGGCGATTGCTGTGGACCGACCGAAATAAGATCTACGATCTATTTCACACAATGGATTCAGAGTGTCGATTTCGGATGCCAAGCGGTCTGTGCAAGCGAGATAAAGCTGTCCTGCATCGAATACGACTGAAGGTGGCTTACACTAAGCATTTCCTTTTTAAACTACGCCAAGTTTCCTCACCTGTGTGCTCTACCTGTACAGTTCGCGAGGACCTGAAACACGTACTCTGAGCATGTCCTCGCTACGAACTTGAACGTACCACGGCAAAGCTTTCTCTGTGCCTGCCAGCGTCCGCCCAGATCTCTTCGAGTCACCTCCTTTGGCCCTGGCTTACAACCGGCATGGCACCTCGCGCAACAAAAGTGATCTTAACGTTCCTCTGGAGCACTGGACCTGTGAGTGAGCTATGAACTTTCAGATAAATGAATATATCGCGTGATTCTGTGTAGGCTTTGTTTGTGCGTCTGTGTGTTTGATTATTCATGTGTAAGTGAGAGTTTTCACGTATTTTCATCACACCTCCACCCCCATTTGGTGTAGCAAGTCGGGCGCCGAGCCTGGCTGACCTCGCTTCCCAAATAGAGATGTTTCTCTCTCTCTCTTTCTGTTTCATCGCGTTCAACTCAGCAACGTGAAGTTACAAACGTTCCGCCGCGACAGTCAATGGCCAGATGCTTCGCCAATGCTTCGGTCTTGCTACTGGCCTGAATTCTGGAATGCGTACGACATGGTTAAGTTCAAAGACATGACATCACTATACTTCCCCAGGGAATCTTGTGGCAGAATTTGTTCCTCCCGAGTACATCGTTCTCAAGTTATGGAAGTCTGACGGTAGCAGAAACATTGAAATACCCGTAATGTAGCTGACCGTGTATTCTTTCACCAATCTTAGATCAAGGTAGTCCCATAAGACACAAATGACGTACGTGCTACTGGGCAATAACTCAGAGCAGCAGGCACAGAAGGAAGCTGCAGGAAGACGAGGGTAGCCATCATAACTTCGGACTGCTCTTCGCGACCCTCATAGTACATCCTGGTGTAGCTGATGGCGTAGTTGCACTGATCAGTAAGCGTCCACCTTGGTCGTGGTCGGCATAAATGTGGTACCCTAATCAAAGCTTTGGATACCTCCTGGTTCTATGTCGCCACCAGGATCATACAAAAATTCCCCTCTTGTTGCCGCGGTATCCGTGTCACTATTGTCACCTTGCTTTGCCCCTGGCGAGGATGCACGTAGTCTGCGCATAGCGCCATGGCTGGGGGCTGGGTACAATTGACGACTTTTTGTCGTGAGCTGCAGTGATCCTGCTCATGAGCTCCGCACACGTGCATCTGGAACGGTGATCGTGGCAGCGGATGGGTGGCTTCCATGAGCTTTCCTGGAGGCCGCCAAGCGCGGCAATTGATGCTCCCTGGTTGCCGTTCACGAGTTCGCTGCAACCATGTTCACTTGCCGGCTCGTGTGGTCCGAATCATAGCGCCCATGCCCCGATCCTAGTCGCGGATAGCAGGAAGCTCTGACGCCAGCGCAGATGCAAAAGTAGAAGCTAGATCGACGAGCAACAACTACCACCGTCGCGCAAGTAGGAACGGCGTCCGGTCACGACGCCCAAGAACCACGTGCTGTATCAGCAAGGAACCCCACCAGCGTCACCGACGTCCGAATCGTCGGAGAACAACCCACTGGATGGGTCCGAGTTGGCCGCATCATCGCGCATCGTGGTGACGGGGCCCTTGTAGAGGCCGGTTCTATGGCCACCCGCAAGAACGGTGAAGTCATCGTTGGGCTGGCTGCTGGGTACGCTCAGTCATCTCTCGAGGGAAATCGTTGCATTCTTTGCTGGTTGCTCTTGAGAAAAACACTCGTCGGGAGCCGTGAGGACGTTCGGATGGTCAGAAATACATAGATAAGATGCAGCGGGGCCGTTCACTACCTTATTAGCCTCCGCGACTATCCTACTCTGAAAGGAGAGCACAGCGGTCCTGCCGTGCCGGATGACGGCGGAGTAATGGTATGGTGCTCCAGTACTCCGAGCTGCAACTAGCGAAGGCACCACGGAGGGTCTATCGAAGTAGACCCAGGAGAGTAAAACTTCCTATATCATGGATGGGACGCGATATTCGCTCACAGCGCCTGACAGACCCCTGGTGTTTCGGGGAGGTACTAAAAACATGGCGGCGTGTCGCAGATACGCAATGGGAGACTCCATCTTTATGAAGACTAAAAAGACAAGCGTTTGCAGGTGGATGGGCTATACACCGCCAAATTTAATTCGGATGCACAAAAAGGTAAATTGAGAAAATGGATGACATTCAGATGGCGAACGCGTGAACTACTTCCTGTGGCGCAGCCCACCGCATAATCAATAGGGCAATTGTTGCGTTCTGATTGATGACGGTTTGCATAATCACCTATTGTTGCGACACTTATTGTAAGTACGGCATTGTTTTGGTTTACTAGTGCACACAGACTAAACCAGAATAAAGGGCACAGTTTTTTAACGTTTTATTGCCTATATGTAACATTTCTACAGTAAAAACATAACTTGGATATTATACGCTTTTAGTCGCATACACAGGTTTATGGCACATGGACGCATGCCAATAACTAGGTATCAAGCCATTGCATATATGTCGAGTGCCTTGTCCTTCCAAGTTGCGCGTAGCCTCTGCTTGTGAAATACGCAGAGCACAGCCGGTAGCTCCTGCATATCTGATGAAAAGGTAAATAAGCCATGTCTTCCCTTCTCGCGTGCTTAATCCAAAGGCGAGATATAGAACATCAGCTTGCACCTGTATAGTATTTGGGTTAGAATAAATACTAGCTTTATTTCTGCTTTCACCCGCACATAATATAGTTCTAAGTTAACAATCAACTGGCAACTTTCTTTGAAGTAAACGTTGTCTGATATATTTCGAATGTCTTTTATTTTGTTATTGCAACAAAGACAACTTGTGATAACACAAATCGGGAAGGCAAATTTTTTATTTACACATACCTTCATTATTGAAACACACGAAAACATGCTTCTGTTCGTGCGATCCTAATGTTCGGTAGCACCGACCCACCTTTCGTGCTAATCTAACATGTATTTCTGCAGACAAAAAGCAGCCATTCAACAGCTGGATCTCAAACAATTATGCATGCCTGTATGTAATTCCGCGCTGCGTATTCCCCTAATATTTCTTGGGCCCTGCAGTAAACCTCTAATGAATACCTGATTGAAAAACTTGTAATAAAAATATTAACACGCGGTTCAACCTGCATTGTCCAAATATTTGTTGGCTTATAGTTGTAACTATGGTCTTGTGAATATAGCTTTATTGTACTTAAAGCCGAAGCTAAAAGCATAGAATTGCACGGTAAATTATAAATAATGCGTAGGTAGTTAGTATAATTATGATTGTTAATAGAAAAATATTGTGAGCTTTGCTTGAGGCTACAGCCTGTATGCCACCGTAGGTAGCAATTGCTCACTATCATCACCACCCTCTTGGGGTCATCACTTCTTCATTCCCTGTACATACTTATCATCATCGACAAGTCCACTTCATCGGAGATCATCACCAGTGCTTGGGCTTGATCGCTATCTTGGGTCTTCTTCCCACTCACCTCCGAATAAAGGAGCCAAGAAGACAGGGTTTGGTCGCCTCCTATCTACGGCCTCACATGTGGTGGAGCTGCAACTCCAACTCGGGCTGTACCTCTCCTTCGACACCCCTGGAGCTCCGTTTCAGTCGCCGCTCGCCCTCGGGACCAATGTCTATGTCGCAAGATACTCCGAGTGGCTCCGAACCCCTGAAATACATCGTCACATGTCCGCAGCGCGACCCGCCCCACTTTATTGGTCTTTCGGGAGAAGACGTGTAGGAGTGGCTGGACAGTTATACCCGCGTTAGCCAGTTCAACAGGCGGGATGATCAACAGAAATTCTTGAACTTTGGCTTCTCTCTCAAGCAGGTCACGGAGACGTGGTATTTAAACCACCGACACGAATTTGCCGACTGGGGTGGCTTGACTAGGGAGCTGCGCAAGATTTTTCGCTCCACTAAAGCTCGGAGAGACAACCCAAAAAGGATACTGGATGTCCGCGTGCAGCAAGCTAAGGAGACCTATACCTCGTATATCAAAGATGTTTTAGCCCTGTGCCGCCGCTTTAACAAAGATTTGCCGGAATCCGACCATGTCCGCCACATTCTGAAGGGGATCGGCAAATTCGCTTTCAACACACTTGTCCTTTAGAACCTGGCCACCGTATCAGACGTAATCTCTACCTGTCAGCGTCTCAACGAACGTCAGGCGATGCGCCTTCTACGGGACACGGCGTCTACTCATCATCAAGGAGACGAACACCTTCGTGCGATGATACGCGCTATTGTTGGCGAGGAAATGTATGGCGGCTCCTCTCATTTCACACATGGTGTTCCCTGAACGTCTTCTGTTCCTGGCCTTCGTGAGATGGTTAAAGAGGAGCTGGCCACCATGCCGGTCCTATTGCCTCCTGTTCATCCTGTGGTTACTTCAACACCGTCTTCGTCGAAGATCGTTTGGCGGACACCCCTGCCGCTGTCCCACCTCACGGCTCACCCGTCGACTGGCTATGTGATGGTCATGCCTCGTGTGCCGAGCTCGCTTCCCTACTTTCAAGCCCGCCAGGAAGCCAACATTACCCGAACCGTAAGCTACTATTGTGGCAATCGAGATCATGTATCCCGCTTTTGTGGACGTCGCCAACGGGATGAACAAATTGGCTACGCCGCCTATGAATGCCAGAAGGTGGCGCCGGAATACTGCGGCTACAAGCGGCGTGCGTACCCGTCAGCCGCCCGCCGCTCCCCGTTTCCGCCGCACCCTAACGACGTTCCTCGCAGCTGCCCTGGACTGTGACCCCGCTCGCCTTCTCCAGGTCGTCGCTCGGTATCGCCTCTTCGCCCTGCGTCTTACGTCACCAAACACAGCTCGGAAAACAAGTTTGTTGCAGCTTTTGGAGCGAAAACTGCATCTTCTGCGACGCTTACAAGTCCTCCAGATCTTCCGTCGAACTTCCTGTCTGTTTTAGTGGAAGGTGTTCCCATCGATGGCCTAATTGACACTGGTGCTAGTATTTCAGTCATAAGTGCGGAAGCTACGAACGCCCTACAACGGACCTTCTTTACAAGAACCCAACAGCAGTGTGATTAGGCCCTCCAAACAAGGCATGTTGCGAGTTTTCATCGGTGTCCTTCACCATCATATTCAGTGTGCAGGGTTATCGCCCTGTGCTTATCATCTGATTTTGGGTTGGGATTTGCTGTCTTCTGCTCCGTCGTCATTTCCTGTCACCAACCCGAAATTGCAATCACAGATACTGAGCATCCTAGCATTTCGGAGGTGTAACCAACTATGCACCTAACAGCCACTGCTGACTGCGTTTTATATCTAGACCAGGAGACATTACTTTGTGTTCGTTGTGCGCAGGTCAGTGACGGTGACGTGATGATAGCTTCATCCGCGTTTTCTGTTCAAAGGAGTCGCCATCGCAACATGTCTCGTCCAATTCACAGAAGGCTCGGCTATGCTCTTAGCTACCAATGTTACTTCCGAGCCGATTAGGCTCCCCGGAAGCGGTAAAGTTGCTTCTGTTGTGAGTGGTGAAGCCATAGCCCTTTTCCCCCTCTGCTCGGTATTCCCTGTTTTACGGCCTTCATAATCTGGACAATCACTTTCCCAACTTGCCATTCAGCACTGGCCTCACCGAAAGGGAAACACAACTCCTTCTTCAGCTCCTGCAAAAACACAAGGACTCCTTTGATTGCTTTTCCAACAAACTAGGACAAACATCCGTGGCAGGGCATCGTACTGAGATGGAAGGGACGCAAGTCGTTTGTCGTCACCCGTACCGTGTGTCTTCATCGGAACGAAAAGTTATTGAACGAAACGTTCGGGACATGCTTCAACAAAACATTATCCGTCTGTCCTCCAGCCCGTGGTCTTCTCCCGTCATCCTGGTGAGAAAGAAGTATGGTTCAGTACGTTTTTGTGCGGATTGTCGGGCTTTGAATAACATCACTAGAAAGGATGTATACCCAATGCCTCGCATAGATGATGCGCTCGACTGTTTCCAAGGCGCTAAATATTTCTTGAGCTTGGACTTGCGATCAGGCTATGGGCAGATTTTCATGCACGTGCCTGACACAGAGAAGACGGCGTTTGCAACTCCAGATGGCTTCGGCGAATTCTACGTAATGCCTTTTGGCTTGTGCAACGCCCCTGCTACAATTGAGCGCATGATAGACACAGTCCTTCGCGGCCTTAAATAGAAGACATACCTTTTGCTGCCTTGACGATTACGTAATTTGTTAGTCGAGTTTTTCGGAAAACCCCCTACGACTTGAGAAAGTATTGACTAATCTGGCTAACGCCAACCCTAATTTTAACAGTACGAAATGTCACTTCGCCCGAAAATCTATCAAGGTTATCGGTCACGTCTTCAGCAAGGACAGTATCCCGCCCAAGCCAGACAAAATTAATGCGGTCGCCAATTTTCCTCGCCCTCAACACCAAAAAGCATTTCGCAGTTTCTTCAGTGTAGCATCATATTTTCCTCGTTTCGTCCGTAATTTTACCACCCTGGCATCGCCCCTTAACTAGCTATTGGATTCCGGAACCTCTTTTGTCTGGACTGACAACTCCAAAAAAGCTTTTTAAAACCTCAAACAGGCACTTACTTCCGGACCAGTACTGGGTAATTTCGATGACACGAAACCAACCATACTCCATACCGATGCTTGTAGGCAAGGCATCGCCGCCGTTTTGCTACAGCGAGATGTCCAGTTGCGTGAGAGTCGTAGCCTATGCGAGCCGCTCTCTGACACACTCGTCGCAGAACTATACAATCGCTTAGCAAGAGGTCTGGTGGTTGTATGGGCTGTACAAAAATTCCGGTCATATCTCCACGGCCGACATTTCACGGTGGTTACAGACCGCCACTACTGTGTTGGCTGTCTTCATTAAAGAATGTTTCTGTACGACTCGGTCGGTGGGTGCTCTGTTTGCAAGAATACGACTTTACCTTTATGTAGAAGTCCGGAATCAGGTACCTCGACGGAGACGCACTTTCATGGTGCCCACTCACGCAGGTTTCGGACGACTTCCTACTACGCTATACAAAACGCTATACAAAGCAAGGGATGCTAGGATTGCATCATGGAAAACGGACTCGAATGCCGATTTTGTGTCCAAGAATATTGCAATGGCGATGTATCTGTTATGAAATTCGTCTGCTAGTGATGAAACCAGTGAAATAACGTTGTCAATGGCTGCTCTATTCTTGCGAAAACCATTCATCTCACGTGGATAAAGTTTTTTTGTTTTCAAGGAACCACATCATTCTCCTGGATATCATTTTTTTTATCATTTTACCGACACAGCTTAGCAAAGCTATCGGTCTGAAAGAACCATACCTCGTGGGTGATTTTCCAGGCTTCAGGATGGCCACAAGCTTTGCTAGTTTCCATTCTGAAGGTATGGTGCAAGCGAGCCAAAGTTAATTGTATTTCAGGAGACGTAATCGAGAGTGGTGGGACAGGTGAGATATGGCCTTATAGGTGATTTAGTCTTGACCAGGCGAAGAAAGTTTGTTGGTACGGAAAATGGCTGCGTTGAGTTCTTGCACGGTAAAGGGAAGTGCGATGGCGGGGTAAGCAGCTGGCGGTACATCGGAGGAGCCACTTCTAGGGCATGTCGGAGGTACTGATTTTGTGGACAGGATTCTAAGTACGCTTCAGCCGCCTGTTTTGTGGAAATGCCAACGTGCAACGATAGCGCTCTGTGTGGGTATAGCTGCTGAAGATTGTTGCGCATTCCCTTAACAACGCGCCAAATGCGCGACAAAGGTTTGTGGATGTCTAGTGTTGAGCAGAAAACACGCCACCGCTGCATTCTCAACTTTTCCAAGTGACGCCTCACCTGCCTCTGTGTTCTTGGAGCCTCTCGCACATCTTATAATGCCTTTGTGCGTTGTACCTTTCGTTCTGCCCGCCTACGAACGGCTCGTAATCTTTCGTAGTCTTGGTTGGTCTTTACATTCAAACGTTTTGTCATGTTTCAGGAGGATTCCTGAAGGCAGTTGGTTAAAGTTGGTATACTGTCTTCGTGCGGAGTTGCTGCTGTGATTCTGAGGTCTGCAGACACCCTGTAGCCTTCCCAATCTGTGCATTGTACCCTCAACTCAAGTCGAAACACAGCTGCACTGGGAGAGGATATAAGAATGGGGCAGTGATCACTGCCTCTTGCTTTGAAGCCTGCGCACCAAGCAAATTTGTGGACGATATAGCTTGAAACGAACGAAATATCAATGCAAATTTCAGTGCAAAACCCTGCACTTTTGGGTTTTTTAAGGACGTCACACTGCCATCATTGGGCGGTTCAATAGAATGCTTTACCATCAGCTCGACGAGTCTTGCTTCGCGAGAATTCGTAGAAGGACTCCCCCAAAGTTCGTTGTGTGCGTTAAACTCACCGCAGATTATGTGAGGCGCGGGCGTGCTGACGATGATACTTTCGAATCTCAAAGCATCACAGGCAGTCCCTGGCTCCAGGTAAGCATAAATGACTGTAAATGGTTGTGTTCGAATCAGAGCCTTAGCGCCGACGTATTCCTCAGTGTGATGAGGTGGCACGGCCACGGCTGCAGCCGACACGTCGTTGCGGAAACCTATTAACAGCCGGCTTACGCCATTTAAACGTTCCCAATAATAGATGTGGTAGTTTTTTAAACGAAAAAGATCCGCAATACGTGATTGAGATATCACTATGAATTGGAACTGCTATAAATGTACGAGTTCACGAAAGTCTGCAGGTTTCGAACGCAGGCCACGGGCGTTCCATTGAAAAATGGTATTCTGTGAGGTGGACAAGTGTGGAACTGACCTTTTCACGTGACACGAAGTACAAATGCATGTTTGACCATTTTTACGTTCATACCACTTCTCTGTTCCCACTCTCCCCCAAACCTTCAGGTTTCTATGCCCTCCTTCAATGGATAATCAATCAATCAATCAATCAATCAAGCAATCAATCAATACAACACTGTTTTTCTTATGTTGCTAGCGTAAGAGCCGTGAAAAAAACGGCAGGTTAAACAAATAATGATGTTGGAAGAGGAGGTCACCGGTGGTAGTGTACTGCCACTGAGGTCCCTGCTAGATTATTTCTTGGCGCCTAGGCACTTGGTGTTTCGTCCCTGAAACGGAGCAGGGAAATCAGAAGATGTGACAAGCTTGCGGTTACTGATTAGGAAGAAGTCAATCGCCTTTTTTAGCAATCACTCGCAACAATTGTTGACTTTTAAACTGATATAAATTTTTACGAGGGATCCACTCACTTACCTTCAATGACGAACGGTTATCTTTCCTTCGAATTACATGCCCTATCCCCCCCCCTATTCGACATAATATCCACAGTACTGGGCGACTCAGGTACGGTCGCTGCCGAACACGCACTGAATGCGTCCTGTGTGATTGTAACAGGCCACCGATCGAAATCTGCAAGCAAGCTTCGCCCTCCATTATCGGCTGTGCTGGCAAGGATCAAGGCGGCCGAACAGCGTGTGTAGCCACGGACCAACAATGCGCCTGCGCCCACAGTCTAGGGTCAGATGACACTGAAGGCGGCAGCTACTTAAGTACAAGGGAGGACGACGGTGCATCACAGCAGCGGGCGACTCAGGCACGGTTGCTGCCGAACACACACTGAATGCGCCTTGTGTGGTTGTTACAGGTACGTCGATTTTAATTTCGGTTTCTAAATCCACTGAGTCTTCGGCTCCTGCTTCGGGTGACAATGGCCGATAAACCGCCTTCTTCCGTCAAAGAGCTGGCAAGAGTACTTCAGGAGATGAGTGCTACGATGGAAACGTAGGCAGGCTAGAACTTGACTTAGTATCGTTAAAGGAGTCTATGAGGGATGAGCGCGACACTTTTAACGACAGACAGCGTAGCTTGTAGACCATCTGCTCTGATTTAAAGGAGCTGCAGTCGGATTACGAGGTTCTTAGGAAGGAAAACAAGAAACTGAACGAGGAACTAGCATCCGCGCAAGCTGCGTTCATAGAACTCAAACAGTACAGCCTGCTAAACAACCTTGAAATTAAAGGTATTATGTCTGTTGAAATAAGCAATTGGAAGAACACGTGCAGACATTGGCAGCTAAGCTGGGTATCGGTGTAGAAAAGTAAGAGATCGATCTGATTCATCGGGTGCCTTCCAAGGACAAAGCTTAGCCGAACATTTCGATTAAGGCCGTGTCTTGCTCGTCGCGTAACAAAGTGCTTCAAGCGTCCACGAAGAAGAGGGTTACTGCGTCACACTTCGGCTTCCAGGATACTGACGCTGTGTACATAAATGAGCATTTGGGCCCAGAAAAAAAAACGTTCTCCTTGGAAAGGCAACACGTTTGCGCAACGAAAAACAGTGGAAGTTCTCGTGGATACAGGAAGGAAGGATTCTTGCGCGAAAAACTGAAAACTCGGCTAACGTTCACTTAGTCTCTGAAGACGAATGGGCAAAGGTTGTGTAGGCGTAGCGCCTGTCAAACAGAGAAATGGAGACCTCACTTGAACAGTCAAACAATAAATACATTACTAGCTAGAACGTAAAAAATTCGGCATTGCAATATCCGCAGCTTGAATAAAATTATAAATAGACTTCAGGTACTTCTACGGGAACGCAAATTTGCTTATGATGTAATTGCGTTGACGGAAACATGGCTCCAACCTAACCATTGATTGATTGATTGATCGTAGGGTTTAACGCGCCGACGCAACGCAGGCGATGAGGCGCGCCGTAGTGGAGGGCTCCTGATTAATTTTGACCACCTGGGTATCTTTAACGTGCGCCGAAATCTCGTACACACGGGCATTTTTGCTTTTTGCCTCCATCAGAAAAGCTACCGCCGCGGCCGGGAAACGAACCCGCGATCTCGTGCTCAGCAGCGCAACGCCTTAGCCACTGAGCCACCGTGGCGGGTTCCAACCTAACCAGGTTGTAAATATTCCACAATATAATGTAGCGTCCCTTTCCAGACCAACACAAACGAGGGGTGGTCGTGTGATAGTATATATAAAAGAAAACTTGGAATTCAAAATATGTCCCCGCCTAACCAACCATGTACCTTGTGAATACGACATGCTGTTCGTTGAGCTACGCATAGGACTAACAATTGCCGTGCTATATCGTACACCCAACTCTCGGCTTTCTCCTTTCTTGCAAAATTTCGAAATATGCTTAGATAACTTCGCTGCTAATAATAAAAAAACAGTTCTGTGCGGAGATTTGAACCTTGATTTTTCGGGAAATTCCAACCTTGTGTACAGAACGATGTATGAATCTTAAGCATTCAGAAACACCATCACGCACGCAACATGCATTGCTGATCATTCCTCGACTCTTATCGACCACATCCTGTGCAACTACGATGCCGGCGATACTTTTTCTGGCGTTTTTTTTCCTTACGTCATTTCGCTGTGACATGCCCGCACCAACTGCTGCTCAGTCTGCCACTCGGATTGATAGCGGTCGACCGCGAGATAGTTTACACGCTTTACGGGACGAAATTTTCAATGTCACAGACGTGAACAAAATTTCCGAACGATTTCGGGACGTGGTCGATGATAGCAGAATAATAACTTCTGCTCCACCGCGTAAGAACGAGCGTCCAAGCTACCCTTGGATAACACACAGCATCCTTATCCTGTCTCGTAATAAAGACTACTGGTACGGAAAACACAAGCGAAACAACAAAAATGAATATTATCGCTGGTAGTACAAATCTACGAGAAACAAGTTAACAGCTTTACTGCGCCGCAATCAAATTCATACTATTGTAGCCTTATCCCAGTAAACCAAAGAAATTCAAGAAAACTTTGGCAGGTAATCGATTCTGTATTAAAAGAAACCACGCGCACTTCACGATATCCGGATCTATTTTGTTTTGTGGATCAAATGCAGAACTCTCTTCCAGCTTTAATGAGTACTTTACCCACGTTAGCCGCAATCTTGCATTACAGCTACCCCCTCTAAGCAGCTTCAGATTGCCTTCCAGCATCGTAAATTCTTTTGAGTTTTTTAAATTACCTCTGAAGAGATAATGTCTACTATAAACGCTATGCATACTGGCAAATCTTTGGGGTACGATGGTATAGGCACGCGAATTTTGAAATTTATTGCAGAGGTAGTTACCCCTTTCCTTGAAAAAATATTTAAAAGGCACTCAATGATGGTGTATACCCCGACATGCTTAGGATTGCAAAAATAACGCCTGTATATATAAATGGTGATGCCAACCTAAATAAAAACAATAGACTTATTTCTCTATTTCTGTAACAAATACGTTATTGGAAAAGCTAATAGCACAGCCCATTCTTAAATTTTTAGTTAGATGTATTGTGATAGCCCCCCAGCGGCATAGATTCTGTCCAAACAAATCGACATCCACAGCTGTTGTTAACGTTTCGAATATCATAAATACTGCACTGAGCGAAGGAAAAATTGCTGTCGGTATAATTTTAGATGTGCGAAAAGCTTTTGACACTGCAGATTATGATATACTTCTCAAGACACTTCATCGCTATGGTTTCCGGAATTCTTCTCTAAATTTGATTCAAAGTTATTTGTCCCAAAGCAAACAATGTGTTTGCATAAATGGTACTTGTTCAAATGTTCTAGCCATAGCAGCTGGACTGCCAAAGTTTCTGTCTTGGGATCTATTCTATTTTCTCTTTATTTAAACGATTTCGCGAATGGCCTAGTAATAGAGCAAGCCATGATGTACACTGATGACACCGTTATTTTATTCGTAGGAAATAGCATTGCACAGCTAGAAATAGAAGGAAATAGTGACTTAATAATTATCGCGAAATCGTTTATATATACAGACTGACGCTAAGTGTAACCAAAACAAAATATATTCTTTTTTCATCATTAGGTGCAAAGAGCAATAATTCAATAAACCTGAAACTGGGAACCGAACAGATTCAAATAGTAGATACATAAAAATATCTCTGCGTAGTCATTGACGCGGCCATGAAGTAAAAACAGCATATAAGTGACCTGTGTAAAAAATTAAGTTTTGCTTGTTTCACGTTATACCAGGCACGGCAGCATTTCCCCTTGCAAATATTAAAAACTATTTACTTAGCTGTCTTTCACTGTCACCTAACATACTGCATTGCAACTTGGGGCAGCACATATTTATCGTATCTTTGCCGAGTTATAAAATTACAAAAACGAACACTCCGCATTATAAACTTTTCAAAATGTACCGACCACACAGCTCCTTTATTCAGCAAGCTAGAAATACTGCCTTTATTGGTCGCCCGAGATTACAAAATAGACTGCGTCACTCATAATACTTTGTGAGAAAACAGCCCTTTGCCATCAAATATTTTCAGAAAATCAGGTTTAGTAACACGAAGTTACGCAAACATCAATTTTAGCATACCTCTTGTACACAACGGGTATGGCAGATGTACAATGCAGTATCTTGGTACTAAGATATGGAACGCTGTTTCTGTTGACCTTAAATATAGCCGAAAGTTTTCTCGAGCGTTGAAAAACACTATCAAAAGTAATAATTTCGAATTGCTAGCTTGACCTGCATATAACAAAGTTTAGCAGCTGTAAAACATGTATGTTCTCTTTTTAAATGATTGGTCCTGGACACAATATGGGCTACATTCAGTTGCGAGACTAGAATTTCCGCTGCTTCTCTTTCACGTGAGCATCTAAATGGCTTTGCATGAGTATCGGCACTCGTAAGCATGCGCATGTATGATTGTATTAGTGCTATGTTTAAGCACATTGATGTATATAGGTGTGTTACGGTTTTGACGACCACTTTCTTTTGCTGTCCGTAATCAATTACTTTAAACGCTGAGTTGTTATAATATGATGTATTTATTCCATGGGCCCGCCACTACCAAGGTTGCTATGGGCCCGGATGATGTGTTGCAAATCAAAATTTATTCCCTTCTTGGTAAATAAAGTAGAAGTTGAAAAAAAACTAATATGTCCCTAACACGTGTTTGTTCCCTGACGCACTCGCCTCTCTTCTTCTCTGACAGGGGGCGGAAGAAAGTTAGATGGTCAGATGGGATCAACAAGTTTCCGGGATACATTGGTAGCAGTTGGCACAGAACCGGGATGATTGGAGACCCACAGCAGAGGCAGTTGGCCTGCAATGGGTGTAGATAGGCTGATGATGGTAATTATGATATTAATATAACATATTTTAGGTGTTTAGATTGGTGCTTCTACAACAGAATCAATCTGAAACGCGTATGGCAAGTACATGCAGCCACAATTCACTCTTTGAGCGAGAGGATTTTCGAAAGTTGTTACTTACCCATCATCTCTGGGAAGCAAGAAACATCGGTGTGTAACGATTTCCCCTCGGGCTCCACTTAGCCTCGCAGGACAAATAGTGAACCGTTCGCCGTTGCCGCATCTTGAAAGAGTGGCAAGCTACAATGATGTATTACAACCAAACCTTGCGATCGCCAGCCGATCCTTCAGTATATTCGGGAGCGGCCCCTTGTTCAAATTTTCGCCCTTCGAAAGCCACCTAGATATAAATTGGACAACCTGTTCCAAGCGCAACTCATGGCCTAGTGCAATGCGAACAAACAACAAAATAAATTTCGTGACTTACCTTTGTGCATGCACAGTTAAGCGGTCAGTCGCCGCTGACGAGCAGGGGCGCAAGCGCCCACTGTTCCTAAGTTTGTAGAGACGTTTTACGGAAAGTCAAATGAACTCCCCGCTGGATCTCTATGTAGGTAATTCCACCATATTCGAGGCCTACACTATCCAGGAGTCGCCCATTATTGATGAAGGCTACTTTACATGTCTTATAGCACGTCCTTGTGACGATGCTATTGTATTATCCTAAATTAGCCCAATTAACCAAAAATTGTATTAGCCCATAATTAGTCCAATCGTTTCCGCGGCGGTTGAGTATTTTGGTAGCATTACGCGAGGATTCCCCGCTCTTGGGGACTTTCTGGAGTATTCGCGCTGACTCACACTTCGATCATGACGTAAGCATCATGAACATGTTGATGGAAAGCATGTGGGAATTTTTCCTCTCAAACACCTCGCGACACTAGTGTTACATGCGCAGAAGGTTTCACCTGCTTCCGCATCATGAGAAGCAAACCTATTTGTTAGCAAAACGCAGCCTACATTTATTTGGCTGGAGACATCAGACACTTTAGCGCGGTCATCAGTTTAGCGGTACCTTGGTCGTACAGCCCGAACGTCCTATCTCTGATGACAACTTCTCCTCAAGGTACTATCGTCTGTCCGGCACTGCCATGGTGCATTCGAGAATTCGGCCTTCGCGTCATTTTTTTTATATCTGGACTTCGAGCGCATAAGGTACGTGGTCCTGGTGATCGGTGCGAAACGGTGAGTGTATCATTTCTGGCTGCGGCGGTTCTGTAGCTTTAAAGAGCGCACGCTTGTTCTGCCGATGCGTGCGCTAGCGTGGTCAGGACCCATTTTTGTTGCCTTGAAAGTCTGCAAACCTGGAATATTGTAGACACAAACATATTGTGGATTCCTTAACTTTTGTGGATTCTATTGATGGCGAAGGACATATTCGTTTGGAGTGATATTTTGTTGTTGATCACGTCGTTAATGGCCATGTAGCCTTCTTAGGATTTATTGTTTTAGAACAAAACTATACGCGCCGTGTGTCGAACGCCTGAATACGTTGAGGCGGTTAAGTGCCAGTGCGGCAGGTGTGATGTCGTACCACAGGATGCGCTGAAGAGGGGCGCCGCCGTTGCGTGCGCTAGGAATCTCAGCGCCATGGTACCATGTGAGCACACGAGGTCTTTCCGGCCGCTGCGCGAGCAGTGGGTGTTTCAGTCTCGCAATTATTACGGGTGGGCCGCAACAGATACCGCTACGGGTGCGCCCCAACACAAGCGCCAGGCTCGAGTGGATGTAACGGGGTCCAAGGCTGCGAAGTCAATGACAAACGAATGTTGGCCGCCGAAACCAGGAGTCAACGAAACGCCACATTGCGCGTTTTAGAAACTCCGCCTTGAAGAAAATTCACCAATTTTTTTTTCTTCCATGGTGCCCGAAGCGTTGCTGAAGATCGGGAAAGCCAAGTTTTGTCAAATTTGCACTAGCGAGGGATGTTTTCAGCTGGTGTTGATGTGGCAATAAAGCGCTATTGATGACTTGGACGTATACGGTTCTCGTATTTAGGGGGCGAAAATTCTACGATATATGTGGAGCCTAAGGCGTTGGTGGTGTCGGCGTTCACCCGTTTATGTCGTGGGTGTTTTTCTTTTCGGCGTTTTTTTAATGCGGAACATTACCGGTCGAGTACCTCCAGCCCCAACAATGTACCACTGTTGTTGCAAAATGCAGAGTCTTGGCCATATTAACCCAAAAATTTACTGCCAAAATCTACGGGGAAATTAAGTATCAAAAGAAATGCAGAAATCAAATAATAGGAGACCTAACCGTAAAAATATTAAATGCACATACAAAGATTATCTTGTGCGCAAGCCTCACGAAACAAAAAAATAAGAAGCCTGAAGATACTCTGATAAATACAAATAAATCTACAAATGAAATTTTATTAGGAAGGGGATGGTACACCAGAGTTCAATACCAGGCCACTCTTACACAAGATGCTTCATAGTAAGGAAGCCTCCACACACGTACTCAGGTTAGTTTAGGATGGGTGGAGTCTAGGTCTTCAGGTTGTGGTTGTCCATGAAGAGGCAGGTGAGCTCACCAGGTGCCTATGACCTTATCAGTCAGTGCAGCTCCAGCTCTGTCCCTATCGATAAAAACCTCAGGAGCTCGCCGTAGTTCCTTCGGCATTGAGTGGGTATTAAAATTACCGAGGGCAGAAGGGCTTGGCGCCCTACTTTTTACGGAAGTCTCCTTGTTCGTCAGGCTCCTAGAGTGCACAGACAATAGTTAAACCCTGTCCTTGTGGAGGCGATCTAGAGTTTAAAAACCCACTCTCAAACGCGATAGCAGTTTCATTTCTCAAACCGTCCGCGTTCCCAGGAATATCACATAATTAAATACGGCACAACCGCCTAATGCCCTGCCTTTGCCGAAAATAATCTTTTCCCGCAGTTATAGGGACAATGCAGTAAATTTGTCAATCTTCTGTTTTGATTGCGTAAACTGCCCCAAAACACACAATTCATCGTTTATCTCGGTCAATAGAGCAGTATTCTATGTACATGGCCTGAAAGAAGAAAACAATGACAAGTGACACGGTGGCGGCAGCAACAGAAGCAGTGACACGTATTCGGGTGGCGATGTCACTGGGCGATGTCCAGGTTTGGAATACGAACCAGGTTGGGTTTCGGTTCTGTGAAAGAACGTGGTTTGCATCCGGTGCATTCGTTGTTTCGGCATTCGCGATATCTCAGCAATCGGCATTTCACGCTTCTTCTATGTTGTCATATGTTGAATGCGTCGGATAAGGCTGCCAGCAATGCTTCGAATCATAACATGCCCTAGCAGAGGAATATGCTGTGAATGAGCGCCATCCGCGTCATCGAAGACGATCAACTTCGAGGCACTTCGCGCCCAGCTTCGGAACTTCCCTATATCGTCCCTCTGTCGGAAAAGGCGTGTTTGTACCACGCGGAGAGTCTTCTGGTTCTGCACTGTGCCCGCAAGCACTGCGAGGTTATGTCAACACCGACCCCCCCGCCCCCCCCCCCCCCCCCCATCCAACGAAAACTCGCCAACGCATCAGTGTAAGATCAAAGTCTGCCAGCTCTCTCGTGGACCAATGAGGGTGTAGCGAGTGCAAAATGGAGAATTCATATTGAAAGCATTACCGAAGAAATAATAAAACTACAAAACAAGTCCTATGAGGGAATCAAATTATCTCATTGCGACGCACTGCTCCCAGTGCTTCGTATCGCTTGGCCATAGCCCCAGCGCGATCGGGGATGGGACTATAAATTTTTTGTATACTATAGCCTGCGTATCTTTTATTTTCTGTATCCCCAACATGCATAAATTAGTTCCTTGAATTATGCTTGTGCAGTGAACGTCCCTCAAATGCGAACGAATATTTTATTCATTGCGATTGTATTTATTACGAGGGAAGCCGATCGCAACTGTATGGTTTTGTTGCTCACCGCTGTCCTTGATTGATTTAGATATTTAGCGCACCGACACAATGCTGTCCATCAGTCGCGCCGTTGTGAAGGCCTCCGGATTGTTTGTGACCACCAGATGTTCAGCGCGTGTCGAGATCGCGAACCCACAGGTGTTTTTGCTTTTCGCCTCCATCGAAACCGCGGCGGCGCTGCCGGGATTGGAACACCACTCCTAAGGCGCACGAGCATACCGCCTTAGCCACCGCTGCGGGTGAATCGAAGTACTAGTTCATTCAGCTAGACACGTGCTTCTCGTAGCTTGGTTTTCGCTCCAAAATAAAAGTTTCGATATATTATTCCTTAGTACTACATTATATTCCCCGAAGTTTCTTACGTCTTCAATTGCCGTACGGGGTTTACTAGTATGCCATTCAGGAAAGTGTCTCATGAGCATTTGCGTTGATCTGCTTTTACTACACAAACTTTGCTGAGCTTGACACCGTCTACAAACCGACCGGAGAAAGGCCCATTTTTCTAGGCAGAAATTGTTTCGTGGCTTTTTAAACTGTTCTAGTAAAATGCGACGATCCGCCGGCGGCCCCCCGCAGGGGGCACCTTGTGTACTCAAGGTGTTTTGGTGAGTAGCGCCACCACGGTCCCGAGCTCCGCAGGGGTGCCTACTGCCGTAGGCACTTGGTGACTTGCAACACCACGGACCCGAGCACATGTGGGTTGGACCCACCCACGCCCCGGCTGTGCGTGGCTGAGCCGTGTCCGGGGAAAAGGGAATCCTGGTGGCTGAGCCAAAGCCGGGGTTGTTTTGGACCTTCATGGCCCCCCGGTAGAGGCAACACACCACTTTGGCCCCTGCTTCTCGCAGACGGTGCCCCCGGCCTGACCCGCCAGGGGGGAACCAGCCAGTCGCCTTTTCCTGCCTCCCTCTCAGCTCTTTCACCTTCCTGTCTTCTTTTCTACCCCTATCCTGTCATATCTTCTTTTCCTCATTTCCACACATTTCCAGGCGGCGAGGGTTAACCCTGGGTAAGGAATCAACCTTGAGGACTTAAACAGGGTTATAGCAGCTATGTATGGCTAACGCGCATCTAGCGCGTTCCCAGGTTGGGCTCGGTGGTGGGCGGCCAGCATAGCTGCTGAATTGATTCCACTTGTGATGGCAACAAGATTTTCTGCATCCCATGATCGTCCTCCAAAACGGGGACGCAACGAAGCAGTCCAGCAGTTTTTCACTCCTAAAAAGTCAGAAAATTTCCTAAAGTTCCACGTCATGCACTGTGAAAACGAAGGCTTGTCAATGAGACGTCTGTCACCACTCTTGGTAGCCAAAGTTCTAACGGATAAGCTAGGCGGCGGTTATAAAGTAAGCAAGTTGGGAAGCGGTCACCTTCTCCTAGAAGTACAAGATGCAGCTCAGTGTGCCAAGTTGACGAAAATAACCACTGTTGGCGACAATCCTGTGAGCATCAGTCCCCACCGATCCATGAACACTACCAGAGGTGTTATCTCTGATGAAGACTTTCTGAACTTGTCACTACCAGAGGTGTTATCTCTGATGAAGACTTTCTGAACTTGTCTGAGCAAGAACTCCTGGAAGGGTTCGAGGGCCAGAATGTTGTGAATGTTCAACGAATCAAAATACGTAGAGATGGGAAGGAAATTTCGACCAAGCATGTAATCCTCACATTCTCGACCAGTGTACTGCCCGAGTCTGTCGAGGCAGGCCACGCTAAAATCCCTGTGCGTTTGTATATTCCGAACCCCCGACGCTGCTATAAATGCCAAAGATTTGGCCATGGTTCACTGAGCTGCCGAGGCAAGGCAGCATGTCCAAAGTGTAGCCTCCCCGACCACTCGTCTGACACCTGTGAAGCTCCACTCCACTGTGTAAACTGCATGGGAGAGCACGCCGCGTACTTGCGCTTGTGCCCGCAATGGAAGAAAGAAAAAGAAATAATTGCTCTGAAGTATAAGGAAAACATTACCTTTATGGAAGCACGACAGAGACTGTTCCTGACACACACTAGCTTTGCCGATGTAGCGCGACGGGGGGCGGCGCTACACTCGGTTCGAGTTCCCCTTGGAACCCTCCCAGTGAGGCCCCAAGGGACACCCCAAGCCCCCTCAGTGCCGGTGGCTAAGGCCACTGCACATGCCACAAAAGAAGCGTCAAGGGCTGCCCCAGCACCCCTTGAGGCCAACGCTAGGCCCCTTGCTGGCACTGCAGTGCCGGTCCCTGCTGAGAGGCAGGCTGCCGCAACCAGCCAACCTAGCCCTGCTGACGAGGCTTCGCAAGAAGCCATGGACACAACGCCAAGCCCTCCGTTGCGTGGTACGCCGATAGGGCGCGGCACGTCGCTCGACCGTTCAAAGCAAAAGACACCTAGGGTCACGGCTCCTGGGAAGTTGTCTTGAGCCTGGGAGGGTGACAGCATGGCACTTCCTTAATCCTTGTTCAGCCTAAGCTGATGGTAACTGATAATGTAGTCCAATGGAACTGCGGAGGCCTCCTGAAAAACTTGGACGATATCTATGAATTGCTGTCACAACACCAAATAAGTATTATGTGTCTCCAGGAGACACACTTGATGACGAACCAAACTAACTTCTTAAAGAACTACTCTGTATTTAGGAAAGACAGGGATGGCTGCATGCATCCCTCTGGAGGAGTTGCGATTATCGTGCAAAAATCAGTGGCATGCCAGTTCTTACCGCTACAGACCAGTTTAGAGGCTGTAGCCATACGAGCCATTATCTTTAATAAACTGGTAACAGTATGCTCACTGTACATGAGCCATTATCTTTAATAAACTGGTAACAGTATGCTCACTGTACATACCTCCAGACCACGGGCTCTCCAGTATGGAGTTTGAAACATTAGTTGATCAGCTGCCAGAGCCGTATCTGCTAGTTGGGGCTTGTAATGCTCACCACCCACTCTGGGGTTCTGCACGCACGGATGCTAGAGGACGCCTCGTTGAAAAGTTTCTGCTATCATCTGGAGCATGCATACTTAACAAGAAAGACCCAACATATTATAACACAACACATGCCACGTACTCCTGCACAGATCTCGCCAGAGCCTCTCCAGTTCTGTTTCCAGCACTCCAGTGGAAGGTCATTAATAACCTGTACGGAAGTGACCACTTTCCAGTGAGCCTCAAGCTTGTAGACAATAAACAAGACAACACTCCATGCCCACAAAAGTTCAAGGAGGAGGCCGCAGACTGGAAAAAATTCAAAGAGCTCTCTGAGTGTCACTATACACTTATAGACAACCTTGCTATTGATGAAGCTGCTGAGACTCTGACCACCCCTATAATTGAAGCTGCGCTGACGTCCATCCCCCTGACTTCTTCTAGTAGGGTTGCTAAGCCAAAACCTTGGTGGAATGATGATTGCAGGTGGGCCCGTAAGGAACAGAATAAGGCATGGGGTGTGACATTTACGAAGGTGGTTCAAACATAATATCCAACAACGGGATCGGTGCTCCGTTGTGCGGGGCTAATCCCAACAACGTGACATTTGCGCAGGAGGTTCAAACACGTTTTGCAACTGCTCTCCGGCGGCGGCGGCGGCGGCGCGCTGCGAGGTATACGCCGCCGGGCGTTCGCTGATCACGCGAACACTTCTGGAGATGCTGCAGAAATCACCGTGACTGAGGTGACTGCAGCTTGTGGTCCGTACTTGTTTATCAATCTGCCGCGAGAACAGCACTAAAGATGTTAGACCCTGTCTACCATCTTGGCCTTCGTCTGGCTACAGGCGCTTTCCGAACAAGCCCTGTTTTAAGCCTGTATGTGGAAGCCAATCAGTGGTCTCTTGAAACACAGCGGAAGTACACTGGGTTGAATTATGCTCTAAAAGTGACATCCTTGACCGGACACCCGACCAGCACTCTAGGTAACCAGGCAATCAAGCTTTTTGAAAAGCGACCTGCCATGGCTGAGCCATTCCTTCTGTCGGTGAGGGCACTGGCCGCTCGCCTGGGAATATCCTTCACTGACGCTCAGAAAACCAGCTTTGCTGACTTTGTCCCTCCATGAGATCTCTGCCCTATCTCTAATGATCTCTTTTTTATGAAGATTGACAAAAGAACCGCTCCAAAGGAATTAATTATGCAGCATTTTTTGTTTTTGCAGAACAAGTACAGAGCATCTGAGTTCTACACAGATGCGTCCAAGTCAGCTCGTGCAGTATCATGTGCTGTACATGGTCCCAACTTTTCCACGTCAAAGACTATGCCTGAAGCCACATCTATATTCACTGCTGAAACACGCGGCCTTGTATTGGCTGTAGAATATATTATTGAGAACAATGTCCAAAAGTCAGTGATATTCACTGATTCTCAAAGTGCTGTGCAGGCTTTAGCGTCAGGAAAATTACAAAAAAATCCAGTCTTTAATCAATTGCTAAAACTACTGTGCTCAGCCCACAAACAAAAACTTGAAATCACTGTCTGTTGGGTCCCAGGTCACTGCGGCATAGCCGGAAAAGAGCAAGCAGACAGGAATGCTGTAACTGCAGCTCTTCGGAGTGACCTAGATATTCAAAGCGTCCCGTACGAGGATCTTAAAGCGTACGTACGTAAGAGGCTGCGCGACCAATGGCAGGAAGATTGGAATGGGGAAACAGCAAACAAATTGCACATGGTAAAACCCAAGTTAGGTAGATCGATCTGTGAGAAACGAGACAGGATCACAGAGGTTACTCTCTGTAGACTGCGCATAGGCCATACCCATGCTACACATGCGTACCTATTGAAAGGAACAGAACAGCCACGCTGCTTGAGGTGTGGAGGGTCGCTATCAGTCATTCACGTACTGGTAGAATGCAAACTGCTTGAACCGCAAAGAAAGCTTCATTTTCCAGAATTGTGCACACGCCTGATCCCTCAACACCCATTGCTGTTTTTATCAGACGAGCCACTTTTCTCTACTAACCGTGTTTTTAAGTACCTCTCAGACGTAGATTTTTTAGGGTATGTGTCGTATCACCCGTGAGCCGAGCCACCATCGCACGCTAGAACCCGGTAGGGCCACTCATTGCTACCGCAAAGACGGTGGCAAGGGGTACACGTAGAAAATGCCTGTCATAGTGTCAAATGTTTTTACTTGGCCCTCTACACCAATTCTTGGCCCTCTACACCAACAGAAATCTGAGATACCTTTTATTATATATTCTGTACTTTATATTCTCACTTGAATAATCCTCAACATAGTACTGGCGCTCTTTGGCCGTGATGCCCTTGCACCAAGAAAACCTAACATCATCATCATCACCCGCCGGCGGCCAGCCGACTCACCTTCTCGGAGGTTCAGCGAGGCGTGTAGTAGTGCAAATTAAGCTTGCGTTTGTTAGCATCATAGGAAATTCCCCAAGAAATCGGTAAAGAGGACGCACACAGGACAGCACTTTCAATTCGATTTTTATCATAAATATATTCGCCTCAAATCACCGACAGTGGTCAAAACACAGCCTAGAGATGTTATACTATAATTTCCGCAAGTTATCCCACCATGTTTACGACTTGCATTACTTTTCGTTTACCTGAGTTATTTAGAAAAATTTCACCATCTTCCCGTAGGGGAACCCTGAGTAGCATGCGATGCAGCCATGGGGTAGACTCAAGTTCCCATTAGTTTTCAGTTTGATCGCGGCGTTGCGGGAGGAGAATGAGGGGAGTGGAACGCGCGCGCGCGTTATTTATACCGCGGAGCTACAGTGGCGCCCCCAGCGGGGTATGCAGCGGCTACAGTCGCGTCTCTAACTCTAAGCTGCTTCGCATTATCGCGCGCGGAGGCACAGTTGTTGCCATTCGTTGCGCAATCCAGCAGAGGAGAGGAACTTCGGAAAGGAGAGGAGGAATGGTGATGAGAGGAGGAATGGTGATGAGAGGAGAGGAGCGTCGGTGATGAGAGGAGGAATGCCACGCATACTACACAGGGTTCCCCTGCGGAAAGATGACGACGGTGGTTGAAGGCGAAGCTATCTCGTGATGGATTCTTTGGTTGGCCAATCCCAAGGGGCATCCTGCCACAATCATCATCAGCGGTGCGTGGTCAGGCATGTGCAGTGGGGGTGTGGACGCTGCACAACGGCGCCCACACAACGGCGGAGAGAACAGGCTCGGCCATAACCTACTTCACATCTAATATATCTGAAGTGGAAATTATTGGCGGAGAGTTTCTTAACGCAAGAAACGCAAAACACGCAAACACCAATATATAAGAAAACCTACAAAATCGCAATACCTGTCTTTTTCACGGCCCTCAAAAAACCAAGATAATTATAAAACAGCCATGACAAAGAATACAAAATACGAATAAGAATTTGTGTGAAGGCACTAACTGTGCGATGCCCTCAATGTGTGCAAAAATACATACCTGAAACGCCACCGACATAACCGTTGTATATATTTATGCAGAAACAATGGCTCAACCGGATTTTATCACTATGGCAACATAAATGAACAAATTTGTGAAAAGGAACCAACCGTGAAACACGTTATGCATATGTCAAACAAATCTGGCTATAAGAACTGAAAACGTGGGCAAATGGCGTAGAACGCTGAATATTAGTAGACAATGCTGATAACGTCCCCCTATATTTGCGGTAGTGGCGTTGACAGAATTGTGCGTGGTGCTTACTAGCCTACAACGCTATCTTGGAGACATCCCCGGCCAGGACGTAACTGTCTTTGTTTGTGGGCTACTTCTGTGTGGCAATGTCGGTATGTAAGCTGCCAAGTACACTTTCTCATACCACACCTATGTGCGTGGGTAGTGCCGTACATGTTTTCGAGCGGTTTGAGTACGTTCACAAAGATACTCAACCTTGCTCGTGTCGAGAGAAAAACGTTCCTTGAACTGAAAGGCTGAATAACTGCTTTCTAAAAAGCTTGCACTACTTTCCATTGAACAGCTTCCATATCACCAAGATCCACAATCACTGACAAGTTCTCGCCTTTCTTAACTGCCTAACAAAATCACTCCAGTGATTCTAAAATGCACTTTTGCTTTCAGCGCAATTTACAATAGAGTGTCTATGTGTTAATTAGTGAAACGATATAAAAACTCGGAGATTGTTTGTTTAAAACAAGCTAATTCGACTACCGGCTTCATTTTTAGCAAGTGACCTATGTGCCACAAGTTTTCTATCGGGTTTGAAGCAATTGTAATATATTTTCACATGTTACACCTCCTCACATTCATTCTAGATATGGGGTGTAGTTGTAGAATCTTATTCCTCTAAGCTTTTTTTTAATTACAAAGTGATCAAGCCCCAATAAAATTTACAAGCAGTTTTCATGGGAAAGCCGTACGTTATTTAACATTCGTACCGTAAGCTTCGAATTTTCGCAAAACTGCTGACTTCAAGTTTTCTAGCGCGCGAAGCATATTGTAGCATTGAATTCCCGCATTAAGGGCAGTAGCAGGTGACATAGGGACTTTTTCGCTAAAGGACGGCACTACTCTTAAGAAAGCTAGTCAAAGCACATTTTGAATTCTATTTTCATGTCTGACTCCGCCTCTAGTCGGCCCTGAGACTTCTTCTTTGAACGAGTGAATAAATGCCCCGCAGACTGGCTGCGTCAGCATATATTCACCTCTATACCATGCAGTCGGGGCCTCCACCAGGATAGCACCAAAGCCACTGTTACCATACTCTATCCAGATGTCCCTGTCGCTAGTATCGTAGAAGTACAATAAGACTGGGGCTGTTTGCCCTCAGCTACGTAGTTCATTGAATGCTGTTTGCTCCTCTGTAGTCAAGACTTAGGATACGTAGCATTTCTTAAGGCGACTGAGTGGCTCCACAATCCCGGAGATCCCTTGCACAAAGCACCAGTAAGAGACGTAGAAGACAACGAAGCGTCAGACATTATTATTTTAGTTGGCATGGGGAAGCAGCTCCCAAAAACCGTTTTATTCGGGATCGGGGTGGAATTCTTGGGAATTTCAACGTGTCGAAAGAAAATGTTATTGCCGTAATTGAAGGCGCCATTTTCATACGCAAGCTTTTATTAGAAAAATCGAATGACTCATGGGGCGCTTTATAACACTGTAAGATGTTTTTGAACAAGTAGGAAACACTATCACGTTGCTGGGTAAACGAGGCACGTCTGGCACATTAGTCCACCAAGCACGTTATCCATGATTCGCTGGATGGTCGCCGGGGCAAAACAGTGGCCGAATAAGGAGGGCTCTATATTTGTAGAGACCATTGCGCGTTAGAAAACATGTTTTTGTCCGGGCTTTTTCTTCAATGTCTTGCTTGGTAACAGCGCAAATAAAACAGGACACAAAAAGAAGAAGGAACGGACACAGCGCTGACAATGTACCAACTCACTTAAGCAAGACAATGTACAAGCAAGACAATGTACCAACTCGCCCAGTCGTCTGTTTTGGGTTTTTCTTCAACTTCGATTTGCCAATAGCCGAAGTTTTATTATATGGATGAGAAGCATTTTTAATAACTTAAATACCATAACGTGTCATCTATTCCCAGAAGGAGAAAAACATCTCATTAATTACACTGTTGAATCTACTGTAGTCGACGCAGAAGCGAGGCCTTTTGTCCTTTTTTCTCCGAAGCACTGCTGGTAACGCTCATGCACTTTTAGGCGGTTGAATAACGTCTTCGTGGTGCATCTCCTCTTCTTTTGTTTGGATGGCCTACCTCTCTTTGGGCTGAACCCTGTAGAGTGGATGCTGCTTAGGTCTGGTGGAATTATCTGTCAAGATGCGATGCTTAACGGTGGGAGCCTGACGCAGCGTGGAGGTCATGGCGGAGCTGTCGGCGAAGTCCTCTACCAGAGGTTAACAGCTACCTCATTTGGTTTCGAGAGTTCTGGGTTACTTTTCCCACGTAATCCAATGAGCTGTAAGTGTAATAGGTGGCGCCGTGCTACATGCGATCAGGTGAGGGACATCGGCGACTTACTCAATGAAGCCGATGGCGATGCCATTCCCTAGATGTCAACGCTCATCGCAAAAATTAGTGGCAACAACTGGCGTGCTTCAGGCTAACCAATTCTCTTGTAAGAGACACAGCTTTCTACAGCGGTATTGAACGTTACGATCGGCGATACCGACAAAGTTATCAAATGTGTTGTTTTAATGTTAATAAACAAGCTAACACGGGCTGCTAGCGTGACACCGTTGTCCACAGTGCATAGTGCCCCGTCACTCAGGTCATCAAAGTGACTCGCTATAGCATTCTTTATTGAGTAGCTAATTCCGGGCTTTTTGCTGTTAAATACCCCGCCTTTTGTTCAAATGAAGTCATGCCAAGACTTCAAACGCACGACCAGTTAGGGAGCCCGACTAAGCAGGTACCGTATGTGAGGCAATGTTTTTAGATGCTAAGCATTTCATGCTCGGGGCGGTGTCCCTCCCTCCCTCGTTGTCGTTTTTCGCCGTCCGCACTCAACTGCGCAGGCGCGTCTCTTCAGCCCCGTCAGCGTTTGGCCTGATGTCAGCGCAGTCCACTATAAAAAGAAATAGTTAGGCGGCGCCCAGATTCGATCCCACGACTCTCTGGCCGCAACGGGAGTTACGTGGCGCTCTTCCCACTGCGCTACAAACCGAGACGGGAGCATGTGCTACGAACGCGTCTGATGTCATTAACTCATTCAAACTACGTCAAGAAGCCACTTGTACAACGAAGGCACACGAAGCTGAACGTCAACGCAAATGACGAACTGAAAACTAATAAGAACTTCAGTCGACCCCATGGCTGCTTCGCATACTACTGAGGGTTTCCCTATGGGAAGATGTACTTTTTTTGTATTTCCTTGAGGGTCACTGTAAGGTTTTGGCTAATTTCCTTAGAGAAGACGCGAAGGTTTCGTTTACAACCGAATGCTCCGCACCTGTGTCAGCCAAAGGTGTTGTCGCACTGCCGTCGATATACACGAGCACATCACAGGTATTACGTGTAGGATTCTTTTTATGTTTCGGCAGCTCTTCGTCGTTGTCGTGGTCATCCTCGGTGGAATTTATTTATTTATTTATTTATATAATACTGCGGGCACGAGGTCCAAGCAGGGTGGGCAAAACAAGTGAGCACCGTTCAACAGCAATACACCACTTTATGGCAGCACATTTGTGGTGGCTAGGTCTTTCCACTCAATTGAGCATGTCGCCAGACTTTTACGTCAGCAACCTCGCCTTCGAGGTCGGAGGTCTCAGTTTTCGGGCGTTCAGGAATAGTGGAGAGAGGGTCGGCCGTGTCTGTGGAGAACCATGGGCTAGGGTACTTGGGCCACCCAAGGTACGGCATCCGGGACTCAGAGCATTTAGTCAAAAGGATGCTTTGGCGTTGGCTGGCTGGTCCGCGATCCCTGGTGATCATTGCCCGTTCTGCGGGCAGGTGTATCAGGCGCGAACCCACGGAGACAAGCACAGCAAAATGGGCAGGTGTGGTAGATATGCTCTGCACTTCCGCAGTGGAAGCAGGGAGGCCTGTAGTCAAGTGTGTGCCACACATCGCTCTTCGGCGGCCTGTTTCCGTCGGGAAGGGTGCACTGCATCGTGTCAGTTCCAGGGTAGCTTGTTGTTGTACGGTGGCGACTGTAGAACGGACGCAGTAGGCGGTTTGCCACAGGCCTGCTGCTAAAGGCATGCAGTTAATCGTGCCGCAACACGTCAATTTTTGCTGACGTCCACAATGTTTTTCTTACCCCCTCCCTCACTATTTTTGCAATGGACACCAAAATTGGTGACGCAGGTTCCTGCTCCTGTCTCTGGAGCTCCTCTAGGGACACTTTGCCTCCCGATCTCTTGAAGGCCAGGGCTTTGGTTACAGAGGACAAGACGATTTCGTAGCACTTGTACTGCTGCGACCTTCGGTCTAACGGCTTTGTAAATCTCGCAGCCTCGCTGGTGAAATGAGCAACTGTTCTCGGGGCCTCTATATTAGCCCGGCAAAAATGTCTTGCTTGACCCCGCGCTTGAGGTGTCGTAACGCCTTGCCGTCTGTCATGGCCGTGTCTGTACGTCTAAAAAGACCGGACATACAACAGACGTACATGGCGACACTCTGGTTCTGGAATTTCCTCCTGGCTGGAAGACCAGTTTTACTCTTTCGTTGCGTCCACGGCTTGTGTAACTCGCTAGTAGCCACTGGCGAAACTTTTCAAACCAAGCTCACGCGTATTGTTGGATAGGAAATTAAACATATCGCAAGTTACGGTGGCTGTCCTGGCCAATGAATGCGGCACGTCTCACTTAACCCAGCCAGCTTTCCACGTTTTAATAACTATCACCGTGAAATCTTTTGGTGAACGTGCTTGTTCACCAACGTACTGAAGACAGCTTCAGTCATGTTTCCGTTCACAGTGCCGGAGTTGCGTCTTTTAATTTGGTTCCCACTCAGGTAGTGGAGTGCGCTCCGCCACCACTCTAGCAGGTGATAGCAGGGCTGCTCGTGAAGAGGCCACACCTCCACATGAAGCGGCCTCGACGATTGCGGTATCATGTACCCAATACCTCAACCACTTAGGTAACAGTGAACTCATACGTTGAGAGCTGTAGCAGGTGCAATTTTCCCTAATATGTCGGTCCTCAAATGATCAAAAATACTGAACTTCCATTTTATATACAGGCTATTCCGCCTGAACCTACCAAAACTTAAGTCTCAATAGATGCGGCTCGCTGCAAGTGAAACGCCCACAATATTGCCCATGCGAATGCGGAGGACGTACGGCCTTTCGGGAGCAGAATCGCGACAAGAAATAAAGAAACGGCTAAAATCTCCGACACAGAAAAGGGAAAGCAGCACCCGAGCACCCCCGACAAGTTCGGATCCACTTTATATAAACTAGCACATCAGCGAAACTGTCGTTGTGGTACCGGCTTCCTCCTTCTATGCTCTCACCTCCTCTTTCGTGCTAAACCTCCTGCATTGTGCATCATTTGCATGTTGCAGCGCACGTTGTCCTGCGGTTCCTCTAGTTTAGCATAAATGAGAGACACTGGGTTGTGGATGGGTTCACAAATGGTAAGCAAGGTCGTGGCTTTCTACCACAAAAAGGCTCCCAAAAAAGGGGATCGGTGTGAATGTGCAATGTAGCTTATAACTTTGTGGACGGCACAGAGGCAAACCCGAAGCGCTGATTGTGGCATGGCTGAACATACAGGTCACTTTTGCAAGCGGGGGAAGGATGCAGAATTGAAAATTTATTTTCTTCCTCTATAGGGTGCATTCGTAGGTACACTTTTGCTGCGTTTAAATCGTAAGCTCTATTTTGCCGCAAGTATCAGTGCACGAAAGCTGAAATGAATCGTACGTTGTTGGCGTTACGCACGTGCAAGTGCACAAGACTAACGTGCTGCTAATTGCCGCACGCCGTAAAGGAACAGCGCCTACCCATTCACGACCATGCCCAAAAATGCTTGAAAACCAAAGCGAACAGCTCGTACAGTGCTTTAAAAGCAAGGAACGTGGTTTTTTTTTAACTGGCTGGTGCTCTTTATAGTTTTTTTATTTGCGCGATGCAGGCACGAGTCTTTCTTCTTTTCGCCAGCCAGGTCAGAACTGGACTGTCACCGTGCTTTCGCGTATTTATTGGACTTACGCCACCTCGTTTCTTTAGGCCGTGATACCTGCTTTGGCGATACGATGTCGGCACGCTCTTGCAATGTGCCTAATCGTGTAGCTGTGGCCCATTGCAGCCACTCTTTGTTCCTCTTCCCCCATCCACAATGGTGGTGGTAGAAATTTCATTCACCCAAAGCTGAAAAGAAACAGATGTTGGTTGGGAGCACTGGTACACAACAGTCTTCTAGTTGGCAGCCCTTGGGCACTCGCAGTGAGTTCGGCCAGCTGGAAAACACAATCTTACACTTCTGGGTCGGAGCTAAGCAGTGTGGCCTCCCATCGCTTCATCGTATTAAGAGACACGAAAACAGTACGGTGGAAAGGAATTGGCTGGCAAGGCGAGGGCCAATATTCTGGTAGAGCGAAGCGAGGGGCGCACCGCACTAGGTGCAGTTGTGGGAGTATCGTGCTGGGAAGCGATCATTCTTCTGTACGCGCCATGTCTGCGATAGAGAAGGAAGCCTCCCAAGCTATCCCGTGATAACGCAAGCGGGCAGGCATACGGGGTCCGGAGGTAAAGAGACCCGACCAGAATGCTCTTGCGCGTACTCTGGATTAGTCCTGTCAGATTCCTTCTTTGTAAGTACCATCAGAGGTCTTCTCATTTGATGGTTCGCCTATCTGCCGATGCCGTGAAAAGATACCTCAGAGGAATAGAAAGAAGCATCGAAGGCTGGGTAAACAAAACACTAAAAGCAAATCCTGGTTGAGGCGCCTCTAACATATCTAAATCATGCCACATCAATTTTTTTACGGCTACAGCACCTATACCGCATCTTTTTTTATGTTGGATGCACGAACTCCTATCAAAGGTGTAATTGCTGCTATGGCGGCCACGAAATTGTTGATGACACATCGGAGGAACGTTGGGGAGGTGCAGAAGGAGTGGGGTATGTTCTATTTTGATGTGTGACCTAACAGCGCCCCTGAAAGCGTAACGTCACCACATTGTACACGCAGCTTCTTTTATCGATCGTGAATTTCACGGACCGGTCGTCAACTCTATTAAGGATGTTGGCGTCAACCTATCCATCACTATAGAAATTAGAATATGTCAACGGGGCATAATAGTAATTACGAGAGAGAGAAGTGAACTGGCACTCAATAAATGGGGATGACTCTTTCTTGTTCAAATCGTAAGCGAGAGCAGCATGTATGTCCCGCGCTATTCGACTCACGCTCGCCAACAGTGGTGGCCATACACAGTGATGTGGTTCGCCGCAGATCTTAAGCTATCATCCAATAACTCATTTCATTCCGTCGAACAGTTCGATTATTCAAAATACACTGAACGTTAAACTTGCAGGATCCACGACAAAAATTTGTGCCCATCATGTAAATACCGTTTGTGTACACCAAAGCGTGACAAAATGTTAAAAACAGAATAGCACTTACCTTGCAGGTTTATTAGACTTCGCTGGCGCCACCAAAATGTTGCTCGTTTTAATTCATTTCAAATGTGCTTTTCAATTTCACATTTTCTTGAACTCAAGTGCGCATGCAGCCACAAGGTTTAACAGCCGTTAGAAGCTGTGGTATGTTCCCAAAAAATGATTTTTGTCTGTGACAGCGCCTGGTCTAAACATTTGGTTTCTTTTGGTTATGTGTCCATAAACACAAATAAAATTCCACAAATTAGGAATGTGGCGTAAAATACAAAAAAATATGCTGCTATTTGCGGTAGTTGCGTCACAGTTTGAAGACTCTGGATTATGACTACGATGAGGACAAGTGCCACTGCAGTGAAAAAAACAAATCTTTTAGTCGGTAACGCCTAGGAGCTTTGCTTTCAAGTGCTGAATGCCGGACCGTTTTTCAAATTTTTGGATTTTAACACGCCATTGCTTCTCCTGGGTTATAAGTCGTGCCATAGTTATGAGTCGCGGTGAACATATGCGTTGAGATGCTGAGGGTTTGTTTCCCAAAGCGAGACTCTCTGTAGCTATGAAGAAGGGTTCCGTTTGGGGGAAAATACGATTAAAATAAACTGGTCTAAAAACACGTGCCGCTTTGGATGAACCAAAATGAGATGATTGTATCCAGATTGCGCCTAAAATTTTGGAGTGTTTAAATGTTTCCACGCGAGAGACGCTTGCCAATCTTCTAAAAAACGTTTCCTGCGAATTCCGCGGATCGGCTCTGAACAGGTCCTTCTAGACCCGCTTCTGCTTATCTGTTTTTTATCCTGGAATTCGTGCGGTTGTCAGCTTGCCTCTCCTTGAAAACCAGGATGTTTAAGGTGCCTTATACGCTGCTCTGATGGCGGTGTTTGTTGAGTTTCCTTCGATTTACGCAGATTTGTCGTACGGTAGGCTCTGCGATATCCTGCTCAGGATAAGTGGCAGCATGATTGATCGTTTCTTTCGCGTTCCTACCCTTCTTTTGCTTAAGCGCTTGATGATGTTGACAAACGGTAAAAGATTTTGTTTTTCAGTCATTGGAGAACCATTCTAGCGCTTGTCAGTTTAGCCATGCAGAACTTTTTTACGTTGCTCTTCTCTAACAGGACACACGTGCCTATTGTAGGGTTATTAGTACTTAGCTGCTGGGCGTCATCTGCCATTTTCAAAACAAAACTTCAAGCTAAGCCAGCAACGCTGAAATATTCAAAATGCTTTATATATTTGTGCCATTGCACGCTATTTGGCAGCTTTTAATTTAGTTTGTTTTGGGCTCTTTTATTTTAAGACACCTACGTAAACCCTTTGACGCCGAGTGGTGCTCAGGAGCAACAAGTCAAAGAATACACTTTTTGCTCGCAATTCAAGGTTCTTTCGACATTTAATGCCATCTTTCGACAGGCACAGGTTCCCGGACCTAAAAAATTAAAGAAGAGAGAGCAGCATGTACTTCTGTGTACTAACAAAATATTTACGGTTGTCAACTCGCATCGAACACGGATGGCTTTTTGGGCTAGTTACAGACAACCGAAATTGTGGTATTTCGTTGTTATAAATGATAGCAATACAAACTTTACCTTACTTTCATTCCTTGAGCCATAATTCATGGTGCTCGACGTAGCTTTCTTGTTTAAGTGATATATAGGCAGTCAGTGTTCACCAGGCTCCGGCGGCGAAGGGCTTCACTGGGCGCAGCGACAAAGCACACGCACGAGCGAAAAGATAAGATCAAGAACATTACATAGAAAATCAAATCAGGATAGCTGATTCCTTATGTGGTAGCCACGGTATTTTTGACTTTCTTGTAGTTTTTGGCTTCATTGTTAGATTTTTTTTCCGACAGCACGAGTCATACTGATGGCACAGTGAAGAACGACTACCACTGATTTGACAGCCAAAAGAGAGAGTGAAAGTCGGCGTTTCAGGCGTCATTGGGGAAAAGATTTTGAATTACCCTCACAGTGTTTTTTGGAGTTGAATTCACCCGTTCGCAATACAGAAATTTATTGGCAAGGTGACCACATTCGCGAGTTACAATCTTGTTCACGTAGTAAGGCCCTGAACGCTCACACTAAGCCTCCCATAAATATCCAGTAGACGCGACCTGGTACTAGCCTCGAATTCATGAGTACAGGAAAGATGCTTTGAACCAGGCCAGCATTCTTCCGACAACCAGTTTTGCATACTGGATTCTGCGCAGAGCAAGAAGCCAATGTTGTTAGCAGCTCCTCTTTAACGACATGTTTATTTCACCTACATGTCCCATTGATGTATCTTATTCCTTCTTAGACGAAATGTGTGATTGCCCGACATGTGTATAACCCGAATTGTACGTGTTATCTCATCTAACCCATACAAAGCCTAAGGCAGCTCACCCTAAAGTAGTAATAAAAATATATCAGAAACGTTTTTGGGTCGTACGTCTGCAGTTTTGTGGTTTTGAGCGAAATTTAGAGGAAGCAATATAAAAACGATGCTAGAATTTACCAAAAAATGTGACATTTTTGCAGTGCTAATGGCGTGTACTGGCTTATGCTGCCCATCAGAGCTTTCATATAAACCTGTAAGTACTTGAAACCGTACTTCCACGAAAAATTAGTTTGAATTTTTTCTCTAAATGTTACTGAAGTGAAGTTCACAAATGTGCCTAAAATGCCTGTGGTTTTTGTTAAACTAAATGGATATGCTTATTTTGTTTATTTATGACGCAATTGTCAATGAATAAAATTATTGTCATTGCGATAAATAAATTGCTTTACAAATTTTTCGGAGTTTGAAAAGAGATTTGGAAGTCCATCTGTGCATTAAGGAGCATACATCGCCTTTCCCCAAAAAGATACAAAGACAATATTTCGCACTGTTTGGCATGTATTGGTAAAGCTTTCTTTAGTCGATTCTCTGACGATAGAGAAACAGAAAAATAATGTTTTGAGCTGGGCAGCGTGGTTAGAATCACGTTGTGTAGAGATTACGGAGCCAAACAGTTATGTACTCCAGAAGTGGAGACCGCGAATGATGTGGGGCTAAAAACATTGTACACAGATGATTCGTATATGTGGGGTAGTAGAATAATAAAACATGATGCCATACTTTCTCTCCTAAAGTGAGAAGATACAGCTGGAGGACGTTTTCCTGAAAAACCTGGCAATAACATGATACTTTTTAAAAATTCTTCTCTTAGCAGTGTCGGCTGAACTCATTCCTGATGGTGTTCCCGATAATGAGCTTCCCACCTTTACCTGGGTGATAATGGGTTCTGTACATGCCTCTCATACTTTGATCAGGAGCACTACGTAAATGGCAATAAAATATGCGTTGGGCAAATTTTACATACTGAATGGGAGGATTAGCGCAACGAAGATGAGGACGGTGAAAACAACTGAGTTTATTTCGAACAGTGCAACCATATGTACGACAGCCTTACACCAAGCATTAGGAAAAAAAAAAGAAACCATGGCACATTGTGAAAGTGCATATATCCGCAAAACGTTTTTAGAACACCTAATTCCTAATCATAGATAGAAAGTGACTTCCCAATAATGCTCCTGGTTCAACTTCACAACTTCAGAACTTCACAAGAAGAAGATGAAGGTTCTTCTTTACTCTTCACTTTTGCAGCAATCAGATAAATGCGAAGGAAGTTCTTGTTAACGGCAAGTGTGGCTTTCTTTTTTACCGTTCCAGTGGTCATAGCTGCTAACCCTCCTTCCTTGTCGCTCTGTAGGAGCATTGATTAGTTGTTTATGTTCACGATATAGTAGACCACGCCATCTGACCGGTGACTTCGATTTTCTGCCTGTGAGAGGGTACCGCGAATAGTGTTGACGACGGTGAATAGACACCCTTCGCTGTATTCGTTCATAGCTTTCCTTACCACTCCTATACTCAAAGAACGCAGTTCGCGGGATGGCATCCTCTTCTAGAAGCAGTACTTTCGCCTTGAAGAATGCCACCTATCCCGTCGGGGTCTTGGGACTCACCGATTACATTTAAATTTCCCTCCAAACCCACTTTTTTCCATTTGGCTTCGGCAAGGGAACTTTATTGCGCGTCATTGAAATTATATTGTGTCGGCGGCAAGACGTCGGTCGAACTGATGACAATAGTTTGCAATTGGTTCAGGGTCCTAAGCGATGCAAAGGACTGGCAGCCAGTCGTAAGGCCACCAAACCTGGCGCCTTAATTTTGCGCCTAGGTTCATACACAGCCGCTTCACGCGCCCAAAGGAAAGCTTCACACTTCCGAACAACGCGGCAATCATCGGAGGGACCAAACCTTTGTTAATAGAAAACGCCATTAGTGGGGCACGGCAGTCCGCCCAAGCGTAGTGGTTTTGGGTTCTCCACCCTTTGGTATAGCTTTGGACATGGTCAAGTTGGTTGGATTAGGGCGAAATGTTAAGGTAATGTGATACGCTTCAGAGTAAATACTTCCTGACATTTTATATCGAGATTTGTGTGTTTATATCGAGATACATTTTTATCAAGATACACTGCGGGGGTTGGAGATTCTTCGCTGTTGCGAACCCTTGTGGCAATAGAAAGCATAGGAAGCACAGGCCTAGGATTAGTAGCCATTCTTCGCATTTTTAGGGAAGTGGGAGTAGCAGCGAGATAAGCAATATAATAGTTCGCGTGCTTATTGCCCGGCGGCCTCGTTTCATCCTGACTGGGCTTCTACGTGGTCATGTGAGCATTGCCTACTGCATATGGAACACTTTTTGGGCAGCCTGAGGTTATTACGCCTGTATCCGGCAGCTTATTTGTCTTTTTAAAGTCTTCTATAAAGATTGCTCTTCAAATTGATGGCTAGGCTATGCGTGTTGCCAAAACAATTGGCTCCAATTTCCTTTTCGGTTCCAATGTGTAGGAGGTTCATGCAGTAACAAAGGTATCCGCGGTAGTTTACACCAAACATCGTTACTTTCCGACATCGGTATAGTCTGACTTCAGTGTATGTATCAATGTTATAGGTTTAGAATGTCCCTCAAAGAACTTTCATTTTCGTTGGTAGCCTGTTCTTGCGAAAGTGTTTTGGAATGGGAATAATAACAAAAAGTCACTTGTTAGGGAACAAGTTTACATTTAGGCATCCAGTGGTTTTGTATTCAGAAGATTTGCGAAATTTCACAGGATAGCCCATTCACATTTGCTTACTTGGGAGCTCTCTTAATGCTATCAGAATGATGTGTTTGACTCCCTAAAATGTGTTTGACTCCCTAAAAGTTATTATGTAGAGCCAGGTTTAACACTTGAGACACGGAAGCTGTGAAAATTCAGATGTTGAGGGCTGCCTCTGACGGTGTTTATCTGGCTAACTTGAATGTCAATATAGGGTACGGCGGATGATACAATATCTTATTCATGACTCTGGCCTGCAGGAGTCGTTTGTTGTGGTATTTTAATCTTGCTCTTTACGGTATTACACGTTTTAAAATATGGACTACTTAGTTAATGAATCCTTATTTTTGTGGAATCTGTGATACGGCCTGGCGCTTCTCTATTGGGCCATGCGGAAAATTTCTACGTGCATACTAACTAAAAGACAAACTTACCCGTTTTAAAGTTCTCACGTGAAGCCATCATCGTTTGCACTACCGAGCTTGCGGCAGTGAAAGGGCCGTATTTGATTTCAGTAGTAATTTAAATGTTTCTGAAATAAATGCGATACTTTGGGCTTCATTTTCTATTTGAACACATCTAGTTTGTTCCCCATCATTATCTAGGCAATCCTCGGTTTCTGTGGGGCTGACGTCAAATCTTGGCCTACATTTTTCTTAGTTCACCTACTGTTGGCGCCCGACTCAACTTTGGTGTGGTGCCAAATTGGTGTGATGGTGTTACTAGCGCACCCGGCTGGTGACTGTGACTTCCGAACATGCTAACACCAACAAAACTTTGAACCAACTTCACTGCGTTAATGCTGAGAGTGCTGATAACACATTACAATTCAATAATCTCAGCCATAGCATAATTGCCCGTATCCATATATAGCTGGCGCTGAACGTGTCCGTAGTTCAGACAAGCCGTTGCATCGGGCTGCCTCCCCTGTAGATTCCTGGTGGTAACGATGACGGTATTTGCGCAAACGTATCATCAGCGCAGCTGATAGCGGACGGCTAACTTCCTCGAACTAGAGATATTACCCCAACAAAGCTATCGTGTTAAAATGTACATCAGTATATTGGGGTCATGTCACTCTGCCTGCACGTCAATACTTGACTGCTGTCGACTGTAAAATCGCTGCTCTTGAGAAGCATGCTAATGAGACTAGCAACCGTAGCGCCATTCTTGACCTTACTTCCACCCACAAACTTGAAGAATAAAACTTCAAGTTTTCTAGCAAAATTGGCTCATAAGTGCCATCTTACAATCAAGGTCTTTGATTGTAGGGTGCCACTCCGCTGTGTTTCAGAATGTATGCAAGGAATGCCAGCCAGATGTTACCTTCGTCATATACCCGATGCCATTTTCGCTGGGCAATTCTGGATCACTATACAGTAGTTCCAGTAATTCCAATTTCCAGTCTGCCAACTACTGCATCCTTAAAAAACAAATAAACAAAATTATGCCTTCAAAAGTAACAGCTATGAATTCTTGTCTCGTCAGGTGTGTCATCATAGCCTTGTTTTTTTAAGGGCGGCGTCACTTCTCTGGAAGGAGCGGAACCCAAAGAGTCATAGGGGGATAATATGTAGACGACCTACGTAGGCATACAGATGCTGCAGATTAAATTTCTGCGGAAAAAATTTAAGAAACACCGAACATACAAATACATTTATTGCTTAGTGTGGAATACAGTAACAACCAACGTAAAAAAAACAACCTCAATAATATTTTCTTACCCACATCACCTTGTAATATTTACACTATTTTAATAACCGCCAAACAATTATCCACCCGAGTACACCAACCCTCAAAAATACCCTTGCACAGTTATTGACCACAATTTGCCATTGCAAGATAGTGTAAACACCCCCTGCCTAAAGCTACCTTCCGGCTTTTAGTCATTCTTAAAAGCGAGACATAATTCGTATCAGGAAATATTAAGCATTTTGCACAATTTACTGGTTTCCTCTCATTTCGCCGACTGCATAGCTTGATGTAGTGGCACTTACATTACGCACATTGAAGCTCTAAGATAACTACAAGACCACTTCTAAAATTTACAGAACGAAAATAAATTATTTTCCTTCACGTCTGTGAAGAAGGATGACCTGCAAAGCTGGACGCAGCACTCGGTTGAAGGATCCAAGCTTTCTTCTTGCAGAGAAGCATAAAGCGGCCTGTGTCCCTCCCGTGTCATAAGCACCTAATTGTTAAGACACAAACTCAATCCGCTCTACCCATAAGGACTCTGGACAGGTCCCGCCCGGCCGTTTAATGTCCGCGTTTGAACCTCGCACCAGCACAACGGACATGTCATACAATATTACAGGCATAAAACCTATAGATGTCCGTGTACGCCACCCCCCTCTTCCCTTCCACTATTCTCCACTACAAACATCCGCACGCATAAACGGGCTACCGGTCATATGCGCGTGCTTATAAGTGAATGGCGGCGCCAACAGTTTTTTATTTTTTTTTGTGCCTGTTCACGCTTGTGTTCCGGCTAGCGCTTCAATTCTTGCTCTTCTTCCTACAAACGAACGACATGCATCCGTGCCATAACGATTTAAAACCTGGAAGCCCTTGAGCTCTATTTTCTCGTGCAAACATGTTGTAGTCCGTTCCCCTTCCCCTTGTAGGGTGTCTGCGTAGCCCAGCAACCCCCACCCGAACCACTTGATTAAGCAGAACAGCCGACTAAGCGCAAAGAACCATGTTATTTCGACATCTAAATATCCCACCAGCACAATCGGCATTTTATTAGTAGCGGCATGAATACTGCCTGTGCATGTGCGCCCCTTTTTTTCACCGGCAAACCGCGCCCGCATAAAACGGTAACTGGTGATAGCGCATATTTGGCGTGAAAGACACCGACGAAAATTTCCCTCTGAAGGCCTTCCAAGCTGAAACGAAATATGGCCTCACATCGTCGTTCCAACTGGGCAAGTTTGACTTCAACCGGGAGAGATTTGCAGCTGCTTGACGAAGTGGAATTTTAGCGCAAACGGTGACGGCAGGTTTCCGTCGTTTTAGGGGCCAGCCCTTTGGCAGCCGCTACCTGGGCTTCGTGGGAGCAGCATTTCTTTAAATCCGCGAAACAGAGTGAGCGAACCCAGCAGCGACAAAAGAAAGAAAAAGGAAAGCGATGTCTAGGGAAGGGTGAGGTTGAATAATACATATGCGGCTACGGCTTCATCTCTCTGACTGCTTTTCGCTCAGACGTCCCATGCATCGCCACCAAGCAGCGCGATTTTCCTGACACGTTCCCGAGATGCTGTTCCATTGTCCGCTAATCCAAACCGTGTGACATTAACGAGGGTTGTTCAAACACGATATCCAACTACGTGCTTGGTGCTCCGTTGTGCGGGGCTAATCCGAACAACGTGACATTTGCGCAGTTGCTTCAAACACGTTTTGCAACTGCTCTCCGGCGGCGGCGGCGCGCTGCGAGGTAGCAGCAGAGTAGCGCACGCCGCCGGGCATTCGCTGATCACGCGAACACTTCCGAAGATGCAGCAGAAATCACCGTGACTGAGAAGACTGCAGCTTGTGCTCCGTACAAATTTCATCTTAAGGAGTATAGTAATCTTCAGTGCATTTTTTACGCCCATCCGCGCTTCTGTTTATTTTTCGTAATCATCTGGTAACCGCACTACCACCTTGAGCTTCCGACTGCGCAACTTGCCAAAGTGGCATCGGTGGAGGCAAGGAGGAAAATAGTGTAGAACTAAGTGTCAGCGGTGGCGAGGAGGAGCCTCAGAGCGGCGCCGAGTAAATCGGTGACAGCTCAATAAAAACTGGTGGGGTTAGACATATACTGCTTCGCAGGAAATCTACGATATTACAAGACATCTACCTTTTGATATAGCTTTCGAAAACAGGCATCGTCATCGTGGATATTCAATGAGTCAATGAACCAATAAATCAGTAATATAATGCCGAGGAAAAACCAGATGGTCTTGGTAGTGGCGCATGTTTTGACACAATAAAGGGTGCTGAAGCAACAAACAGGAGATGAAGCGATACATAAGCACAAAAACAAACATACGAACATCCAAGAGGGATTAAAGGTGCAACAAAATAAAGTTGAGGAAAGTGAGAAAGTAAGTTAAAACGTTTCAAAATTATGAATTGAAAAACAACATAGAACAATGGAATGAAAAACAATGAGATAAGCACTGTACACCGAAAACTTATAAACAATCAAACGTTATAGCTAACAATCTCGCTACAATGAAGAAAAAACAAGCTTGCACAAACGCAGGAAAAGCCAGTAACAATTAGCTTTCCTATATACAGTACCCTAACTTCACCAGCCTAGTATTTGTCAATGAATGGGGCATTACTCCGCGACTTGAACAGAGCATTCACTATTTGTGTTCTTAAAGGCTTTCTTGCTGCTCGGCCTGTCAGTGCCTGCTCCATAGGCCCACCTCCAAGCGGGCCAGTGACAACTGCAACGCCCGCACACCCCTGGACACTGCCACCAATTTTGGGCATGAAGCTGTTCCACTTCGGGCAAGATCTTCGGGCAAGATAAAGATGGCGCGCCCCATATAAGCTGCTTCCTGCTGACTGCATGCTGGAGCAACACACCGAGACTAGAATGGAGTATTCCCCGTATGTGTTCCTTCCGGCTTTCTTGCTAAAATCCTCTCTGCGCTGCTACTGTCATGGGCTCAGTTCTCAGCGGGCCAGTGAGAAAGGAAGGGCCGCTTATTGCTGCACACTACGGTCAATTATAGACCTGGAGCAGTTCCTCATCTAGGAACACCTGCGTGATACCGGGACTGTCACCGTTATCTTCCACGAGTGCGCCTAATATAATCTGCTTCCGGCCGACTGCATACAGGGGCCCGACACCGAGGTTAGAATGGAACATTCACTGTCTGTGTTTTTTGTGGTTGGTGACTTTAAACGCTCTACATGCCTTGAAGCTTAAAATCGTTGTATTTCTGGTGTGGTGCTCCTGCGACTGGTTTGAAATGGTTGGAAGGTGTTCGTTTGTGTCAAACGTGTATTACTACAGCTATCTGGCGATATCGCCACCAAATCTGGCCCCAATAATGGTGGTGTTCTGCCGGATATATGAGCAACCATCAAGAAATTGGAAAGGGACAAGCTGAGTTTCGTAGCTAACTTACTGCTTTGGCGCAGTGGAGGGTGTCAGCCAACGTATAGGTGAAGCAATTGTCTGACAGTTTTAGGCTGACGATGTAGATATAGCATCTATTAAAAGCAACCACGCCTCTGAAGTCTCCCTACCATCCATACCCGAAATTGTCGCATTACAGAATAATCCCGCTTCGAAGATGCATACCACAAGCAGCGCAGATCAAAGTTACTTTTTTAACGTGACCTATTACCTTGCAGAAACTTTATGAAGTTCAGAAAAAGAAGTTGTCAAATTGGAACGCGAGGTTCTGGGTGCTATTCATGTGTTGTCACAAAAGGAACGTGCACATTGTCGTGGAAGTCATCTACCATAAAGAAATAGGCCTATTGTTGTTCAATTCTTTCACTACAAAGAAATGAAAATTCTGTGGCTGTGGGTAACTGGTTTAAGGCCACTGACTACGCTGTCCGGGAGGATGTTTCGCTGCAGACACGTATCACGGGGGAAAAGGTGCGGTACTAGAATAAATCCTTAAGCGCATTCATAAAGCTAAATGTTGACCAACTGCGAGTGGATGGCTCCTATTTTCTGCACGATTCTGTGTGAATAACTCTTATTACATCGCTAAAATTGCGAAAACGCGTGCCGACTTCGTGCACTACTAAGAATTCCTCTCACTTCCAATTGGCAGCCAGTTACCCCTTTCTATATACGTTTCATTTACAAATATTAGAAGCGTGCTTCCGAAGTGCGATGAAGTATGTTCTTTTCTCGATAATAGTAACATTGGCGTAGCTGTCTTACCAGAAACTTTGCTTACCCACAAAATTCGAAATACTGAATTACTTCCGTATACGAATTTTTATAACGTCTACCCATTTGATCGTAGAACTAGAAAGGGAGGTGGAGTGCATTAGGCGTGCAAAAAGGTTTTCCTTCTTCGTCATTGACCACTAATCTAATGTCAAATTTGTTTGGTGTGCATGCGCATCCTTGTCAGCTACGGCAATTTTAGGTTTGTGCTATCGGCCTTCTGACTATAGACAATCCTTTGTGGGCGGAAAACTTATAACGACAGCTGTCAATGTGTTTTCCTCTGCATACGTGTACATTTTTGGGGACTTGCATTATCCACTAATCGATTTGGCATCTGTGTTTTATGTCAGTCATACCTTTATAGCTATCGATAACTTAACTTTAGATTTTAATTCATTTCAGGTAGCGAACGAATTAACTCGTGGTAAAATTTATTAGACGTATTACCACTGCTGCTCATTACGTAGGACAAATCCTAACACTTCATGGATTCAGTTATCATAAACTATTACAAATACAACTTTGCGTACCACTCAACAATACCAGCTTCCCATCAAAGAAAAAAAGATTTCAATTGAAATAGAAACTCTGAACTGGAATATTTTTTTCATTATAAATTATAACATTGTTCTTTCAACGACGCCTCGACGCAAACTAGGTATTTACAGAAACATTATCTTCCTTAGTTGAGAAGTAGGTCCCTTTGATTACCATATATCATTTCAAGACTAACCAATGGTTTAACCAGTCACTTCGTAGGTCAAGAAATAGCAAAAAATTCTGACACCAGAACTTTATACGTAATCCCGCTGCTTGGGACGGCAATATATATTTATTGAAAACTTACTGTTCTACAATATCGGTTGCTCAAGATAAGTATTTCAAACATGCTTTACAGTCCTTCTTAAGGGAGATCCGTAAAAAATTTTGTAAAAACATTTCCCCCGATAATGGCCCAACTTGCATTACCCGGCATGGGCCTACATAGTGCCTCTTGGCGACCACGACTGTCCAGTAGCTTTTGATTAATTTTTTCATCAATATATATTACTGAGGACTTGTCCGCAGTGCCTTTTGTTCCTGATACTTACCAACCTTTCATATAACCTACCAACATCACTGCAAAATGTATTTCTCATCTAATAACTGACCTTAAATTTTCCACGTCTGTAGGTATTGATAGCATCAGTTTCAATACAATTAAAAACAGTTACCGTTTCCAGTCAAATACCCCTCCTGATGTCCGTCAATCGCCGCAATTCGAACGTCTTCCGTCCGACTGGGAAAATTGCCAAAAAGGTTTTTGTATTGAGGTTGAGGATTTGCGGAGATCACAACAATTCAATCTTGTTAACTTTTATCTCTTCATCATCGCTTCACATGTCTAAAGACTCCTCGAGTCCAGTACGTTCTTTTTTACGAACCAACATCGGTTTAGAAAGGGTTTTTCATGCGATTATAGCTTTTTCAAGTTACAAACGACCTGTATTGAAACATAAAAAATAATAAACAAACCAATTCATTTTGTCTTTATTTCTCTAAACGTTTGTTCATGTACCTTATTTTCGTCCAATCTAGCAATCATCGTAGGTTACACTAGATTCATTGACCATTTTCTACCAGCGAATTTTTTCTATTCGCCTACAGTTCACAGTTTTACACGATTTATTTTCTTTGCCTGGCTACGTCGCTTCAGGAGCTCCACGAGGCGGCGCTTAGCTCCTTTTGTATTTTAATATTGTTACAACAGAAAGTGAAGCAACGAGACTACGCGAGAAGGCAATTAAAACGAGCTGGCCTGCCGCGAATGATACAAGAGGAGGAAGGCGTTGGTTCTGAGCGCTACTCGCTCTGTGCTGACCTCTCCGCGCCTGCGAGTTCCCTGCGCACCGCCCGTTTCATCTATAATAAACCCCATCTAATCTCGTACAGCAGTCTCAATTGGTGGAGGAGCCGGTTATCGATATCCTAAAAACAACCGACGAATTTTGACAGAGCAGGCGGATTGTTGGCGTACCCTCCAGACACACCGATATGCCGAACACTCGAGCGACTGATGCCACTGCCCTAGGCAAGGGGAGCGTCTGACCCTTCAAGAACTCCGCATGTTTCTGATGGCTCCGGAGGAGGACGTGGAAGATTGGCTGAAACATTATGACATGTTCAGCAAGTACAACCGCTGGGACCCGGAGACACAGCTCGCCAACATTTTCTTCTCCCTTCACAAAAAAGTCGTTCGGTCGTTGGAAAACCACGAGGATATGTTTGCTACTGTTACCGAGATGAAAACCTGTTTCGGGGATTCAGTCGTCAGAAGAAAATGGCTGAACAAACCCTCGCGCAACGAGTTCAGGTTCAAAAAGAGACGTGCCCAACGTACATTGAGGATGCTTACGCTGTGCCGCTTGGTTAACCGTGGCATTTCCGATGAGGACCAGGTGGGTCACCCAATTAAGGGGATTTCTGACGACGCGTACAACGTTTTAATAATGAAGAAACACCTTGCGTGTGCACAGGACGTTTTCGCCACTGCAGGGCATTTCAGGCAATGAAAATGGGGCGAATTTCACCTAATTTTGGTCGTCTAGCAAACGTAACCACCGTAGCCAGTGTGGACTTCGATTCGAGCCCTTCCGTCGATATCCCGTCCCTGGTTGGCAGGATTATCACAGGACGGCATGAGCAGCAAGGTGTTTACCGCGACTCGCCCTGCTATCATTGTCCCACTTCAGTCCGCCCCGCCTACCATTAGTTTGCATTCCAAGAGTAACCAAAAGCGTCTCCAAAGCCCTGGTGTGAGCAAAGTTTTAAGCGTCGGCCGGTTACTTTTCGAGAATAGCGCTCTGGTGCACGCGCTCATCGGTTCCCATTCCGGACATTTGCATCGTCCAATGCTGACCCTATGCGCTGACAACCCGCTGAACACAGACATCTCAAGGAATATGTTGCGACCCGACCGCCTCCTGTTTTCTATAACTGCGACCTCCCTGATAACATATCCCGATTTTGTCCCCATCGCCCACAGTATTATCAACACCACTTCGCGACACTACCTGCGGCAATGCAGAACCCGCCTTACAAAACGACTATATTTAAATTCACTTTCTACGGGTTCAGTAAATCGAGCAACACGCGCAACGACTCGCCCTTGTCCGACCGTAGCTTCTCTCCCGGCGTAATCACAGAGCCTGATCACCCTCGCCCCACGAAAGGCGAGCCTCGCCGACGCTGGGAAATTAGCTTCTATGACCAAGGGGGTGAGGTCGCGAGACAGTTGCATTCACCAATTTCTCCACCTGTAATAATGTCCGAGAACAAAGTGAGGGTTAGTGTGAACGGAGTGGAAATGTTAGTTTTAGGGTTAACTAAATACTGGAGCCACAGGTTCAGTTATGTCTTTCTCATAATAATTGTCTTCGACACAAAGTTATGTTTGCATGCGATCGCAACGTTCATTTCTGCGGTGTCACGGGTGAGCATATGCGCGCTGTCAGCGGTTCTTTCACTACAGTTGCACTTGATGAAGAGGCATTCCGTACCGAGTTGACTGTGGTGGCCCAGGCTACCCATGACATTATCTTGGGTATACCTTTCCTGAGCGAAAGCGGAGCTACGCCCAATTGCGCTACTGGGGAAATTTATTTCCAAAAAAGTCTGCACACGCCCGTTGACGATCCCAGTTACACCAGCGCGGGTGTACTTTCAGTTATTGCAGAAACCCTCTTACCAGCTATGGCAGCTTCATTTGTATCGGTAAAATTTGGTCGTCTTCGTTCAGAAAGCTGCAATATTTTAATTTTAGATGAAGTGAACAAAATTGTCAAGAAAAATATTTTGGCGCCTCGAGCTCTGGTCGACGCCACAGATGGACGTACTCATTGTGGAAAGAGATTTCATCTAGTAACCCCGCAGTTCGACCTTCCGGATTCCAGACTGCGTGCTTCGACGAACAAGTAAACGTCGCCATCCAAGCGCTCAGCCACAACGCTCACCGCACCACGAATAAAAAAACCTGACTATACAGCCACGTTTGGCGCATGATCAACGGCGGCCGTACATCTGTTGAACAGTGTGAACTCCTGAAAACTCTCACTCCTCACGTGTCGACATTAAACTTTGCACAGGGCGATCATTCCTTTCCCGTTCTTTTGTCGACTACAACATGGAATGAACACAGGTGGTGCGACCCCTACACGCCAAAATGTCCATCTAGTGTCGCCATCAGAACAGAAAATAATTAATGACCAGGCGCAAGACGTGCTGATTAAAGGGTACATCCGTGAGTCATCAAGCCCCTCGGCAGCACGTGTGATCTTGGTGAAGAAAAATAATTCATTGCGATTTTGTATTAACTATCGTCGTCTCTATACTGTCACTAAAAATGGCGTATACCTCTACCACGCGTTGATGATGATATCGACTGCTTTCATTCCGCTTTATATTTCTACTCTTGCGATCTCGGGGAAGAATATTGGAACATTTCGGCGCACGCATCTGACAGGACGAAAACAGATTTTGTGACACCAGAAAGCCTAATCGGATTCACCGCCTTGCTTTTTATGGTATGTAATGCGGCAGCGACGTTTGAAATGTTTATAGACACAATTTTCCGTGGGCTTAAGTGGGAGATGCATATGTGCTATTTGAACGACAGAATAATGTATGTCGCAAAGTTTAGCGGGCGTAACCAATTCCTTGGAAATGCGCTTGACAGGATTTAAACATCAGGGTTAATTCTTAACTTAAAGTGTCATTTCGTCGAACGTCAAGCAATCATGCTGGGGTTTTTCATCGACAAGGACGGTATTCAGCCCAACCCGCAAAATATATCAGCTGTTCGCGTTTTCGCCATCCCTCCCCCCCCCCCCGACGTTCGTTAAAAGAAGTCAGAAGTTTTTTCAGCTTTTGTTGGTAGTTTCGACTGTTTTATTAAAGATTTTGCACAATTTTGCACAACTTTCTTACCCCCTCAATTGCCTACTAAAGCAAGACACCACTTTTTCGTGGATGCCAGAATATGAAACCGCATTTCAACAACCAAAGCTTTTACTTACCTCAAGCCCAGTTCTTCGGCACTTCAATCGAGCTGCCCCTACCGAAATTCACACCTACGCTAGTGGATTCGGTGTTGGTGCTATACTCTTCTAGCGCCATGGCAGGGCGCAAGTGGTTATCACTTATGTCACCCGAACGTTGACTTAAGCCGAACGTAACTACTCCGTTACTAAACTTGAGTGTCTAGCGGTGATCTTCGACGTTCAAAAGTTTCGTTCATATTTGCATGGGATTCCGCTCTCTGTCATCACGTAGCACCATTAGCTATGCTTGTTGGTTTGTCTGCGTGACCCATTGTGCTTACAGTAGTACGATATTTCTGTTTCGTACAAGAGCGGACGCCGGCACACTCACGCAGACCGCTTGATACGCTTTGCTGCCCAGGTGCAATCGTCTAATCATGATTAGTGAGATGGCTGTCTTGCACTTCTCACGACTGCAGTGCTAACCACTTCCAACTTGAAGAAATTATAACTGAAGGATACTCTTTTCAAAACCATTTTTGGTGCAGCACTAAGCGCAGTCGCCGTGCACTTTTTTTCGAGGAGTGACGGCTTGTTGTTCAAGAGGAAATATTCAGTGGATGGCGCCCGATTTCTTTTGACGTTCCCAATAGCCTTCGCAACGCCGTTTTGCGTGGTTCGCACAAGGACCCCAAAGTGGATCACCTTGGCTTTGTGCGCATGCTACATCGGCTGAAACAGACTTTTTACTGGCAAGAATGCGGCCACCTGCGAAGCAATACAATACCGGCTTTCTGAATGCCCACGTCATAAACGCCCGGGGAACCCATCTTCGGGACTTGTGCATCCCGTGACTCCACTTACGTCACCATATTACAAAGTAGCAATAAATCTCGTTTGACCTCTACTAAAGGCTTGGACAGGTCACCAGTGGATGATCGTGTGCTTCTACCCCTCTCGCTGCAGCTACTGCTGCTGACGTCTCAGCCTTCCTTCTGTACTGGGTAGTTCTTCGACATAGCGCTCCGCGTGTTACGCTCAGTGAGCGCTGGCGGCAGTTTAGGGCAGACGAAAAGAACTACTGCGACTCTGTGGTTCTGTCTCACGCCATAGCACCCCATACCATCCGCAAAATAATGGTCCGACGGAGCGAACAAACCGCACGCTGACCAATGAGCTATCAATATATCTTACGCCCTGGTACACTGTGCTACTATTCTTGACATACGCCTAAAATTCTGCCAAACAAAAATACTGTCTATATTCCAATTTCCCTACTACAGGTCCGTGCTCAACGTTCACTTCTGCACAGCATCTTGCCCTTCTCATCACATCACCACCTTCCACTTGCACAAGACTTATGCCATGCTGAAAAAGCGCGCCGGCTCACTCGTATTCCTACCTTCAGCTCGCCAGCTCGTACAAAGGCTCGCTACGATGACCGACATCTTCCCGCCGGTGACAACACTGGTGAACTAGTTGGGCTGGGTACTCCGAAGCGCAAGAAGGTACTTCACCAGAATTTTCTTTCCACTTTCTCCTCACTGTTCGTGAAGCTTCCCCGCTTCGACGATGCGAACTATGTCGTTGCTAAGTAACGTCTTAACGTCCCTCACTAGCCGATCGAGCAGGATCCAGGTCGTTCATGCAGCTCGGCTGAAACTCTCGCACCCCTTAAAGGGACACTGAAGTGATTTGTAAACATTGCGGGATTACTAGCGCAAATTGTAGTTCGGAGTCCGTAGGCATTGTTTCGACCACTCTGGCCGCGTTTCCGCGAATTTATTTAGTAGAAAAATCAATTCGAAAATGCTGTCCTCCTCTCTTTACGCTCGCCCATTTTCTGTGGCGTTTTCGTGTGACGTCAGCAGGAGATGAGCTGGAAAATGGCTGCGCTACTGCACGGTTCGCCGACCAGCCGACCTACCGATCGAGTCAGTCGGCCCAGCGTTTCGTCCGCCGGCCGCCGGCGGGTCGTCGCTATTCGCTCGCTCAATTGAAACTAAGCCACAACACCTTTGTGAATGAAAGAATGTGCCTTTCCTTACTTTGTTAGTTTGTACACTGTGTCAAACTCAGAGTCCGGGTCGCTCCACACAAGCGCTGCACAAGTGCACATGCGACGCTTCGCTGACTTTACGCTAGTAGGAAAATCTAAGGCCAATTGAAGGCGGGAGAAGAGTCAGCGAAGTCAATATAGGTACTAAGAAAATAAAATCACCTGAAACTTTTACCGTACAGCGCAAAACTAGGGAGCAGGAAGCACTTTTTGCGCTGGGTAAACAAGCACAGCGGTCAGCAGCACGACCGCACATCTGCGAACGCTTTTCCGTCAAAGAAATGCAATTGCTAGACGTGAGATATTGTGGAAGTTTGGGGGACACTTACTGCAGCAGTGATATACAACAAATAGTCACATAAAGTACTTCAAATGCTTAAAATAAATAAAAGTGTAAACTGGTCATACATTATGAACCTTATATATCCAAACCCGCCAGCGCCGGCTTGTGGCCTAGCGGTTTGAAAGCTTTGGTTCGTTATGCAAGTGCTGCATTGTTCGCGTTTGAATGTCCAGAAGCTGCATCGCGTATTTGCTGTTTTTGTGTGGGGGTCCACGTGGGAAAGGAGCAGTAGGACGAATTTGTTTCGGCGAATCCGTGAAGGCGGATTAGGACTGACTCATCTGTATGTACGGCAACTCGTAAATCGATTTTTATTTCTACGCGATGTACAGGACCCTTTTCTACGCACTGTAATCCAGGTTCGGTTAATGCGTGCTTTGCCAGAATTTGTGGTTTCTTCAAGTTGCATGCCAGGTGGTGTCCATGGATATTTTAAAGAAATTGTTTTGTCATTCCGATTTTTAACAACGCGTTTTTCGATGCAATATCTGGCCAGTGTAACTAGGAAAAAATTATATAAGGATGTATGTGACGTAGTCTTCCCAGTGCCACTGTATAGAGCTCTGTACAGCAATGGTCCAGGACAAGATGTGTTAAAAAGAGTCAAGCGAATGGAAGTGTCACCTGGGGCAAAGACTTTCTTTTTTAAATTGCACACGGGTACACTTTCAGTCGCTACTTGGATGAATGAAAGGGGGCTCTCGGTTCCATGGGGAACCGACTGCCCCATTTGCAAACAACCCGAAACTGTGGAGCATGTTTTTCTTCATTGTTGGGCCGCAGTGTTTCTTTGGGATGTCCTCCAACGGTCACTCCAGAAAGATTTTCCACTTAGTCCACACGGTATTCGTTTTTTGTGCATTGATAGAGAGGATGGTGTACCATTTGACAGTGTCATGTTGCTAGGTCTGCACAGCATTTGGCGTTCTCGCATGGCTTGGCTGCATTGCGATGTCGACGCGCGACCAACGAGACAGTATTTTAGGGAAAGTGTGTCACAGTTTGTTGAAGTTCAGAGAGCGAAGAACTCTCCGCCAGAGTGGTTGTCAAAAATTGAACCCCTTACTACGCTTAGGGAGTTTTAAATGACAACACCGGCCCTGGGGGGCATGGCGGCATTACTGTGATTTTTTTCTTTGTCATTGTACCTGGTACCTTGTGTTGCTGTCCGAGATGGGCAATAAAGAAAAAAAAAAAAAAGTGGCCTAGCGGTTTGAGGCGCTGGAACTTGGTTTGAAAGTCGCAAGGTCGAATCCCCCAGGGTACATGTTTTTTTTTTTTTTGTAAGTTGATTTTTTCGTATGCGGCCGACGTTTTTCTGAACTGAGTTCACCATTTTTGGGCCGTAACGTTCACTGCTCCACGAGCGAGATCGCAGAACGCGCGCATACTGACAATGACGCGCTAGCGAGTTCTCGTTGGCGTGCTGTTGCCACAAGCACTGACTGCTTGCGGGCAGTGGGCCCAGGCCTGAATCAGCACACCCTTGGCCTGGTGCGAACTAGCTTTTTACGAACAGACATGAGTGAGGCAAGCTCCAAATATGCGGGAAAAGCGCATGACATTTGAGAGTCTGCGGTTACGTGGAGGGCGTTCATCCACTGCGTAGGCCTCGTCTAGTGATTTCTACGATTCCAAGCCGCCCTGGGAGGTTTATCTTAGACATTTGACAGCCGACAACATGGCAGAAGCGCGGTACGGCGATAATTGAGAAATCGAGAATGCCCATCCAACAACGCCATCAGATGTCAAGCATGTTGTTTTACAGAACCGAAACCGAAACTTTTGATTGCTAACCTTGGGCATCGTCCAATCACGGTGCCCCCCCTCCTGACGTCACAGCATTTAGTTGGTGCGGCCGCCGCAAACCGCGCATAGTAGTTTTTCTTCTTTCGCGCTTTGTAAAATAATTACCGATTTGTCAACCGGATAAACGATGAATAGTGTGTTAATATGAGCCAGTCTACACAGTGCAAGCAAAAACGGGAGCTTGACAAATTCACTTCAGTGTCCCTTTAACTTCCTCGGCGAGCTTCGTCTGCCCCGGAGGAAACTGCACGTAAATAAAAACAAAATTAAGCAATAAAACAATAAAAACAATAAAAATGTCAAATGTACTTCCAGAAGAACAAATTCGGATGTGCAAAATGAATAACTCTTTGTATAGTGTAAATATAATATCATTCCATCTCCTTAAACAAGACAAAAGAAGCCTGGCTTGAGAGGGACTGTGGGCTCTGGCAACCATACCGGCTACATATCGCGATTGACAGCACCGAGCACGTAAAAAATGAACAAACAGCCTTTATTGACAGAAAAAGGCCTGTAGAACATCTGGGCAAAGAGTGAGGGTGGAATAATTGCTTTGTGCAATCTTAAGCAAGGTTGAACAATGGAGCAGGTGCGGCCCTAAAGTTCACACTAGTCGTCAGACACCGATAATAATAATAGTAACGATGTGCTTGTGCAATTGGTAAACAAGGGTTGCGTGAATGTTTCGAGAAAGTGGGGAGGACGCACCCTAAATAAGGGCATGCGCCGTATCGTGCAACCCTTCGGCTAACTTTCGGTTACGATTGCATATGCTTTTAACCATTCGCAAGAACAGAATAGAATACTACTACTGCCTTTGTACGCATGGAAATGGCGTCACCACAACACGACCCAGCTCGATATTGGGGTGAACGGGGGGCCTGTTAGGAATATATCAACATACCTCGGTACCGAAAGCACGTACATGCTCACGCTAACAAACTTTAGGGACATTTTTGTTCATTGCTTGCATATTGTAAACTTCCATAGTTACCAAAACTCGTGGTCGCCGTGTCCGCGCTGTGGCTCTGCGAGCGTCGTTTTGTTTTCGCGCGACCATACGGCGCGGTGCCGAGGCGTACAAATCCCGGCCCATGCCCTCTGTCAACTTAGAGAGCCATGAGCGGAGGGCGGGAATCATAAGCAATATGAGAAATAAAAACGGTACTAACAGAACCCCAAAACTCCCACAGCCTCGTCAAAAACCAATGCTCGTGAAGCAGGCGGTAGCAGAGGCGCGGAACGGGATGTTATTGCAGACGTTACCAAGAAGAGAGGCATGGTCAACAATGTCAGAATGAATCATTCGCGCGGTGCGACAAAGAATGCAAAACAGAAAGGAAACGTCTCGCGGATGAAAAAACAGTATTTTGGCTTCCAATAACTTCACTTATACTAATACTTTAATGAACTTCTTGATGAAGACGACTGGTGGAACATTTATTTATGTGAAGTTGTTAACACATACGTATCTCCAAAGCCTTTAGTGAGCAAGAAATTGACATAGCCCGGCAGCGGACGATCTACTGACGGCCGGACGGTCACATAACCACGCAGTAGTCGCAGCCAAGGTAAGCTTTCAAGAGTAAGCGTCATACGAAACGTCATAGAAAACAGTCAAGGAGGATGCAGATTAGTGGACACTACTTTCCCAAGGCATTTTCTACTCGATAACTTTACGTAAACGCAGCCAGAGGAGTCAAAACATGAACTTGGGAATGCAAGTATTCTAGGCCACGGCTGGCTAGCATACTGGCTACATATTGCGTTTGGCAGCACCGAGCACGTAAAAAAATGAACAAACAGCTTTTATTGAAAGAAAAAGGCCTCTAGGCAATCAGGGCAAACAGTGAGGCTGGACTAATGGCTTTGGGAAATCATAAGCAAGGTCGAACAACGGAGCAGGAGCGGGCCTAACGTTCACACTAGTCTTCCGACACTGCTAATAAAAACAGTTACGGTTTACTTGTGTAATTGGTAAACGAGGGTCGCTTGGAAGTTTCCGGGAAAGGGGGGACAATAAAATATGCCATGTGCCGTATTGTGCAACCCTTTGCCCACGTTTTGGTTACGGTTGCATATGCTTACAACCGATCGGAAGAACAGAGTGGAGTACTACTACTGCCTTGGTACGCATGTGAATGCGTCACCACAACACGACCCAGCTCAATATTGCAGTGACCGGGTTCCAATTAAAATTATATCAACAGATATTGGTACGGAACGCATGTACATGCTCACCCTAACAAATTTTAAGGACATTTATGGTCATCGCCTGCGTATTGTAAACGTCAATAATTACCAACACAAGGGGTCGCCACGTCCACGCTGTGGCTCTGACAGCGTCGTTCTGCTTTCGCGGTACCATTCGGCGTCGTGTCAAATCGTACAAACCCGGTCCCTTCCCTCCGTCAGCTGATGCAGCCATGAGAGGAGGACGGGAGTCATAAGCATAGTGAGAAATAAAAAGAAAGGTATTAAAAGAACCCAAAAAGTCCCAGAGCCCGGTCAAAAAGTTATGCTCGCGAAGCAGTACTATCGCTGTAGCAGAGGCGCGGAACGAGATCTTTTTGCAGACGTCACCCAGTACAGGGGCATCAACAACAATGCCCCAACGAATCGTTCGCACAGTGGGACGAGGAATACGAAACGGAAAGGAAATGTCTCGCAGATAAAAACGCTGTTTTTTTGTTTCCATACCTCCACTTATATTCATACTTCAACTAAATTCTTGATGAAGGCGATTACTAAAAGATTTATTACCAGAAAATTCACGTAGGGGAAACTAGTAACACCCATGTATCCACAAAATCTTGAACTGTTCAAAGAAATTGCCATACCCGCTGGCTGCCCGTCTACTACTGACTGCTCGGACTGTCGCAGAGCCGCGCAGTAGTCGCAGCCAAGCTAATCCTGCAAGATAAGCGTTATACGAAAGGTCATACAAAATTGGCAAGGAGGATTCAGAGAGAGGACAGCACTTTCGCAATGTTGTTTTTACTAAATAAATTCACGTAAACACACCCACATAAACTTGGAACTCCAGCATTCGATTTGTGAAAGCAATTCCGCAATGTTTACAAATCACTTTAGTGTCCACTTGGGTTCAATTTATTTCCATCTACAAGGTTAAGTGTACGGCACAACATCACAGGGGTCTGCATGTGTTCACGGTCATACCTATTATGAAGGGTGAACATTCTTGCTCTCTGGGGAAAATGGGTTTTTCGTAACACCTGGGGGCTTAAAGAGCTTGACGTGTAATTCCCAAGCCTCCGGTACTAAAATAGCCAACAGATTTTAAGGAAGTATTGCCCTCCGCTAAACCTTCGAATACATGCTCGGACGTCCCACAGCCGGCTCAACACATATCTACAGCAATCTTGCCGCAAATTTGTGCCTTATGTTTTTCCGGCCACTGGACAAAAATCCATCGCAAGGCTTTGTCTTTTCGCTGCGATAAAAAACTTCATAGATAAGCTTCCATCCAGCCGTCGTTACTGCACCATAATGGTAATTGGCTAGGACATCCAGGCTCGTGAGCTTCACTTTCTTTGAAGGTTGACATAATTTGACTGCACCGTAGCCTTTCAGGTCATACTCGTGTACTTACTTACCTTGCTCAGTCATTTGAAACAATTGGACAATAATCTAGTACCCAAACTCAGACTTTCAAGCTTTCTTGAGGTACTTCAGAATGGCCCGGATTGTGCAGTCTTGAACTGGATCAAAAGGTAGCACAGTATACTTGTACAATCTCTGATATTTATAAATAGTTAGGCTCCAACGCAGACAGTGTTAAATTGCGGAAATTTTCCGCAAATCCTTAAATCACAAATAAAAATACCCATATGCATCACTAAGCAAGTAAATATACGCAGACTTCTGTTACGCTTGTTTAAAGTGTTTCACGTGTGCATGTGGCGGAGAGGAACTCAAGTCCATGCTTAGGAATATATTATTTAGATTGTTGACGCGTTCATGCTCAGTTGAAATTAAAAAAACCTCGGACGCAGGCACACACGCACGCTTGCACACACCCCCCCCCCCCCCCACGCACACACACAAACACACACACACACACACACACAGGCCCAAAGGGGAACGAAGGGTATGCGCAAAAATGTTTATTGTGGGGGTTCTTCGATGGATACGGAAGTGATTGCGTACACCTCGTAATTCTGCGGTTTCATCTTTGTCATGCTGCTGATCGGAAGACGCGTTCCGCACCACCTAGATCCGGTAAAGGCGGGAGTACATTTCACTTTAAATTATCATTCATTACGCAAAAACAACATAATGCCGCGAACCATACATTGGGTTTGTTTATTTGGGTTTTGCTTTTACCGCCCGGCTGCGCCGGTCTGTGTTATCTCTGCGCCAAGGGAAGCGCGTGTTCCATTCTTTCTTTCTGTGCCGCATGTGTTATCTGTTGTGATAGGAAGAGCATTCCGATCTAACGTGAACAGCCCAGAATAATCTTCTTGGATCTACTATGTTCTCGATGTGAATCGACCTTTCGAGAACCACGCGCGCCGAAAGATAAAAAGCCTGCAGTGCGGACGCCGGGGCATTCGATTCGACGACACTCACCTGTGCAAGTCACTTTGTTGACCGCTGCTTCGCCGCCTCTGTATTCTTTTGAGTTGTTAGGGGAGCACAAGTTCGCTCCAATAAACGTGTTTCTCATTCAAGACAACTGCATCGTCCTTGTCTTCGTGACATCTGGTGGAGGTGCGGGGTACGCATCCTAAATGCCCGCTACAACCTCGGGAAGCCGCCAAGCCAGTCCAACAAGAGCCAGCCTCCGCCTGCAAGATTTACCACCCGAGTTCGGTTTAATGCCAGAAAAGCCCAAGAAAAGGAACGCTGCAACCAACACCATGGTGCAAGAAACAACGTCGCCAATCGTCCTGCAGCAGCCCCGGGAACCACCATCGTTCCGGGGAGCCCCCGCTGAAGACCCCGAAGAATGATTGGAGAAGCTGGAGCGCGTCCGCATCTTCAACAGGTCGGACGACAAAGAAACTTTCCGGCATGTCTTCTTTTACTTAGAAGATGCTGCTCGAACTTGGTTCGAGAACCATGAGAGTTCTTTGACCGACTGGACTCACTTCAAAAGGGACTTCCTTAAGACATTCACCACCGTTGTGATAAAAGAGCGAGCCGCGCTTATGCTTGAAACTCGGACACAACACCCCAACGAAGGGGTCGTGATCTTCGTTGAGGAGATGAAGCAACTATTTCGCCGCGCGGACCCCGAAATGACGGAAGAAAAGAAGTTACGCTTCTTGATGCGGGGTGTGGAGGAGGAGCTGTTTGCTGGACTTGTCCGCAACCCGCCCAAAACCATCGCTGAATTCGTGACCGAAGCCAGCACGATTGAGAAGGCTCTCGAAATGCGTGCTAAGCAGTATGACCGGAACTTTGTTGGCGCGGCCAGTGCGAACTACGTCGACAATATGCGGATTCCGGCTGATAGCCTACGCGAGACCATCCGCGCAGTAGTGAGAGAGGAGCTGCGGAAACTTTTCCCGACGACGCCGCAACCCCAAGTCGCTTGCCTAACTGACGTGATCCGGGAAGAAGTTCAAAACGCATTGGGAACTTCTGTGGCATCCGAAGTACACTGCGAGCCCCAAGATATGACGTACTCCACGGCTGTTCACCGACCCCGCGCTGCTCCAACACGTCGTCAAGAGGCCCCGCCCTACCGTCGCCCACTGTCGCCCGCCCGACCCCCGGTAGAACAAACCCAGACGCCGAGGAAGACTGACGTATGGCGAACACCGGATAATCGTCCTCTGTGCTACCACTGCGGAGAGGCCGACCACATCTACCGTCGCTGCCCATACAACAGACTCGGACTACGTGGTTTCTCCGTCGACGCACCACGCCCCCGACCCGGCCAGCACCCATCTGAGATTGAAGACTACCTGTCGAACACCAGCCGTGGACCAGCCCGTTTCAACCGTTCGCCGTCGCCCTACCCGTACCAGTCGCCGGACCGCCGTAGCAGTACTGACTTCGCACGTGGAAGGTCTCCCAGCCCACGCGGGGGAAACTAAAGGCGGCAACTTCTGGAGGTGAAGTTGCTCTACGGCGAAAAACTGGAAACCCTCCAACGACTCAAGGACGCGCTGATTCACGACATGCCCTCATCCCGACGACCCGACGTAACCCTGACGAGACTCCCGAACACGACGACAGCTACACGGCGCGACGCGTACCCGACCTGACCGAGACGTCCGTAGAGAAGACGACGACAACGACGATGCACAGTGCCCGACGATCAACACGTACAAGCAGAGATACGACGCCCCGAAGAACCCGGAACTCGAGGAAGACTGCATCTGACGTAAAGGTGTCCATCGACAGCTTTGACGTAGTCGCCCTCGTAAACACGGGAGCTGACTATTCAGTAATGAGCAGACCATTTGCGTCTAAACTGAAGAACGTTATGACCAGATGGGACGGTCCGCACATACGCACAGCAGGGGGCCACCTCGTGACGCCAAGTGGAACGTGCACATCGCGCGTCACCAAAGACGGCACAACGTACCCTGCGGCGTTCGTCGTTCTGCCTAACTGCTCCCGCGACGTAATTCTTGGAATGGACTTTTTGATGGACAACGGTGCAATAATCGATCTGCAGACTAAGTCAATAACTTTTCCCCCCCATCACTCCATGACGCCGGAACCGAACCAAGAACGACGTGCTGCTGTAAGGATTGCCGATGGTCATGTCACCCTGCCACCCCGCGCAAGCTTGATGGTCGCAGTCTACTGTGAAGGTGCTGCTCCTGACGTCGACGCTATCGTAGACACTGATCAAAGGGTGCTTCTCGACCGTGGTGTGTCTGTCGCAAGAGGCATTGCGCGCTTCAAGGAACACCAATCCCACATTTTGGTTACTAATTTCACCGAGGAGTACCAGCATTTAAACAAGGGCGCGGCAATTGCATTCCTCGAAGAAACGCAAGAAGCAAGTGACGTGATCGCGGTCGCCGACTTTGAACGCACACCCGTAGAAACCTTCAAGCTCCCGCAGGCATTCGACGTGAATCCGGCGCTACCGCAAGAACAACGGAAAAAATTATTGGCTTTGCTGCGTCGCTATAGCGAATGTTTTTCGTCGAGCGCCAAACTACGTCAGACCCCTCTAGCGAAGCACCGAATAATAACTGAAGATGGAGCCCGACCAACCCGACAGTCACCGTACCGCGTGTCTTCAAACGAACGGGAAGCCATCCGGACTAAAGTCGACGACATGCTCAGTGACGACATTATACAGCCATCGAAAAGCCCCTGGGCTGCGCCCGTCGTACTCGTAAAAAAAAGACGGCACATTTAAGTTTTGCGTTGACTACCGGCGACTGAACAAAATCACAAAAAAGGACGTGTACCCCCTCTCCCGAATCGACGACGCCCTCGACCACCTCTGCCACGCGAAGTACTTCTCATCGATGGACCTGAAGACCGGCTACTGGCAAATTGAAGTGGACGAGAGAGACCGAGAGAAGACTGCATTTATAACCCCGGACGGCCTATACGAGTTCAAAGTGATGGCGTTTGGGCTGTGCACAGCACCAGCGACGTTTCAAAGAGTCATGGACACAGTGCTAGCTGGCCTTAAGTGGCACACCTGCCTCGTATACCTCGACGACGTAGTGGTATTCGCCCGGACTTTCGACGAACACCTTGAAAGGTTGGAGTCTGTACTCGAGGCCATTCGTACGTCGGGGTTGACGCTGAAGCCTGAAAAGTGCCGTTTCGCATACGGGGAACTCAAGTTCTTGGGCCACGTTGTCAACGCCGCGGGAGTCCTACCTGACCCGGCAAAAACGTCAGCCATTGCGAACTTCCCAAGGCCGAAAGACTTGAAGGGCGTGCGATGAATTCTCGGGCTGTGCGCATAATACCGGCGCTTCGTCGCAAACTTCGCACGCATTGCAGAGCCACTCACGCGCTTGACGAAAGATAGCACCCCTTTCAGCTGGGAACACGACCAGGAAAAAGCATTCTGCGAACTGCAAAAACGCCTGCAAAGACCGCCCGTGCTCGCTCATTTCGACGAAAATGCCGAAACGGAAATGCACACGGACGCCAGTGATATAGGCTTGGGTGCTGTCCTTGTCCAAAAGCAAAGCGGCTGCGAAAGGGTAATCGCCTATGCCAGCCGTGGTCTGTCGAAGGAGGAGAGAAACTATTCTGCCTCTGAGAAAGAGTGCCTGGCTATTATATGGGCGATTTCAAAATTTCGCCCATACGTGTATGGAAGGCCATTCAAGGTTGTAACAGACCACCATGCGCTGTGTTGGCTCGCCAATTTGAAAGACCCCTCTGGCCGTCTTGGGCGGTGGAGCTTGCGCCTGCAGGAGTTCGACGTTACAGTCGTTTATAAATCCGGCAGGAAACACTCCGACGCCGACTGCCTGTCCCGCGCCCCGTCGACCCACCACCACAAGAGTCTGATGAAGACAGCGCGTTCTTCGGGATCGTGACGGAGAGCGACCTAGCCGCCCAGCAGCGTGCCGACCCCGACTTACGCGTCATAATCGAGTACCTCAAGGGATGCAACGTTGCCGTTCCCAGGACCTTCAAACGCAGCTTACCAGCATTCAGCCTGAGAAACTCCGTCCTTGTGAAGAAGAATTTCAGCCCCGGAACAAGAGCGAATTACCTTCTCGTCATCCCCGCGGACCATCGTGACGAAATTTTGGAAGCGTGCCATGACGACCCGTCTTCCGGACATCTGGGCACAGCCCGCACTATTGGAAAAATCAAGGCGAGGTACTACTGGACGTCACCCACTACGCCCGGAGCTGCCGTGACTGCCAGCGACGAAAAACGCCGCCGACAAGACCCGCCGGACTTCTGCAACCGATCGCCGTCCCATCGAGACCATTTCAACAGATTGAAATGGACCTTTTCAGCCCGTTCTCTACGTCACGATCACAGAACAAGTGGATTGTCGTAGCGACAGTCTACATGACGCGCTACGCAGAGACCGCCGCTCTTCCGAGGGGGACTGCACAAGAAGTGGCGAAGTTCTTTATAATCCAAGTTGTGCTGCGACATGGAGCCCCGGAAGTTCTAATCACAGACCGCGGAACGGCATTTACTGCGGAGCTGATGCAAGGAGTATTACGCTACAGCAACACGGATCACCGAAGAACGACGGCGTACCACCCCCAAACGAACGGACTAACAGAACGTCTGAACAAGACAATCGCGGATATGCTGTCAATGTACGTCGACGTTGAACATAAGACTTGGGACGAAGTGCTCCCGTATGTCACGTTTGCGTACAACACGGCTATCAAGGAGACGACGCAGCTGACGCCGTTCGAGCTTGTCTACGGTAGAAGGCCGACTACGATGCTCGACGCCATGCTTCCGCACGTAGAAGACGACGACCTCAACGCCGACGTCCACGAATATCTTCAACGTGCGGAGGAGGCCCGCCAGCTCGCTCGAGTTCGCATAACGGACAAGCAGCTGGTGGATGAGGGCCGCTACAACCTCCGACGCCGAGACGCCGAGTACCACCCATGGGACCGTGTGTGAGTTTGGACTCCCATCCGACGACGCGGACTCAGTGAGAAGCTCCTGCGACGGTATTTCGGACCCTACCAGATTCTACGACGTGTTGGCCAACTTACCTACGAAGTGATCCCCGATGGTGACTCCGGCACATTACGACAATGCACGCGGCCTGAAGTCGTCCACGTGGTTAGCTTAAAACCTTTCTACGGACGATGACGAACTTTTATTTTCATTTGTTCGGACTGTCGCTTATCTTAGCACCGCGTCGATGCACTCTTAGAGGGGGGGTAATGCCGCGAACCATACATTGGGTTTGTTTATTTGTGTTTTGCTTTTACCGCCCGGCTGCGCCGGTATGTGCTATCTCTGCGCCAAGGGAAGCGCGTGTTCCAGTCTTTCTTTCTGTGCCGCATGTGTTATCTGTTGTGATAGGAAGAGCATTCCGATCTAACGTGAACAGCCCAGAATAATCTTCTTGGATCTACTATGTTCTCGATGCGAATCCACGTTTCGAGAACCACGCGCGCCAAAAGATAAAAAGCCTGCAGTGCGGACGCCGGGGGATTCGATTCGACGACACTCGCCTGTGCAAGTCACTTTGTTGACCGCTGCTTCGCCGCCTCTGTATTCTTTTGAGTTGTTAGGGGAGCAAAAGTTCGCTCCAATAAACGTGTTTCTCATTCAAGACAACTGCATCGTCCTTGTCTTCGTGACAATATCCTCACCAGAAATCAAGAAGATCTCGCATCCATTTTGCTCAACTCGGCAATGAAGGTCATTCTGCAGTAATTCGGAACTTTTTTATGATATGAATAGGCTGAATATCCAAAATCATGCAATAAAAAACCCACGCGCAATGTATAATGAAACCTTAATATTCACAGAGACGAAAGATCCACAGGGGGAAGATACAACACAGCCCGAGTAATTACCGAGACGAATTATCCACGGAGACAGAAGATCCAGTCGAGCCTGAATATCTAACGAGATGAAAGGTCCACCGAAACTAAGATTCACTCTTGGATCCTTCGTCTCGCGTGATCATCTCTTTGGATCTTTAAGCGCTGAATCGTTCGTGATGGTCCGGCCCCTGCTGCTAAGCTGGCCCACACCTACCGGGCCACAGAATTCTGTATGGTGAGCAAGGACATCCACGATAGTCCAAATTGTTCAATAAATTATTTAGGCAAGCCTGGGTTACCTGTTTTTCCTTCAACGCTGTGTGGGAGCACCTGGTACTGTCCCAATTATCCTCATTATGGGCATCAGTATTGTGGAAGCGGTGTGATCCACTTATTTGCAATCACGTAGATTGGGCCGTGAGATTTCAGGCTCACCTGACACAAAAACAACGCATTATGGCTACAGACGCCCAGGCGAGCGTTTAACGGGCAAGCGTTATGGCATCAGAAGGACTTGTTTCTTCTTTTAAAAGTATGTGACAGGGAGGTTACCGTGCGGTATTTTCTGCATATATAGGAGCAGCTGGGACACTTTACCACATTGACACGTGCGCAACTTGTGAACATCGCGTGCTGCAAGGTGTTTGGGGCCGCGTATAACTTTGCGTGGCATGACGAAGCCTTCACTGCCGTAACAAAGTTCACGGATTTTACGCAACTGGTCACCTGAAGTACGGATCGAGAAGTAGTAAAGTTACAAAAAATATTTTCCCGGCCGTTCAGACGCGGCTGATGACGTGCAGTCCTTTGCCAACCGGCCAGCTTGCCGGGACTCTCATGGTGTCTAGTTAGGAGGGCTCGGACTCCAGCTCAACAAGCAAAACTCACAAATAGGAATTGTACGAGCAGCTGCAACCCAGTTTTTCTACGGGTTTGTACGGGTTACGCCACCCTGTGCGAAGGTTTACGCTATCGCGTGACCAAAAAACGTTTGACAAAGCCGGTGAAGCGGCCACGATTGAGTGAAGGAACGATAGGGCTCTAAAGAGCAGTCACGCAGCTAGTGGGAGTGGTTAGAACGCTGAGAGCGAAAACGTTTAACTACACCAGCGGTTAAAAAAGTTCTAGCGCCTTTTGGAAGCTACCATTAAACGACAGAACAATCAAACGCAATTAAACGCCGGCAGTCCGTCGTCCGTACCATCGGCGGAGGCGCGCGGAATGCTATACAAGCAGCGATTACGGCCACACATCTAGAGATTGCTGGCAGCACGCAACGCCGCGAAACTGGCAACATAGGACGAAAGCGACAGTGACCAAAGCAACCGCGACTACTAAGACAGTGACTACTAAGACTAAGACCATGACAGTGACTACTAAGACCAAAGCGACAGTGCCAAAGAACCAGAAAAATTAGGTGCGCCCCTCCTTCCCCACTAGTGGCCTATATAGAAAGTGAAGGGGGCATTACAAAAGTCACGATAAACGTCTGTGGCGAAGCGAGCCCCACTGTTTCGTGCTGCACCGCTGCCGGCCATCTTCAGTGCCTTTTGGACACGGGATCAAAATTAAGCCTTCTGCGAAAATGTGTACCTACACAGGCCATACCGTGATGGCAAAACAAATTCGGTGCAGTAAAAACAAAAACAGTGTACCTTGTAGGGAGTACTGGCGACTCCGTTAAGACCGCATTTTGTTGCGGGATACCTATAACGCTAGGTGTGTGTAACTTTAGCGCGACCTTTCAGGAGGCAAAAAATGCTATGCTACCACTGGCAGGTTTGATAGGACACAGAATTTTTACTGAAGAGAAGACAGACTTGTTTCAGGGAAGGGTGCTTACAAAATAGATGCCGCCAGAGTGCCCATCACCAACTGTAAACGATTGTTACCTAGGCGGCCCAACGGGCAGGTAAATGGCTACGATGCGGCACCAGTCTGCTTAGCTAAAGAGATAGCACTTCCAGCACTAAGCGAAGGAATTCTAGAAGGTGAGGGGACCTGCTTACTTGCCAAGAGACAATTGTGAATAGTTCAGAACGATGTTTTTTTATGTCTGCAGTTGCTGCCCCGCATACCTTAGTCACTGTTGCGATCAATGACAGAGTACTTTTTCGCGTAATAAACACCGCACTGCAGGAGATCAAAATGACCGGGAACAAATTTATCTGTAGCTTTCTACGGCCTGTACAGGTGGAAGCGCCGTAAAATGAGGCCGTATGCAAGCATATAGATCCAGCCGATGTGCCCGATCTGTGCACCATCTCGCACATTCGCCAAGCTTAGAGTTCTCAAATCTCAGAGGTGATACGTAAGTTCGGGACAGCTCTCTCTTACTAGCAGATACATTGACCATTGTGAGCCGGCAAAGCACAGCATTCCCAATGACTCCATACCATTTTGCTGTAGAGCATATCAAATGCCGTATTCGAAAGACGAGGCGGATCAGCGGATGAAGGAGCCTTAGGAATGGTGGTTTACTTAATACTTCACTCTACCGTGAGGTGAATCTTCGTTGCTCATAGGGAAACTAGATAGGTGTTAGTACCACGATTTTACAGGAAACTGAAGACCTCGTCAGAGAACGCATCCAAATTTCTATTACGGGGCCTGAACACTCGACAGACAATACATTGTTTGGGGGGCATATAAAAGGACTAATCAATTATTTCAGCCTCATCGAAACACACTGGGATTTGCTCGTATCACCACTCCAGCTTCGAAATACTATTACGCCTCCCGCTTTCTTTTTCTTCTGAAAAGCGAGGACAAAAATAATGGACTGAAAATTAAGGAAATGTGGGTACACCAATTTTAGTATACATTACAACTAGTACTTTAGGGATTCCGCATAAATATTTTAAATGTTACGCCCACAGGTCTCAGTTCTTCAAAAACCTCAACATGTTGATATAAATTAGGTCTTCAGCTACGTAAATGAAGTGGTAAATTAGGCAATCTCACCTTCTTTTGAGCGAGTATTTTAAATGTGATATTGTGTCTTTCATGATAGAATGCGAATATGGGTAACTACGTAACTGGGGCACGTTTAATTTTTTTAACATGTTATAGGTCCCCTCCGATCCAGACAAACTTCAACTGTTTATCCTCAGCATGCGCCTTCACCTACCAGAAGACTCTTCTTGCTTTAGCTATGAGGTTCTCATGCAAACAGATTTTGTCGACTTTTAGAGGTAGTCTTAGCTCTAACCCTCCATACTAGACTTGAGAAATGTACAGACGGGATCATGTTTTAACCAATTGCTCGATTGGAGAATAAACAATCAGCAGCGCCTTTATACGGGTTGTAACATGGCTGCATCATGCAAGAGACAACGTGGGAAGAAGGAAGGGAGCGGTCTCTTTATCTCCAATGTTTCGACAACACCGCTATGCAGCTTGAAAGTCCCGCTGACCGATGCCCCCGTGATTACCCTCAAATTGGTTTTGATTGTACAATTTGGGGGAGAAACGTAGCTGTTTTTTCTTGAGTTCTTTGATTGCCGAGCTTGTCACCAAGGGGTTTGATTGTTTAGTTTAGGCTGTCGTTTTGATAAAACTGAACCCATGTATTTCGAAATTGTTCCTCTACGAGTAAATTTCAAGCATTTCCACAATGCTTTCTAGCTGGTTGAGACGTGAATTCTGTTCTGCTAGCTGTACATCGACAAAGTTAGTTTTATTTCGTATTTTATGTACAGGGTGTCCCAGCTATCAAGCACCAAGGTTTAAAAAAAGAGTAATGGCGCTCGAAGAACAGCTAGGGAAAAATGTTTTCACTACTGTGGAGAAGCGATCAGAATTTTTTCGTTAATGACATAAATATTATTGTAAATGTTTATGTAACTCGACAAGTACTGTCCTAATCACTAAAGTGTCAACGACGCACTTCTAGGTACCCACGAAAGCCATCTAACTGCGATATTTTCAGCGACGAAATAACTGCGTACTCATTTATTCTGGCTGATCAAGAAAACGCGCGAAATATGAGAAATACCACGTGACGGTGCCTCCCCACGCATCGTAAAGCAATGCCCTCAAACAGGCTGCCTCTGGGTTAGCCAGAATGAAACAAACAAAAGAAAGAAAGAAGAAATCGCGACCGAGTTTGTGCCTTATCTGCACACACCCCGCGAATCTTGCTGTTGCTGCTCCTTCCATGCATGCCATTATCAAGGCGATGCGCTGTCTCTTCGTGCGGGTGACAGGCGAAGCAGTTGCTTTTGGGGACGCTTGTTTGGGGACGCTGCTTTACGCTGCGCGCGGAAGCGCCGTCATGTGGTACGTTCCATTTTTCGCGGGTTTTCTTTATCATTCAGAATAAATGAGTACGCAATAAGTTCATCTCTGAAAATCCCGGAGTTAGATTCCCCTCGTCGGTACATACATGTGCATTATTGACACTTCAGTAATTAGGATAGTAATTCTTGAGATACATAATTAATTACAAATTATAGGTTCAGTCTAATAAACGAAAAAATACTGTCCGCTTCTCCACAAAACTGCAAACATTATGCGCTAGGTTTTCTTCCAGTAACGTCGTTGCTCTTTTTTTAAATCTTGGTGCATGATAGCTGGGTCGCCTTGTATATTGTTACCTTGCGGTAGAACAGAAGACGCGAACCGTGGTTGATAATGAAGTATTTTATGTAGAGTACGAGATGGTCTATTTACCAAGACAGCTGTTAGCCAAGACAATCCAAGACGCAGCTTCGTCGTCGTTGTTCATCGTCGGAGCCACAGCCGTATGAGCTACTTCGGCCTTCTCCGTCACCTTGTACCATAAACCCCGCGTCGAAGTCGACCGTCCCGGTTTTGGCCACAGTACATGTTGGGGTGTGGTGAGGATGGGTATGAGAGAAGAAAAGAGTGGAAAAGTTCTTACCGCCACCGCGATGATGGCGAGTTCGGTGAGCAGCGGCCGCAGAACAGCGATGCCGGAAAACTGGGCAGAGGATCGGCATCGTCCTCTCGTTAGATCACAGCTCGTCACGTCGGCAGGTCCCTGCGAGTCACTGGCAGGAGGAACAGAGCTGGGGATGCTCGTGCCCGTTGTTCACCGGAGCTGGGGCGGGCCGGCGCAATCGAAGAGGCTTGTAGTGATGGCCACAGCTTCCGAGATTGGGCGACGCATGCCGCGTTGGGGATCGATGCAATGCAGCTCCACCAAAATGTTTCATGGTGGTAGAATAGATCAACCCAACCATGGTTGGTGATGAGTATTCTATTTACAGGACGAGATGGTCTATTTACATTGTTGTGCAGTGTCTACTCAAAGGTTGAGTGGATTGAATTGGTGTGTTACACAACAGTGAGATGCTCACTACGCGGGAGTAAACCAGACAGCACCTTGTTTGTCCGCGAGACTGTACCTCGGGTGTTTGTAAGTTTCATTCAGCTAGGAAGTATGATCAATATAAAATTACAAACAAGCGTGTTTCCTTTCATCCACTCCATGGACTGCGCAGAGCTTCTCAGGTCATCCTTCTTTATGGTGTGGAATGGCACTAACTTTTTTTGTTATGCCGGGCACAGTCGTCATGACTGTTATGGGCAGAAACACTCAGAATGGGTGTTGGGTAGGATCAAGATGTTGAAATAGCTACGGTATTGTGTCCCGCACTGTTTTGTCCAGCTTGTCACTAAAGGATGACCACGCTGTCTTTACATAATCCGCAGACGCGGACGTGGCATTTCGTGTGTGCCTAGAGCAAGTGCTCAAGGCACAGAGCAAGAACCGCGTGCGTTTAGTCACCGTTGCGAAGGTAGAAATTTTCTTTCGAACGTCTACGCAAACCCTCAGAATTTGCGCTTGCATGCTGTCAGCGCTTTGGCAGTTTCTTTTATACAGGAATCAAATCATTATATGTAGCGCAGCAGGCCAACGCAAAGCAATTTATACACATTTGGCGGAGCAACCACCTGTGTTGGTACAGAGCACGCCGAATATGCTGGTGAACGATGTAACCTTCACCTTTCGGTTGCGAACATGAGGTGCCTAAGTAAACTTTCTATCAACACTCTTGTCGGTCGCGACGTAAACATTGCAGTCCCTCCAATCCTGAGGCATTTGTAAAAGCGATCGACGCGCATTTGTTTCGTTAGATTTCTCAACCTCGTGTTGACCAGAATGCTGTAATGATGTCGGCTGCCCGTTTAAAGCAGCTATGAACATAGAATACAAGGTTCTTCTATTCGAACGATATCGTATCTTATATTGTCCCCAACGCATCTCCGGGTGCAAACGATGCTTTATTCACTCAGCAAATAATTATTTACCTTAAAATCTTCATCTTCTATCTAAATTGTGTGTCTTTGGGTCTGCAATGACATGACAGGAACCGACCTCTCTGAAGCTGATTGGAAAGCCCTGTTTACCGTTAGTAAACCGAGATGGCACAACCATATCGTGGCAAGCCGTTTTCTGCCTGTGGATTGTTTTTGACCGTATTTGAACCTGCCTTTTTTGTTCAGGATGAAAATATTTGTTTCGTGAAAGAGAGTGCTGCCTCAACAAATATGGTCACGTAAGACACAGTGTCACCAAAAACTACCCCAAAGCCCCGCAGTCCTGTGCAGCTAAACCAAGCATAGTTCCCGCAGTACCAACAGCAGTACGCATCGGTACTTCTACGTTTATGTGTGCTTTCGTAACATCCACAGTCGGTCCCACTATTCTCACTGCTTTAAAAAGGGTGTGGCCTAAATGTAATCGAAAATAGCCCGTTCGGCAATCTTATAAGCTCTGCCTAATTAGGGTTTGCTGTTGCCGGCATCCGCCAATCGCAAAGCTGGCTTGTATGACATCATCGATTCTGTTCTGGGAAATGCGCGAGTGCTTGACATGGACTTTCATTTTTTTCCTAATTTTACAGCTTATTTGAACGACGTTTATATAAAAGTGCTGTCACTATAATTCTAAGGACGCAATATTTTGAATGAACCACTCTTGTGTTTTGTCTTCGTTGCTTCCTGAAGTATCGACCGTGACACTCGCCTAGTGCGGCCAGAAGTTATTTATTTATTTATTTATTTATTTGTAGATACTGCGATCTCGTAACGAGACCTTAGCAGGGTGGGTTACATCTTTGTAACGAGTACATAACATGACACAAAGTTATACAGAAACATAGTCGATGGCAGGTAATAGAAAGAAATCAACAACAATCAAAGCAAGTGCGACTCGAATAAAGATAATAAACTTAGTGTAACAACATCATTCGCCAGGTCATTCCAATCTACAATGGTACGTGTGAAAAAAGAATATTTAAAACACTTATTTCGCGGAACAAGTGGTGTAATCATAAGGGAGTGCTGTTTTCTGGTAGCATAACCTGAAGAAAAGGATAAAATGTGCGACGTATCTACACGGTAGTGCCCTTTGACTAACTGAAAAAGAAATTTTAAGCGACAGATGCGATTTCTCTCGGAAACTGATTGGAACCCACTTCTGTTTAGGAGTTCAGTAATGGAGGAGCGACCATATGAGCTATATATAAATCGAACTGCTTTCTTTTGTATTCTTTCTAATTTTTCTATATTATTCCTAGTGTAACGGTCCCAAATGACGACTGCGTACTCCATTATTGGGCGAATTATTGAATTGTAGGCAAGAAGGCGAAGATCGGGCGTGGCGGACTTTAACGAACGCCTTAAGAAAAACAGTTTCCGAAGACATTTTGCGGTTACAACATCGATATGCTTAGTCCAAGACAGGTCATTGGAAATCCAAACACCAAGATATTTGTACTCCTGTACTTCTGAAAGTAAAACGAAAGTTCACATGGAAATGTCGTCGGACATAGATAGATTTCTACCTATGGTGGCACGCACCTTTTCAGGCGTAATACGGGGATGTAAAAAAGTATTGGGCTTAGCACCCCACCCTGGGGAAGACCTTCGGCCACCTTGCGTAGCCATGTGTCGCCGCTGTCCGTAGACAAGTACACACACCTACGAAAAGGTAGTCTTATAGTCATGCGTACATGAGGCCAATGAAGCTTGAGGACTTCCGTGCCGAGCGGATGGCTTCCTGCCTCACGCAGTCGTACGCTGGCTTTATGGCAAAGAACAGCAGTAACTGTATCTGTAACTGTATCTCTATCTGTATTTGTATCTGTAACTGTAGTGGTGGCGTAGAGGTAGAGCATCCCCCTCGCATGCAGAAAGACTGTGGTTCGAATCCCGGGGCAGTACAATTCCCATGAATTTTTTTCAAAAATCTGCGTATTGATGGAATTGCAAAAATGGGGCTTCAGGTGCGGCCTGACCCCGGCGACCATCGCCGGTAACGCACTCCCTCACCAGAGCGAGCAGTTTGGCCATCCTGGTGTAGTAACTGCCACAACCTCCCATGAATACGCCAACTAATCCATGGCCCTCAGTCTCCAGTGGCGGCGAAGCAACTGACCACTGCGGCGGTAATACCTGCGACGCTGCATAGGTTGCTAAGAATCTCTGGAGCCGGACAAGCCGCCATTTTATCTGAACCTGGCAACGTTTACGCGAGAACTTTATCAAGCGTTGCGAGTCTAGAGGGTTTTTTTCAAGAATTAGAGGGCTTTAAATTTGATTTCTTTGGGCTTAGTGAGGTTAGGAGGACAGGTGAAGCCTTCACGGTGCTGAAAAATGGACACGTCTTATGTTGCCGGGTTCTAGTGGAAAGAAAAGAACTGGGAGTGGGACCTCTAGTACATGAAAGCATAGCTGGAAACATAGATGAATACGACAGCATTAACGAAACGGCTCCCGGTCTTGTAATTAGGCCTAGTAAAAGGTACAAACTCCCGGTTGTACAGGGCTACACGCCTACATCCAGCCGCAATGACTAGCTAGGCAAACGCCTCTAAGGAGATGTGGAATAAGCAATGGCTAAAGTAAAAACCCAGTATACCGTAATTATGGAAGACTTCAATGCTAATGTAGGCAAGAATCAGGCTGGTGACAAGGCAGTTTGCTGTAAAAATAGTAGTGGGTCCTACTAGTCAAGTTCGCAGAACGAAATAATCTACGCATCATGAATACCTTCTTTCAACGGAAGAGCCAGAAGTGGTCGTGGAGGAGCCTGAATGCGCAGCATCAAAATGAAATGGACTTCATATTATGCCATAACCCTGGCCTCGTGTAGGATGTGGAACTGCTCGGAAGGGTAAGGTGTAGTGACCACGGTATGATAAGACATCGAATTAGGCTAGGTTTGAGAAGGGACAATAGGAAGCTAGTACGAATAAAGCCGATAAATGAGCTAACAGTAGGACAAAGTGGAATGATTCAGGATCTCGCTGCAGAACTGATATTTAGCTCTTACCAAGGAAGCAGAGTTTACAATATATGAAGCCAGCGATAATCTTACACGAATTATCACAGACTGCAGTAGAAGCCGGGGGCACGATGGCTAGACAGGATACTGGTAAACGTTCCCAGGAGACGAAAGGTCTATTTAATAAATGACAAAGCAGGGAACTCTGAACCTCAGATGCAGAATAGAACTTGCGGAGTTATCGAAGTTATTCAATAAGCTCAAGACAGCTGACATACGGACGCATAATACGGAGAAGATCGAATAGGCTGTAAAGAACGGAGGCATCCTGAAAGCAGTGAAGAGGCGTCTAGGCGTGGGGGATGTATGTATGCTCCTAAAGGCAATCAAGGCAGTGTCATCACAAAGAGGGATAAAATATTATTAGCAGCCTAGAGATCTATACAGTTGCGGAACATCCAGTGTAATGCCGCGCCTACCATCATCCTCCATAAAGAGAGCAGTAAAATACCTATACGGAAGGGTGTCAGACAAGAAGACACAATCTCTCTGTTGCTATTCAAGGCATATTTGCTAGAAGTATTCAGAGCATTGGATTGGAAACAGGTGGGAGTAAGGATTAATGGAGAACACCTCCGTAACCTTAGATTTGCTGATGACGTGGCCTTGTTAAGTAAGTAGGGGGACTAATTGGAAAGCATGCTTACCTCACTAGACAACCACAGTATAACCGTGGGCCTGAATATTAATACGCAGAAAATTTAAGTAATGATCGATAACCTCGGGACAGCACAGCGGTTTGAAATTGGTGGCGAGGCAGTGGAAGTGGTAAGCGAATATTTCTACTTAGGCCAAGTTGTGACCCCAGATCCCAACCATGAGGCAGACATAATTAGAATGATAAGAATGGGGTGGGGTGCATATGGCAGCCATTCTCAGATAATGAATAGCAGCCTACCATTGTGGCTGAAGAAGAAAGTTTATGACAGCTGCATCTTGCCGGTACTCACCTACGGGGCAGAAACTTTGAGGCTCACTAAGATGGTTCAACTTAAATTGACGACGACTCAGCGTGCAATGGAACGGAAGCTGATAGGTGTAACGTTGAGGGACAAGAAGAGAGCGGAGTGGGTCAGAAACAAACGCGTGTCAAACACAAATTAGTAGAAATGAAGAAGGCATGGACCTGTACAAGACACGTATGCGAAGACAAGATAACCGTTGGTCACTAAGTGTAACAGATCGGATCCCTAGAGAAGGCAAGCGGTTCAGGGTGTGGCAGAAAGATGGGTGGGCAGATGAGATCAAGAAGTTTGCGGGGATAACTTGGTCGCAGTTAGCACAGTACCGGGATAATTTTAGAATTATGGGAGAGCCCTGTGCTCTGCAGTGCGAGCTGATAGGCTGGTGATGATGATGATGATCTATATGAAGAGAGATCGAGGATACACCGTTATTGGTGGCAACTTCGTGGTATTATATCAACGCCGAACACACCGTCCCGTGTTGCTGTAATCGCTCGCACTGATAGCCGCCGCCGGTTTGTACGATCATGCGCAGTTTGCACGATAAATGTCTCCTCTCATGGGTTTGTTGCATGAAATTTACTTTGTAGTTGTGGTGGCCGCCAACGCGACTTGGTTGGCGATTAGTTCAACCAGACCATCTTTGCGCCAGCGAATCCGGTTGATTGATAGTTGACAGCGGAAACGGTCCGGTTGTACGTCCTGAAACTCCTCGTTGTGGGGCTCGTCGCTTTCCACCGGAATCCGCTGGAACGGCTCGAGCGTAGGGTATAGGTGCTTGCGGTTGCGTCGGAGCGTTTGGTTATATTTGGTAGGAATATAGTAGGACTTCCGCGCAGAAAGTCCTACCAATTTTGCTTTCTGGTTGCATGCCTTTCCATGAAGCCTGCCAACTTCCCTTTCCTTAAAGTCTGCCAGGTTCCTTTTGCTGGGATCATCCTGCTTGCGACTGAAAATATGGCATTTTTAGGCTGTCGACTGAAATGTGGTAGGTGGGGGCGCACCATCCTGCCTTGTAAAAGTTTTCCCGGCGAACTACCATATTCTTGTGGAGTCGACCGGTAGCCTAAACGGCCGAGGCAAAAGTTGTGACCGGTTTTCTGAGGTTCTTTTTTTAGTATTATTTTTACGACTTGGACACCTTTCTGCGCTATTACGTTTGGCTGCAGGAATCCAGGGCTCGACGTCTCGTGCTTTAAACCGTACACGGATGCGAAAATGGGAATATCATAAGGAGGAAATTCAGGGCCGTTGTCACTGCATACTTTCACCAGGATATTGTATCTTGCTAATATGCAACTCAACCTGTCAATCACAGTGCTTGCTTTTGTGTCACTTATTCGCTCATTTTTTGTGAAATTGGAGAGCGCAGCCAACACAGACAGATAAGAGTTCCCGCCGTGTTGGAAGATGTCGACGCCGACTCTGTACCAAGCGTACTTTGATATTGCTCTAAAAATATATGGATCGCTTTGTTGCTTGTACGCGTGCATCCCTTCAACACTGTGTCGATATCGGCGTTCATCCCAGGCAACAACACCAACAATCGGGCCTTCGCTGTGCACCTGCTCATGTGGAAAAGGCCTCTGATGTATGCGTTGCAGCAGCTCTGTTCGCACTTGATTGCTTGATTGATTTTTGGATTTAACGCGCCCACGCAACGCAGGCGATGAGGCACGCCGTAGTGGAGGGCTCCGGATTAATTTTGACCACCTGGGGATCTTTAACATGCGCTGAAATCTCGTACACACTATCGTTTTTGCTTTTCGCCTCCATCAGAAAAGCGCCGCCGCGGGCGGGAATCGAACCCGCAACCTCGTGCTCAGCAACGCAACGCCGTAGTCACTGAGCCATCGCGGCGGGTCGCACTGACTTCAGGGCAACTCCTTTGCGGCCCTTCAGCAAAATGCTCTGAATGGCGAACGGCTCTTCAGTGAATGACTTTAAACTGCCGCCGATATCACCGTTTCCTCTCAAGTACGTGTAGTTATCTGCAGATCAGCATCGTTCTCAGTAGCATCAATCACGCGAGTTTTCTGGCTTACCATGTCGGAGAACGCAAGAATTGCGTAAATTTACTCATCTTGGGTTGATCCAAAGGTGTCTCCTGCTTTGCTGGGGGATGACCTCGACAGCATGTCGGCTAGCAGCACCTGCTTCCCTCGGACGAAATGAAGCCCATATTCATATTTGAGCAAGCGTAGATAAACCCTTTGAAGGTGGGGCGGCATATTTCCAATTTCTTTTTACGCGATGGCTATAAGCCGTCGGTGTTCGTTCTCGTTAGTGATCTTTCGACCGTAGAGGAAATGATAAAACTTTTTGCAACCAAATGTAATGCTCATTGTTCCTTTCTCGTTTTGAGAGTACGTTTGTTCACTGTCCGTCGTAACACGGGGTGCGTAGGTGAACGTACGCCAACGATCACCGTGACGTCGCCAACGTGAGGCGCCAAGCCCATCGTTTTATGCATCTGAAGTAATTTTTGCTGCTTTGGTCGCATCAAAGAGTGCGAACAGCAGTGCACTCCGAGTGCCCCGCATTTGATTTTCCACTCCGCTCTGTGATTATCACTCCATTTGAAAACTGTCGCTTTTGACAAGGCTGCCCAAAAGCTTGGTCTCTTCTGCCAGATTCGGAATGTACTTTCTAAAATATCTCGCTACACCCAGCAGCTGATGTACGGCAGCTCTGTCCTCCGGGATTTTCATCTCGGTGCGTGATGAGCTCCGGGATCGGCTTCTCATACCATGATGCGCTAACGGGTATTTGGTCTTATACCATTGTGGCTGATAACGTCCCTTACGAAGTCTACTTCCTAAAGCGCGAACTTCCACTTTTGTGGAATAAAGGTAAGGCCAGCTTGGCTTGCTATCCGCAGGGCAATCCGAACGCGGGCGTCATGTTCCACAGATTAGGACATCGTCAACGTATATGCGGACACACGGAACTCAAATAAACATTTCACTCAAAGTCTTTTGAAATCCCTCGGGTGCTCACGATATTTCAAATTTTGGCCTTAAAACGCGGTAACAACCGGAGGGTGTACCGCATGTGCAAATTTTTTACGTTGCTTTGTCGAGGTAAATTTTGTGAAAGCCACAGTTAGCATCTAGTTAGTTAGCATACAGTTAGCATATGCTAGTTTTCGCGGTTAAGACATTCGTTTATGCCCCTAGGGTCAATGCAGCCCCGCAGCTGGCCGTGCTTTCTCCGGGAAATGAATAATTTACTCACACAGTCTGTTGGCTCCTCCACATTTTCGATGATGTAGCCTCGTTTCAGGCGCTCCAATTTCTTTCGAAAAGGTTCTCCCGAAAAAAACCGCAACCTTTTGCATCCCCATACGGTACTTACCGGCCATTCTGCAGGTGACTTGAAAAAGGTGTGAATATTTTATCCGTATTTCTTCCCCCTGCTGGCGGTCACCGCATCTACTGGAAGGCAAACAAGCCCCAGTGCTTCGCTCACTTGTAGTCTCAGCATGGCCTCATGTTGTTTTTTTTAATAATGAAAACGAAGTTGCAGACTTGTTGTTCATCACGAATGGAAGAGCGGCAACACCGATGTGTTTAATAATGTGCCCACTGTAGGAACAAAAAAATGGAGCCGCTAGGCTGCATTTCAGTCCAACTGCAGCACTGTGAGTACTCAGAATAAGGCACTAGGATCTTACACTAGGAACTGGCACTAGAAAATAAGGCACTCGGAACTGCAGCACTGTGAGTACTCAGAATAAGGCACTAGGGCCTTACACCCGGTGTTTTGATCGGCGAGTTTTGCGTCCACCAAACTGTCGGTGTTACGTCCCACGGTTCAGACCCTTACGTCGACAATGTCGAAGGTACCTCGCTGCTCCCCTATTTCACCTACTCGTGGCCCATACTTTCACAACGCGGCAAACTGCTTGTGGCCGGGAAACAGAAAACATGCTTTGCCGAATGACGGGCATTTTTCACGTTCGTGGGACGTTTTACAATTCACGCACCGGAATTACTGCCGTCTTTTTACTGCTGCTACTAGCCTTTCCGATTGACACCAGGTTTCCTTTGGTTGGACTGAGGCTTTCAAAGATTTGTAGATTTGTTCCGCCTTGACCAGTGTCATGTCTTTCACCTTCAGCATCTTTTCTCGCAACTTCACACTGTTTGTGAATACCACAGTCTAGTAACGGATCATAAAGTCGGTCAAGTCACCGAAATTGCAGGTCCGTGCTAACTTCCGCAAGTCCCTTAAATTGTTCTTACGGCTCCGCCTCAGCTTGCATTCTTGACCGGAACATGTACCGTTCATAGACTTGATTTATTTATTGCTTTCAATAGGGTTCAAACCTCTGCACTACCATAGCGTAGTCCTCGTTGCTTTCGCTCTCCAGAGACGTGAAGTGGTTAAATACCTCGAGGGCGTAGGTTGTGTAGGTGATGCTATCCCGGCCTGGGCAGCTATATTTCTTGGCGACTGCAGTGCAACGAGCAACTCAGCTATGAAAAATAGCTCCTCCATTGGGGACACCGGTCCTCAGAATACATCTCGGGGGAGAGTTTCTGGCGCTGCAATAATTTTTCTTCACCTAGATGAGAGAAGGTTGTGTAGGTGATGCTATCCGGCCTGGGCAGCTATATTTCTTGGCGACTGCAGTGCAGTGAGCAACTCAGCTATGAAGAATAGCTCCTTCATTGGGGATACCGGTCCTCAGAATACATCTCGGGGGAGAGTTTCTGGCGCTGCAATAATTTTTCTCCAGTGGCCTCACCGACTTGAGTGTCGCTTGTGTTCGTGCTCAGCAAGATGAATTTGCAGGGCAGGCCAACTTCAGACAACGGGCCATATTCAGGAGAGCTGTGTCATGGTTCCCTGTTTGGAGCTGAAGGATTCCCACTCAGGCTTGGCGAGCTTGTTCATTTGCATCTGAATCGCGTTCTGCGCTCGCCTCGATTCTCAAATATCTGTAGGCGCTTGTGTTCGGTGTGCTCGTCTTTCTCCCATTCGACGCACTGCTTGAAGCTGACAATATTTTGAGTCAGCGGCGGTATATATGTGCAGAAGCCTCAGGACTTTGGCGCTTAGGTGTTGAGCTGTTCGCATCGTGTACGCGAAGGTTGTATATGAGGTCACCAAGGCCATGGTTTCGTTCATAGAAGTTCTGAATGTCTCCCAGTCACAGGACCAAATTACACTATAAGTCGGCATTAGATTGCTGCCATGCGCTTCAATGTCGGCTGCTCAGCTAGTCCTAGCAATGAGTTGTAACGAAACATCAGTGACGTCGAGGGTGCTTGACACCTTTCCCAGGTAGAGCGCCCGCTCTCCGGTGTTGACACAAACATACCGTGATGGTGAGCGTTAAACACAAGGTTCCTCCCTTCAGTCGTCGTTTTCCTGATGCCCCAGGAGGAACGATGAGTGTTTTAATCCTCTCTCGATACGTGCAGGGCTGGTGTAGTAGTGATGATGCCTTCTAAGTGACTTAGCCCCATGTTACACGGGGTGAAATATAGGCGGCGATGATTGTAAAAGCCCAATCATTGCCTCGAGCTGTTGCTCACAGGAATTTATGTTACGCGTCTGGTGAATGTCCATTCCATAATATGGCGAGGTCGTTTCTCACGGCCACTCGCAATTTTTATGTTACTGCAGCACTTCGTCACCGTAGAACTGTGTAGCAAGAAAGGTGTATGTCTTCCAGCAGTCGCGATTCCGAGATAGTGATGAAAAGAAAAGGATGCTTTTAGACGGTAGACGCTTAAAACATACTGACCGAGACAATGGCAACGTCTATCGCAGTAGCCATTCTTGAAGGACAACTCCCCAGAAAAATATCAGTTTTAATTTTGCTGCATATGCGCTACAGAGAGGTTTACGTGGTGACGTCAATTAACATCCCCAGTTCTGAAAAGATTAAAATGATGCCACTCACACGCGAAGCAGCCAAAAAAATCGGCAAATCTCACACATGCGATAGCGAAGTAAAATCTTGAAACCCCTTGTTCACGTAGAAAAAATTGCAGTTTCACCTTTGAATATTGTACAGAATAACTGGGTGCAGTTACTTTAAATAAGACGATCCGGTTACCCTCAATAATGAAAGCTGTCGGAAGCACGGAGCAGTGATTCGCAAGCCTTTCTTGGAATGCCGGAATTATACTGCAGGATTCGCTTTCTTTGCTGTGGTTAATCCTTGAGTGCTGCCTGACGAAGCTGGGGACTTTCCTTTCTTCGTGGAAGCTTGGGTTATGGTTTATGTTCTCGGACAAAAGAATCGGCCCAGTGGCGCCGCCGTCTTTCGCGAGCAAGCACTTGCTGTCACTCGCACCGTGCGAACTTCTCGGCGTCCATGGCGGCAGAGACCGGGGCTTTTCTTGCCAAGCCTAATACGCGAGTCTGCCGTGCCCTTTCTTGACTAGTCTCAGAATAAGGCTTGGTGCGGGACGCCCAAGCATATTGGACGGACGACATCTCGGGCCAGTAAAGCGCTCCACACTTAAAAGTTCGAATAAATACGGTACGCACTTCTACATGATATAGCTCTTTTTGAAGTAACCTACCACATGTGTCCATATTAGATGACCGTAACATTTGTACGAACGTATAATATGTGTTTCTTGCGTTCGCATTGAAGTTACGCTATCCCGAGTATCCGAATCCGCGGTCTCTAGTGTTGAGACCAGGGGGGAGGGCTGACCCGAGCCGAGCTTTCGTTTGGTAGCGTGGTGTGAAGCGAGCCGCCAGCCGCTGTTGCAGCCGTGAAGTCCAGACGCAGTAGGCTAATGTAACTGTTTACTCCATAGCGAGTTGTGAGCCGAAGCCAAAGAAAAATGCCCCGACGGGCGAGATAACAGTACAGGACTCGAGCAGAGTGACAGCAATGATACACTGTCAAACAGGAATAAAACTAGTGTTTGGGTGGGGTCCACTTATACGCCTAGAGCTTCGCGATCGCTGCGCTGCCTGCGCCGCTTCTCCGCGGCGTTGACGGGATTCGCGCTGCGTGGCTGCTAGGGGCTCGTGCAGTGTTTTGGTTCTGTTTCGCTTATTTTCTCCTTTCCGGGCCCTAAAAAAATCTTGTTATGGTGACGTCTATAGGCAAAGAGTATGCTTAGGTCACCTAAAAAGCAACTGCGTCTTTGTAGAGTATGCGATCGCCTGCAAGAGCTACCCAGGGACGCGGTTAGCGCGCTTCGTCGCCGCTCTTCCGGGAGTCGGCGACGGCAGCAGCATATCACCCATGTAACATCCAAAACATCAGTCACAAATGAATTCTACTGTCGCCTCGTTTAGACCTGATACTGACACAATGAGAGGTTGGCTTCACTTTGCAGCGTGGACAACGAACGCGGCTTCGTTTCGAATACATACGTCGCAGAAAAATGTGTTTCAGGGATGTGATTACCCAATCACGGACAATACCTAATGCCTGTTATAAGAATATAAACCATGCGAAAGTGTTAAGTAAATTCCAAGCCTGTGCGTCGTTAAATATGTGTCCACGCATGCCATATAGCAAGATCCAAGGCAAGTTAATGAAACCACGGGAAAAAATGAGGTGCAAGTGCTGAATTAAGAAACGTAATAGCTCTAACAGAAATAAAAAAAAACAGTGCAGCTTCTGACATGCTGAAGGCGTTCGCCGAAACTTCAGCCAGGTAGAGTTCACTAGACCAACTATACGCGAAATGCACTGCTTTTTCGCGAGACATCGGTGGGGGGAGGGGAGGGGGACGCTGTGTACAAATGCGGAGCGGAATCAAGCAATGAAAGGTTTAGTAATCCCACACACAAATCTCGCGTTCACTTTCCTTTAGTTTTTCTACTTCAACGAAGAGTTGATCTTACCGCGGACGCATTTTTGGAAATGTACAGGGTAGGCTGTTCAACAATTAAGCAATGAAAGGTGTCCTTGGAAGAGTGTGGTATGTGATAAGGCCGGGCCCTCTGATTTCAGTTTCTGCTTGATTCTGCAGGCTCCCTGTGCCATATGACGATATTCCGTAGAAGCATTTAGTCGTGGACGCGGATTATAGCCTAAGCCCGTTTCCGCGCTGCTTGCATAGGATATATGTAGCAGATGAATGTTTGCGGCCGCTCACTTCACGACAAAACGACTATTTGTCGTGTGCTGATCGCCTAGTCTAATTATGCATTGTCCATCGTACTTTTGTTGAATATTCCCGAAATTAACACAGACTGGCTTGTAAATGGTGGTGATCAATATCTGAGGTAAAATATTGGCAAACGTAACTGGCGTGCTGTCAGGTATGAGTGCTCCGCTGATTATGTAAGCGCACAAAACCGATATAAATCGTAGTGTATAGCAGTAGTATGAACATCTGAATAACCGGTGGTTACGGAGACACGGCTAGTAAATTCAGGTCAGTGTAACTACAATCGGCTCCATCATAGGCCGGTTCCGCGAAGCTTGCCTGTGGCACACACCTGGCGGTTATACAGACCGAATATACCACACTAAGATCGCGTCAGAAACATTTACACTCTCGTAAACACGCTCCATTTGCGAACAGAGTGACTGCTTCACATAAACATGGATTCCAAACGCCCGAAAACGGTAAATCGCAGTCGTGAACGTGCCGAAAAAGCAGCGGCGGCACTGAGGAGCGGGGCGCGGACTCCCGCGGCTGCTTTCAAAACGGGCCGCTAGGGGGATTTCAGTGGCGCCCCTACAGGCCGCGCTCGAGGCGTATACCCAAAGCGCTAACGGTCAAAACAAGTGTTCCCTCTAGATTGTGCACACGCCACGAACGTCACAGACACACACAACACTCTTTCAAGATTTCGTCAACAGTCCGTAGTAGCGGCTCACGCTCGGTCAGAGAGAGGGGAGAGCGGAAGACTCCGCTGCGGACGCGGGGCCTCCGTGTCCTTGGGACAGGTATTACTTGTTGCGTCGGCACGCTATGAATGCTTCGCCGCACAGCCGAGGATCGTTGCAGGAAAGTACGGCGGCGGGCCGAATCGTAAAAGCTTCTCCGCCGTGGGTCTGAGATCCCGATGGATAAGGGGCTTCAACCGTTGCCCGGAGGGATGGTTTCGGAGAGAAGTGCTCGCCAGATGCTCGACGCCAGGCCTGTGCTGTACGAAACCGTGCTGGAGCTTCACGGGGCCGGTCACTGAACGAGTAGTGAGTGGCCCGCCAAGAACGTCTCTGGCTTGGTCAGGCAAGCAACGGAACAACACAGGAAGACCCAACCGCATCGCCGGCCAGTGCGAGGACAAATCCACACTGAAGCTCTACCAGGCTTTTAGTTGCAAAAAATACGCGAAATATTAACTACACTAGTTATATTTTAGCCCGGCAGTACTTTAGACAAGTACACAAATGTGAAAGGTGACATTTCACGTGATTGGAAATGTCCAACAAAAAAATGTAACCGTAAAGGGCGAAACCTACTTCAGGAAAAACAATGAAATTGAGAAGGTCAGGCGTCTACAGGTCACTTCTCGCGCTGAGAACTGCGATCTCAGCTCTCGTTATTGCCCTGAGCTTTCCCCTGTTTCAGTCGCACCTTTGGTGCAGCCGTTCTCTGAACGCGACTGCGACCGCTCGAGAGCACACCGAGACGTTTCTCGAGCGCGCGGAGAAAATTGCTCTGCTTTCCAGCGCTCGAGCAAGGAGTGCGCTTTCGTTCTCGGCCGCCCCAAGGTTCGCTGAGACCCGGCGCTAAGCGAGCATTCGGCGCTGCCACTCGGAAGGCGCGCATCAGGCGTGCCGAATTTGTTTGCGACACTGTCGGCAAGCGAACACCGCAGGGTGTTTAGCTCTCCTTTCCGGCTTTCAAGGCCAATTTATGCACGGGCGGCCCGCTCTCAGGAGACGGCTCACCCCCTGGCGACACCGGAATGGCTGTGTGCTCGGCTGGCCGTTGCCTGACATTAAGTATCCGAGTTTCACGTGGAACGCTAGCGACTCACTCCGTTGCGGCGTCGTCATTCAGCTTAGCTGCATCGTGAAAACCATTCTGTGTCTTGACGTCCGGCTCTGCTACAGCGTTGCTCAGTTCAGAACTCGCGTCCGGAGAAACAACCGCTGTTTCAATGGCTTGTATTGTCCCCTTTCGCTAACGTCGCGGTTTAGGCTTTCCCGCGGAACGTCGCCGGCCAGCGAACTGCGCGCGTTCGGTGTTTTGCACGAATAACAAAAAACGAAATGTTTTGCGCGAATAACTCACGCAATTAAAACACATGCCGTACCGGCTATCCTTAGAAGCCTGGTAAAACTCAGTGAAGAAAAGTCCTGCACTCACCCTTGACCGCCATGACTTCTACGAAGTCCGAAGCCGCCTTGACGTCTGTGGTGTTGGATCTCACACCGCTTGCTCTAGGTGTCACGAAGTTGCCATCCGACCACTGCCAAACAGTTGTTGCGACGTTGTCATCCCACCGCTGCCACCAGTTGTTGTGACCAGGGGGGGCCGACCCGAGCCGAGCTCCGTCGCCTCCGACATACGTTTGGTAGCATGGTGTGAAGCGAGTGGCCAGCTGCTGTTGCAGCCATGAAGAAGTCCAGAAGCTGTAGGGTAACGTAACTGCTTGCTTCATAGCGAGAGGTGAGCCGAAGCAAAGAACAACACCCCGATGGGCGAGGTAAAAGTACAGGACTCGAGCACAGTGACAGCAATGATTCACTGCTCAAACAGGAATAAAACTACAGCGCTTGAGCGGGGTCTATTTAAACCCAAAGCGCTCACGGTCAAAACAAGCATTCCCTCTATATTGTGCACACGCCACGAGCGTCACAGACACACACAACACTCTTTCCAGAGTTCGTGAGCAGTTGGTAGTAGCGGCGCACGCAGAGTTCGAGAGAGGGGAGTGGGAGGACTCCCCTGCGGACCCGGGGCCTCCGTGTCCCTGGGACAGGTCCCTGCTTGTCGCGTCGGCACGCCATGGAGGCTTCGCCACACAGCCGAGGAGTGTTGCAGGAAAGTACGGCAGCGGGCCGAATTGTAACAGTAGTGGTATTCCTTTTATTTTTGGCGCAATTTGTCTATTTTCTCGCTATCGACCGTTTACTCCGCTGCAAGATTCACAATATGCACGGATAGCTAAAATGTTTAGGTAGGCTAGAATTACGCGTGTCTCCCTTCGAACTGGGCTCTGCAAGAAGCTTTGCTCGAAAAGAGTTTTTCAAGCAGCTACTCTTTTGTTGCGCGAGCATCGTGCTTACGATTATTAAGCTATTATTCATGTTTCATCAGGTTATGTGAGAAATAAATTAAGCGTGCATTTTGAAGACTCTCGTAAACTAGCCTTGGTGCGGCTTCCCGAATTTTTCTATTTCAAACTGACATGCCAAAGAGTTGATGTCGAGCAGAGGGACCTAAAGATCAAATTCAGTGTTTGAGATTTCCACCTTTTCTCAGAGCTGTAGGATGAGTATGGCATTGCTTTGGATGTACCAAGGCGAAATGTTAAGGTGACCTAACATAAAGACTAAACATAGGACATTACAACAACCGTCACAGATTGAGGTTAACCGTAGTCAACTAGTACCCTTTGAATATGTAATTATTTTAATTCGAGGTGTGGGTCAAAAGTGAGGTCATAGAACATGCAAGGAAGCCATCTGACCTGAGCTGGCGCATCCCCAACAGTTTCTTCTACTATAGCGGACTGATACTTGTCAACAAAGTTGCTCATACTCGGAACGGTTTTCTTTATAAACTTTCTAAATATGTTGAAAAAAAGATTTATCATGCTTCATTGATCACCAAGTGATCAAACAATTAAGAACTCAAACATATTGGTAGAGAGGTCTAGTAGGGTGAAGTTAGGAAACTTTAAACCCGTGCTCTTGATCTTGATGGCGTACTCAGGAGCTTTGTACATCGCGCATACCGAACCAGAGCGCAGAAATGCTGTGGCGTACTTGAGAACGCTTTATCTACAGTAATAAATATGCTTTTGCAAAACATTTCACTGTTGCAACAACCACACCACCTAAATATTTCGAAATCATGCTGCCCCGCGAAGTTTAATAACCACCGGTCCCTATTCGTATCGGTATATGACAATTATTTGTAAAGTCCTAATTTCATATTGCATCAAGTATTGACTTCTAGCATATTTCACAAGGCTTTTGTACCTCCACTATACACCGAATGGCATACCAAAAAGTGCATATACATTCTTCAGTATTGTTAAATTTATGCACCTACGCGTTGAAGTGGTTGGTAAAGACGATCTGTATGGCTCTGCAAAAGAAATTTTTCCAGGACGAAACATGAATTAGTTCAGCCTTTATGGTACTCATACCTCCACCTTTAAATCCCCAAATACGGCATCAGAGACACTCGAAACAATATTAACCTTGTTTGAGGACACACAAGCACTATATAAACTTTCTGAAGAGCGTATAATGCCAAATTGAACAATATAGATACTTTGCTTTTGTGCAGCGCCCTCAAATTCCTTCGTTCTTTTCCCATTCGGACAATTTTTGTAGCGATCTTTTATCGTCATACTCTTTCAAATTACTTCTATTTCTGAACACATATTGGTTGAGTGGACGGCTAGGGTGATTGCCGTGTCCTGTGTGTGCTTCTGCATGTAATTGTGCTTGTGGAAGCCAGTGGCGACTGTCAAGTTGCCCGTGCCATGGAGCATGTTTCACTATTGAACGCCTGGTGCTTCAAATACGTGCGGAAACTTGATAGTGCAATCTATAACGTTGATGAAACGGACACAAAAACCTATAGAAGTCTTTAATAAACAAATCGGCTGTAAAATGTTCTTTTAGGGGGCCTCTGCTTTTTGTCGTGTGCAACGAGCGATTTAAAACGTCTGAATCGCAAACATATAATTTGGCGCTGTTTCGAAATACTATTACGTTCAATATTATCATATAATGCAAAAACAAAATGTTCACACCCCCAGTGCAGGCCGTATGACCTGGCGGGAATGCAAAGTACAAACCGCATTCGTCCGATTTTGGAAGCATGGCGTAACCACTGGTTACCACCGAAGTATGGCCATGATTTTAATATGCACCTAATCATGCATTCGGGTTAACAAATGCGAAGCGGTTCTTCATTCACGTGGGTGGAATGTGACGGTTATCACCACCCTTTTGGTTCGCAAAACTGCAGACGCAGGACAAGTCTTTAGTACACGACTTGCAAAATATCTTCTGAAGGTATGCCGCACTTGTAGTGGCCTATAGTTTGCGAAATGGGTATGCATAAACTTCACCCTTGTTTGTGCCGTTGATGTCTGTATAGTAAATCTTTCCCTATCAAAGTTCACGGGTATCCTTGAAGTGATAATCGTCAGTTATCGGGCCGCGCCATGTTTTTGGCTTGTCAAATTCATAGTGGGCGCCCTCTTTGAGATAAATCGTATACGAGAAGAATGACAACAGTAACCCTCATAATTTCGGCTCGACAAAGGGCCCCCACCACAGCCAGATGTTGTGTGGAAAGGAAACGGTAAGGGAGATTGGGCCCTGACATAACTTCACGCCATGAGAAAATGGTCCTGGCGCGAACTCTATTCCTTCAGCGCATCAAAACGGGTTCACATTCATCATTCCCAAAAAATAAACTCCCTCTGTTGTGGTCAGTGTTCTGCTAACCTGCATTGATGTTCTGAACCTCACCTTTATACCACGTCCTACGTCAAGTTTCGACTCTTTATGTTTATTGTCATAAACGCGTTTCTTTCCCCAAACTTTTGTACCTGCAGTACGACTCCTTATATATATCATCAAAAATCCCTTTCTTTTGCCAAACTTTTGTGCTTGCAGTGCTCCGTGCGATCAGGCTTGATATTTATGTGACCTGCGTTTTTTGCAAAACGAAATATTTCCTCTCAAAATAAGGCACTGCACCCCGAAATAAAAAAAATGGTTCCCAAAATACGTTGTTTACCTCACATTTCACAGCACGTTAAGCCAAGAATACAATTCTTATGTTCGGTAACTTCAATACATTTACAAAAAGATCGTAGTAATTAGTTGCACTTAACATTTCATCAGATTTTCTGAAACAATTATGCACATAACGAAATGTTGCACAAACAAAGTGCCAAGTACCAAGCGCTATATCTTATGTAATAAACTTTCCCGCCATGATCATGCAGAATTTCTTCCCTATTCCTTCAATATTTTGCAGAGTGGGTATGTTACAAATTGCATGGAGAAGCATTGGTATTTTTGTACTGTGCAACACAAGAATGAAGTAGAGTGTACGGTGAGCAGTGGTTTTTTGTGTACCTTTTCCTTGTGTTGTACTGCAAGCGACATTTTACACACTTTTTTAATACTTCTATTTACGTATTACAAAGATGTGGTGCAGTAAAGCTTATTCTATCTTGTATTATAGGACCTAATATTTGTTGCATCAAACTAAAATGCAAAATATTCTCCCGATATTTGCAATCGCGAAGTACCTGAAAATAAATGAAAACAAGCAGGATGGGGAGTTTCTTTCTGTGTATGCTCAAGTAAATCGTCCAGAAGTACAAAGTTTACTCCCTTCTCCCGAATGTATAACGCACTGTACGCTTAAATACTCTGTCAAATAAGTCGCCGTCTAAATACGAAGCGATCACATACCATTGCTCCGACCAAGGACGGAGTTATGCACACAAACTCAAAGGAAACTACCTCAAAAAACACTGCGGCCAGGGTGATTTAGGCCGGGAAAAGTTCCGTTTATGAGCGGTGTTAAAGGACGGGCCTTCGCGAGATCTCGGCGCAAACGAGAGGGCACTCGTCAAGATGGCCGCTGCTCCCGGTGGCTGTGCAGAGAGACAGCGAGCTCCGATATAGAAAACGTGGCCTGCCGCATCCAGTTTTCAAAAAGTGAAGACCTTGCCGTTTAAAAGGCATACAAGAAAGGAATCTATCAAAAGGAATCTATCAGCAAGATTAATCAAAACTGCTCCAGACGCATCGTGTGGTGTACGGGTTTCTTTCGCGGTGGTGCAGTGTGGCGGTGTGTGCGTGAGGGTGCACAAACAGGATACTTCAAGACAAATAAAAGTATTCCGTTGTGAAAGCAACCAATTGGTCAACACAGCAAGGTCGATGTCGAAAACAAGAGGGAGGTTGCAAGTCCTGTACTTCATACTTCGGCAGGCGCATACTCGATACAATCAGCCAACGCAGTGGTGTTTCTCGAAGCATAGTATTTCAATTTATATAAAAAGCTGCCGCCGTTGCGGACGGGGACATGGTGATGGTGGCGTAAAAGAGAAAGTGGTGGTGGTGGTGAAAACATTTATTGTTTACGTCTGGAGGCAGTCATTTTCCAAGAGCGACCAGACTAATGTCTTTAGTGATGATTATTTATTCTTCCAGGAGCTTCATTTTCCTTCACACTAGATAGGAGCCAAAGAAAATCTAGTCTTTTGAGCACTATCCTCATCGTTTACAGTGCCCAGTTTACACGTTTTTTTGTGAAGAGCACATGATCGTACAAAGCAGCCGTGCATGTTTATTTATTTTCCTAGCCTACATTGTCCACCCTCATTTATATACTTGACTTTCCACTGCGCGAAAGATCGAAATCCGCCGTAAACACACCACGATGGAGTTGGTGAAAGCAGACGTCGCCTGCGTTGACCTCCGCCACGCGGGGAGAAAATCTCTCCATCCTTTTTAGAGACCATTCATAGACGTCGTACCATGCACACCGAGGCATTTGATCGCACATTTGGCTTGTTATGAATACAGAGATGGACACAGGAAAAAAATGTACACTTAAACGAGAAGACGACCAGCTAACAACTGAATTGTGCTGAACAAGATGAAAACGTATATAATATATATATATATATATATATATATATATATATATATATATATATATATATATATATATATATATATAAGAGAAGAAAAACTTCGAACAAGGTAAAAGCACGATTGTGGCCTACGTTTCAGCAAAGAGAACTTGCTTTCCTCAGGCCCTGAGGAAAGCAAGTTCTCTTTGCTGAAACGTAGGCCACAATCATGCTTTTACCTTGTTCGAAGTTTTTCTTCTCTTGTGTTCTCTACCATCTTCAAAGTTCTACTACTCCCTATATATATATATATATATATATATATATATATACAGAAAGAAATGCCGGCAGTCTACAACGCCAAAGAAGGAATAGGGGAATGGTTAAACTACTATTTTTTACCGTTAGTGACGTTCCATTATTATTTTTTTATTAAATACATGAGAAAGACAGAAACAAAAACACGCCCCCAGAGTGGGGACCGAACACACGCTTTTCGATTAGATCTCGAAAGCCTTACCAATTCGGCTATCTGGGCTACTGTGTTTTCCTTCACTTTCTGGGGTATTTATATTTACTCCAACTGTATCTGACGCTTGAGGGTGGTAGCCAGCGCCACTCAGGCTACACGGGGATAGGGGACCTTCTTTTCAACCCCCGGGGAGTGACGCGAACGTCTACAGCCTGTCATAAGCGGGTAACTGATGGGAAACCCTCTTTGCTACCTTGGCATCAAGGCTGCCAGAACCGAGGCCCTCGCTAAGCTTTCGCACGATAATAGGGTTTCAAAATGAGGGGCTCGTTAGGACATACAGAAAGAAATGCCGGCAGTTTACAACGCCAAAGAAGGCATGGGGGAATGGTTAGACTATTTTTTTACCGTTAGTGACGTTACATTATTATTTTTTTATTAATTACATGAGAAAGAAAGAAAGAAAATCACGCGCCCCTAGTGGGGACCGAACCCACGCCGTTCGATTAGATCTCGAATGCCTTACCAATTCGGCTATCTGGGCGACTTTGTTCTCCTTCACTTTCTGGGGTATTTATATTTACTACAACTGTATCTGACGCTTGAGGGTGGTAGCCAGCGCCACTCAGACTACACGGGAAGAAGGGGACCTTCTTTTGAACCCCCGGCACGTGACGCGAACGTCTACAGCCTGTCATAAGCGGGTAACTGGTGAGAAACCCTCTTATGCTACCTTGGCATCAAGGCTGCCAGAACCGAGGCCCTCGCTAAGCTTTCGCACGATAATAGGGTTTGGAAATGAGGGGCTCGTTATGAAATACAGAAAAAAAATCCCGGCAGTCTACAATGCCAAAGAAGGCATAGGGTATGCCTAGGCTATGCCTTCTTTGGCGTTGTAGACTGCCGGCATTCTACCCTTCTCCCGGTGTATCCTGAGTGGCGCTGGTTACCACCCTCAAGCGTCAGATACAGTTGTAGTAAATATAAATACCTCAGAAAGTGAAGGAGAACACAGTCGCCCAGATAGCCAAATTGGTAAGCCATTCGAGATCTAATCGAAAGGCGTGGGTTCGGTCCCCGCTCTGGGTGCGTGTTTTTCTTTCTTTCTTTCTCATGTAATTAATAAACATAAGTATGTAACGTCGCTAACGGTAAAAAATAGTCTAACCATTCCCTATACCTTCTGTGGCGTTGTAGACTGCCGGCATTTCTTTCTGTATTTCCTAACGAGCCCCTCATTTCCAAACCATATATATATATATATATATATATATATATATATATATATATATATATATATATATATATATATATATATATATATATATATATATATATATACCTTCTCCCCAAAACACGTGTTCAAAAATTGGTTGGGGGATTTCAACGTTGGGATATGGCGTATAACCCGGAAGATAAGCCATACAATTCTGGGGTCTGCGTTATTACTCGAGCGCACATATGTTCCCCGCTGTTATCACTATTCGCCCCGCGGACTGCTTACATTTTTGACTGCTTGCAAATCTATTTTTCCTTCCCTTGCACCTACAGTCGTCTTCTCAGGCCGGCTACCGAACCATCGGGGTTTATTTTCTCCGTTTCCCCCAATCCCGTTGAGCAGCTTGCGTTCTGGTTCGGCTGTTTCCCCCCCATCCCCCGCTCAGCGGAGGGGAGACACCGACAACGCACGGATTGTCGCTGAACTGCAAAGTGGAAGCTCTTAACAAAGATCTGAAAACTCGGCCTAGCGCCCCGTTCTCGGAAGGCCTCCGTCCGGCGAGGGAACGCTGGAATGGTGGCGGACCCTTTCCTTCTGCACGACCACAAAACGTCCTTTAATTGTCTCAGCTCCGGGAAAGGGCCCATAAACGGGCTGTAAAATGCCTTCTTCACACTTTCCGAACATATGGCGGGACAGTCGCTTTCAATCAACGGAAACGCGATCCCTAGGAGCGTCTGGGCGTTAGCATAGTGACGGCTAGCGGCGGAAGATATATTGCCTTCTCTCCTTTGTTCTACAACCCCACTTTCGGACGCTGTTGAGCTTTTCGCGTTTCCGCCACCACTCGAATTCCTGTTCAGTGCTCTTTCATCTCCCTTTCTTCCTTTTTTTTTCTCTCCAACTATCTAAGCGTCTCTCTCTTCGTTGTTCATTTTTTGTTCATTTTTTGTTCATTCTTCCCGCTTCGTGTTTGTGTTATTCACGTATGTTTGTGTGTGGTATCGTTGGCCATTCGTAAACCCGCTTTCCACTTTCAACATATATGCTCGCTTCCGAAGCGACCGAAGCCATCATTCCTGTAGAAGACTTGTCTCGAAGTCGAAACGTCGAAATAAACCCTCCGCTGTTGCTGTTACCGAGGTTTCTTACTTTGTATATATATATATATATATATATATATATATATATATATATATATATATATATATATATATATATATATATATATATATATATATATATATATATATATATATATATATATATATATATATTGGAAAGATAAAAACTCCCACAGAGCCCGAAAAATAAGTTTAGTAGAGACAGAGACACACGAGAAAGACGTAGAAAAAATAAAAATGTTTACTGACGTTTCAGGAAGAGGATTTCCTTTCTTCAGAGTAAAGAAAAAGTTGGTTTCAGGGTTGTATATATAAAGAAAATGTAGCAAGGGCGAGGGCAAGAGAAGGGAGAGTTTATTACAGTCGGACCATGGTTGCTGGCCAGCAAAAGAATGAGAGAAGTGAAAGAGGTAGGAAAAATTTTTTTGAAAAATAAGAAAACCAAAATTTAAAAAGGATAACAGGAACCCACAGTCACGAAACAAAAATCTCACTGAAAATGTGATGAACCTCTCTAGGATTACCCCGTCACCAGATCAGATGAGCGCCCTATCAAAATGTCTAAATGTTTTCCCGGCAACGGGCGGTTTCGACGAATTTCAATTTTTTAAAGAATTAAATAACTTCGCGAGAAATATGAGACTGGGAGAGTACTTCCATGACCGTCCCCCAACCGACGAAGCCCGAACTGCATTGCCTAGCCATAAGCATTCGACCCCTCCCACGCAACGCGATACATGCCTCGACATGTACATTAAAGCCGTTCATCGCGATGTACGAGCAGCATACCAAAAGCACATCTCTTTCCGCCGTAACAGCACAAGCAAGGAAAAGAAAACCCTGGAGAAACTCTCAGGTTGCCCCGAAATAGTAATCAAACCGGCCGATAAAGGAGGCGCCATCGTGATTCTCGACAAAGCTGACTATGTCAACGAGGCTGATAGACAACTATCAGAATCCACGTTCTACAGAGTACTCCCTAGTGATCCCATTAATGATTATAAGCTTTTTCTCAACGATAAACTCAATGAGCGTGTTCAAAATCAGGAAATAACTGAAACAACTGCTCGGTCTCTTATCCCCTTAAGCCCAGTAGCAGGTATATTCTACCTTCTCCCTACGATTCATAAAAATAACAACCCAGGTCGCCCCATTGTTTCTGGCATTGGTACTGTCACCGAGAACCTCTCGCGCTATGTCGACTCTCTCATTCGCCACATTCTCCCCAGCTTTCAATCCTTCATTAAGGATGCAAATGATTTTCTCTTGGATATTATTAAGATAGAAATTCCTGTTTACTTGTTACCCTGGAAGTCGTGTCGCTATAGACTAATATTCCGCATGCGGATGGAATCACCGCTGTATCATGTGCGTATGAGTGGTCGGCGGGTGACAAACCTATCGATTCTTTCACCCTTAAAACTTTCCTTCACCTTATCCTTGAACTTAACAATTTTGAGTTCGATGGTGTCAATTACGTCCAAGTCGGCGAAACGTCAATGGGCACCGAAATCGGGTCCAACTACCCGAATATCTTTATGGGATGTCTAGAGTCAAACTTCCTAGAAACCCAAAATTTGAAGCCACTGTACTACAAAAGGTATATAGATGATATATTTTTTATATGGCAGCACGGTGAAATAGAACTTCTTGCATTTATTGAGGCTTTGAACCTTGCGAATCCTACTTTTTCTCTCTCTCTCATTCCTACTCTACGCAAAGCATAAATTTCTAGGATGTTACTGTAACAGTTTCTCAGGCCAGGCTTCAGACTAATCTCTATAGGGAACCTACGGACACGCGCAAGTATTTGCATTTCCACAGCAGCCATGTCGGGCACTGCAAGACTGCAATACCTTACAGCCAATCTCACCGTTTTAGGCGAATCTGCAAAAGCCAGGCAGATTTCGATTCTAACTGCACAGAACTTAACACCGCGCTCTTGAATAAAAAATACCCAGATCAGGTGATCGAGGACGCGATTACACGAGCTAACTAGTTGAACCGCACCGACATTCTCTGTAAAAAAGCTCGAAAACCCAATCCACAAACAAACCTCGTTTTGGCACATTCGGCCTCTTGCCCGAAAGTTGCATCCATACTACGGAAACATCACAACATTCTTGCTCAAAGTGAACGCCTAAAAAATATTTCCCGAGCTGCCACGCATTGTTTATAGACGCAGCAAAAATTTAGGCGAAGTTCTCACCAGATCCAGCATCAGCCGACCACAGACTACTGGTTGTATACCCTGTATCAAACCACGGTTTAAGGTATGCCCACAAATGATCACCACACAGCGCGCAACGAGCACAGCTTCAAACTATTATGTTAATGTGAAAGGGAACTTTACCTGTGATTCCGCCAATGTCGTATACCTGCTGGAATGCACCCTGTGCAACAAACAATACATCGGCCAGACTGAAACACCCTTTCGTTTGAGGTTTAATAATCACCGCTCACACGCAAAAACCTGCCCTTCTTTGCCCCCATCAAAGCATTTTAACACTCCTGGTCATTCTTTTGAACAACTGAAGGCCACAATTCTTGAATCTAGTTTTAAAACGCACCACGATCGCGAGGTTTGTGAGTCCAACCTCATTTACATTATGTTAGCGTCGTTTAGCATCAATGAAAGTTATTGGAAATTGACGAGTCTTTCCTCCGATTAAAATTTCGGCTACATTTTTCAGCCTAGTGATTTCCTTGTCATTTCTTTCCCTCGATAATATTTCCCCATTAGATGACGAGCCCCCGTAGATGGTTATAGTTTCATGCTAGCACCACGTTTTTACCACAATGGCTTCACTAAACCAAATGATATGTAAGTTTGGACATTATGTTCTGGGTAGACGGCTATGGTACCATTGTTAACTTTGACAGTCTCACCTTGTAATCAATTTGTGCATGCGAGCGTGATTGCTTTCCCCTCCCCTTTCTCTTTTGTATTGCTGTTTTCTAGATTCGTTGCTGACCGCCTCGGCGTTCCCTGAACTGGTACCATGCGTCGCCAGATGCATAACGCCCGGTGCCGCGTCATACACGTGCACCTGCCTTCAGTTTTCTTTCTTTTCATGACTTGTTTAACCTTGCTTTTTTTCTTTTCTGCTGCTCTTTGTATTCCTATGTACACTCATTTCCGGTCGAAACTGCCTGTACTACTGCTTTTGGACGCGACCCTTGCCCCCAGCAACAGCAGCCCAACCCTACTTCTTAGAACGGGTGTGTATGGGCAGATGTTCGCCCTTTGTGTGCATGGGCATATCTTTGGATCTTCTTAGTTCCGCGTGACTGATTTTTTTGCAAACGTCAAGCACGTGCATGGCCATATCCTGTTTTCAACCCTCTTTCTCACCTGTTGCCACGGGAGAAGGGGGAATTACGTTGTATTTTGTTTTTCTTTTTGTTTGTTTGTTTCTTTTATTGTTTGGCTCTTTTTTCTCATGTTCGTACCGCGTGACTGTGGGTTCTTGTTATCCTTTTTACATTTTCATTTTTTTATTTTTTATTTTTTCATTCGCTCTTTTACTTCTCTCATTCTTTTGCCGGCCACCAACCATGGTCCGATTGTAATGAACTCTCTCTTCCCTTGCCCTCGCCCTTGCTACATTTTCTGTATGTATATAACCCTGAAACCAACTTTTTCTGTACTCAGAAGAAAGCAAGTCCTCTTCCTGAATTGTCAGTAAACTCATTTTTATTTTTTCTACGTCTTTCTCGTGTGTCTCTGGCTCTACTAACCTTTTATATATATATATAAATATATATATATATAATAAATCTGTTCTCTTTTTTTACCGTGGTCGACATAATTTTTGTGTATATTCCACCGGCGTCCACGAAAACTTCGTTCCTATATATATATACATATATATATATATATACAGCGAAACAGAATGGAAAATGAGGGGCTCGTTGAAAATAAGACAGAAATAAGAGTTGGCAATGAAGAAAACCTTGGTATGCAAGGGGGGGATGTGGTAGGTCATTGAAACAGATAAAGTATTTGGAATAAAAGAAAGTGGAGAAAAAATGCCCGCCAGGTGGGATCCGAACCCGGATCCCACCTGGCGGGCATTTTCTCTCCACTTTCATTCTTTCTTTCCAAATTCTTTATCTGTTTCAATGACCTACCACAACCTCCCCGTTGCTTTCCGAGGTTTTCTTGAGTGCCAACTCTTATTTCTGTCTTTATATATATTTTTATATATATATATATATATATGACAGAAAATAAGGGTTGGCATTCAAGAAAACCTCGGAAAGCAAAGGGCAGCTTGTCATAGAAAGAGGTGAAGCTTTTTTTTAGTTAAAAAAAAATGGTGAAAAAATGCCCGCCGGGTGGGATCCGAACCCACGACCTCCAGAATACCGGCCCGGTGCGACAACCACTACGCTACCGGCGGTGCTGTTTCCCCATCGCTTTCTCGGGTATTTATACTAAGGTATTTTTGTTTCCTGCACTTGGGGGTAGTAGCAGCGCCACTTGGACTACTCGGGGTGAAGGGGACCTTCTTTTTAACCCCCGGGCCGCGACTCGAGCGTCTACGACATGCTGCCGAGAGTGGTCGACCAGCGTTGAACCCTCTTAAGCTCCCCTTGGCACCAACACTGCCAGAACAGAGGCCCTCAATAAGCATGTAGCCAATCAGAAAATGTGAAATGAGGGGCTCCGTGAAATAAGAGGTGGACGCTCGAGTCGCGGCCCGGGGGTTAAAAAGAAGGTCCCCTTCACCCCGAGTAGTCCGAGTGGCGCTGGCTCCCACCCCCAAGTGCAGGAAACAAAAATACCTAACATAAATACCCGAGAAAGTGCTTGGGAAACAGCCCCGCCGGTAGCGTAGGGGTTGTCGCACCGGGCCGGTATTCTGTAGGTCGTTGGTTCGGATCCCACCCGGCGGGCATTTTTTCACCACTTTCTTTTCCACTCAAAATTTTTTCATCTCTGTCTATGACCAACCACAACCTCCCCTTTGCTTCCCGAGGTTTTCTTGACTCCCAACCTTTATTTTCTGTCTTATTTCACGGAGCCCCTCATTTCCCATTTTCTGATTCGCTATATATATATATATATATATATATATATATATATATATATATATATATATATATATATATATATAGCGATTTAGAATAGGAAATGAGGGGCTTGTTGAAAATAACACAGAAATAGGAGTTTGTAATCAAGAAAACCTCGGAAAGCAGAGGGGAGGATGTGGTAGGTAATTGAAACAGATAAAGAATTTGGAAAGAAAGAAAGAAAGTGGAGAAAAAATGCCCGCCAGGTGGGATCCGAACCCACGACCCCCAGAATACCGGTCTAGTACGATAACCACTACGCTACCGGCGGGGAGATTTTCCCCTCCACTTTCTGGGGTATTTATGTTTAGGTGTTTTTTTTCCTGGGTTTGGGGGTTGCAGCCAGCGCCACTCGGACTACTCGGGGTGAAGGGGCCTTCTTTTTTAAACCCCGGGCCGTGAGTCGAGTGTCTACGACATGTCGAGAGTGGTCTACCAGCGTAGAACCCTCTTAAGCTTCCTATGGCACCAAGACTGCCAGGACGGAGGCCCTCGCAATGCATGTAGCGATTTAGAATAGGAAATGAGGGGCTCGTTCAAAATAAGACAAAAATAAGCGTTGGCAGTCAAGAAAACCTCGAAAAGCAAAGGGGAGGATGTGGAGGTCATTGAAACAGATAAAGAGTTTGGAAAGAAACAAAGAAAGTGGAGAAAAAATGCCCGCTAGTTGAGATCCAAACCCACGACCTCCAGAATACTGGTCTGGTGCGATAACCACTACGCTACCCGTTATCGCATCAGACTGGTATTCTGGAGGTTGTGGGTTCGGATCCCACCTGGCGACATTTTTCTCCACTTTCTTTCTTTCTTGCCAAATTCTTTATCTGTTTCAATGATCCTCCCCTTTGCTTCCCGAGGTTTTCTTGACTGCCAACTCTAATTTCTGTGTTATATATATAAATATATATCTTTCTATATATATATATATATATATAGAGAGAGAGAGAGAGAGAGAGAGAAACAAATAATGAAACAGCAAATTCCGAAGAGATTGGGAAGAAAAGTATTAGGAGTGAAATATAAAGACAAAGAGAAAGCGGGGGTCAAATATGGTCTCCGTGCTGTCGTTAAAAAGATGACTCCAAAAACTGACTCTCACGCTGCATGAGCGTAGTGAAAGGGGTGCTAAAGATTTTTCGCCATGCCCTCTTATCATAGAAAACGATTCGTAAATCTCACGGGACATTTTATCTTTAGCGCTAGACAAAGTGGTGGGTCCAATGCGATCTCACACTTGCACCTCGCACGTTGTGCTGCATAATTTCCTACTGTGCTGATTTGTTATGAGGCATATTAATATTCACGGAGTCTTTCGTTGGTACACCAGCCTGATTTACCGATGTAGGAACTACAGCAATACGAAGGTATCTTCTGCCCAGCTTCCTGCCCGCAATTAACAAATTTCCGCACGCTACGAACCTCGCACATTCCCCTAAATGATCCGGTTTCTTTTCTTATCTGCAGCGTTTCGCAAAGGCCACCGAGCTTTAAATGTGTAGTGAAACCAATGAAAACATTATGCTGTCCCATCACTTTTTTAACCTGTGGGGAACGCCGTGAACGTATTCAAAGACTTCATTAGGCATGCGTTCTGTTGCCCCTCCTACTTCTACACCTTTGCCTTTGACAACAGTGGTGAGAAAGTTTTCTACAACAAAAAAAAATACCAACCAGTCTGGATAACCAGTTTTCTTTAGACTGTTGACTTGTAATTAGGCTTTCGGGGATACGGGTTGTGTGGGGCAGAGTTTGTGACCCCATTACAAATACGCGAAAACACATTTCAATGCTTGAATAGCTTCGCATGGGCAGAGTTCAAAGACAGTAAGGAATGCGATAGGTCCAACAAGTGTGCTCAGAACTTTTTAGAGACTAAGATCTAAAACGAGCACCCAGTCACTGACCGGAAGTTCATATGAGGCGTTGTTTCTCGAAATGAGCCTGATCCAGAAACCGAAACTAAGTTGGATAGAACTTAAGTGACAAGAAATACTCGGCAACCTTACCCATTAGAAAAGGGTGGCAAGAACCTAGTTCAGATGAAGCCCTAAAAACGTGTACGCAGATCGTACTTCGTATCAAAAATTAGCCGGATTGTGCTCTTCCACGAAAAACACCGAGGCCAATTTATTTGTTCAATGAAAGTTTGCTTGTGAAAGACCCTTCCGTGGAGTTCTCGGAAGTTCTTTTTTTTTCGCTTTTCTGAGATGACTTAGTTTGGATTCAAACGGCAATTAAGAGATCGGCGAAGGATCTGTCCCCAGATGTCGGCGACTAAGTTAACCTGAAGAAGAACGAAACGAAACTGATAGATGCAAAACAAATATTTCATTTCGTCTCACCCCTCTCTACACAATTACCCTGAGGGGGCCAAGCTGAATGGGCGTGTTCCACGCCAGCCGTCTTTCCACTGCTGTTTTGGCGGAATTTCCTGCAATTCCTTGGAGATAACCAAGGCATTAAGTGCCCACCGAACTCCGCTTTCGGTGGACTTCGCTTTTTCGGAGTCTGGACCTCGCCCGGTCTGCAGTGGTCAGGAACCTCTTCACACGCTTGGCCAACCTAGTCTGAGCCTAGCCCTTCGAACTCCGCCCTCAGCACTCCTTGCAGCTCTCGGCAGATTTCCCCTTCGCTCTGACCAGCGAAGTGCAACGCATCGAGGTGGACGGTGAGTCGATCTCGCCAGAAGACCTAACTGAAGAGGCTGGGTGGCTTGCGAGTCACCAGTGACAGAGCGCCTGCGCCCTAGCCACGCTAGGCCTCACCTCCGGCGGCTGTCCCAGCAAGCCCACCAAAGACTCCCAACCAAGCAGCAAGACGCCGCGCGTAAATACGCAAGCCCACCGGTTGCAGCGCCTGTTCCGGCAGCCGCCGCTACCTAGCAAGGACATTAAAATCGCGCTGCTCCCTCGAGAAGGGCTGGATATCTCCAAGAGAAGGCAAGCCAGCCTTCCTGATGGAGTATTACGTGCCACCGGAATTAGTTATGATGAGGCAGCCGCCGATATCCTTCGCAACAATGACGTAAAAAGTGTCATTGTCGCTAATATTCCGAGTATGGCACGGGCCAGAAATTACACGGCCATACAAGATCTCCGCTTTGGAGACAACACCTAGAAAGTTAGCTCTTACGCAGCGCCGCCGGAGGACAATGTCAAAGGGGTTATCCACAACATCCCGGAATTTGATGTCGCCAAAAATATAGCCCTCAGCTTCCTCTACAGGGAAAATCCCACGATTCTGCAGGCGATACGTATGGGCCGTACTAACTCAGTCCTCATCATCTTCGAAGGCTCAAGGTATCGACTATGTCTGCTATACACGTGCGGAATACCGTTGCTTCATTCACAAGAAGAAGCACGAACGCTGTGCCAGCTGCGGCCGGCTTGGGAATCGAACGGACGTTTGCCCAGCCCCTGACAACAAAGTGTCCAAAATCTGCGGCACTGAAGCCCCGATGGGCAAAAACCATTGTGATCCTTACTATGCACTGTGTGGCCGCGATCATCCTACGGGAGATAAGAAGTGCCGCCTGCGTTTCCAAACCCCATACCTACTGAAGAGGCGAAAATGCGAGACAGGCCGACAGCAGCAAATGCAGTAAGACCAGAAACCCCACCGTCACCGACAACAGCAAGGCCTCTTCAACTCTACTTCGTCGCCCATACTCAAGAACGGAACTGCCGCTGATCAACTGCCGCTGATCGCTGAACTGCTGCTGGCAGTTCCCTGAACTGCCGCACCGTCAACATCACAGCCAATGGTGCGGGAACTGTTGGGCAGGTTACTACATAGACTCCTCCAGCAGCCGGCACCGCTCCCGATTCAAATAACGACGTTGGGCACCAGCCACACGGGGCCCAACAACTAAGCACGACAGCCACGATCCACGTCGCGAAACCGACGTCAAGCAACCGGCCATTCCCCACCGAACAAGGCGAGCTGGGCGAATACGGATTTCCAAAGCAAACAATCAGAAACGTAATGCTCCCACGCCGAATACCTTAAAATCCGAGCAGTCTGATCATTCTTCCGAGAAAGTGAACATCAAGAATATGCTCGAAGTGCTAATGGCTGAAAATGCTATTCTCAAAGCCAAACTCGCCGAAATTGAAGAAAGAAAAAATTGTTCTGCAGATCTCAGTAGCACCCGTCCCGGTGCCCAAACGACGGGCCCGGTCAGCTAGGCAGTGCCGCTGACGGCTGTCTACTCCCAAACGCCGCATGCCTATGAATCTGTCGTAGAGATGGGCACTTCGCAGCAGGATTTCCCTCTTTCGAAACGTCGAGCCCAGGCGATAAACTCTGAAAACCCTAGTCAGGCCGCAGCCACGAACTCGGCAAAACGCTTTGACGACGACATTCTCACCATGTCGGAGGAACCTTCACCCGAACACTAACGGAAACCCTCAGAGCCAAGTTCGCACCTATCCTATATAAATTCGGAGGAAAAATCCAAAGATGCCCAAATTGCCAGCCTCAAAGCCCGAGTACCAGTGGTAAAAAATGGAGTCTCATGAGCTGGAAGGAAACTGGGACCGGGTCCCATCTCGTGCATAAGACCCTACTCCCGCCCCGCGACGGCAGGCAGCCCATATTTGCGAACGATGTGTATTAGCTCATCCAACCGAAAAAGCAATGCCAACACTTTGATAGTGTGGCAATGGAATTGTCGTGGATTCAAAAGAAAACGAGCTCACCTCGAAAAGTTTATCAAAAGCAAAAATTGGGACGAAATACCCCATTTTGTCAGTCTGCAAGATATAGGTGTTTTTACTCGATTGTCTAAATACAAATCGTTCGGTTACCTTGAAGATGACGCCTATGGTGTCGTAAATAAACTTAAACCCGCAGTCACCACCGTCCTAAAGCGAAACCTCCCGGTCCTGCGGTGCGAGACCGGGGTAAACGCTGCGGCCACGGCTCACGACCTCGTTGAAATAATCCAAAACCAGAAACACGAGGCCCAGAGCAACATTACACTCAATTTTTATAGTTCCCCAATAAATACTCATAAATTCGGTAAACTACTCCGAAACACTGCCGAGATAGCCAGAGGGAGCACGTTGCTTGTTATCGGAGAATTTAGTGCGCACCATACGGAATGGGGCTTCAAGCGGGACAAAATAAATGGACGGAATCTCTGGCTTGATGCGAAAAGAGAGGGTCTCTGTTTCCTGAATGATCTGCAGCAGCCACCCTTATTGGAAATAGCGCTAGTGGGGACACAACCCCTCACTTGACGTTTGCAAAACACATGCGTACGGCAGCAACCTCGCTAAACATGCAGGAGAACATTGGCAGCGACCACTACATCGTCGCCATTCGGATAAAATCTGGGGTAGCCAAAGGACAGTTTTTAGAAAACTACAACTAATCGACTGGGATGCATTCTACCTGCTTAGAGCCGAACGGCGAGGCCCAGTAAGCGCGGAGAACAGTCATTCTGGGGCCGGCCTTACCAACATTGGGAGCTGGGCAGAACAACTTCGCGCAGACGCAAAGGGGCCACTAGGGTTGTACCGAAAGAAGCAGAGCTCCAACAGGCCGACGCAAAGTTTCTACATATGTGGGAAGGTAAACACCGCCTACCATTGTCCCTGAACAAGACAGCGTGTGACAGCTGCAACTTACCGGTACGCACCTACGGGGCAGAAATTCGAGGGCTAACAAATAGAGTTCAGATAAATTCAGGACGACTCAGCCAGCAGTGGAACGGAAGATGATAGGTGTAACATTATGTTGAATTCCAATGGCAGATCTGGAGCCGTCACCGTGCTCCACCTCGGAGCGCGCCTACTCGGCGAAAAGCATGTACTCGGAAGCTGCCTTTGGAATGTAGCCGCTCCCGCCTTAGCGAAGAGCCGAACCATGACGTGGTCAGGAAATCCCCAGCATTCTTTGCGTCGCGCCTTCCCGGAATCACCCGGTACCCAAGGGCGCGTTCATCTCACGCTGCGCGGCTGGAGGAGGCAGTCGAAGCGAGCACTGGCCGGCAGCGCAGACGGCGGTGACGTTGGCGACGTCACGCGACAAAAGTGAGCGCCCTAGTGAGTTCCGGCCGACTGCGCCGATTTCGGCGGCGCAACTTTTCTTGCTCTACAGAGCGATCTCGGCTGCGAAGGCACTCTCGATCTGCCATTGGAACAGGATTGGTTGCTCCGGATCTCAGATTGGAACGCGTCTGCTCCAGACAGAGCAGAAAAGTTGCTCCGGAAGTGCTCCTGATCTGCCATTGGAATTCAACATAACGGACAAGAAGAGAGCGGAGTGGGTCAGGGAACAAACTCGTGTTAAGGACATAGTAAGAATTAAGAAATGGACTTGGCAAGGGCATGTAATGCGAAGGCAAGATAACCGTTGGTCATTAAGGGTAACAGATTGGATCCATAGAGAAGGCAGGCGTCGCAGGTGGCAGCAGAAAGTTAGATGGACAGATGAGATCAAGAAGTTTGGGGGATAAATTGGTCGCAGTTAGCATAGGACCGGGGTAATTGGAGAATAATGGGATAGGCCTTTGCCCTGTAGTGGGCGTAGATAAGATGAATATGATGGTAATGAAACACAGCTTGCACACACGACTCCAAAAGCAAAAGCTTAACCGAAACCTTTGGTGGCGACTGGCGGCCCTCAACTGCGATATAGAAACGTACACCGAACAACTAACACATCAAAATTGGCATAGCACATGCATTCGCATGGACTACGAAATAGGTGGCCCCAAAACCTGGAACATTCCGCGCTGTCTTATTGACCCCGAAAATAAAAACGCTACACAAAGACACAACCTCAGCATACTTCTCCACAACTGTCAGCGAACAAACACGGAATTCCTCGACCGCACCCGCGAGGCACTTCCTCCCTACTTGGGCAATGACAATGTTCTCCTTGACCAACCTTTGAATGTAAGTGAAGTTAGGAGGGTTATCTTGGCACTGCGCACTCGCTCTGCGCCTGGACCGGACGGTGTTATAAATAAAATGCTGAGAAACCTAAATGACGAGTCCTTTGAAGCCCTCACACAATACATGAACGTATGCTGGGAGACTGGGCATCCACAGGCTCAGTGCGAAACGGCCAAGGTTGTCATGTTAACTACGCCATGCAAAAAACTACTGGCCGAAAACCTTAAACCTGTTTCCCTCACTTCATGCTTAAGAAAACTATTAGAACACGTTGTCCTAAATATATCAACTACATGAAATAATATGGCCTCTTCCCTCCTCTATGATCGGGTTCCACCTAAAACGCAACACAGGACATCATGCTCTGTCTAAACCATGACGTCATCGGTGGGGAATGCTGTTCCACCTTAGATACCAGAGCCATATTAGGATTGGATTTATCTGAGGCACTCGGCAATCCTTGACAACCTGGGACGGCTTGGACTTGGTAAACGCGTATAGAACTACGTCAGTAACTTTCTCTGTGAATGCACAGCTGCTCTGACCATAAGGAGACTCCACTCACATGTGATCGAGCTTGGGAGCAAGGGGACTTCGCAGGGTTCAGTCGTGTCCCCATTTCTGTTTAACGTAGCCATGATGGGGCTTCTCGAAATACTCGGACGGGTCCATGGCCTGTAACACAGCCTCTATGCGGACGATGTCACGCTTTCGGCTAGCGGGGGCAGTCACGGGCACATTCATAAAATTTTACAACAGGGCATTCAGGCGGTCGAGCGGTACGTAGGTCCCCGGGGCCTTAACTGCTCTTATGAAAAATCAGAACTGTTGATATACAGGCCTACTACTAGGGGAAGACGTACAGACCTAAACCCGCCGGCTGTGAAGATCTTCGCGAATGGAATGCAACCCATCCCCACAGTTTCCAGTATAAAGGTTCTCGGGCTCCGAATACATGGCCAGTGGGCATAACGCGGAGACCATCCTCACACTAGAAAAAGCGTCCATCAGACAACCCGACTCATATCGCGAATCGCTAACCGACATCACGCTGTAAAGGAGTGCAATCTCGTGTGATTAGTTGAGGCTTTCGTCTTCAGTAGGATAACGCACGTCACCCGTTTTCTACACCAAAAAATACGAACTCAAAGTGACGCCCTTAGTTGAAGGGCCTACAAGTAGGCCCTAGGCAACCCGATCACTGCTCAGACCGAACGTGTTGAGGCACTGAGGCTTCACAACACCCTCAGTAAACTAATCGAGGCTCAAAGGCTAGCTCAATGCGAGTGGCGGAGTTACAGCCGCACGGGTAGACATATTCTCGGCTCCCTGGCGCTCAACTACCCTCAAACCAACACACACAAGGTACTATTGGCTCCTAAAGTGCAGAAACAAATACACATTCAACCGATCCCAAAAAAACGCACCCTGTCCACAATTTTGAGCGCAGACAGGCAATGGTGAAAGCCCTACACAAAACTTGGAGGAAATGGTTTATGTGGACGCGGCCAATTACCCTGGTCGCGATGCCATGGCCGTAATGGTAGTCAATGGGCAGGGTAATTCCGTAAACTCCAGGTACATCCGCACGAGCGAATCGAAGGTGGGCGAAGAGGCGGTCATTGCCTTGGCTATGACGTGCTTCGTAAACATCAAATACGTGGTGAGCGACTCAAAACTGCTATTATAAATTGCACAAGAGGGCGCGTCTCCTCAGGGGAGCCCGCGAGTCTCAGGACTGGACATCACAATGTTCAGAGGTCCGGGAAGCTATATCCAATATGGCAACCTGCACACTCCGGCTTGGTCGGAAACGAATATGCGCATGACGCCGCTCAAGGATTTTCAATCCGAGCTGGTGATAAACACAGCGCTCATTCGCTTTGCTGTCCGGGCAGGTATCGGCTCGTGTCCTTTAGAGACATCACTCATCACTACAGGATACAGCGCGCCCGCTTCCCCACAGCTTAACCTACACAGCAAATTTCAACCCGTGGCTTGGCGACTTTTGCAAACAAACTCGTATTCCAACCCCGTAGCGTACAGCCATTGCTACCCCGGGCAATATTCTAAAAAGTGTCACCGGTGTAAGGAGAAAGCGGACCTAGCACACACGGTGCAGGCCTAACCACAGGCGTGAACGTTAGGTCACAAAATCGCTAGTTTAGAGCAATGGCAGACCATATTGCTCAGCTCGGACCCAGCGGATCACGTCTGGGCCGTACAGCTGGCCGAAGACGGTGCTAGAGCTTTAGGGCTCTTGGCCGACGTCTAGGATAACCGGCTGTCACGCAATAAAGTTATTTCTTTCTCTCTCTCTCTGCCATATTTGCCATTATAGTGCCTAACTAAACATCCGCCGCTTACAAGCCCCGGAAAATCCCTCCTTTTGAGAGCACGAACAACTCTACTAAGGTGAAGAAGATATGAGCAGCCGTTTTGTGAATCGTTTTGAAAATTTATGACGAGCTTGCTTACTTCGGGAGGGTCTTCAGGAGTGCCCAAAAAATTTTCCCAGGAAAGAATTCAAGAGCTTCTAATTGTACCAAGGGGAATCACCTGATTTTTCGGGTGTAGTTCTACTCTTCTTGAAGGCCTGTTGCATATTTTACTGCCTTTTCTACCAAAACTGAATCGCACTCTGCTCGAAAGCCAATTAAAATAAAGTTTTCAATAGAATGCCGCATCAACTTGACTGTTTCAATTCAGTACAAGCCAAATCAAAGCTTACCACCATAGTTCCGCTCAAATTCACGGTATAATTTTGAAATACTTGTGGCCACATACTCCCCCTAGCTGACATGTAAACAATATCGCATAATTGCTATGACGGCGTTCGATTTATTTCCGGTAACAAACCACCACTTGTTTTTTTCAAATTCGCGTTTGGTGGATTTAGCTCACTTCGAAAAAAAACAGCTCTTATGTACACTGGAGACCACAGTGGGCAGTCCTACACATCTCCGAAATAGCTCCAGAAAGGTCTTGATCGCTACTATTGGACACTACGCACACTAAAAAACCATCAACATAAGTAAAATACTCAAACACCTGGGATTTCTTCAAGGAATCCTACGAACTCTCTGTCGCCACGTGCAAGGTATAGATGAAATAGCAGTGGAACGACGCAAGAGCCAATTGGCACCCCATTTTTTTGCGTGAAAACCGATTCTGGGTGAAACATGCACGACTCTACATCCACCTTCAGGAGACACAGGAACTTCTTGGAGGAAATGCTTAATTTCTTTGGAATCCACATTCCCATATACATCAATACTCTGCTCATCAGCTAAGAGAACATCATCTTGGGCCACTCAGTAAAATAGGTCTTTCACGTCAATGAACAACCAATTCATACCACGGCTTTCCTTTGAGTAGTCCACAATTTCAGCAGAGTTTCTATTAAAGAAGGGAATACCTATTGGCAACTTTTTAAAGCGTCTCTGAAGGAAAGTGCCAACACTCCTCGGCAAAGTACCTTTGTCTACCACGGTAGTCCTAAATGCTTTACCTCGTTTTAAGTCTTCAGCGTGAAGAAAGGACGTAAACTACCCTGTTTGCTTGCTGTTTATTGCTTTGGCCAGATGATCTAAACGCTATTTGCACAACCTTTCGGCAGTCGTTCGCATCTTTTTCAGGCGTGTTTTCGTAAAGCCCACCAAAAACTTAAATCGTAGATTTTTAAATTGTAGATTTCTATCTTTTTAAACTAAGATTTCGATTTTACGATTTTAGATCTTGCATCTTTAGATATTAGCATCAGAATAGTTCGCAACACACGTATTTGTCCTATCGCACGCGGCAGGGAAAAGGTTTCGCCCCTTTCGACTCTGCCCATGCGGAGTTATTCAAGCGTGAAATTATGCTTTCGTGTCCTTGCCCTCACCGCTACCCGAAAAGCCGTAGCTTCCAAGTCAACCGTATAAAAAAGGGGTTACCGAAACTTATTTTTTTCTGTTGCAGAAAAAGTCCTGAGCACTGTTGTTAAAGGAAGAGGTGTACATTTAGAAGCAGCAAAATAACGCATGTGTCGTGCTGTCGTTCAATACCCCCACAGCGTTCCCCACAGGTGAAAAAAGGTCGCGGGCAATCATAGTGTACCCGCTGTATTCACTGCACCTTTAAACTTCGGTGGCCTTTGCAAGCCGTTGCAGATAAATATAGAAAACGGAGCGTCAAAGGCAATGTGCGAAATTCCACACGCAAGTATATTGTGTATATTGCGCGCGAGGAGGTTTCTCTAAGATAACTTTGTCTTGCGGTTCTTTCTACATCGGTAAATCAGGCCGGTGTATCAACAAGAGACTGCGTGAACATGAATATGCCTTCCAACAGGCCAGAACATCTGGAAATCTTACGGCACAGCGTGCGAGGTGCAAGTGTGAGGTTGTGGTTGACAAAACCACCATTGATTGCGTAATAAAGACAAAATGTCCCGTAAGATTTGTAAAGTATTTTCTATAATACCAGGGCAGAGAGGGAGAATGTGTGAGCCCCTCTTCTGTTGCGCTCACCCAGACGGAGATTCAGTTTGTTCCATAATATGTTGTCCTCATGTTCAGAGTAAATCTGTTAGTACGCCGTCTTCTCGTGAAAGCGTACTTTGTTTTTCTTGACCGTCTTCGTGATTATAACACGCGCAACATACCTTCAAAAGCATTTTGCACCAACTATCCCGCCATCAAGGTCTAGTGGACAGCGAGACACTGCCGCGTGCAGCTGACTGTTACAGAACGCGATTAAAGCAAGGGGTCATACACCCACACAAAGCAAGTACAGTTGCATCGAAAAGTTGTGCGCTTTCCGCAGGTTCCTACGCACGTTCCAATATCATCATCTTATTGACATTGTCCGAGTTAAGTTTCTCTTTCTTTTCTTTTTTCGGCCTTGGTGATATTTCTAGATTTTCTTCATGTCTGAATACCCTGCTTATATTTTTCTTTTGCAAAGTCCTTGGTTTTTTGTATACAGACATCGTATGTGTGTGGTGCTGCGTTTTCGTGGTTCCTTTTTCTGACGTGGGTAGTCATGCCATTCTTATAAACTGTGCTACAAACTTTGTAATAATTATACTGACCATATATGGCTCTCGTTTTTCATTTCATTTCTGTTTCAAATAAACCACATGGTTTAAACAAGGAACCGATCTAAATTCTGCTTTACAACATCTGGTCACACTCCTTAGGATTCTCCATAATGAGTGAGTAGAATAGGCGCAAGTGTGATGGGCTTCTTCTGGAGCTACATATAAAATATATCGCGGGATTGAACAAGCCCAAGCTAGTGTGCCTATGAAGCGCGCTGTAATTTGGGATTTTTGGCAGCCGGGCTAGCGAAGTTTTTTTATGAGGCGAAAATATCGACACACAAGATTTTTTTATTGTTTTTCTGTTTAATCCAAAAACCGCTGCTGTGGTTAGGATCGCACCAGCTTCTTTGGGCTCAGTAGCACAGTCCGATTGGGCCACCCTATGGCTGGTAGCCACATATATTTTTTACCATGTTTGATATGTGTTCAAGTGATTGCGATTGAATTCGAGTTTGATGAGATTTATTTTTCGATGGGACTGCATTATCCTTTTTACTTCTGTTTCATATATATGTTTGAGCATCAGGTGATATATTTTTCAACTAAAATATTTCTTTTATTCGGAAGTTTGTGTGCCCCTACTGGGACAATGAAATAAATCTGTTTTCTTCCTTGCAAGTCTCGTTACCGCCCTCCTCAGCGCGGTTCTTAAAACCGTAAAATAGATCACTAGACTCGTAAAAACAATCTTAGTTGTGTCGGAGGTGTGGGTGACATAAAATACTCCATCGGATGCCTAAACACGCCGTCCTTCAGGGGTGTTCTTACTGACATAAAATCCTCCGCGAAATGTCAAAAAAAAAAAAACTCCTCTCCTCCGCGGCACAATAAACAGCACGAAATACTCTGTTCAATTCGCCCAAGAACTTCGCTCCTTAGCAGAATAATAAGACTAAAATGGCCAAATATCTGAAAAAACTGCTTGCGTTATGGAAGTTTATAAAATACTGTCTTTTAGGCGGGTAAATAAACATTTGTATAGGGAGTGTGCTGGAGGACAAGCCATTTACTCCCTACCCGGATTATTTCTTTTTAGAGTGTGAGGTAACAAAATACTAACTATTCCTTAATTGTTTTTCTTTCGCGGAAGCCTCCCTAAAAAGGCGGCTGTTGTTCTGGAAAGGGTTGTATCGTCACAAATAAAAAAAAACATATCAGCGGCAGACAACCAAACTTCCAATCGTTTCTTAATAAATCTGGTATTCGGATCCGGGACACTGCCTAATCTTGGAGTACGCGTTGGCTTTTTGTGTTCCTTTGCGGCGAAGAACTTGTGCACAACGTAACTTACACGGATAGCCGTCAGAGATGTCTTAAACGCGATGATTGAATTACTAGCAATTAAACTGTGATAAAATACAAAACGTATTGAGACGAGGAATCAAAGCAACATAGTTTTAAACCAAAGGGTCCCACTGGAGCCGTCGTACAGCTGCCTTAAAATATAGCGCAAATACGGATGCCCTCACAAGTGATATTCCGTACGCTTAGAAATACCGCGTCATTACCTAGCTCAACCAAAGAACGCATTGCCTGGGGAATTACCAGAACAACCGAAACACCAGGAGTAAGCTACTGGTAAAGGCGTTAGCCCGACAATTGAAGATAGGCGGCTGTTGTACGAGAGTTTGTAGTGTAACAAGTCTATTTCACATCTAGAATAGGAGGCCAGCCATAGTGGATGGCTCAGGGTTAGTTTTTATTGACCTCGGACCCTTCAACTATGCTCCCCGAACTGGACCCACGCATGTTTTTCCTTTTCTTGCAATCCTGCAATGCGGCCACCACTGCATAGACTGAACCCACGTCCTGGGTCTCAGCAGCCCAACGCCATAGCCCCTGCCGTACCAACCACACCCGACTTTTCATTCAGTGTGCTCAGCCGGAAATTCGCAATATTGGATTATATTTGCGAAGCAGCATGCTGTCCTTTTAATTTTCTGGGTCAGTTAGCGTTCCAGCCCTTGGCTTTATAATCAAATATGGCGTTTTTTTTTTAAAAAAACAGCGTGTCCTATTGTGACGGCTCAGTTTTTGTTAGAAGAAACCTGTCAATTATGTGCCTAAAATTTGAAAATTCAGCTCCTGTACGGTGTTTTAGGCATTGTTTAAATCAGCGCAATACACAACAAGCTGATATGCTCTACACCTCAACCAAAAAAGAAATGCCAGTCTAGTAAAACGCGCTACTGATGGGTTTCCAGTTTTTTAAGAACATCTAATGACAATACAAACCTTTTGGTGATTTTGAACAAGTATCGCTGGCTACATTATCTTCATAGTCTACTACTGCGCCCAGTTGAAGTCACCGTATTCATTATGCTCTGCAAATCATGGTTCGAATAATGAATGAGATTTCCTATTATTGATAATGTCCCACATATGCGCTTGTTTTTCGCACACAGTACACCTGCATCGCCGCCTCCATCTCCTGTAGTACGTAACACGTACTACATGGGACAGCATGTGCAATCTTAATAACGACAAAGCAAAAGTTCTTTAGAAATCAGGGATCCCAATTCCTGCGGAACCCAACTGAGACTCTAGGTGGCTGTTAATGTGGTGGCTATCGAAACAGATAACAAGGCCTACCGCCAGTCGACTGTCATTATCTGAATCTGATTCACTCGGCACAATTCCGCGCCATTGTCTAATCTGTGCCGACGCAGTCCCAGCTATCCTTCTGGACAGATAACTCACGCCAAAAAACTACCGAACACTGTACACAATTGATACTGCTTGCATCTTCCTGATGCCTCATTTGTTTTGGCAAGTGGACATAAACCATCGTACATACCTTACCCCTCAAGCACGCCTTTACCAACGGCCATCGCACAAGACTCGCCCGATTACTTCGTTTCTCTGTGAGACTAGTACGGTTCTTCAAGTAATCACTCTCGTGGTGCGTGCGTACGCACGTGCGTGAGTGCATGTGTGCGCGCGTGTGCGCGTGTGCGTGTGTGCGTGTGTGCGTGTGTGCGTGTGTGCGTGTGTTTGTTCGTATGCGTGTGAGTGTGCGTTTGCATGTGTGTCTGTGCGTTCGTGCGTGTGTGTGTGCGTGTACGCACACACACACACACGCACGCACGTACACACACAAGCACGCACGCACACACACAGACACACTCGCGTGTGCGAGTGTGTGTGTGTGTGTGTGTGTTAGTTTGCAATGCCATCGGACCACGGCATTGCAAAGTAAATGACTGCATTGCATTGCACTGAATTGCTAGGGGTGCCATCAGACCACGGCAAACAACGATCTTTGCGACACCGGCTACAGTGGTTATCTCTTTTTTACGCGAAGTTGCAATGAACAAAATTATTTCTACGCTTCTTTAATTAAACTTCCGTTGGTGTTATATGGGCGTATAGTGCCTTTTAGTGTGTGTATGCGCTTTGTGTGCGTTTTTGTGGGGTGTTTTTGTGGTCTTGTGTTTCACCTATTTTCACTCTTTAATTTTCATAGCAGTGGCACGCCAAACTCCAGGCTACCCTGACTTCTCTATATCATTAAATTTATTTCATCTGTGAAGTTACCAAAAGGATGAAATTCAGAGGTGCGAGTCACAAAAAACTTTCCTTTTTTTTTCTTTTCGTTGCTTAGCGGAAGAAATGCGCATTCTCTTTTATGTTTTACGAAGACAACGGGAAGGTAAAAGCATTTCATCTACAAATACCGCGTTTTAGCTCAGAAAGATATGGGGGTGGAGCTTGAAAGATGAGCCAGTAAAACTGCTCACATGCACTTCGTACAAAGGATTAATCAGTGAAGTTGCGATGTTGGACGTTGTTTGCCTTTTGCACGCTGGCGTTGCCCCGCTCGCATAAATTTCCGCCCCTCCCTGCATTGGTGTCTGTGCTGTTTCACGCAGTAAGTTGCGGCGGGGACGTTTTGCTGCGAGGGACTTTTTCTGCTCTCTCCGATGCGCAGTTAAATCCTGCCAGTGTCAATGGATGCGAGAATGGGACTAAATAACCTATAAACACAGCTATTCTCTCTTCCCTTACTTTGGATTTCTCTCCAGCCCCATTAGCTTGTATACCTAATGATGCGCCGCAGCAGCTTTCGGCGTACACCTGGCCACTGGATTTTCTGTTCGCCTAGCTATATTAAACTTCGCGTTAAAGCATGGTGGTCAAAATAACCGCATTTTATGATTCTGTGAATCAAGAATTTTTATGAAGATGCGGTGTAAAAGATGAGTAACTTTGGCTATAACCGTCACATGGTTACCGTTACCATGCGTCTGGTATCGTCTTTAGTTGCGTATTTACGCAGGCGTCATGGAGAAGCACGTGGTTGGTGAGGTCAACGCCATTTGTTGCTTGGAAGAAATCTTGAATATATAACGGGGCCGTGGTAAATTCCTAAAGTAATTTCGAATTCTGAATATGCCAATTATTTATTACAATATTAGGCACATTGAACTGATTTTATTTAACATCGCTACTTCAGGCTTAAGTTGGTTTTTGAAAGTAAACAAAAAAGTGGCCACTTTTGGGGGCGTTATGTTGTACAATCTAGCCGTAAAGGAGGTGTTTAATTTTGAAATATTCTATTCCTTGCACGGCAAGCGGCTGTAGGAGTATCCAAAGGGTAAAAGTGAAAATTCAGCGCAGATGCGGCGCTTGGAAAATTACAATAGTTCTTCTCTCTTCACCGAACTATTAACGTCGGAAGGTCGGCCGGCAGCCATCCTACTTTCCACACTTCACTTGTCATGGTGGCCTAGTACATCTTCAGCAGGACGCTAGCTGCTGCCTTCCGTACCATCGTTTCGACTTTGTGGAAATGACTCCTTCCACAGAAGCGTGGGCAGCTCAAGTGATGTGCACGGCCTATCCGCATGGCAGCCCCTAACGTCAACCGCCCACCTAAATATCTCAATTACCCTAATAATGTTCTGGCGCTGCAAGAGTGTGCGTTGAATAAAATCTTTTTCAAAATATGTGACCAATCAAAGCTCAACATGCCTTGTTCTGGAAGCGACGTGATTCCGTGGATGAACCCACGAAGAGAGCCTGGATACTGGAACATGTTCACCAGGTGTTCTGCAATCGCATCAGCGCAAACGTTTTCAAAATTGCGTCAACACTGTCCATTAGGTTTCAAAAAGAAAAGCGAGACGATTGCCGTACAAATATAGAATAGAATACTTCTATAATGCTTTTGAAGGACATGATGGGACGAGCGAAAAAGCTGTTGTACACAGCTTGACGAAGTTGGTGTTGGCCGCAGATGACACGTTGCATTTTTGTATTTTTTATATTTTGTATACACGTTGCCTTGTATTTTTTGTATGCAATGACAATTCAGGTAAATTCGCTGTTACAACCAATTAGAAGCTAAGAATGATGCAATCAGTATCAGAATAGTGGTTGCACAACTCATTACATAGGTTCTAAAAACAAAATAAAACAATTAACTACTCCAAACACACCTTAAAATGTTCCCCAATTATTACAGAAGTAAACTTATCGCCACGAATAAGAAACTGGAATAAATTTGTTTAATGGTGTGCTACAACAGTTACAGAGAAGTGCGCTGAGTATACTGAACCCTTAGCGTTCATAGATTCTGAGAACGCATTTGACTCGGTCAAAACCCTAGCAGTCATTCAGGCATTACGGAACCAGGGGGTGAGCATTATGTAAGAATACTAGAGGATATCTACAATGGGTCCACAGCTATCATCATCCTCCATAAGGAGAGCAGTAAAATACCTATAAGGAAGGGTGTCAGACAAGGAGACACAATCTCTCCAATGTTATTCACAGCATGTTTACAAGAAGTATTCAGAACGTTGGATTGGGAACAGGTGGGAGTAAAGGTTAATGGAGAATACCTCAGTAACCTCAGATGTGCTGATGACGTTGCCTTGCTAAGTAACTCGGGGGACGAATTGCAAAGCATGCTTTCCGCACTGGGCGAACAGAGTAGAACCGTGGGCCTGAAAATTAATATGCAGAAAACTAAAGTAATGATCAATAACCTCGGGACAGCACAGCGGTTTGTGATAGGTGGCCAGGCAGTGGAAGTGGTAAGCGAATATATTTACTTAGCCCAAGTTGTGACCCCAGATCCTAACCATGAGGCAGATATAATTAGAAGAATAAGAATGGGGTGGGGTGCATATGGCAGACATTCTCAGATAATGAATAGCAGCCTACCGTTGTCGCTGAAGAAGAAAGTGTATGACAGCTGCATCTTACCGGTACTTACCCACGGGGCAGAAACCTGGAGGCTCACTAAAAGGGTTCAACTTAAATTGAGAACGACTCAGCGTGCAATGGAGCGGAAAATGATAGGTGTAACATTAAGGGATAAGAAGAGAGCGAAGTGGGTCAAGGAACAAACACGTGTTAAGGACATATTAGTAGAGATTAAGAAAAGAAATGGACGTGGGCAGGGCATGTAATGCGAAGGCAAGATAACCGGTGGTCATTAAGGGTAACAGAGTGGATCCCTAGAGAAGGCAAGCGTTGCAGATTGATTGATTGATTGATTGTGGGGGTTTAACGCGCCGACGCAACGCAGGCGATGAGGCGCGCCGTAGTGGAGGGCTCCGGATTAATTTTGACCACCTGGGGATCTTTAACGTGCGCCGAAATCTCGTACACACGGGCGTTTTTGCTTTTCGCCTCCATCAGAAAAGCGGCCGCCGCGGCCGGGAATCGAACCCGCGACCTCGTGCTCAGCAGCGCAACGCCTTAGCCACTGAGCCACCGCGGCGGGTGGCAAGCGTTGCAGAGTGCGGCAGAAAGTTAGATGGGCTGATGAGATCAAGAAGTTTGCGAGGCTAAATTGGTCACAGTTGGCACAGGACCGAGGTTATTGGAGAATAATGGGAGAGGCCTTTGCCCTGCAGTGGGCGTGGATAGGCTGATGATTATGATGCTGACGATGATGATGATGATGACAACAGTCTACGACCATAGTAAGCTCTGCATACGCAAATTGTCCACTGCTCATTTATTACATGCTCTATACAGGCACATCAAAAACTCTTTGCGCAAATATACTAAAAAAATTCACCGAACTCCTCTCGCTTCTTAAAAACGGGATTAGTTGTCTTTTTAAACCGGTCTTTACGGACAATGTTGAAGTTTTATACAAGTAGTAGATGAAGTCGGCAAAGCGATGTTATAAATTACTGTAAATAATCATTTTGAACTGTGCCAAATAAGCGAAAACCCTGGTGCGCCCAATATACGAAAGCAAAAACGCGTGTAAAAGAACAACTCGGAATTCCATAATACACGATCGGTGCGGGCGAGGATTGAATATTTTAGGACTACGGTATAGTTTCCTCCTTATGCGATCAAAGCGGTAGGTTTACGGCATATGTTCATGGAAAATTACATTAGTGATTGAATCCTCTCCACTCGTCAATTCTGATCCGAGAAATTCCCAGATCTCCTTGTATAAGCAATGAATGTCTGACTGAGAGGAGTCTTCTGCAAATTTGTTAGCGCGTACCTAACTGCGCCAAATAAAACCAGAGATTTTTACAGTGCTCAGTTTCAGAGCCAACATGGTGTTATTTTAATTAGTGAAATGGTATCTTTTATAAATTTCCTCTACACGCATGCTATAGGAATTTCTTTCTGTAGAAGCTAATTACCAATATGCGGTGTTGTTAGTCTGGGGCATTCATTTATTCAAATCACGTTTATTAAGCGTTTTGCAATGCTGTCCGACTACTGTAGTCTGTGAAACCATAGTCCCAAGCTGCCTGGACCACCATGCTAGTTATTTAGTGCAGAACTCCAACTGTTTGGTGAGAAACCAGGGCGCGCCATGTGGTGTGAAAGATTATTGTGGCCAGCATGGGCGTCGGCAGGATTTTGTTTCTTGAGGTAGCCAACCCGGTGATTCGCGGGTGGCTTAAGAGGGAAAGTTAAGGGATGAAGTGCTGGTGTGGGTACATGGCGACTGCCGCTTTTTCATCCTCAGCCGACGCCTATGGTGGCCAGGCAGTGGGTGTGAGCTTGAGCCATAACCACTGCCGCTTAAACTGTGACCATGGCGTCCGGTTTGCACAAACATTGTGTAGTTGTAAATCGATATCACCTGCAGCAATGTTCTACTCCTACTAATTATTATGTGCAACTACAAGACACCTATATTGTCACGACGGAGGTGCAGGTGGCTATAGACAATAACAAAAAGGCCCCGTCACAGTCCAAGGATTACTACAGCATAAACTCCCTGTCACTAACCCCGTCCCGGCAGCGCAAGAAACACAGGCACATCAAGCCTAAATTTAAACTTTATCGAACACCACCGACAGAAACGCTGACAATAACGTGCATAACACCCTAATTTAGACTGTAAAATTCACTACATGGCGCTGCTTAGAAACTCCATAGTATACAATATCCTGTTGATGCTGCCAGCGGTTCTGCTGTCTAATCGCTTTTCGTGAAAGAAATCTTTTAGCAAATTGGGAGAACGCTACAAGTAAAGGAAGTGGAGTATTACATCGCGAAATCCACGAAAGTACTTTTTTCTATGCTTTTAAATACGCCCTAATGTTTGTTAGATATCGCCACGAATTTCAATAAAACCAGCTGCCCGTTAGCTACGTGTATTACCCCAACTCCAATATCGCTTGTAGTACTAAGTCTTGTGGCAGTAATAAAAACCTGGAGCAACCTGGGTTTTTATAACTCATGATATTCTTGGTTAACGAAAGTAACGAACTGTATGCGGAGTGTTACGGGATTTCAACTTACACTCGCGAGTTAACTGGCAACGTTATAAGACAATTATAATCAAGGTGTAATCAATCTAAACTATAATCAATACAATCACCACTATAATCAAGCTTGTACTTGAGAGCCTGCACAACAAACTTGCATGCCCTTAAACCTGCCCAGTGGAAGCCTACCCTTACACAAACAGACTGTTATCGGACGACAAATTATATCACCGCCAACTTTTTCAATCATATCGTGTTCCTGCTCCTCTTAAACGTTGCAAAGTTTTCGCAGAAAGAGAACAATCTTCTCTGGAAAAAGATATGCACTGCAATGCAACCTGACGCTTGCAAAACCAAACCCAATAAGAATTTTTGCGTCTTTAGAAAAAACATACTACAGTTTCTACTAGCTTGCAGTTTTTATTTCTAAACTCAACTTGGGCAGGAACGGAATGAACATTTTCATCACGGCTAACCTAGATGGTGTATCGTAAGACGCATCACAGCGACCGCTTCGGCTGACAAGTCTGCAAATGACATTACAACGCCTTGAGGACGCACCTGGTCCCCCTCTTTGGGTACGTGGCATGTGATGCGACGCAACGTATACTGACGGAGAAACCCGTTCGCTACCGTCTATTGCTTGTTTGTTTGCCATATTGGCAGATACTAGCATATGGTGCGTGTTCTCTCTTATCTCGCCATAGAAGTACATCGCCTAAAAATAGTATCGTGTTTCGTGTCTGCGTCCATCTTTCCTCCCTGCAGGACAAGATGCAACAATCCGTACTTTTAGAGTTTGTTTACGCGAAGCGATAAAAAACTCGTTTTTTTGTTTCCAGAGTATCCGAACTTTGCCAATCCTCGTCTAGAACATTTTAAGGTTCAACGTTGATTTATTCACAATTTTAATGTTATACAAAAAAACAAAATGCAAGGACAGCAACAAAAAGCTGTTGAGAAGCAGCTTGACAAGGCTTTTGCCCCCTTTTAATCACACAGCTGTTTAAGCTGAGAGCTATCAGTCCGTCCCGCTAAAAAACCTTTCGGAGAGATGACGTCGCTGCCTGTTGCCTAGAAACCCTGCCGCTGTGGAGCTTAGTTTTGTGCTAGCTTCGCTAGCATAGGCAGGCCTCCACCGAGAATCACCGAGGCGCCTCAAGCCGTGCCGTCACGGCACAGCCCATGATATAACAGCTCCTGCATCGTGGCGTCGTCTAGGCTTGCAGCTGGGCAGCACCACGTGGGGAGCTCGAAAAAAATACCGCGAAAAAATACCCACAGCATGTGAGCGTACGCCTCGTGAGGTGCGCCTGGTGTCGGTTAGCCCGGTCTTCGAAAACAATCTGCCCAACGTTCGTGGCGTGATCTCTGGCATGCTGCTCTCCTTTCCAGCTCACGCATGTTCGCGCCTGAACTGCAGAGCACGAGGCCAGTAGTACTAGGGCAAGCTGCGCCACTTTTGTTTTCACGACAAAAAAAGCAGCACAAAGCTGAATAAAAATGTATAAAATTCTATTGAAATTGACGCGTCTGGGTCAATGACCACTGAGGTACCAGCGCAGCTTTTTCCCCTCCACTTTGCGGCGTATTTATGTCAAGGTATTTTTGTTTCCTGCGCTTCGGTTAGTAGCCAGCGCCACTGTGACTACTCTGGGTGAAGGGGACCTTCTTTTTAACCCCCGGGCCATACCTCGAGTGAAGGGGACCTTCTTTTTAACCCCCGGGCCATACCCCGGCCATACCTCGGGCCATACCCCGGGCCATACCCGGGCCATACCCCGGGCCATACCTCGAGCCCTCGCTATGCATGTAATGAATGAGAATGTGAAATGAGGCGCTCGTTCAGTTAAGACAGAAATAAGGGTTGGCAGTCAAGTGAACGTCGGAAAGCAAAGGGGAGGGTGGGGTACGTCATAAAAACATAAAGAATTTGGAAAGACAGAAAGAAAGTGGAGAAAAAATTCCCGCCGTGTGGGATCCGAACCCACGACCTCCATGTTACGCGTCAAGTGCGATGACCACTACTCTTCCGGCGGGGCTATTTTCCCCTCCACTTTCTGGGGTATTTATGTTAAGGTATTTTTCTTTCATAGGCTTGGGGGTGGCAGCCTGCGCCACTCGGACTACTCCGGGTGAAGGGGACCTTCCTTTTAACCCCCGTGCCGTAACTCCAGTGTCTACGACATGTCCAGACTGGTCGACCAGCGTTGAACCCTCTTAAGCACATCCTTGCACATCTATTGCACATCCGTGCACATCCATGAAAGCAATCGAGTGAAAGAATTAGCATCCTGTATATTAAAACTTTCAGCCTTAGAAATAGTTGTTCTGCCATTCAAACAAAAGAGACCCTGTTGTGTTAGCGAAACAATGGAAATAGAAGTTGGCCATGTGAAGTATTGCGGAAAGAATACATACATCAAAATAAAATTGACTTATGTGTGGCAAGTATAAAGGTGTAGTTTTATAACCTTTTTGTGCCAAAACATGCACAAAAATTAAAAGCGAGGGCAAATCAAATTTTATAGCGAATAACGGGAAATAAAGCACCATTACACGCTGCTCATAAAACAACCTCACGATTTTTTTCTGTGACCACGCTCACACGCCTCTTAATTTAGCAATAAACCTGCTGACAGCTACGGTCGTGCCTTCTGGGGTCATTATTAAAAAATTTACCACATCTTTCCGCGGGGGCTAACCATGGGGTGATGCGACGCATCTGGGCGGTGCTTGTTACGGTTGCGCCGACCATCGCGGTAGCAGACCTGTTAGTCTCCATTGAAATCATCGGTGGTCATCGGATGTCATCGGAGCGGCGGTGGTGGAGCGACTGAGCGGACCGGCGCAGTTATCGCTTTTATATGTACTGCGCGTTAACGGTGAGGGGAATGAGAGAGAGTGGCGCATGCGCATGTGTTAACCGAGCGCTAACGCGAGCTGACGCAAAGCTGTCATGGCGAGGGGAGCGAGCGCTAACGCAAGATGGCGCTGCGGTAAGAGCGGCGTTACCGCGCAGCTGTCGTGGCGATGAGAATTGGGGAGAGGCGTGCGGACTACGGATGGATGGGGGACCAAGGCGAGTCAAACAGATGCGTCGCATCTAAAAACACGTCGTGATATCCATTCGAGTTCTTTCTAAGGAGTCACTACCTGCCCCGGAGTCAACTCAAGCCATCCCGTTTAGTACCGTACATTGTCCTTCGCGCAGGTTTTAGTGAATTTTTTTTTTGACAACCACAATGCCCGCTTCCCATTACCAAAGCTTGCAACGCCCACCAGGTACCAGAAATAATACAGAACCTTACCGCTATAGAAGAATTCCTCCAAAACAGGTGTGTGTTGTACGCGTCCGTTGCACGGGCGGCCCATCGTGCTAGGTGAAGGCCATTTCTCTATTTTCAATCATTTCCGATTACAATGCCACGACACGTACAGCCGTGTGAGTCTTGTTGCTTATAACTACCGCATGCTTCGCACATAGATGGGAGATCCTAAAAATGTCTGATCTTTACACTCATACAGATGCACTCTGCCTTTGGTTTCTTCCCAAGTTAACGGTTTCATCATGAACCTAAATAGAAAAAAATAGCTTAACATGTAAAACGTGCTATCGTAAGCGTATGACAATTCTCTCCCTACATACAACCCAATGTCGAATTGCTTGACACTGCTTTTTTAGCGGATCGTTGCTGAGTCAGTCTTTTGCATTTTGGGTTCACGCGTATCTTCTGCAAGGGATGGAAGTGAAACCTGCGGACACAAACACCACGCCGGCTAACTCGTCATAGGCCTGCGAAATCCCAAGGGGGAGCCAATCTGCTAACCGAACGACGCAGCGTTCAAGGACACCAACCTTTACTCGGCCCCCACGGATTGCAAGTGATAATGACTTGTAGTCGGTTTTTGGGAAGAATAAAGGAATACCCAGCACAGCGCCTCCCACATCAAGTGCAGATTCCTCAAGGCAGAGCACATCGACTAGAATTACCCCATCAAGTCTCGTGTTTATGCCATCTTTTTTATGCCGTAGTCCCCAAATGACAAACTCCTGATGCTGAATCGCCAATGAATTCGTTTTCTTGGGAGCTATCCAACATGTAGAAATTAACTAGGCAAGGAGAAACCACGAAAAAAATATGGAGCCTATTCACGTGGACCATTCAGCAGCAGCTTAAGCGTTGCATCAACTGAAGATATTGGGATAAAGAAAACTCCCTACTCTTCTCGAGGGATGGCGCTTCTGTGGAGTCACCTAAGATGTCGACATATCCGTTCCGTATGCCGACTTTCCCACCCTCATTAAAGCGGCAGCGGATAGGACGATCATACATCGGGATAGTTGTGTGAGCAAATTGAATATCAGCAGTTAACCTATTCTTGACGACACAACTAAAGCTGCGCAAATACTGCCTGAACATCGGTCATCTCAGAGGTGTTTTTGGGCGCTAAAAAACGTCATCCAAGTGTTCTGAGCTCCACAATGCCAACACATGCAACGTACGTATGCGTGCTTAAATATATTTGACAAGCCGCGCACGACGCCACTAAGAAGTACATCCCTGGCCTAATAATTTAACGCAAGATTATAAACGGCATGGTTAATAAGAACTGTCCGATCGAACACGCATCTTCAAAAGTGCGACGAGGGCAACCCCTTTAAGTACGAAGGTCCTCAAGCGCGGACATGGTTTAGGATGGCCGTACCTTTCAACGCGCAGAATTCTCACTGTACCCGGCATTGCCTTGGACACCAGCACACTTGCTACCACGATCATCGTCATCAGGAATAAAACAATTGGAGTCAACAATCAGCGTGGCCCTGGCAGCAACAGGATGTATAAAAAACCGAAAATCTTTTCCGCGGACAAGTAGTGGTTCCGGCTACGTATCCAATTACTCCCTTACTTCGACATTTAGCACAGACTACAGCTCTTTGACCCAACAGAGTATGCTAAGCAACACCAGGCTTAGCATCCGACTTACTCATCTCAGTGCTGAGCACGCTGGTCAACGCATCTTGTACCCTACCTAACGCTCTGAAAACCATGACTGCAGCTTGCGCTATAGAAGATTTTGGTGCATTGGGCGCACTAGTTGCCAGCATAGAGTGATATTTTATGTTGTTCCTACTTCAGTCAGCAAATACCTGGATCTCGCAAATTTCAGTAACACGGCAGAAGTATCAAGCCGCAAGTTTCTGACCTTCTCAAGTCCTAATTACCCACTGCAGTCAAACTTAACGTCAATGAACTCACCAAATCCTCTACCTGTGGGAAACTGTACGAACTAATGGTATCTATCCTATACAGTCCCTCCGTTGCGGTTCCATAAAACCAAAACATACAATGCCTCTGAGGAAACGCAATCTATTTTTAGCTATTCTCCATGCATACGCGTCTTCAGCAGTAAATATTGATCTCGAAAAGGTAGTAAATCATTTCTGCACGCCCCACCGCCCTTGGACGCGCACCGAAAACTTCCATACCCGCCAGCCACACTGGTGAAGGGCCAAGAAGAACTCCAAAATGAACTCCACTTCGCATTTCTGGGAACTTAGAATGAAGATTGCCAACAGATATATGGCAGCCGAGAGAGAGACAAAAAGAAAACGACTTTATTGACTCGCCTGCAGAGCGGTTTCGGACGACCCTCTTACGAGAGGTGCATCCTAGCGGTGATGCGGCCTGGACGTCGTTCCGGCTTGACCCTAGGGCTTGCGCCCTTGTTTCCCCGCTCGGGCCGGAGGCGGCCACCACACCCTCTCCCCTCTGCCGGGTTGCTCGGTCGCTGCAAACCTAGAGCAGCCGAGACCTACTGAACTGCCTTGAATTGTACGTCGTAGTCATAAGTGCTCTTCGCCGCCAGTAAGTGTGGTGGAAGCGTCGTTTCTTCTGCGGCCTTCGTCGCGTTGATTCTACAGTGCCACATGAGATCAGTCATCGTGGCCCGATCAGACTCACAACGTTTGCACACATCACTGTCGCACACCATTGCGCATATGTACTTCGCGAGCAACAGGGTGATCACGGAGTCCGTCCTAATTGTGTGTATAATACGGCCGCCTCCCGAGTCAACCTGCAGTGAGGAGGCGGCATCGTTCGTCGACGCAGTCTGTACCACCGCACAACGTCGTTGTAGCTGGTGATCGTATCCTTGGTTCGGGCGTAGTCTTCGGCGCCTGCGTCGTCGTCGTCCAGGGCGGCCCTGTCGCTGTTAGCCGCGCGGCGTGCAAGTCCTCGAGCGACGGCGTTGGCCGTCTCGTTGTGGTTCGCATTGCTCCCCTGGCCAGCCACGGCTCTATCCATGTCGGCCGACAACTACTTGAGCAACACACTTCCTCTACTGAAGCTGCGGTTGGCTTCGGCCATTGCGCAGACTGCGGGCGGCCTCACTGCAAACTCAGTTCATGGCATAGTTTCGGATCACCATTTTCGAATCGCAGAGAACCGTCGTGCACCCGGGGTCTGATAGTGCGAGTGCCACCGCTACCTTCTCGGCCTGATGTGTTTTCTTAGCGCGAATGCTCGCCGCCGTCCTCGTTTCTCCCGTCGTGCCTGTCACCACCACCGCCACGTAGGCGTCTTCCTGTTCTTGGTGTCTCGCAGCATCCCCGTACACTGCCCAGTTGTCGTTTGCGTGTAGGTCTGTCAGGGCTTGGCCCGAGCGGTCTTTAGTTCCTTGTTATGTTCTGGGTTCATATTCCGAGCGATCGGACAGACGGCGAGCCGTCTCCGTTTTCTCTCGGGCAGTGGTAGCCCTAGATTGTTTGAGCGGTCAATTATACCAGAAGTTTCTGGGTTTCGCCTTCGCCTCAGTTCGTTTGGATTGCCGTTAACGCTGAATTAGTGATATTAAAGCTCACTACAGTAACTGTATTTGTCCACACAAGAAATCTAACGAATTCCATCACGCTTCTTGCCGCCACAACCAATTATGTGATGCTGAAATTCAAATCCGTTGTACTATACGCCTACTCATGTCTGCTTTAAACAAGCCTAAAGGTCTCAATCAGCAATGCGATCCATTATCTAGAAGATATATCGCGTTACCTTGCAGAGTCAGGAGTATTCATATTGACTTTGCTTCTATGCCGCGTGGAGCGAGAGCATCGGCGTACGAAATATGTGTAGCTCTTAAACTCTGTCGGGTGCATAGACCAAACTGCACAGCAACGCATCGTAGAAGTCAACGCACCCTTTAAAAATTGTTCTGCGAGTCTCGCAACCCTCAGCATCCTTTGTCCGGTATAAAGAAAAGAGTGTTTCGACTCGCAGCCCTTCTGTAGTAGCGCTAGGTGTTTAAGCATTGACACAACCTGAAAACCGCTGGGAATGCTGTGTTGCGGATGGTTTCGAAACGACGTTTATTGCAACGATCAACTCCGTCGCATATCCAAAGAACAACGAAGTCTTTTTCTAATAAAAAGAATGTATTGATGTTCTTTTTGAACAGAAGAGCTGGAGGCACCGCTGGAATCTTGAAAACGTTGCTCTTCGTCGCCTCAAAATGCAGTCACTTACTCCAACGTATGCCACATTCGCAATAGCTTTGGCACCCCTTTATTCAAACGTGGATGGATGGAGTCGCCTCTGGGGAGATGAAAACAAGCCACTTGGTTGTACTGCTAAAGCCTGTAAATCCCCATTTAGCCTGGCGTGGCTCCCCCGTATTGCCCTACCTGGAAAGCTTCCTTCGTATGATGAATGGATAGAAGGAACTCGGGGCTACACTGATGCATTCAATACCACAACACCTATCCGGAGGCTCTGACCAGTTTTCAGTGTTGTTCTGCCTTTATCTCTGTGTGGTATGTTTAATAACTTTTGTGAGAAAGAAAAAAGCCGGAAACTCCTATCAGCCGCTCTCTTTCTAGACAATAAACGGCTTATGACAATCCGTGTCACACCGCTGCCCTATACTCCCATGGGCACTTTGAGCACGCTGACCAAATTTATCGATGGATACAAAGCTGCTTGTAAGTTAAAACTTTTTTTCATCAGAGAAGTTTTCAGAACAACGCAGCACTGTAGTCAAACCGGTGTACAAATTTATAGACTATGGTAACTACTCCACGAATAAGACTCTCAGTATCGGCGCCATCATCAAGTGAGAAGCTCTCGCCCGAACTGTTCTGGTTTTTCTCGCATCGGCGTTTTGTAAATCAAACTACACCCGTTTCACTGGAATGTCGCAGGGCTTGGTCTTTGCACTTTTGTTATTTTTTCGTGCACGAAACCGGAAATGGAGGCTCCTCGGCGGTACAGAACCATGAGAACTTTAACCTCTTAGATAGAGGACCCCGAAATTAATAGGTAGATCAATGGGATGGAATTCTCCATGGTGTTCCTGCCCACAGCCGATCGACGTAATTGACAAATGATAACTCGAAGTCAGTGCATTCCCATCCGAACAATTCGTCTGATGTACGAAGCTCCCACTTCCTTAACCGTAAGTTGTTAGTCACCGCGCAATTACATGCGCTCTAATTTTGCACCGCAAACAGTTTTCCCAAGTGTACGAGGCACCTTCCTGAATAAAAGACGAAAAGAAAAAACGTATCGATAGAAAACTGCACAGAAACGCAGAAGCGGAATTAGGGTTCGCCGTAATGGCCAGTGATGCATGCAATGTTTTAATAGTTGTATGCGAGGTTTTCAAAAAAATTAGGTTGTACTGACATTGTTCAACGATGAATTTAACCGTTTATTGACAATAAGCAAATATGCACGTTATTTGGAACCAATATCGAATACGAAGAAAACAGTCATTTGATGTGCCTATTCTGCCATCGGTTCAAAACACCTACACTTGAGGCGGCCAGATCATGGTGAAATTGCATGCCTCCACAGACTTCAGAGAGTATTGAATTGGTAGAAGAATGTTTACAAATGATTTTACAATCCGTAGTGAACACGCCTTCCTACAAGAAACATCGCCTACATCAAACAATTTATGCCACGGAGAACCTGAGAATACCTCACCGCTGTTGGCTCTGCTTGAAGGTTAAGGTGAAGATTTCAGGCTTTTGTTTCAATATAAAGAGTTCGTAAACATGACCGCGAGTAAATTAGACTGATCATGCACTACCATGCTGATCATGTCGACACTACTACGCATAGCGACTTTCTCAATAATTAGTTTGTAAATGTTCCACCGGATATGTTGAGCCGCATACTTTCAACTAGAGCACATGCCATGCACGAAAAAGAAGAGTTCACAGCAAGCCCAATTGAAGAAACTAAATTTATCTCCCATGTGAAGTAAATAATAAACGTACACAGCTTGAGAATGAAGAAGGTTCGAAGAAACTGTTTCAATGATGCGGCTTGTACATCTGGAGAACTGACATCCGAGAACAAAAGCGTGCAATATGGCCAACAAACTTTTACCGTAATTTTTTTACTTCGCCGAAATTCTCGGCATGTGTTCAAATACGGCATCTCTGGCTGCGTTTCTTTCTGAGTGCGTCACCGAATCGACAAGAGAGAACGAAATGTGCCCTCTGGACACGGACTGACCACGGCTTATTTGTGGCCGGGATGAGCAAAATCTTCACAGGTAGTAACCACCATTGCCTAAGCATTGAGATTATAAGCATCATTCCTATTGTCACAGCTCTCGCTCGGGTTTCTTCGATTTTCTGGCATCGCCATATCAAAGGGGTATCCTGACCCTTGCTCTCTTATTTCACACGTCGTATTTTCATTGCTGGGATGTATTCCCCAGCCCGGCTCTTCGGGAAATTTTCAAACACTTTGAACGCTACTTTTTAGGCTCTGCGGGCAACCCTTTTCAGCAACGCAGCCTTACGCAAGCTCAACATCGTTATTCGTGGAGGGAAAGAGGGCCAATGTAAAATTTGGTATTACCTCATCTTTAGTGCACCCGTCCTGTGGCTTCCACAGGAACGGTGCTCTTCCCTCTTCCTGCAAGCCACCCCTCCCAAAGGCAACTGAAGGTAAAAAATTATGTTGCCGCATGGGACCAAGATAGCAGATGGTGAAGCATTACATTTACATGACCGACACAAATGCCGACTGTTGCGCACCTCGTTGCCAACTGTTTAGAAACGGCCATGGTGTTGACAGGGTACTAATGCCGGAGACGCTCCACCCACAAGCGTTCTGGGGTCGCTGCCTGAACCTCCGTGGTTAGAAAATATAATTCCTTATTATGCAGCAGTTAGTAAACAGGATTACTCATATAAAACATAGAAATTAGAACCATAAGCCAAATATACATATATAGAGGTCGTTGATTCGGACCCCAGCCATCCGGTATTTTTCCCCACTTCCTTTCAGTCTTTCAAAATTCTTCATCTATTTCAAGGACCTACCGCATTCTCCCCTTTACTTCGTGGCATCCTTGACTTCCAACTATTATTTATGTCTGAATTTAGCGAGCCCCTCATTTCCCATATATATATATATATATATATATATATATATATATATATATATATATATATATATATATATATATATATATATATATATATATATATATATATAGGGTTTGGAAATGAGAGGCTCGTTAGGAAATACAGAAAGAAATGCCGGCAGTCTACAACGCCAAAGAAGGCATAGGGGAGTGGTTAGACTTTTTTTTACCGTTATTGACGTTACATTATTTTTGATTAATTACGTGAGAAAGAAAGAAAGAAAAACACGCGCCCAGAGTGGGGACCGAACCCACGCCTTTCGATTAGATCTCGAATGCCTTACCAATTCGGCTATCTGGGCGACTGTGTTCTGCTTCACTTTCTGGGGTATTTATATTTACTACAACAGTATCTGACGCTTGAGGGTGGTAGCCAGCGCCACTCAGACTACACGGGGAGAAGGGGACCTTCTTTTTCAACCCCCGGGGCGTGGCGCGAACGTCTACAGCCTGTCATGAGAAGTTAACTGGCGGGAAACCCTCTTATGCTACCTTGGCATCAAGGCTGCCAGAACCGAGGCCCTCGCTAAGCTTTCGCACCATAATAGGGTTTGGAAATGAGGGGCTCGTTAGGAAATACAGACAGAAATGCCGGCAGTCTACAACACCAAAGAAGGCATAGGGGAGTGGTTAGACTTTTTTTTTACCGTTATTGACGTTACATTATTTTTTATTAATTACGTGAGAAAGAAAGAAAGAAAAACACGCGCCCAGAGTGGGGACCGAACCCACGCCTTTCGATTAGATCTCGAATGCCTTACCAATTCGGCTATCTGGGCGACTGTGTTCTGCTTCACTTTCTGGGGTATTTATGTTTACTACAACTGTATCTGACGCTTGAGGGTGGTAGCCAGCGCCACTCAGACTACACGGGGAGAAGGGGACCTTCTTTTTCAACCCCCGGGGCGTGACGCGAACGTCTACAGCCTGTCATGAGCGGTTAACTGGCGGGAAACCCTCTTATGCTACCTTGGCATCAAGGCTGCCAGAACCGATATATATATACAAAAATGGTTTCGACCACGGTAAAAAAAGAGAACAGATTTAATAACGTTTAGGCCGAGGGACCGGCCTTCATCAGATACAGTGATGGCATTTGTCGTACAGCTTATATATGTTTCAAAACGACAAATCAGCTACAGCAGTTGAATGAGGAAAGGGAAGAAAAGGAAAGAGGCAAACACAAGATACAGGCACTTGTCTAAAGCATTACATAGACGGTATGGTGCCCAGAATTATCAATAAAGGTCTTCTGCACGATGTCTGTGCTTATACAAAAGCAAGGGGCTATCATTACAAGGTTGTCTCTTTAAAAACACCAAGAACACGAGCAATGACCCTTAACAGCGATAACATGAACAATTGGCTATGAATATTCAGTTCAATATTTGTCAAACGGCGCTATCGTTTAGATTGCGTTTCAAACACCACAGGGCACATGTAACCTCCCTTCCGCATCTTCCGCTGTCCAAACACGTGAACGTTACAGGCCATTCCTTTGATCATATCAAAGCCACCATCCTTCACTCTGGTTTTCGTACCCACCATGATAGCGAAGTGCACGAGTCATTCCTAATTTACAAATTTAACACCTTAGTATATGGTTTAAACGAAAGTCCGGGGAAATTAAGCTGCCTGAACACGCAGTAATGTTATAACACTGTGTTCGGCTGTTGAACTGAATATTCATAGGCAATTGTTCATGTTATCGCTGTTAAGGGTCGTTCCTCGTGTTCTTGGTGTTTTTAAAGAGACAACCTTGTAATGATAGCTTTGCTTTTGTATAAGCACAGACATCGTGCAGAAAACCTTTATTGATAATTCTGGGCACCATAGCGTCTATGTAATGCTTTAGACAAGCGCCTGTATCTCGTGTTTGCCTCTTTCCTTTTCTTCCCTTTCCTCATTCAACTGCTGTAGCTGATTTGTAGTTTTGAAACATATGTAAGCTGTACGAGAAATGCCATCACTGTATCTGACGAAGGCCGGTCCCTCGGCCGAAACGTTATTAAATCTGTTCTCTTTTTTTTACCGTGGTCGAAACTATTTTTGTGTATATTCTACCGGCGTCCAGGAAAACTTGGTTCCTGTATATATATATATATATATATATATATATATAAATTAGAATCACCGCGATAAACATAACAATATTTAATACGGCGTTTCGGCTGGGATCCAGCCTTTTTCAAGTGAAGTACAAAGATCGAATGCAGGGTATAGGTAGGCTCGTAGGGAGCGCTGTGAGCACATGGACACATGATTTTGAAAGCGTACAAGAAGGAAGTACAGCAAGAAACAAGTGGAAAGAAACGCACTGCGCGACTGGGCACACAGGTAATTCATCTCAATATACAACGCGTCGAAAAGCAAAAGCGAGGCACTTACGAAGTGTGTTTCCTTCAGCCACCGCCCACCCACGCACAGCAATATTAAGAAATGTATACAAATAGGAAAGGGGTACTGCGCACCTCACTCCAAAAGAGCGGAAACAACCTGCCGCAAAAGGCGGACGCGTAGAATCGACAATTAGTCCTCCAGACACTGGGGAACGCAAAACGCCAGCTATGTCTCTGCAGAAGGCGACTTTGAAGTTCAAGAACCCAGGCGGGCGGATTAGCGAGGGGGCTGCGTCCTCAAAGGAAAATGCCGCCGCTTCTTGAGGAGACCGGATAATAGCCACAAATGGCTTATCCGCGGCCCGCGGGCCGGGCACAAAGCGGACAATGACGACCCCTCCTATGGGCGCCGACGCCGACAGAGGTGTACGGGAGGCACCCAAGAAGACCGCAGGTTGTGAGAGTGTCTTGAGAAATGACACCAAAGGCAGGACATAAACAAAGAAAAAGCACACAGAAGAAAGCAGTTGAACGAGCCTTCCCGGCTCATGACATGGAATGGTATGAAAATAAAATGAAATGGCATGACATGAAAATAACTTATTCACAACTCTAGACCGAATAGTGCTTGGAAAGTGTAATGATGGGATACAGCAAGATTTTGTGCATGGGAAGCAATAAAGCATACGGAAAAGTAACCTGCTGACAACGATGAACCATACAACGCTTGAGAAGTGGTAACATGCGATACGTTCCGCTACATACAAGGTCTAGGTTTGAAGGCACGACAGCCTTCCCGGAGACTCATTGATACCTCTTGTGAGAGTGTTGTATTTGTTGATCAGACAAGATTCGCAGGCTTCCCTGTCGAAATGGGTTTTAAATCCTGATTGGAGCACTGTGGCCTTAAATTGATCGAACGGGTGTTTCAAAGAGTTGATATAATTTGAAAGGGGGAGATAAGGCTTTGTTTTTGCATTGGTTCTGTGATTATTCATGAGAATTCTAAAGGAATTTTCAGTCTGTCCAAATATATTGCGCACCGCAAGCACCACATTCTAGGAGGTAAACTATATTGGCAGTGTCAATATTAGAGCTGCCCCTGATCTGAATGGAAAAGTCAGATTCCCTGCTCTGAGCGCTTGTTGTTGGTGTCATCATCAGACAGAATTTGAACCGGGGTTTTCCACATGGTGTGGCACCTGTGAAACTAGTTTCTCTAGATCGAGATGATGTTTCCTGCTCGGCGATACACCACGCGTGGTGGGTCTGGGATGACGTGTTTTATTCTTTCACTCTGGAGCAAGATTTTGTGGTGTCTCCTTAAAATTTCCTTTACGTTTGGGCCAGGTGCGGAATATTTCAGAATCAGATTGGTTTGTGACCTCGAAGTGGAGGTTTTATTGCCACCAACAAGTCTAGAATGCTCCTGTTCTGATGCCTTCCTGATTGAATCTTCAATGAGTGGTAGCGGGTATTTTTGCGTCCGTGGTCAATGCGGAGCTGATCACAATTAAAAAGTGCGCCCACCTCCCCGCGAGGGGTACCCTGTGTAGATGCGACGCATCGTGGGGTTCACTTGGTGTTTCCGTTGTATTGATTCTGAAATCGCGTGAAGCGTGTCGGGAACGCGTATGATTATTATGTTTTAGGATTATTATTATGATTTATTGGCCAATCTTGGTCAATCTCTCTAAGTGGTATGCTTGGGGCTTCGCTATCGCAACGACCTTTACTGCATCATTGTTGCTGTAAGTAGGAGCTTCTTTTCTTTTATTGCAAGTGTTACTCATTGCCCCGTCATGCGTTGTATCAGTAGCATCTTGAAGTAGTTTGAATGAGTCAAGGATATGAGGCGTGTTCGTAGCATTTGATTCTGTCTCGGTTATGTGGCGCAGTGGAAAGAGCCCCATGTACCTCACGTTCCGACCACAGGGTCGTGGGATTGTAACTGGACGCCGCTAACTATTTTTTTTATATTGTAGGGGGAGAGGTATGAACGGACAACAATGCCGTATTGAGAGACAAGGCGAGTGAATGAGATGCAGTCGCATCTAACAGCGAAGACATTTTGATTAGCGCAAATTCTGCGGAAGCTTAGGGCTTGGCTGTATGGAATGGCCGTTTTGCAGTGTCTCACATGGCTGCTGTGAATGTTCAAGTATTGGTGTCGCTCGGTGGGTTTTCTGTACACCGAACTATCCAGTCTGTGTCCGTTAGTTGTTATTGTAGAAGTTGAATACTCAAGTGAGAATGAGATATCACTTTGAGCACTGTTGAAATCGGATATGAATTGATTCAGGGTTTCCTCACCATGAGACCAAACCAAGAAAATGTCGTCGATGTACCGCTTGTAAAACTGGTTTTAATGGGAAGTTCTCCAAGAACACTGTCTCAAGAGTTCCCATGAATATGTTTGCATATTTTGGGCCTATGTTTGTCCCCATCGATGTGCCAGTCATTCGGACGTAGTGCTGGTTGTTGAATTCAAAATTGTTTAATTCAAGTATTATGTTAATAGTTTGGCCAAAGTGTTGCTGTCAACAGGTTTGTCCCCTTCTGAATTTTCGTAGGCTGTTATGAGCGATTCCATTCCACCGGCGTGAGGTATGTTTGTATACAAACAGGCTACGTCTAATATTACAAGGAAGGAGTTATCCGGTATCGGTGTAGTCTTTTATTTCACTTACAAAATGAGTAGTACTCTTTATGTACTAATTGAATGTAGGTGGGATTTTCCTTATAATGTTGGTGACATTGCTAGAAATGTTCTCGGTCACGGTTCCTATGCCAGAGACTATGGGCCTGCACGGATTGTTCAATTTGTGAGTTTCGGGAAGAAGGTAAAAACGTCCTGGCGTGCAGTGAATGGAATTAGAGCTCGCGCAGTTTTTTGTCTGTCAGTTTTTCTACCCTAAGTTCAATTATAGTACTGCGGACTCGTTCTTTGTATTCTAATGTCGGATTGGCCGCAAGGGGCAGGTAGAAAGATGTGTCACCTAATTGCCTTTGGTTCATAACAATAATGGCTCCTCCTTTATCAGCGGGCTTTATAATGATGTCAGAGAGGGTGCTAAGGATTTCTAGTGCCCTGTGTTCCTTTCCTGTGAGATTCGGTCGTAGGAGGTGCGCTTTCTAAATTCCGCTATGACATCTTTTTGAACCCCTTTGATGTACGTATCCATATCCTTGCACGTTGTGGTGGTGGCGTCATATGGCTAACCGATGGAAGACTCGGTCCTGTGTTATCATCTCTAGGGACATCATGATAGTACTCTTTTAATCGGAGTGAGCGTGAGAAATTGTCAAGATCATTGTAAAGTTGCAGCTCATTTAATTTTACACGGCAGGGGCAAAAAGATAGCCCCTTATACAATGCGCTCAATGCATCCTCTGAAAGAGTAACGGTGGACAAGTTTACTACTAGTTTAGGAGTGTCGGGCTCGGGTACATGATTATTGGAGGATGATGTGCTAGGTTCGGATAAGCATAAATCAACACAGTCGCGGAGCATCTTTTTTGCCTTGAGAGTGAAAAAATGGCTTGTTTTGTTCAGTTTAAACATTTCTAGTGCGGTCTTTTCTTGCTTAGTGAAATGATTTTTTTTGAGTAGAGAGGTTTCTTTCTTTTTAAGGCATCGAGGCAACACTGGTCATGTTCGATTACTATTCTCAAAAGATGCATCGATGCCTTATGTAGTATGCTCCGCCAGTTTGCCTCGTGAGTAGGCGAGAGGTCAAAGGTAGCTGGTTTGAGGTTATTTATCAAGCCTTTTGGGGCAATGCCTGATTTCCTGTATACAATTAGGCTGCTAACGTGGTGTTCATATCGAATTCTTTTTTCCACAACTTTCCTTAGCTTTAAAAATTCTTTGGACAATGGACGGGCACTGGGTTCACCTGGGGGCTCTTCAGGAAGTCAATCTCGGCGTGTTCCCCGGACGACATCGGAATATCGGGTCCTGGTTAAGGGGGCCTCGGAAGCTAGAGGAGCGGCTGTTGGCGGAGGTGGAGGTGGGGCCTGTCCTTGCACTTGTTGGGATGGAGCACTGGCAGCGTGTTGTAGCCATGTCGACTGAATGCATGCAGTTTCTCAAAAAGGTCCGGTGAAGGTGGCTGGCCACGATGGCGACACCGCCAAAGTTCCGGTGGATGCCATCCACAGCCAACACCCGGGCCGAGGGCAGCATGCCGGCGAAGGTAATTAAACCGGCAGGCTTGTGAGTTGAAGCGGTGCACGGCCCGCCAGATGCTGCGTTGTCGGCGCCAATCAGGGCAGCGAGAGAGGATGAGAGTCGCATAGACGGTACGGATTTGAGGATGGTCATCCCTGATGGAAGCGAGAAGCTTCTCGTACCGTTGAAAGGTGACAAAATATATATATATATATATATATATATATATATATATATATATATATATATATATATATATATATATATATATATATATATATATATATATATATATATATATATATATATATATATATATATATATATATATATATATATATATATATATATATATATATATTTATATATATATATATATAAATTATAAATCTAGAGAAAGATAAACTCACAAAGCGCGCAGAAATAGTATAAGTAAAGAGTTGGATACACAGCAAGAACAATAAAAAACAAGGTTTACTAACGTAGCGGCAACGGGACTTCCCTTCATCAGAGTAAAGTTACATTATTTTGCTGTGGCAAACATTTGGAACACATTTCTTATATAGGTGTGCAGAAAACTCTGAGAAAGAACGGAAAATGTTTCGGAAATGGAGAGTATGCATACAGTCGAGCTACGCTGTTACAACAACAAACCAAAAAAGGGGGGGGGAGCAAGAGAAAGAAAGGGGTCGTGTTAACAAAGCAGCGTTCAAGGTGGCACCATGACGGTGCAACGTATGCGGCGTGGGCTGCAAGTTCAGACAATCCGGGAAACTGGACAACCGCGGTTTCAAAAGAAAGGGAAGAGTATATAGTAAGGTATTTAGTGGCTGGGGAGACTGGTTGGGGCGGAAGCGAAGATGGGTGTGCCCCCCGCGGATGAAGAGAATAGATACGGGGCACAAAAGAGCATTTCACAGAAGCTAGAACTGAACAGGAAATAGGTAGGGTCACAAAAGGTTAAACATGAATAGATCACAAAGAGTTACACCTTCTTAAGTGGTGGTGAGAACGAGGCCTCCTTCCCCAGAACAAATGGCATTGTTGAGCCGCATTAGGCTAATAAAGCTGCTGTATTAGGAGAGTTTCTGCGAATTCTGATGGGAAACTCAAGGGTAGGAATAATGAACATAGTTATAAAAATTATGAAGACGCCAATTTTAATTGAGGGATAAGCACGTTCGTTTTCCGTAACTTTCATTAATCCCAAGTGTGGCTGACCCAAAATTTTAAATCAGATAAGATTCCCAAACCTCGCGGTCGTGCTGCATTTTGAAGGCAGATTCTAAATTCGCTGCTTTAAGATGTTCAAATGCATGTGCGGGACTGTTCACATGTCTTGACAGGGGCAAATAAGGGCAGCTTTTTGCGTAAGAGCGGGGATTATTGATCCGTATTCGGAAGGGCGTTTCGGTTTGGCCGATATATTGTTGCCTACAAACAGTGCACTCTAGAAGATATACGACCTTAGCGGAGTCACAGTTAAAGTTACCTTTTATATTTACGCGCTGTGTAGTGGTCATGTGTGGGCATACTTTACATCGGGGTTTATTGCAGGGCATGCAGCCAGTAGTTGCCGGTCGGTTGATACCAGTGTTAGTAAGAAAGTCACCTAAATTCTTATTACGCCGGTAGACAACGCGTGGTGGTTGGGGGAATATGCTTTTTAAGCGGTCACTTTGCATTAGGATATTGTGATGTTTTTTTAGCCTGGTTGACACTCTTGGAGTGGAGGATGAGTGGGTTAAAACCAAGTTAGTTTGCGGGTTCCCGTTCGGGACTTTTTTCTTACAGATTACGTTACGGTCCAATTGGTTTGCTCACACAATAGCGTCGTCGATAACTTTTTCCGGGTATTTTTTATTCAGGAGAGCGGTATTCAGTTCTCGACAGTTTGAGTCAAAGTCGGCTTGGTTTGAGCAAATTTTCCTAAATCGGTGGGCTTGGTTGTAAGGTATTGCTGTCTTGCAGCGTCCGACATGGCTACTTCGGAAGTGCAAATACTGTCGCGTTGTCGCGTGTCTGTCGGTTTTCTATACAGTTTAGTTTGAAGCCTACCTTGGAAGGTAGTAACGGTGACGTCCAGAAAGTTTACACTGTGTTCCGAATAGGAATGAGCAAGGGAAATACTAGGATGGGCTAGGTTAAATGCCTCAATGAAGGTGAGGAGCTCCGCCTCACCGTGTTGCCAGATCATAAATATGTCATCAATATACCTTTTATAGTACATTTGCTTTAAATTTTGGGTGTCAAGAAAGTTTGATTCGAGGGAAGCCATAAAGATATTGGTGTAGTTGGGTCCGATTCGAGTCCCCATTGACGTTCCGCTGACTTGCACGTAATGAACTCCGTCGAACTCAAAATTGTTAAGTTCAAGAATTAGCCTAAGGAAGGTTTGGAGAGCAGAAGAATCGATAGGGTTGTCGCATAATGACTGCTCCGACGCAAGGGATACAGCGGTGATGCCATCTTCATGGGGGATGTTAGTATACAGTGGAGCAACATCGTGAGTGACTAGAAAGCAGTTATCAGGAATTTCAATTTTTGAGATGTCTGAGAGAAAGTCATCGGTATCCTTAATGAAGGAGGGAAAGATGGGCGGAATGTGCGGAAAGAAAGAAACAAATTTACCACGACATGACTACCAAAGAAAAGAAAACCCTAGAGGAACTCGCAAGTTGTTCAGACATAATTATTGTAATTATTAAACCTGCCGACAAGGGAGGCGCAATCGTAATCCTTGACAAAACCGACTATGTTAACGAGGCCAATAAGCAACTATCAGTATCGACGATCTATAAACGACTACCCAATGATCCCACTCAAGACTATAAGCAAATTGTGAAAGATAAACTTGCTGAGCTTGTTAAAAATAAAACAATAAATGAAACCACGGCTCGTTCCCTGATCGCCTTAAGCCCAGCAGCCGGTAAATTCTAACTTCCCCCAAAGATTCACAAGGTAAACAACCCAGGGCGCCCAATTGTTTCTGGCATTGGCACTGTTACCGAAAACCTCTCGCGCTATGTGGATACTCTCATTTGCGACATTCCGCCCATCTTTCCCTCCTTCATTAAGGATACCAATGAATTTCTGTCAGACATCTCAAAAATTGAAATTCCTGATAACTGCCTTCTAGTCACCCTCGATGCTGCGTCACTGTATGCTAACATCTCCCATGAAGATGGCATCGCCCGTGTATCCCTTGCGTATGAGCAGTCATCATGCGGCAAACCTATCGATTCTTCTGCTCTCCAAACCTTCCTTTGGCTAATTCTTGAACTTAACAATTTTGAGTTCGACGGAGTTCATTACGTGCAAGTCAGCGGAACGTCAATGGGGACTCGAATCGGACCCAACTACGCCAATATCTTTATAGCTCACCTCGAATCAAACTTTCTTGACACCCAAAGTTTAAAGCCAATGCAGTATAAAAGGTATATTGATAACATATTCATGATCTGGCAACACGGTGAGGCGGAGCTCCTCACCTTAATTGAGGCATTTAACCTAGCCCATCCTAGTATTTCCCTTGCTCATTCCTATTCGGAACATAGTGTAATCTTCCTGGACGCTACCGTTACTACCTTCCAAGGTCGGCTTCAAACTAAACTCTATATAAAACCGACAGACACACGGCAGTAGTTGCACTTCCGAAGTAGCCATGTCAGAGACTGCAAGACAGCAATACCTTACAGCCAAGCCCACCGATTTAGGAGAATTTTCTCAAACCAAGCCGACTTTGACTCAAACTGTCGAGAACTGAAGACCGCCCTGCTGAATAAAAAATACCCGGAAAAAGTTATCGACGACGCTATTGTGCGAGCCAACCAATTACACCGTAACGTAATCTGTAAGAAAAAAGCCTCTAACGGGAACCCCCAAACTAACTTAGTTTTAACCCACTCATCCTCCGCTCCAAGAGTGTGAACCGTGCTAAAAAAACATCACAATATTCTAATGCAAAGTGACCGCTTAAAAAGCATATTCCCCCAACCACCACGCGTTGTCTACCGGCGTAATAAGAATTTAGGTGACTTTCTTACTAACTCTCGTATCAACCGACCGGCAACTACTGGCTGCATGCCCTGCAAGAAACCCCGATGTAAAGTATGCCCACACATGACCACTACACAGAGCGCCGCCAGCACGGCTTCAGGCTACTACGTAAATATAAAAGGTAACTTTAACTGTGACACCGCTAATATCGTATATCTTCTAGAGTGCACTGTTTGTAGGCAACAATATATCGGCCAAACCGAAACGCCCTTCCGAATACGGTTAAATAATCACCGCTCTCATGCAAACAGCTGCCCTTATTTGCCCCTGTCAAGACATGTGAACAGTCCTGGGCATGCATTTGAACATCTTAAAGCAACGATTTTAGAATCCGCCTTCAAAACGCACCACGACCGCGAGGTTCGGGAATCTTATCTCATTTATAAGTTTGGGTCAGCCACACTTGGGATAAAGAAAGTTACGGAAAACTAACGTGCTTATCCCTGGATTAAAATTGGCGGCTTTATAATTTTTATAACTATGTTCATTAATCCTACCCTTGAGTTTCCCATCAGAATTCGCAGAAACTCTCCTAATACAGCAGCTTTATTAGCCTAATGCGGCCCAACAATGCCATTTGTCATGGGGAAGGAGGCCTCTTTCCCACCACCACTTAGGAATGTTTAACTCTTTGTGATCTATTCATGTTTAACCTTTTGTGACCCTACCTATTTCCTGTTCAGTTGCTAGCTTCTGATAAATGCTTTTTCTTGCCCCGTATCTATTCTCTTCATCCGCGGGGGGCACACCCATCTTCGCTTCAGCCCGAACTAGTCTCCCCAGCAACTGAATACCTTACTGTATACCCTTCCCTTTCTTTTGAAGCCGCGGTTGTCCACTTTCCTGCATTGTCTGAACTTCCAGCCCACGCGGCATACGTTGACCCGTCATGGTGCAACCTTGAACGCTGCTTTGTTAAGACGACCCCTTTCTCTCTCTCGCTCCCCCCCCCTTTTTTTTGGTTTGTTGTTGTAACATAAGCGTAGCCCGACTGTATGCATACTCTCCATTTCCGAAACTTTTTCTGCTCCTTCTCACAGTTTTCTGCAAACCCATATAAGAAATGTGTTCCAAATGTTTGCGGCAGCAAAATCATGAAACTTTACTCTGATGAAGGCAAGTCCCGTTGCCGCTACGTAAGTAAACCTTGTTTGTTATTGTTCTTGCTGTGAATCCGACTCTTTACTTATCTATATATATATATATATATATATATATATATATATATATATATATATATATATATATATATATATATATATATATATATATATATATATATATATATACACATATATATATATATATATATATATATATATATTTATGTATATATATATTGTCACGAGCGCAGTAGGGTGTGGGAGTGCAGCCTTGGCGAACACTCTGCTATAGCTGCCTTGTAAATAATGTAAATGGGTCATCTCGTACTGTAAATAGATTCCGTCGTCATCCTCAATGGTTCGCCTCATTCCTTCTGCCATCACGTAACATTTTGGTAGTGGTGCGTGGTACATGGCGGCTACGGAGATGCTACGTGGCGGTAGGACGGAGATGAGACGAACCATAGGAGATGAGGATGGACAACAATGTAATTATATTATTTACAAGCGGCGAGGTCAGCGTGCACGCAGGCCGCACCACAACAGCGAACCCTTTGTCGTCGTCGTCACCCTCGTTGACGTGGATGGTGGGCTATCACACCATGGATCATTGCCCGCCATGTCCCGTGACATAACCTCTCCGGTCGAGGTCTACCGACCCGGTTGAGGCCGCAGTAAGTAGAAGATGGTGGCGAGGATGAAAGATGGAATAGGAATACACGTGACAGTCCTTACCGCCACGGATTATCATGGTTGTCGTGGTGAGCACAGGCTCGCAGAAGCAGTTCCCGTCGACGTCACGAAGAAGCGTCCAAAGCCCCCGGAGACATGCGGAGATCTGGGGGGGGAACATCGTCAGCTTCTCGTCCGGTCGCGGCTGGTCATGTCGTCTGGTCTCGGCGGTCATGGGCAGGGCACACGGGGTTGCGGAATGGTCACGTCCATTGCTCACCGGGGCTGGGGCAGGCCGACGCGTTCCAAGGGCGGGGACGAGACCTCTTCATGAGCCGAGCCGGTGTGAAGGTCGGGCCGGGACGGGGATGATACCAGCACCCTCCACCAAAATGCTACGTGGCGTCAGGATGAAGATGAGACGAACCATGGGAGATGAGGATGGCGAAATATGTAATTACATTATTTACAAGCGGCGAGGTCAGCGCGCACGCAGGCCGCACCACACCAGCCAACTTTTCGTCGTCGTCGTCGCCCTCGTTGACGGGGATGGTGGCCTATCACACCATGGGGCATTGCCCGCCATGTCAAGAAACAATATATATATATATATATATATATATATATGCAGGAGTTTCTGGACGTTCCTGCAGAAGGACGGGTTCGTTGATTTGTGACCGAAACGTCAACGCAGGAGGACCGAGCCAAAACGACCAGCTTTTTGCGAGGCTGAGCTTGAACGAGGGCGTCCGCTTCCTCGTCGGCATCTGGCGCATACCCACATATGGGGATTTGCCCATTATGGCTGATGCTTGCCACAATTACTCTTCAATGTGCTCTACATACATACTTGCTACGGGTCTTAGTAGGACTTGAGCAGCGCGATATGAACTGTCTCACGGCCCCGACGGCGGCGGTCTGAAGTGTACGCTACAGGCTCGACAACATATTTCACCGGCGATGTTCGCTGCACAACCCGGTAGTGGCCGTGGTATTGCGGCACCAATTTCGGCAACAGTCCGTGAGTGGGCTTCGACATTGTAAAAAAGCGCACTAGACGTGGACAGAAGAAAAGACAATGACACGGGACGAGCGTTGAAAATCAACTGTGTACGTAGAGCAAGACGAGTGATCCGTTCGGGAAAGTTGGAGCTGTGAGAGAAACATAGTGACGTGCCTTCCGGCGCCGCTGGTCTTCTGATGTAAATCGACGAGCGAGGTGGCGACATTCCTCGGTGCATCGAGCGACGTCTGAAACTGGCATAAGTTCGGAGCCATCCGGTCGGTATCGAACTATAGTGTCCAGGATACATGAAGGCTCACGACTGGAGAGCAAAAAGAACGCGAAATTCCTGTCGTTGTCTGCTTAGCGGAGTTGTAAGCATACTTTACAAAAGGAAGAACGAGGTCCCAATTGGAATGGTCCGACGAAATGCACATTGCGATCCTTACCCCAGTGTGCGGTTAAACCACTCCGTCAGACCATTGGCCTGTGAAGGGTATGATGTGGTTTTGCGGTGTACAACGTTGCATTCAGCTACGACGGTGTCCACGTCAGATAAAAACACACGAGCTCGATCACTGAGTAGTTCGTGAGGAGCACCGTGACCAAGAATGAACCGCTGAAGGAGGAATGACGCTACTTCTCGAGAAGTGGCCGCCGGCAGCGCAACTGTTTCGGCGTAACGCGTTAGATGATCAGCGGGGACGATGATCCAGCGGTTACCGGACGATGTGCTGGGAAGTGGGCCGTAGAGATCAATGCCCAGTCGGTCGAAGAGACACGCTGGAGAGGGGGAACGGCTGAAGTGGAGCGGCAGTGTGATGCAGAGGAGTCTTGCATTGTGGACAGTCTGGGCAAGATTGGATAACCTTTTTCACAACGGTATACATCCCTCGCCATTAGTAGCGAAGTGTAAGGTGCTCGTACGTTTTCAGGACTCTAGCGTGAGCACACTGCGAATCATCGTGAAAGGAAGAGCAAATTTCCTTGAGTAGGTGGCGAGGAATTACTAGCAGCCATTTTCGACAACCATTGTGGTAGTTGCGGATGTTAGGAGTTCGTTACGAACGGTGCAGTGGGCAGCTTGTCGGCGAAGTGATCTAGATCAGCATTTGCCGGCAGGTATGAGAGATATTGGAGAATTGAAGCGATCCGCGGGTCCTTACGCTACTGAGCAACCATGTCTGCTATTGCGAGAGGCGCCAGGGTGTTATCTGCCGTCGACAAGCCCGCGACGTCCGATGAGTGAGAAAGGGCGTGAGCATCGTTATGTTAGCGTCCTGACCTTTACACAACACGGAAATCATAGTCTTGAAGGCGGACGGCCCAGCGGGCGAGGTGACCGGAGGGGTGCTTTAGTGTAAACAACCAACAAAGAGCATGGTGATCCGTCACGACGTCGAACGGGCGTCTGTACAAGTAGGGGCGAAACTTGCTGATGGCCCAAACGATAGCTTCACATTCCTTCTCTGCTACAGAGTAGTTCGCTTCCGCCTTCGTCAATGTACGACTCGCAACACTGGCTACGCATTTCTCATTGCCGCCCTGTCATTGGGTGAAGACTGCAGCCTATCCCACACCGCTGGCATCGGGGCGAAGTTCAGTTCGTGTGCGGGGATCGAAATGACTGAGTATGGGTGGCGACGCAACGACACGGCGTAGTCTCTGAAAAGCGCTTTCGTAGTCAGGGGACCAGTCAGAAATTTTCCCACTTCCACCGAGAAGTTGCGTGAGCGGAACAATGATGGAGGCAACTTTTCGTACTAATCTCCGTAAATAGCAGAGGCAGATAAAGCTTCGCAGGTACTTCTTCGTAGTCGGCTTTGTGGATTCGGCCAGTTTCGCGTGATCCGGTAGGACGCCGCCTTTCGAAACAACATGGCCCGAAATGGTGAGTTTCTAAGCAGGGAAGTGGCACTTTTTAAGGTGCAGCTGCAGACCCGCGGAAGTAAGGCATTTTAATACTTGTTCCAGGCGTATTAGGTGGGTAGTAAAATCTTGTGAAAACACGATGAGGTGGTCCAAGTAGCAAAGGCATGTTTTCCATTTTAGATCGCGCAATACGTTGTCCATCATTCGTTCGAATGTCGCTGGTGCATTACAGAGTCCGAATGGCATGACATTGAACCCGTAGAGGCTTCTGGTGTTACAAATGCCGTTTTAGAGCGATCGGCGTTGGTCATGGGTACTTGCCAGTAGCCGGGCCTCAAATCCAATGATGAGAAATACTCGTCCCCTTGCAAGCTGTCAAGAGCGTCATCAGTTCGGGGCAGCGGGTAACCGCCCTTACGAGTTATTTTGTTGAGACGTTTATAATCGACGCAGAACCAAACGGATCCATCTTTTTTCTTCACAAGTACCACAGGAGAAGCCCAAGGACTCATCGATGGTCGGATGACGTCGCGTTTTAGCATGCCCTCCACGTGTTCCTTAATAACACAACGCTCGGTGGAGGACAGACGATACGGTTGCTGTCGCGATTGTGCGTGGGTGCCAGTGTCTACCTGATGCAAAACAGTTGACGTGCGGCCCAAAGGAGTGTCATGATAGTCTAATGATGTACTGAAGGGTCGTAGAGCAGTCAATAGTTGGTCACATTGGGTCGCAGACAGGGCGTCGTCATTGCCGTTGAGCAACATAGTCGCACCAGGCGGGATATCACGTAAGCAATATGAGCTAAGCCCGGTGATATGAACGGGAGAAACGTCTTCGGCTATGTCGATAAGAACGAAAAGGTCAAATTCTTCTATAAGGCCAAGGCATTTACTGTGATAGAGTTTGATGGGGTATAAATTAGGGTTCGAGACAGGCACAGAACGGGAACCGGATTTGATGTATAGGGCAGTGAGCGGCAGTGGAAAGGATTTGCGAAGCGAAAAAAGATCATAAGGAGCGAATATTACTGTGGCGTCTGAAACTCTGGGGCATGACAATGGCACAAGCACAGATGAATGCGGTGGGATGTCCGTGTCGTCAGCAACAAGAACTTTGCGTCGGTTTTCTCAGAATCGTTTTTAAGTACTTCAGCGCAGGCGCAGGCAATCATGGCGTGATTGCCTTACAAGAAGTCCCATCCGATAATGAAATTGTAAGAGCAGGACGGCAGGACGATGAGCTCGATGATATAGACGACCCCTTGAATTGTAATCCGAGCAGTGTATGTGGGCAAACGGTTCCACAGGTTGCGGATTAGCGGTGCGCAGAGTAACACTAATATAGGTGTAATCACCTTTCGTAACGATCGGCAACATTTATCGTCAATAAGAGAAACCGCAGCTCTAACATCAATGAGCGCCAGGGTAGAAACACCATCAACATACAATTTGAATAAATTAGCCGGCGAAGAAGGAGGAGTGGCATTTCGATGGTGACGCTGTATTTGCCTCCGCAACAGCGGCGTCTAGTTTTCTGTCGGACTAGTCGTAGGGCGATGGCGCATCGGAGAGAGTGAGTGGTGTCGTCGAGACTGCGAGCTATGGCTGGCGTAGTCACGGTCATCGGACGAGATAGGTGTCATCGAAAGCAGGGCTGGAGCCTGCGTCATCGGCGGTGGAGGCGCATACGGAAAGGACCATGATGAGGTGCGCGTACCCGTCATTCCACGGCGGCAGTAACGTGCCACATGCCCCGAAATCCCACAGGAATAGCAGCGAGGGCGATTACCGGGCAAGTGCCAAGGATTTGCGAATGGACATGCCGGATGCGGCACGAGAGGCGTAGACCGGATGCCGTGAACCCCGGCAGTGACCTCACTCCAAGAGCGTGCAGCAGTCCGAAGGTAGGGTCCCGGTACGGTTCCGGTGAAAGCCCATGCCACGGTCTCGGCATAGGTTAGAGGCATGTGTCGTACTGCGTTGGCGAAAGGCAAAGGAGCGGCCATCGGCGTTTGCAGCGTGATGTCGGCGTAAGCCACAACAGCCAAATTGCGCTGCCGGGTGCATATAAGCGCGTCACAACTTTCCCTTGTACCAAGATCTTGAGGGTTGGTCTTAAATCGGACTGAGGTGGCTTCGCTACGTCGGTAACGAGAAAAAGCTGACGACCCACTTCTTCGCGAACAAAATGCTGAATCCGGGTAAAGAGGACTCCCCTATCATCAGAGGCTAAGCTGCAAAGCGAATGGTCTTCTTCCGCGGGTTTTCGAGTGAGAGCCCTCTCTCTGCGTAGTTCATCGAACTCTTGGCAAGCATTGATGTCTTTAGCAGCAGTGCGAGGATTTTTCCCGAGCAACATTTGAAGGCATCATCGTCTATGCATTTAGAGATATGCTTGATCTTTCCCTCTTCGGTTATAGCGTTGTTTGCTATTTTAAATAGGTCAAGGATGTTCTCGATGTAAGAGGTAAAGGTTTTGTTCATGCGCTGAGCGCGTTCGCGTAAACGCTGTTCCACCTGTAGTTGCCGAACTGCTGGGCACCCGAGCACTTTGGTGAATTTTGTCTTCATGTCTCATCATGTGCGGAGATCAAACCCGTGGTTCTGATACCACGTCTCTGCAACACCTGTTAAGGAGAGCCTGACGTTGTTCTGCTTCACTTAATCGTTCCAGTTGTTATGCGTGCTCACCAGTTCGAAGGTGGTGAGTCAGTCCTTAGTGTACTGGTTATCAGTGCCGTTGACGAAGGGGGGCTCCCTTTGACAGACCGTGCCAGGGCAGATGATGGGTGCTGTGGTGTCATGGGCGATGGCGACTGACCTCTGCACACGAGGGAGTGAAGGGGCGCCGTGCCGGCCCGCGCACAATGCAGAAGAAAAAAATGCTGCCTCGCTCCTTCAACCCCATGCAAAGAATGATTTATTCAACATGATGATCACCTGACCACACACGCATACGCAGGAGATTGGCGCATTACCATCACGTGCGTCCCACCGCAACGCCATCTAAGTCAATCCAACAACACAAGCGCACACAGTGCGTGCGCGCTCCACCACAGGCCGCCACATATTCCACATGATCTCCCCGTGCAACACAAGTCAGCACACCCTGCGAATATTCCACATCATCCCCCCTGCATAAGAAGTCCACACAGTCTGTGAAAGACAAGGCCACATCATTCCCCCGTGCGAAAGAATGTCTTCATATTCCTTACGCATGATCCACACAAAAGAACTCAGTCGCTCACGACAGTCCTACGTAGTCCCACGAAAGTACTATCACTTGCGCAGGAGCAGTGGAAGTATGACGAGCAGAGTCGCGCACACTCCTGTAAGTTGCACACACGACACGCAACACAGTAAGACATTTTTTTTTGTTTAAACACAGTACAAAAAACCGCCCAAAACATTCTCAATGATGATATACGACCTGACACAAGACATGACACGTCCAAGATGGCACAAGACATGAACCCAACGTCCACACCCCACAGCACCTTGTCGCTAAGGCACCGAGGCTGCTTTGTCTTACGGCACGGACACGTAGACATTGAACCTGAACTAGTTGAAGAACCAGACGCCCCCTCATTTTTCCTTCTGCTGTCTACATGGTTATTTGGTTATGGTTGCGCACTATTTTCTTCCTGAAGTTTTAAAGTTTTCTGGGGAACAACCGATCCAGACCTTGCACTGGAAGGAAGCCCTGACATATCAGAGTCTGTCTGGACCCTGGGGCTTGCCCCACCTGTCAATGGCAGAATAGGGGACTGACTATCAGAAGTGTCTAAGTTGGACGAAGGGTATAAGAACTCTTTATGCCTCGAAGAGAGTTCAACATTGTCAAACAAATACGGTGGGGAGCCAACCTCAATTCCTTTCGGAATGACTGTGAGTTTTCACGCGTTGTAGATCTTTCCGTCATTGAGCTTGAAAGTGAAAGGTGCAAACTGAGCCTGCACTGCAAACAGCTTAATGTAGTTCAGAAATCCTGGCGTATAATAGTTTTCTTTCATCACATCTCCGACCTTTATGCGGGCCTGCTGTGCCCCTTTCCTTTTGTCAAAGTACTGTTCAGCTTTATGCTGCTTCGTGAAGACCTGATTCCGAACATGACATAGAAAATTGTCCGATTCTGCTGCCTTTTTACGTATCCTGAAGTTGCTAATATCCACTTTGGAACGAGGCTGACGTCCATGCAGCAAAAAAGCTGGAGAAAGAATGTGGTGTGACCCTATACGACCCAAGAAATCGTGCAATGCTTTTCGAAGCATCCTTATCTTCAATTCTAGCTACCTATACACGTCTTTCAGAACCATGTTAAACCGTTCAATCTGGCCGTTAACCTCAGGGTAATAATTTGACGAGAACACGTGGAGGATACCTTCCTCCTTTAGATTTTCTTGAATTAATTTGGGGACAAACTGGGCTCTATTATCTGTCACTAAAACCTGAGGGAGCCCTTACTGACTGAAAGACCATTTCAACAGCCTAATGACATCCTTAGAATAATGGAATTTGTGCCCAGAACCTCAGACCACTTAGAATAATAATCGACTAGTGTAACAAGACATCTAAGGCACGACAAATCTAACGGACCGACGATGTCCATTCTCAACTTTTGCCAAGGCCCTTCAGGCCATTACACCGGATGCAACGAAGCTTCATTAGGCGTAGCAGACTTGTCAACCAGCTGACAGAAGTGACAATGCTTTACATGTTCTTCAACATACGATCCATTTGAGGCCACCAGCAACGTTCACGGAGAAGTTGTTTCGTACGTACTATTCCTTCATGTTTTCATGTGCTAACTAGAGGAACGTAGGTACAAGCACACAGGGATTGTCTACACGGTCATCATGCATGAGTAAACCATCCACCACAGAAAGTTCATCATTTACATGAAAATAGGCTGTTAAATCACTGTGTACTGTTTTCTTATCAGGCCAAGCCTTGGACACATGCTCTGCCACCTTCTGCAACGTCACGTCTGCCGTCGTTGCCAGCTGCACAGTTTTTATCCACTACTGATGTTACTAGCGACACTGTCTCTTCCTTCTTAACAAGTTGCTGACCGGACTGAATGAGTAATCTCGACAAAGCATCAGCGACCAGATTTTCTGATGTTTTGCAGTATTCGATGTCAAAATTGCAGTACAACAGACTAGCTGACCACCGTGAAATCCTTAAAGGCCTCCAACCTGCATCTCCTGCGGCTAACAACGCAATTACAGCCTGACGGTTCTAATCGTGAACCATCTGCCTCAAAAGAAAATGTGCCACTTTTCACACGCGAACAAACAAGCCAGCGCTTTGCGTTCTCCCATAAAGTATTTTCTGTCAGTCGCCGATAAAGTTCTATACCCAAAAGCTATGGTTTAAAGCCTAGAACCATACCGCTGCTGTAGTACCGCGCCAATTTCCACATCAGATGCGTCGGTAGTAACTACTACAGGCAAGCCAGGATTAAAGACCTTCAGGACAGGACAACAAGTGAGGCCCGCTATCAACTTATCGAAACTACGCTGAGCATCATTATATGAACAAAACATCTGACCCTTTCTTAGCATGAGGGAAAGCGGTTCAACCATCTCTGCATAGTTCTTTGGGAACTTCGCGTAGTATCCTGCAAGACCTAAAAATGTTGGCAGCGACTTTATGTTCGTAGGAGCCGGAGCATGTACTATAGCTTTTAATTTGCTTTTCAATGGTGAGATGCCTTCAGCCGAAATTGTGGGACCCAAAAAATGGAGTTTTTTGACCGAAAAAAGACATTTGTCATTCAACTTTATGCCACTGTTTCTATACACGTTAAGACTTCAACCAAGCTCACGTCATGCTCAGACTGAGTCTTTCCCCAAACAAGAATATCACCAAGATAGCAAACGACGTTTTTGCAATTCTTTAAGATCTGGGATATCATTTTTTGAAAAACCGCAGGTGCCGACGCCAGACCAAAACACACCCTTTAAAACCAGAATAAGCCTTCATGAGTCAAGAGAGTATTTAATTTCCTACTGCCCTCTTCCAGCAACAACTGATGATAGCCGACGCTAACTCTAGTTTAGAAAAACACACAGCATCATCAAACACCTGCAACAGCACTTCAACAGGCGGCAAAGGATACCCATCAATGGTAATTGCCTTATTCGGTTCCCTGAGGTCCACACACAGCCGGAAGTTACCGTTCTTTTTCCGGACGACGACGAGTGGCGAAACCCACTCCGAGGCGTCGACACGTGCAATGACATCATTGTCCTTGAAGCGTCGCAGCTCGCTGCACCCGTGACCATGAAGAGAAAGAGGCAATCGTCGTATCTTAGATGCAACTGGAGTCGCACGTGGCCGCCGTTGGATACTATGCGAGACATCTTTGACAAGACCCGACTCACCGTTGAAGAGATGTTGGAAACCTGGGGTCACGTTCACGGGACACTCCACTGCACCCATCAATGCTAATCGACACGCAAGAGACGCACCGTAGATCTGAAGGCCTAATTGCTGGATGGCGTCGAGTCTAAAAAGCGATGAGCCTTTGTGCTGTGACGTAGAATGTGGCGGAGAAGACCGTTGCAACACTTGAACAGGAGCTTGGAATGAGCCGCTGATGCCGATACGTTGTTTGAAAAAAATTCCACAAGTGGACGAAGTCCTTAGACCGGGTATGCTGTTTACTGAAATGACACTTCAAATCTTCAGTGGTCACCAACGACACGGATGCTCCGGTATCGATTAAGAGTTTCATATTCACCCCGCTGACTTCGGTTTGTATGATTAAGTCCTCTCTTGAAGGATTGTTGACGCTGACTTCCGCTTGGACGACTAAGTCCTTTCTCGAAGAAGTGCTGACTGTTAAGACGGACGTTCTCGAAGATGAGTTTATTTTCGTGGATGTTGGATGCTGCACAGGTTCCGGTGTCGGAGCGACGCCCGTAGCTCCCCTCGAAGAAACTCAATGCACTGGTGCAGGCTTGCGGCACGTTGACGCAAAATGTGCCCATTTGTTGCAAGAGTTGCAACGCCGATTTCGTGCTGGGCAATTTTGGAATGCTGAATTGTGTCATTTATTACCGCATCATTCACACAACTAAGGCTTGGCGTTGCCTGGAAACTTTTTCGGCTGAACTGTACCGCGAAACCCTGCAGCTGACTGCGAATGGAAACGTCCATCTTGGGGGCGACCATCTTGTCTTCCCGAACCCGGTGGAATGACGTCACGGCCTCCCCGGCTGGTCAGGTCATCTTGAGTTCGCCACCCTTCCTGTCGGCCCATCTCATCTTCATTCTCCGCGCCGCCATCTTGAGCGCATAGTCCTACAGCTTGTACTTGATGATGTTGCGAACCGAAGTCTTGATTCGCCAACGACAACGATTCAAAACTCCGAACAATCTCTTCAGCCTTCTCTAAAGAAAACTTTTCGCCATTAGCGAGCAGCTTTTCTCTAACCTGGGGGTTAGACGTTTCATGTATAATTTGATCTCGGCCGCGTTCCCCATAGGTCAGACCAAACTTGCAACGTACGGCTTTCTCTTTTAGAACGGTCACGTATTCTAAAAACTTTCACCCTGTAATTGACGGCGGCTTGTGAACTCGTCTCGTTCCACAAGCGTGTTTGTTGACGCGGCGAAGAGCCGGTATAGCTGCTCCTCAAGTTGGTCGAAATTTGAAACGGCCGAAGCCGAGGATGCGGTCACGTTAGGATCGGTCCACTAGAGGAGGCCGCAGACTCGGTCACGTTAGGGTTGGTCAGATTAGAGTTGGTCACGTTACTGGCCCCCCTCCTTGCCTCCTCCTGCTCCGTCTCGGCCCAATACCTCATTTGCCCCTCACTACCCAAAACGCTGACGAGCGCCGAAGCGCGCCTTCCGTCGCTCCACTCGCTGCCACCAGCCGCCTCCAGATGGGCCTGAAAAAAATTTGTGCAGTTATGCCGAGGAATCAGAGGTGAACCCGGCAATTTGAGGAAAACAGGCATGTTATGAAAGAGGCCCATGCTGCCAAGCAGGAACGAGACAGACGCAGGAGCAGAAGCAGAAGAACGGAGGGCGAAGCCTAGGTGACTGTTTGACGAGCGTCAGCACAAAAGGAACGCAAGGCCTCGCGACGCCAGACGCACCAGTCAGTCACACTCGAGCGATGTTAAACAAACGCACTCACTTTTAGGGGCGAAGCTCCTAAAGCCATGGGTCTGTCCATCCCTTGTGTCTAGTGGTACGTGACCGCCGCCTGCTTTCGGAGATGTCGAAAAGTGGGCCGCCTTGCACGCGCAAGAACCGGCTGCAACCGGCAGCGCAAACTCGGCACCGGGAGCGCGAGCTTGTCTGTGTTCGCCAACGTAGGCGCGAGCGCACGTGCACTGCGAGGAGGAGATCACGCAAGAGATCACGCCACGAACGCAGGCAGGGTTGGTGGTGGTTGTGGTTCGCGACGGGAAAATGAAAGGAAATTCACTGGGGATATTTTGAGCTCGGCAGGGAGCTCACCTGCATACAACCCAGTGCAGGGGAAGGGAAGTAGAGGGGGAGTGATAGGATAAAGTAGAAAGAGAGAGAGAGAAAGGTATAAAGAGAGCTGTCAGTCCTAGAACGCTGTCAGTCCGGGCACACCAGTCAATCACTGCACTCCGGGCTACAGCCGCTGCGTGAGGCCGGTCGTCTCCAGGAAGTGAAGCAGATAAGTGAACACTTCCCGTTGGGTTGCCGCAGGTCCCTTCGGGAACAGAAGGTCCTCCATGTCGGCGCTGGGAAGGCCTCGACGCTGGAGCGCTCGGTGGAGCTCTGCTCTCGGGCCTGCGTGCTGGGGGCAGAAGCAGAGTAGGTGCTCGAGCGTCTCCAGTTCGGAACAGTCCGCACATGTAGGGGAGTCCTTGCGGCCGTGTCGGTGCAGACGCTCCGCCACATTGCAGCAGTTCAGCCGCATGCGGAGAAGCAGGCAGCGGGCGTCCCTGCTGATGCGTGCGGGCAACGGTCTGGGCGCCAGGCCGCTCACGACCCGAGGGTCGGGATGCATCGTCTGCACCATGCGGGCCAGGGCAGTGCGGGCCTCGTCGAACGCGGTGACGTCTTCGGAGACTGGGGTGCCCTCCTGGTGGGCCTCCCTGGCGCGGGCGTCGGCGTCTTTGTTGCCCCGGATGCCACTGTGGCCCGGCAGCCAGTGGAGCCGCAGGTCGCAGCCTCGGGAGGCCACAGTGCGCAGCTTGATTGCAAGGGAGCGCTCCGGGTAGCCGCTGCTGTTGGTGGGTTGATCGGCCGCGTGCAGCCGCAGCAGGGCAGTCCTGGAGTCCGTGAGGATGACCGCCCCGGGGTGGTTATGGGGCCCCCTTTCGAGGAGTAGGTCGGCGGCCAGGTGCAGCGCTGCCAGCTCCGCCCGTGTGGAGGAAGTGGGGAAGGGCAGGCGGCAGCTCCGGCTGGCTTCCAGCTCAGGCACCACGCACGCAGCCGCCCCCTCGCATGTGCTGTGCTTGACGGAGCCGTCCGTGAAGAGATGCAGGTAGCTGCTCAGCTTGTCCTGCAGCAGGACGGCCGCCTCTTGGCGGATGGCCTGGGGTGGTGTGGTCCGCTTGTTGCGGACCCCGCGGAGGGTCGTGGTGATCTGCAGGGCCTCCCCGGTGTCTGGTTGTGGCGGCTCCAGACAGGGTCGGTTTGGAACCTCGATGCCCTCCTCGAAGATAGTGAGCAGCGCTCCCATGTGCGAGTTGGGCCGGCTACGGAACCTCTGCAGGAGCGGAGCCCCGTCACGTACGGCCAGCAGACGCTGGATGTGCCGCAGCCCCGTCTGCGAGGCCCGCATCTCGATGGGCCAGGTGCCCGCCTCGGTGTAAGTTCCCGCAACGGCGACGTGGAGGGGAGGCCCATGCAGAGGCGGATGGCGTGGCGTTGGTCGATCTCCAGCTCCTGCCAGCGTCGTGGTCCTAGGTAGGCGAGTGGAAGCGCGTACAGCACAGCTACGGAGACCATGCCGTGGAACATGCGCTGCGCCACTTGGTGTGAGCAACCATTGCCTCGTGACAGAAGCTGCCGCACCCCTTGGAGCACCTGTGCGCTGCGTGCCCGGAGGGCCTTGACAGCGGGCAGCCATGTGAGCCGGCAGTCAATGAGCAGCCCCAGGTACTTCACGGTCAGCCGCTAGGGAAGAGGTCGCCCGTTGAGTGTGATGGGCGGTGTTGCCTGTCGAGCCCTCCATCCTCCCGGGTGCAGCATAAGGGCCTGCGTTTTGGCCTCCGAGAGGTGCAGGCCACGGCTCTCGAGGAAGACCGCAACTGCGCCCAGAGCCTCCTGGAGGCATGCCTTGACTCCGTTCTGGGAGATCGAACGAGACGCGAGGACCTTTGCTCGTTTCCTCTCGTCTTGTTCGGGCACAAGTTCGCCCTAAATAAAAGTTTTCTTTACCGTTGTGTCCCATCCTACGTGACAAATTGTGATGGAGGTGCGGGGTAGTCCTCGATGGCGCGGGGTCTTTCACCAGGTCTGGGCCTGGGAGCATTGACTCCGAAAATAAAAGTTGATTTGTACAATGTACGCACACACTCTTACGTCTTTCTAATGATGTAATGGGCGAACTTTCACGGGAGAGTTACGGTTACTGATGATCTCCCCCTCTCGAGCTTCCCCCCACTTATCATCATTCATTCCGTGGATATGGCGTGATTTTTTTCATTCTACCGGAACCGTCGACGATGTTGCTGTCGTGGTGCAGGAAACGGATCCTATCCTCGTCGCCAAAAGATGTGTTGTGGGCGAGGTGCCCCGCGCCGGCTCACGCACAACCAGACAAAGAATGGTTTATTCAACATGATGACGACACAACTACACAAGCGTACGCACGTGATTGGAGCATTACCATCACGGGCGTCCCACCGCAATGACACCTACTTACAACCCAACAACACAAGCGCACACAGTTCGCAGGCGTTCCACCAAAGGGCGCCATCTATTCCACAGGTGCCAAAGGAGGTGTGGACTCATGGTGGCTACCGTGAGACATCTCCGAGGGAAGTGTATGGCTGCGCACCTTCAGTGTAGACAAATGGGTACCGGAGCAGCACCACACCCTCTGTAAAGGAGATACTCGACGTTCCTGCAGAAGGATGGGCTCGTTTATTCGGGATCGAGGCGTCAACGCTGGAGGGGGGAGCCGAAACGACCATCTTTTTGCGAGGCAGAGCTTGAACGAGAGCGTCCCCTTTCTGGTCGCTATCCGGCGCATACCCGCATGTGGGGATTTGAACGTTATTGCTGATTCTCGTCACAACCACTGTTCCATGTGCGCTGCTACGCCAATAAAATTCAAATTCAAATTCATTCTTTCCATGTGCGCTACATTTTCACCAATGTGGCTGGTGCTCATCACAGTATCACAGTTCTCATGGCCGCAACAAGCTTACTACAATACCACCGGTGGAAAGGGGAGCCATCCTGGCGACCTACGGGGAACATAACACGAGCGGTTCATAATATGGCTTCTCCCTCGGGACGGGACCGGTCTCGCGACCACGACGTCAGGGGTATTTGCCCAATGTGGCTGGTGCTCATCACAGTATCACAGTTCTGGCCGCAACATGCTTACTACAATACCGCCGGCGGAAAGGGGAGCCATCCTGGCGACCTACGGGAAACATAAGACGAGCGGTTCATACTATGGCTTCTCCCTCTGGACGTGAACGGTCTCGCGACCACGACATCAGTGGTCCGAGGTGGACGTTACGGGTTCAACAGCATAGTTCACAGACGACGTTTGTTCCCGTACTCGGAAAGGGCCCTGGTATTGAGATTGAAATTTCGATGGAAGACCGGGAGCCGGGCACGCTACAAAAAGCATGACCAGTGACCCTTCGGAAATGTTGAAGCTGTAATGGAGCCATCGTGACGCGCCTTTTAGTGTTGCTGCTCTGCCGGTGTAACTCCTCGGGCTAGCTGGCAACGTTCCTCGGAGTGTCGAGCAACGTCAGATAGTAGTGCACACTCGGACGTGTCAGGTCGGTACAGAAGCACTGTATTCATCGTGCAGAAGGGCTCATGACTATAGAGTAAAAAGAACGGCGAGAATCCTGTTGTCGCTTGCGTGGTCGTACTACAAGCATACGTCACGAAAGGAAGAACGGGGTCTCAGTTAGAGTGTTCCAAGAAAACGTACATGGCGATCATATAGCGAAGTGTATGGTTAACCTCCTTTCGGTCAGGCCATTAGTCTGGGGTTGGTTGGACGTGCTCTTTCGTGGATCACGTGGCACTCGGCTAGAAAGGCCTCCACCACTCCAGATACAAAGGCGTGGCTTCTATCGCTCAGTAGTTCGAGAGGAGTGCCGTGAGGAAGACCAAACCGGCGCAGAAGGAAGGACGTGACGTCCCGAGCGGCCGGTAGCGCAGCTCTTGCGGCATACCTATTAAAGGGATCAACGGCGACGAATCTCCAGCAGTTACCGGCAGCTGTGCTTGGTAGTGGGCCGTAGAAATCGATGCCTACGCGGTCGAAAGGCCGCGCTGGACCGGGCAGGTGGCTGGAGTGGGCGAGTGGCGTGCTGCGGTGGAGACTAGCGCCGTTGGCAGTGTGGGCAAGATCGAACAAACTTGGCGACAAAGGTGTACATCCCGGGCCAGTAGTAGCGAAGTCGGAGGCACTCGTAGGTTTTAAGGATTCCAGCGTAAACACTTTGCGCGTGGGTGTGAAATGTAGTCCAAATGTTCTTGTTCTAGGGGCGAAAAATCACGAGTAGCCATTTTCTACCTTCGGGGAAGTAGTTCCGGTGGTAAGGGAGGATGTCACGAACCGTGCAGTCGGCAGCTTGATGGCGTAGTGATCAAGGCACAGCAGGTGCCCCTGAATGCGACAATTTTGAGGATCGAAGAAATCCAAGGCTTTTTGCGCTGCTCACTAACCCCGTCTGTTATGGCGAGAGAGGTCAGGATGAGGTCTGCTGTGAACAAGCTATCGACATCCGACGCAAGCAGGGATCGAGAAAGAGCGTCGGCTTCGGTATGCTTCCGTCCGGATCGGTACACAACACGGATATCACACTATTGAAGGCGGAGTACCCAGCGGCCAAGACGGCCGCCGGGATCCTTCAGCGACGATACCAACACAGAGCATGATGATCCGTTACGACGTCGAAAGGGCGACCGCACACGATAGGACGAAATTGGCTGATTGTCCATACAATAGCTAAACATTCTTTCTCGGTTAAGGAATAGTTGACTTCGGCCTTCGTCAGTGTATGGCTTGCATTACTCACCACATACTCGTCAAATCCGACCTTTCATTGAGCGAGTACGGCTCCTAAGCCAACACCACTGGCATCAGTGTGGATCTCAGTGGGCGCATTCGGCTCAAAGTGCCGCAGTATCGGTGGTGACGTAAGGACCAGACGTAACGTTAAGAAAGCGCTCTCATACTCGGGGGACCATTCGGCAGTGTTTCTACCTCCACCGAGAAGCTGTGTGAGAGGCGCAATGATAGAGGCAAAGTTTCGTACAAAGCGAACAGAGGCCGATGAATCTCCGTAGGTTGTTCAGCGTGGTTGGCTTCGGAAACAGCGACACTGCTCGACGTTTTCCCGGGTCCGGGAGGACAGTGTCTTTCAAAACAACGTGCCCTAAAATGGTGAGCTTTCGAGCAGCGAAGCCGCACTTCTTATGGTTCAGCTGCAGACAGACGGAGGCAAGGCATGTTAGCACTTGCTCGAGGTGTGTGAGATGGGTTGCAAAATCATGGAAAACACGACTACGTCATCTAAGTAGCAGAGACACCTTTTCCGCTTAAATTCCCGCAGTACATTCTCTATCATTTGTTCGAATGTCGCAGGCGCATAACAGAGTCCGAACGCCATGACGTTGAACTCGTAAAGGGTATTGCCTGCCGGAAAGGCTGCCTTTCAACGACCAGCCTCGGCCATGACTACTTGCCAGTAGCCGTATTTCAGTATAATGACGGGAAAAACTCGGCTCCTGCAGGCAGTCCAGGGCGTCGTCTATGCGAAGCAGCGGGTAAACGTCCTTGCACGTGATTTCCTTCAGGCGGCGATATTCCACACAGAAACAAATAGGGCCGCCTTTTTTAATGCATTTCTGCATAAAAGTGTAAAGGAGATAGTCAGCGTTCCGGTAGAAGGATGGCCTTGTTTATTCGCGAACGAGGTGTCAATGCACCAGGGGTGAGCCGAACAGACTAGCTTTCAGCGGGGCTGACACTCAAACAGCGCGTCCTCTTTCTCAAGCGGCATCTGGCGTATATCCACGCAGGCGGATTTGCCCTTTGTGGCTGATGCTCATCACAGTATCAATTCCTCCTCCGGACGAGGCACCCGCCCGGCCGCAAGTGTTGGCGAAGCGCGGCTTACGAACGGCTTGAGGCATGACATGTGCACTATTTCCGTGCCACGATAGTGGCGGTCCAGTGGGGCCCAAGTATGGGCTACACGATAGTTCACTTGGAAGTTTCTTCAAGCACTGTGTAACAACCCTTGAAGCGGTGGAAAAATTCCTCATGTAATCCTGGCCCACGCGTGGGAGTACACAGTAGCACAACGGCGTCAGGCCGGAAACGAACCGCACGGTGAGTGGCGTCGTAGCGATGTTTTCGATCCTGTTGGGTGGTTTCTGTATTCAGACGGGCAGCTCGGCGGCAGTGGTTGAGGCGGGAGACGAACTGCTCAGAGAGCGGGCTTGAAGCGGATACAGGAGCCAATAAAAACGAAACGTCGACCATGAAATATGGGTCGCGGCCATAGACGAGGAAAAATGGAGAATACGCGGTCGTTCTTTGAACTTCAGTGTTGTATGCGAACGTAACAAACGGGAGAATCGCGTCCCAGTTGGTATGATTAGGCTGTCTATACATTGAAATTATATGATAGAGAGTCCGATGAAATCATTCAGTCAACCCTTTCGATTGTGGATGATACACGGAATGTAGTTGTATGAACAGTGTTCGACGTACGAAGAACTTCTTCAACAATTGTGGATAAAAATGTCCTACCTTGATCGCTTAAAAGGATGCGAAGGGCACCATGACGCAGCAGTATGGAACACAAGAAGAAATCAGCTACCTCTGAAGCACAACCAGAGCGAATGGGTGCAGTCTCTGCATACCGTGTTCAGTTGTCCACGGCGGTTACAATCCAGCTGTAGCCAGAAACTGTCCAGGGCAACGATCCTAAAGGTCTAGTCAAACGGATTTGAATGGCGTAGAAGGACAAGGAAGTGGCTGCAATACTCCAGCTGGTGGTGATGTGGACCGTTTGCGCTGCTGACACGAAGTGCATGAAGTGATGTAGTGGGCCACGTAGTTAGAAACGCCAGGCCAAAAGAAGCGACCGCGGCCGCGATTATATGTTTTATCGAAGCCTAGGTGACCCACTGTGGCATCATCGTGAAGGGCTTCCAAAATCTGCGGCTGGATGGTGCGCGGTGCAACGGGAACACATCCGTAGCCAGATACATGATGGTTGATACGATGGAGCACGCCATTTAAAAGTCGGTAGCTCTGAGGTTGACGACGGGACCAACTGTTAGGAGGCTCATTGAGCCGGTAAGCCGGTCGATTATACCACGGGAGTAGAGGTCTTGTCTTTGAAGGTCCAGAAGGCGGGATAGGTCACACGATGTCCAGTTGATAGGTGTGAGAGTTAGCACATTGTCTGGTGGCACCGATGTTGAAATACCGTAAAAACCCGCGTATAATACGAGGTTTTTTTTTCCAAATTTTACTATGTAAAATTTTTGCCTCGTATTATATGTGGATCCCAAAGTTTTCAGCCGAAAATTTGCACTTTCGGTTTCGGTTTCAGCGGAGGGTGGGCCTTCTTGCGGTGGCGTTAGCTAGCTGCTGCATGGGCTGCTGCTTCTGTCAGCCGGCGCCATTTTGATTGTTTTGACCGCGCGAAGGATCGGCACGTTCCCCGCAACTCTATCACGATGTCGGGTGCACGAAGGCAGTATTCAACAGCAATAAAAAGAAACGTTATTTTATGTGCCGAGACCATCAGTAATTGCGCCGCAGGACGGCAGTTCGGCGTCACCGAAAGCAGCATTCGCGGGTGGAGAAAGCAACTGGTGCTTGACTGGATAAAGTCTGTGTGGTGTCGGCGGCCTGGAGCACTGTTGGGGGTTCCCGTCAGCGCTCATGTTGGACGCCTTTCGCTGCCACCTGGACGATGCCGTGAATAAGTTGTTGCGCGAACCCCGCATCGAACTCATTGTCATTCCAGGAGGAATGACATCCCAGCTGCAACCGCTAGACGTTTGCATCAACAAGCCTTTCAAAGACTGCATCAGGTCCTGCTACCAAGAGTGGATGAGGTCAGGAGACCCGTAAGTGACAGCTACCGGATGGCTGACGCGGGCTTCTCCAGCAGTGCTTTGTGTCTGGATCGCGGATGCATGGGCCAGCATCCCAGAGGAGCTCGTCAGTCGCTCTTTTAAGAAATGCGGCATCTCGAACGCCCTTGATGGCACTGAGGACCACTTTCTGTGGGAAGACATTTCCAACAAGGCGACTTCAGAAGACAGCGGCAGTGAACCTGACGATGACTGAACGGACGTCGGGAGACAGTGCCAGTGAAAACTGACAATGACTGAAGGATAACTGCAGTACAAATAAATGTTTTCTGTGCTCTTTACCTCGTATTATATGCGGATGAAAATTTGTTTTTCTGATTTTGCTGTCCCCGAATTACACCTCGTATTATACGCGGGTCCGTATTCTACGCGGGTTTTTACGGTAGTGTCAGGCGGCGGCAGTTCACAATGCGAAAGAGCATCGGCATCGAGGTGCTTCTTCGCGGATCGGTATGTGACAGTGAAGTCGTATTCCTGAAGTTGAAGTATCCAGCCTTCGAGGCGTCCTGCTAAAGTTTTGAGCATCTGCAACCGGCGTAGCGCATGGTGGTCCGTCACGACCGTGAAGTGCCTACCCTATAGGTAGGGTCGAAACTTCCGGACGGCCCAAACCACGGCGAGACAGTCCTGCTCAGTGATACTATAGTTCTCCGCCGAACTGATGGAGTGACTGGCGTATGAAATAACCGCTCCCGACGCTGTTGATCCGACTGCAAGAGATCCGCAACAAAGCTATGGCCACTACCATAAGTATGAAGAATGACAGGCCTCGATCCATCAAAATGGCACAGCATGAGCTCTGAAGTGAGGGTGGCGTTCAGCGTGTTAAAAGCCTCTTCGCAGTCATCCGACCACTGAAAGGGAGTTCAGGAGACAAGGAGCTTGTTGACGGGTGAAGCAACTGTTGCCAAGTTGTGTACAAAACTGGGTAAGTAAGACTCCAGGCCAAGAAAGCTACGCAGAGGCGGGACCTCGACGGCAGCAGACGCCTTTTCTGTGTCAGGTCGCATACCCTCGTTGCTCCCGACGTGGCCTAAGACTTTCATGTTTCGGTAGGCGAAATGGCATTTTTTGTATTCAGCTGAAGGCCCGCACACGTGAGGCACGAGAGAACCTCATCCAGCCGTCTCAAGAGCTCAACAAAGCTTGAAGAAAAAATAACAATACCGTCCAGGTAACATACACAAGGTTTCCATTTAAGGCCCTTGAGTACAGTGTCTATCATACGCTCAAACGTTGCAGGAGCGTCACGAAGTCCAAACGGCATCATGTTGAACTCGAACTCGTAGAGTTCATCAGGGGTGGCGAAGGCTGAGTTTTCTTTATCGGCCTCGTGCATTGGGATCTGCCAATAACCAGAGCGGAGATCGAGGCCGGAGAAATATTCCGCTCCTTGCAGAGAGTCCGCGGCATCATCAATGCGAGGCATTGGATATACATCCTTCCGTGTGATTTTATTCAGTCCGCGGTAGTCGTTGCAAAATTAAACACACCCGTCTCTTTTCCGTACCAACACCACAGGGTATGACCAAGGACTCTTAGATGGACGTATGGTTTTGCGCTGTAGCATGTCGGCAATTATATTCGTTGATGATTTTCCGCTCGGATGAGGATACCCGGTATGGGCGGCGGCGAATAAAACGGGATCCGTCAGTTTCAATGTGATGCATTTCCATAGATGGCTGACCACGTGTAAAGCATTGAGAGTCAAATAAAGCTTTGTGCCTGTGCAGAAGATTCAGCAAGCAGTCGGTTTTGGTGGGGAGAGGTCAGAGCTGATTCTCGCGGCGAGGTCAAGGTGGGCAGACTTAGGGTGAGGTTGAGAAAACGAGGAAAGAGAACAAAGCGGAAGAACAGAGACGGCTTCAGAGTCCGCAGTGGTAGCGATCGTGGTGCCTTGACGTAGGAGGATCGTCTCCGTCGTAGTGTTCGTGTCGACTAGCCCCGCAGACAAATGCGAGAATCACACAAGACAAGTTACGACAACGATTCCCCGATGTACAAAAACAGGCGCTGGGAATTAGGACCACGTCTCCATCGCTGGAATAGCCACCACAACTCAAAATTCGTGTCTCACAGCCAGGCCTAAGAACAAAATCTGCATTCGCCACCACGCGACGCTGCGGAACATCGGGTTTGCTGTCTGTATTCTCGATAGACTCGATCGCAATGTCCGAGTTTTGGCAGGAGATGACAGCAGATGCCGACGAGAGAAAATCCCACCCTAGAATGAGTTCGCGGAAGCAGCAAGACGAGACCGTGGTGTCGAATTCGGTGTGGTGTCGAATTCCCTCAATCAAAACGCGCACAGTACACAATCCAAACGGCTCTGGCAGAACTTGATTAGCACCACACAATGAATGACCACTATACGGAGTTCCTACTTTTCCGAGCCGCGAACACAAATTTTTGGGATGTGCTGGCTCCGGTGTCAATGAGGGCATCAGCATCACTACCTTCAACGTTCACATATAATGTATTGGACGGTATTATTGGAGGACTTCTCGGCTTTTCGACTACGCAGTTTCCCCTCAAAAACTGCAGTTGCTAGTTTTCCGATTGGTAGTCTGTAGGGTGGGACGCGGTTCGTAGGGGCGAGACAGAGCGGCGAGACAGAGCGGCGACATGGAGAGAAGGATCGGCACCGTCGTGACGAACGCTCGTTGTGAGGCGTATAAACTGGGGCTTGAGGCGGCGATTACCGTCGCGTTGAATAGACGTACTGGTTTCGCGGAGCGCCGTAGGCAACGCGGATGTCGCGTTTATAAGGTGTATATCGTCGCCTCTCATCCAGCTGACGTCGCGACAGAAACTGGAGATGTGTCCACGGATTCTTCCATGATCAACCTGTCTGGTATAGACAGGTCGATCATTCGAAAAAGCCGGCGCACAGTTCGGACGCCGTTTTAGTAAGCCTGCAAGGGGGCTGCCAATGAGATGGCACTGAAATGTCCTTGAGCCGGCGGCACTTCATTGGTAAGAGTGGTTTCGCCACGATCGCCGAATATGACGGCATGGTGTGGATAAGAACCGAAGGCGTCGTTTGGACGATCCCCGCCGTGGAGGCCGACTCCTGTTTTATGAGGTCGCGCAAATGAGGGGCGTCCAGGCGAATGTTATCCCGTGAGGAAGCAGGTGGGTCGCACAGCTGCAGTTCTTCCCGGATGCCAAATACGAATACAAATGTAAGCAGTAAAATACATTCTCCTGCTATCACCAACATCGAATCAAGTGGTATAAGCCCAAGCGGAAAGAAAGGGCCGGTTCGACGCCGCAATGCTTCGGTATATAGCCCACGGGCTGCCCACGATTAAATTGAAATTAATACCAACGGGAAGAATACATCGGTGCATTACATAAATTGGCAACGATATGAGTGGGCACCACAGTGTTCTCTGCGATCTTTTCGTACGAACTGCATCCTGGATCCACCTATCGCAGCGACACGCATTAACGCGGGAGCTCACGATACCGCATGGGCTCTGCGGTCTTGCAAAATCAGCTGTAGGAGCAACGAAACAAGCTCTTTCATTTCCAATTACTATACCACACCATTCTATGTATAGCGTAAGCAGAGAGTTGTGGGACGTCAAACCTTACGCGTTGAATCATCGTAATTCAGAAGACATGCGGGAGGCATGACACGGTACGTCAGTTAGTTTGATTGCGATGTGGCAAAACAACCTCCATTGTGTCTTTAGTTTCAAATTACTACCCTGCAATTTTTTATGAAATAATGAGCCAGAGCCATGTTCCGACTGGTAATGAAAATGAAATACACAATCGACATGAAGCAGTAGCAGCCGCTTTAAAACATTACTACTTTGCGTTGTGATAGAAAAACAAATAGGGACCTGCCGATGCATTTGTCCAAACTTATACTTTTTAAGGTATGCCCCAACACAGTTTTGGTATCTTGACGCTGAAACGTAGCAGGCTTCCGTGAAGATATTTGTAGTACTGCTGACGCTTTTGAAACAGTATGCATGGAGGAACTATTCGACACACAAGCAATAATTTTTTTTAGCCAAGGCTATGCTTTCTTGGAAGCATTTTTTTGTTTCTGATAATCTCCCTGAATTCACTAATGTTCTCCTAAGTACACTGAACACTAATCTGGTACACCAACTGTGATATATCAATCTGCAATTAACAGCTGCGTAAGCGACTTCAAATCTATCAGAACCTCTTTAGACAACCAATCTGCAGCGCAATAGTACACGAGGGCGGGCTCTCAGCGATCTCTTTAAAGACGCGTTGACATGAACTTCAGGCATTTCCCTTTTTTAGTCCCATTCTTCAACCAATCGAAGCACTATTCATTGTAGACATGTGATGAACGGGAATGGGGTTATGAAAACTCCTTTCCACTGCCTCTTGCAAGTGTGTCATGAGCTGCTACACAAGTGTTTTTTTTTATTATTAACACATCTTTCCTGCCAACAGCAGCGAATGGGAACCCTGAAGAGCCGATGTTGAATCCATTTAGATTGGCGGCCCCAAAGTTATCCAATCCCAATGTAGCTTAAATGCTAGAATCAGCAGTGAGTACGTAGGAATCAGCGACTCAGTAGCCTCAAGGCCTGGCATGAATTCATTCCAACGTACTACATAAGCTTCTTCAGTTTCTACTATAGCTTTTTAGCCAGAACTGAGTAAATTTCTTAACTCCTATTGCTGATGAAAGGCCCGCAGCAAGAGAGGAGCAGCAACATGGCGCACTGAAGAACTGAAGTTAAGCCATTCCGATATTCCGCATCATTGTCTTCTATTCTTACCACAGTTGCATGACAAGAAGCAACAGTGCATGATTGAGAAGAAAGGACATGGTTCTCTAAGCGAAGACGCAATTCATTTCCACCTACTACAGAAATGTTTCTAATTATTAGTAGCTCTTCAACCTAAACACCCTTCAGATACTAAAGCTTCTCCAACTCTCGTCATGGTTCCTGGAACAACGCAAATATTTATCGCAGGGAACACGGTGTTCAATCTAAACTCACGCTTAATGCGAATTCTCCAAAACGTGTGCCCCACCAGTAAAATAATATATCTCTATCAGGACAGGCACGATGAAAATATTAATATCTGACAATACGCAATGTAAACATTTTTTGAAGCCTAAATGCAAAGTGCGTTGTGCGAACTTCTAAATTCTTCCCTGCTGCAAACACCAGAATGCATTCAATAAACTAGAACCGTGACTATGAAACACAACTGCAATAAACACATTTTTGTTTTTCATGAACGTCACCAAAAACTCCGCGCAAAAATAAACTGATGTTTTTTTTCTTCCAAATGAACTGAGCCATTTTGAAAAAAAAAAGATATCTTTAACTTCTAAGAAATTCTGACACTTCAGACAAAATACAAGCAACTTTAGCTCAGTCCATGGATGCTCAGTTTCTATGATGTCACTGAGTATCAACGTGAACATATTAACCAACAGCATGCTGGTATAATAAAACGTGGTGGGCCTGTGCATCTTTCGCAATGAAACATAAATACGGGCAACGTGGAATACTGGACCTGCTGGTTCATGATTTAGGGATTAAATACCAGCCAAGAAGATAGAGACACAAGGAAAGAAACAGACATAATGAACAGACACAACAGACATAATGAACAGGCAGCATTGTCCTGTCTGTTTATTTCCTTGTGTCTCTGTCTTCTTGGCTGGTTTTTAATTCCTAAATAAATACGGGAATCTCTGCTCCAGGGCCACGAACGTGCAGCTTTCTGCAATGACGGTGTCTGAAATGTAGAAATGCTGCAGTCCTGATGTTTGGTTACCGCTGTTATATTTTACAAAATACTACTGATGATTGCGACCAACCATATACCATCACAGTCAAGAAACAAAAAGCCACTGTATAATATTATTTGAACAGTATTCGCTCTTCCCTACATCTTGAGTTACACTATCCAGTCCCGGACAAATGTGCACGAACGTTTTGTTCATTATTCGTGTCTTCAATATTACTGTACTAACTCCTGTTGACATAAAAAAAAAATAAAAACCAGTCGCATTTTTGCTCTGTCTGGGCTATAACGAAGCAGAGCAACCAGCGCAGCCCACGCGAGTCAGTAAGGAACGATGAAACACGCTTAATAACACGTAAATTTATACGAGCGGCTGTATGCGACAAAAAAAAAACGCCACACACGTTTTCACAATCCGGATTGGCGCCGAGCCAGACGGACACCAACTACGTTGTTTCGGGCACGTGAATGATCCCCAGGTGGTCAAAATAATCTGGATCCCTCCACTATGGCGCGCCTCATCACCTGCGTTGCGTCGGTGCGTTGACCTCTACAATCAATCAATCAGTCAACCAAAATCGTTGGCTTAGCGCCCAACATCAGGCGGAGTCTAAGGTACTCACAAGAAAAGAAACATTTCTGCAACTTGTCTGCGAAAGTTTCTTTTAGAAGAAATCCACTGATATTACTTCCTAAGAGAGGTTCCGTTACACTGGCGAAATTACCACATTCACCCCAGCAATAGATGCAGCTTCGACGTTCTCAGCTCGAGATGGAGACGACGTGATGACATCGTGCATAAAAACAGCCCATTGCGATTTCCTGACATACCAATGACGAGACGAGAAGGCACCCGCGGAAAAAAGGGCGATAAAGCGCCTGCGTTATGCACCACAATACCCCCCTAACTAAAATTGCATATACGTCTGATCCTCGGTAAGGTCGTTAACGTCAATTGACGCGACGGCAGTGCGTAAGTGAGGACAGCTATATTATACGCAGTTCCCCTCTCAAACGTAGGTCACAGACATAGGCAAACGGCCACACGCAATTGGTTGCGGATGAAGACGAAATATATTTTATCTTGAGAAGTCTGCTCTAGACTTAAGCTGTCACAGACTATAGCTACAGGAATGGGTCCGTCCTACCAACTGCGGGACCGTCCTAACAATTGTTCCTCTTCGCCGTCAGCGGGTGCCCGAGTGCTATGCGGAAGTACTCAGTTTTTGTTTGTAGAAGCAAGATCTCATTGTTCATGTTACATTAGTATATTAATTTATGAAGTGACTTGAAAACGCAGAAGAATTCTCATCAAATTTATTTTTGAAGACAACCATCATATCAACTAGAGTCGAGATGGTAATGAGCTTCGGTGGCTGAGCACACAGTCCAAGGCATTTACGTTAAGAAAATCTAGGTATATTACTTTTGTGAGCACGAGACCGCAACCTTGAATACAAGACGCACCCACACCGTTCAAATGGCAAGGTTGTCTTGAGGCAATTATACAAAATGAGAAGGAGGCGAAATGGCATGGTATATCCCATATTACCAGCCACCGTAATAATACAGAGCGCATTATGTTACACCGGATACCTTTCACATGCTGGCGCGCGGAACAGTCAATTATGTGTTTCACTATTCGGGTAAGTTCGCTTCCGGCTTTACGCGTGCCATTGTGAACATCTCGCAGAGCAATAGAAGGTCGCTCGTCAGGTGACAGGGAGAATTTAGGTGCTATGCGGCAGTCGAATCGTTATTGCATGGCCAAAAAAGAAACATCCTTCAAATATGAGCTCAACACATATATCATGCGTGTTTTTAGTCGAAGAGAACAATGACCCATTGTTCTAAACAGCTGGATACAGTACAGCGTAAGGTGGTTGTCGATTAGGGCAATTTATCAGTTGACCACGGAGCAACAAGATGTAATGCCTTTTTTTTCTAATCCCAAGCGCTTTGCGTGAAACAGTAGGTTTGCGCACCAAATGTCTGGTGTCAGGTTACTGATCCCACAGAGAACGGATTTAGATTGTTCATGCAAACTATCACGCAGAGAAAACAGAAAACCGGCCTTTTTAAAGCGTTGCTTTTTATCTCTAGGCCCCGAGGGTTCTCTCGCGACAATTGGTGCCAACAGAAAACTCCTTCGAACAAGTAAAAGACGTCACTGGTTCCACCTGCAATCGAACCTGGAACGAACATATAAATGGGGCGGGAGCTCATTGTCTTACCGATTAAGGTACGAGGCGCGCGAGCCGCAGACGGTGGCACGGTGCACTCACAGAGCACATTTCCGGCTTCACCCCCTGCGTTTTCGTTGAATGCATTGACATAGCGCCACGCGGCATTTCGCGCAGCTGTGGGCTGCGCCCACGGCACGTGTAGTGGCCATGTGGGCGCCATGCGCATGCAGTAGGAGTTATAAAAATGAAAGGAAGCTCACACCAACGCGTGGCGTCTCACTTCTCCGTCATTTCCGCCGATCTCGTTGCCTCTGGCGGCGGCAGCACGAACGGAGAATTGATATCGTCTAACATTGCGTTTGAGCTCCCTTTATTTTATAAAAAAGACTTTACCCTTATCTGCCTCACCAATACAACTCAACCAAGCACAATTCATGGATCATGCATTCATTTAAAGGGACACTGAAGTGATATGTAAACATTGCGGGATTACTAAGGCAAATTGTAGTCCGGAGTCCCCAGGCCATGTTTCGACCACTCTGGGCATGTTTACACGATTTTATTTAGTAGAAAAATTAATTCGAAAATGCTGTCCTCCTCTCTTTACGCTCATCCATTTTCTGTGGCGTTTTCGTGTGATGTCGGGAGGAGCCGAGCTCGCAATTGGCTGCGCTACTGCATGGCTCCCCGGCCTTCAGACAGAGTCAGTCGGCCCAGCGTTCCGTCCATCGGCCGCCGACGGGTCGTCGCAATTCGTTCGCTCAGTTGAAACAAAGCCAGCACACGCTTGTGAATGGAAGAATGTGCCTTTCTTTACTTGGTTAGTTTGTACACTGTAACTAGCTCCAAGTCAAGGTCACTTCACACAAGCGCTGCACAAGCGCACATGGGACGCTTCGGTGACTGGTACGCCAGTAGGAAAATATAAGGCCTCTTGAAGGCGGGAGAAGAGTCAGCGAAGTCAATATAGGTACTACGAAAATAAAATCAACTGATATTTTTACCGTACAGCGTAAAACTAGGGTGACGGAAGCACGTTTTTGCGCTGGCGAACACGCACAGCGGCCAACAGCACGACTACGCATCTGCGAACAATTTTTCCTTCTAAGAAATGCAATCGCTAGACGTGAGATATTGTGGAAACTTCGGGGATGCTCATTGCACGAGCGCAAAACAACAAATAGTTACCTAAGCTATTTGGAATACTAAAAGTTAATAAAAGTGTAAACTGGTTATACATTATATACTTTATATTTCCACGGTCGGCCAGCGCTCGCCCGTGTTGGGCTCATGCATTTGTTTGTGCACCAACTTGTGTCTCGTTTTTTCTTCTACAAATTGGTTGATCACCCACTTTTGCTAACTGTACTTCAGCAGCGCATAAGTTTCCATTTGCCATTTTTGCTTGTATGTACGGGCGAAGTCAATACGAAGCCTCCATGCGGATTTCTCAAAGAGGTCGTGGAGTCATTTAACTGGTCGTGGAGTCATTTCACTTTCTTACCCTGCGGTTTTCCTTGGAATATCTGTTCAGCATGTCAAGGAAAACTATGACGAACACTCTTATTGAAAGTCTATTCCCGATGCCCGATTATCGCCAGCCTTACTTAGGCCACCAGAAAAGCAATGTTTTAAAACGCGTAATGAGCATGTGTATCACGCCAAATGCAAAAACATTTTTTTGCAAGCTTCATTCTTCCACACTTCCAATTAAGACATGGCTGCGCGAAAAAGGAATGTCTATTCCTTGGTCGGGCAATTCAATTGTCGCCTCTGTAATCAACCAGAAACAAGTGATCATTGTTTTGTGTTGTGCCGGGACGCTGTGTTCTTCTGGGACGTTTTGCAGCGGACACTAAAAAAGGACAATTCGCTTCCTGCCATTTGAAGATGTTAATCGGGTGCCATATGACATTTTCGTTCTCCTAGGATTGTTTAGCTTGTGGAAGTACCGCATGACTGATCGGCATGCGGAACCCCCTAGGCCGACCAAGTGCATTTTTCGGGAACAGGCGGCGTTGGGGCGGAGCGTTTATGCTGCGCAGAGGGGTCCACCAGAGTGGCTGCCTCTTTTGGATGCGTGTGTTTGCTTGCTTGAGTTTTGATCTTTGTTACTCTAATGGCCTTGCCCTTTGCTGTCTGTTAGTGTTTATATTGTGTGTTGAGTGTCTTGTCTGTTGAAGTTTTCTAAAATTTCCATGCATTAAAGAAAGAAAGAAAAGCTCGCCCGTGGCCGAATCGTTTGGAGCGCTAGGTATATCAGCGCAATTGTTTCGCAAGTCACAAGTTCGAATTCCCGCGGGTACGTGCTTTTTTTTTATAAGTAACCTTTTTGGTTTTCCACCTATGTTTTCTATACTGAGTTCACCTTTTTTGCGGCCGCAACGTTCATTACTCCACGAACTAGTACACAGAACGCGCGCAGGCTGGCAATGGCGCGCTAGCGAGTTCTCGTTGGCGTGCTGTTGCCATAAGCACCAACTGCTTGCGGGCAGTGGGCACAGGCCAGAATCAACAGACTCTTGGCCTGGTGCGAACACGCTTTTTACGATAAAGGCATGAGTGAGGAAAGTTCCAAATATAGGGGAAAAGCGCATGGCATTTGAGGGTCTGCGGGGACGCGGAGGGCGTTTATGCACTGCGTAGGCCTCGGCTAGTGAATGCTACGATTCCAAGCCGTCCTGGGAGGCCTATCTTATGCATTTTACAGCCGACAACATGGCAGAAGCGCGGTACGATGATTACTCAGATATTGAGAATGCCCATCCGACAACGCCATTGGTTGTGTTTTACAGAACCGAAACCGAAACTTGTTTGATTGCTAACCTTGGGCATCGTCCAATCACGGTGCCCCCTCCTCCCAACGTCACAGCCTTAGTTGGTGCGGCCGCCGCAAACCGCGCATGGTAGTTTTTCTTCTTTCGTGATTTGTAAAATAATTACCGATTTGTCAACCTGATAAACGATGAAAAGTTTGCTAATTTGAGCCAGTCTCCGCAGTGCAAGCAAAAACGGGAGCTTGACAAATTCACTTCAGTGTCCCTTTAACCTAAGCAAAGAATATCTCTTCGAAAAAAAGAAGGGTGTGGGTAGGCGTATTTTAATTGTATCTAGTTTCACTCTTTGTACAGCCACGTGTTTTGTGGAATAAAGTGGCGCCGCATGTGTAATCGTTGTGGGTGTCGTTCACAGCTTCGCTTTCCACCAACCTTAACAGGTTGGATTGGCAGTATTTTTTTCTGTATTTGCATTTAATTGTGCCTGAAGGAAGTGGATTCTACCAGGAACGTATCGTGCACAATATAGCACACGCATGTTATGCAGCCAAGCTTCATATGTGAGCCAACGTATAGTACTGCCAAATTTACATTTTTGTACAGGTTGCAATCTGCGGTGAACCAAATAGGAAACGTCATAGATGTTTGTTATACACCAAGTTTTAGAGAATGGCCCACATTGACATAAATGGTTTTCAGAAACGCACGTTTTGAAACACATTCTATTTTATGTTTCAGGTAAACGAAACTGACACTGAGGCCACGGGAGTATGTTGCAATGGAAAATGTAAACAGGGGAAAGAGTGCGGTATGATAATTAACCCTGTTTCATCTGAAGCGTAAAGCTTGTCTTTTGTTGGGCCAAAAAGCAATAAATATATACTAGTCGTCGTCATGCCGCTGTTGTCGTTTTCGAAAAAAAATCTCGCAGGTGTCGACCCCTGCGGTTTTCAACCAATTCCTGCTAGAATGGCTTTAACGTTGTGAATAAAACAGATTTTTTTGTTTCATTTGTACCATAATGCTCATTTTTTGCAAAAGCACTGCTCATGCGTTTCAGTCATTCGAAACCAGTCATTCACCCCAAGCAACAAATGGCAAAAATATTTAGTGAATAGCCTGTGTCGTTGGCGCTAATCACTGTAACAATTAAATTAAAGCATATAATGTAAAAAGTTTCTATAAAAACTGTGTTTAGTGCTCATTTGCTTATTGCATATAAATGTTCTTTTTACTTTTTAATTAAATTTCCCAACCTGTAAATTTGTATTTTTCTTGTTCCAACTTGTCTCGGCAGGGTAAGTTGTTCTTCCATAACAAGGTCACTACTCCCTGAGTAAGTACATTCGACAAGACACAAAAGTATAGGCCTGCACTTAAGTACAAAACACATCATTCTGCATAGAGTATGGACCTATGAAATTTACAGGGCGCTTATAAAGATATCTTGTCTGCATTTACCCGAATATTTATTTATGGAATGTCAAAATACTAGGCGACTACATCTATTTATTGCTAAAAATTTTAATTTCCTAACAAATTTCCGAAGCCAAGATTCTCCCTGCGAACCTCATCGCAACGACCCAAAAATAAAATCAGTGTTGTCACTTGCAAACCAGTGTTTAAAGGGCGAGACTGATACCCTAAATAAACAGAAAAATTCAAAATCGGTTCCTCTTACAGCGAAACTAGAAATTTTTGCCCCCAGTAGAATGTGTCTTGTTCTCGTTCTTATGAGGCTGTATTTTTCCACCTTACATCTCAGAAAGTAACATACTGGTGAAACTGCTAACCCTCTACGAAGCATAGAGGCTCGCTTGTCATGGAAAATTACATAAAATGCTGGCAGAGAGCATCGTACAGTGATTCGGCGGCACTTTTTTAGAAATTATGTGCGAAGGCTGGCCATCATACAGAGCTTGGGAAGTGGCGAGAAAGCCATAATGAAGAGCAGGAAAAATAATTTGGTGCAGGCAGAACAGCGAATTGCGAAGACAGGAGCACGCAGCTGAAATGGGGGCCATCGCGAATATCATTTCCCCCTGTCTCTCGGGATTTCCCAGGTTCCCATGGAACACAAGATATTTATTCGGTTTCACCTGTAACATCAATTTCTAAGCTGGATTGGTAACGTAGCCGTAGAACCACAAACGTTTTTGTTGAAACACCTATATTGCTTTAATACCGCGTAAAAACTGCCTTACGTGACGGGGATTGTGCGAAGGGGAGCGGCGATGAACAAGAACAGCCTGCCTCGTCGGAAATGGCACCGGTTTGGCATCATGAATGGGAATCCGCCCGTACTACGCAAGTTGGACGGAGATGCTGCGAACTGGTATTTCAATGAGCAAGCGTAAGGCACAAGAATCGGTGGTGCCTTGCCACGACTACTCGAATACAGTCTACCAAGATGATACAGTGTTACATTGGTTTGGGAAGTATTATGACAGGTGTTTGGTCTGAAACAGGTTACAAGAGGTGATATCAGGGGGAATTCTTGAACCGATGAGGACAGCAGATACTGCGTCAACCTTTGAAAATTTTTTATTTATTTATTTATTGATACTGCGATCTTTTACAAGATCATAGCAGGGGTGGTACAAAACATGAACATCAGTGGTAACAGGCAATTTGTCGCAGTCGGAGCAGAAACATCTAGAAAGCACACAGAACCTTAAATTCCTTTGAATATTGACAACACTTTTTCGTTCGTTAGATAAAAACGTTTACCTAAAATGAAAAGCGTTGCTTGAGACGTTTACACTAATAAAACACTGAAGTACCCTTGTTTTTCAGGCTGATGCACAGAAAGCGATTAACCGTAGGGCTGCGTCCCAGGAGCGACAAACGTTCTCTGCGCTTCTGTAGCATAAAATGTGAGTGTGAAAAGGTGTAAATGCAAGGTGTTCGCCAGTTTTAGCTAGGCGAAGTCAGTGCCAGTGTATCAAAATGTTTATTCCGTTATGTCAAGCCCGGGCAGAACAATTTTTGCTTTTTTGTAAGAAAGTGAGAGACAGAGTAGAGATCTTTGTTCAGGTAGAAATAGTTGTGGTTTGCGAAAATAGTGTAAAGAAATGGCAGGGAGCTCGAAGGTGGAACTTCAGTCTATCGCACCAGATGGAGCAGCCCCTTCCCTTGCCCTCTAAATCAGGTCGCGCTGATCTTCAGGTAACGAGCTGGTCAAATGTGTCTTCCATGCTTCGAAGAAGTGCAATATGTTATGTTTCAGTGGCTCTCTCCTGGCAAAACACTTGGACATTGCTATGTTGCGCGCAAAAAGGTAGATGTTCCCCATTTTAGCCGAGTTTTAAGTTAATGTCTGATGTTCCCACCGAACATATTAACGCACATGTGTTTTCAGATAACTGTGTTGGTTTTTCGTCCGCATAGTTGGTGATCCTTCGGAATGAGACTGCGTTGTTGCAAATGGAAAGATTGTGTTCCTAGGCATATGATGATAATTCATTTTTAACGTTTTTGAATATGGCAGTGTGGTAGTCGTGGTCACAAGGAGCACGGTATGTCAGTGCGTGGGCCTGTTGCATTGTGGATGGGAATATATTACTGAGGTGCGTTATATTCAGCCCCCATAAAACTGTATAATGTCCTTTGTGAATCTGTAATGACCTTATGCTTTTATTTGATATTACCGCAATTCGGGTTGCCCAGAAGATAGCTCCAACTTCCACTTTGTTCATGTATGTTGGAGGGTCATGCAGCCACAAACATTCCCACAGCAATCAACTACGACAATTGGGGCTTCGTGGTATCGTACATCCCGGAGTCGGTGTATACTGTGGTGTCATCATATTGAAACTTTCCCCAAATGAACTCGAGCCTGCCATACCGCCACATCTGGTGTAGGATTCTACCCATATTTTCGGTAGTGGAGGGTTTTTAAATGGGGTCGCTGGATTGGTGGCATGTCTACCATGGCGTGCAGTTGAGTCCTTTCGAAGTGGCTTGGGCACCTGTTATTTCTTTTCTGTTTTTAGGTGCCTCTTTGGGGGTGCCTGTTTATTTTCGAAGGAGGTACGATGACCCTTCGTATTTTGTATATACATTCTCTTTCATGTTGCTATGAGAGTGCCTTGTTTCTCCAATTTCTTGACATTCGTTAGGAAGGCACAAGTTGAGGGCATATTCATCGCATATTCACCAAAATACTATTATTATGACTGCAGCGTCAACACCTCTCGTACTAACATTCGCCCGGTGTTGTCCTGTGCTTCTCGAGTCCAGTCTTTGCCAGAATAATAATATTTTATCTCTCCATCGAATAAATGGCCGTCCCCTTCTTCTAGACGCATCTGTGCATGTTTATTCTGCTACGCAGGTGTTCCACCCTTTGTTAGTTTGTCTCATGGTCACAATTGCGAGGTTGAGAACTGCCTTATATGCCGTCCTAATCGTGGTCTTTCTTTGACTTTCTTTGGTGCGGCAGGCTCTGCAATATTCTGGTCATTATCAGTGGTTGCGTAAGTCTCGTTGCTCTTTTCAATTTTTCTTGGACTTTCTTGGTTGAACGTTTTGCTTGTGAACAATAATTGGTTAAAGGTTCTCTGTTTCTGGCGCTCGTGTGTTGGGAACAACGTGCTTGCTCAGAAGCCCACGGAGCATTCTTACGTGGCTGTTCTCTGTGAGGATATTTGTACCAATTTTTCGAGTGATTGTTAACCAGGCCGCGTGGCGCATCTGTTGTTTATCAAACCGAGCTTTCAGCAGAGACATAACCGTGGGAATATTGAAAAGAATTTTAAAAACTTGTGTGCTTAGACGCTATAAAATGGGATTTATTTAGGGTATTTTAGGCTTATAATGTATGCCTTCCTTGATTTTTGAGATACCGGCGTTAATTCTTTGTCCCCTGTTTTAGTTAGGTCACCCACTGTTGGTGCCGGCATAAGTCCCAATGGAAAACAAATCGCGGTGGCTCAGTGGGTAAGGCGTTGCGCCACTGAGCCCAAATTACCTGGTTCAGTTTCCGGTCAGCGTGATCGTTTTTATGGTAGAAGCAGAAAGCAAAAGCGCCAGTGCGTCGAGATTTCGGCGCACGTTGAAGATTCCTAAAGTGGTCAAAATTGCGGAGGTTTCCACTACGACCTGCCTCGTAGCCCACGAGTAGCCGAGGGGCATGCATTACCGGAAATTTATATTTTTTATATTCTGCTGGAATCCCGCTTTGGCATGACGGCGTAAGTTGCGGGCACGGCTGGAGACCGTGTCGGCCATTCATGCTACCTCTGACTGGGCATAGAACAAGCTTCACCGCACAGGTGCGGCCCCTGGTGAAAACGCGTGTCCTTTTTTTTGTACCCAACGTTGCATCATTGACCTTCTTTCCAAAGTTCTGTTGCCGTAGCCCCGCATTACGGGTTCAGTGGAGCCCTCGAATCAAGCTGCCTCAGTCGTATCTTCCGTGTGGCAGCAGTGACGTAATATTTCCGTGGACGCCTCATGAGCACGGCTGATTGCTGGCGGCTAAGAGCCGCGGGGGAATCGATAAATGAGCCTAATAACGCTATCGCGTCAGTAATGTGCTTCCGGCAGCGTTCAAAAGAGTAAGTTGCTTTCAACCGCCAGGGGTGGGCAGCTACTGGGCGAGGAAGAAGTCCAAGCGGCAAACGGCTTCGGCTACATTTTCGGCGGTGGTGGTGGCGGGGGCTTTCGGTTGTCTTTACACCGATTCGCGCTGGTGTTCATTCTCCGCAATCATCTGACAAGTTGCGCTGTCAGCCGACTGTGCAACTTGTGAAAAAGGCGTCAGCGGGGGCGAGGGGAATAACCGTTGCGTTAACCGCTGTAAAACAGCGGTCGGCGCTGGCGAGGAGGAGCCCCGGAGCGGCGCCGTGTAAATCTGATTGATTGATTGATTGATTGATTGATTGATTGATTGATTGATTGATTGATTGATTGATTGATTGATTGATTGATTGATTGATTGATTGATTGATTGATTGATTGATTGATTGATTGATTGATTGTGGGGTTTAACGCGCCGACGCAACGCAGGCGATGAGGAGCGCCCTAGTGGAGGGCTCCCGATTAATTTTGACCACCTGGGGATCTTTATCGTGCGCCGAAATCTCGTACACACGGGCGTTTTTGCTTTTCGCCTCCATCAGAAAAGCGGCCGCCGTGGCCGGGAATCAAAGCCGCGTCTTCATGCTCAGCAGAGTAACGCCTTAGCCACTGAGGCAGCGCTGCGAGTCCTATTTTTAAGAATAGAAATTCCAGATTTTTAGCACTTTTCCCGCAGGTTTCTCAAAAATTCCCTGTAAATTTTGCTGCATTCTTTTTTTGCACATGATAGGTGTTTCCGTCGATTCCTGTTCTGTTTGGGCATTAGCCAGCGCACCTATGTCGACTTCCCATCGCATTGCGGATCCAGACATCATTCAAAGGATGAGAGCTTCAGCGTGAAACAAATTGTTAGCTGTATCAGTTTCCATTCATTTAACTTAGTCTGCCTGTGCTTAGTATATTCCCTTATTAATTCGCCTTTTTCATAATTTGGTACTCGGAAGCGATGGCTGGCGCTTCTTTAACAGACAGCGAGAAGCACCCGAAATACCTTTTTGTATATTGCACAGGAATACATGTGAACAGGCTAGAACCCTTTAGCCACCACCGCTACACGCGTCACTAGGTCTTTCTCATGGAGTATTCTTTTCTGTGCGCTCCCTCGTGTTGTAAGAACAGTATTTGAAGTCTGTGATGCTTCTGGCTTGCGAGAACTCAACACCAGTTAGCTGAACAGAAATCAGACGAATCATTAGGGCAACGTTTTTAAAGCAAACAAGGTAATATATGAAAAAAGGACTGGTTTACTGGCATCATTTTTACTTTTTACTTAATGACTTATAATTCCTGGCGTCGATACACTGTAAAAATATGATCCGGTTTACGCAACAACCCGGAGGCAAAGTATTGCCGAGCAATTTCCGTAATTTTGGAAACGGACAGCATCAGGATTACGAAAAATCTTTAATGCGGACTCCGCGACCTCTATTACGGAACTTCCGTTCAAGCTAAAGTGTAACGGGGTTCGCCTTTGCTAACGAAAATTCTGTAACTCAAAATTTTACGCAATGCACCCGTTGTGCCCACACAACGATTGCGTTACTCAAATGTAAGGTGTCAGTTCTCGGGTAGGAATTCCGTAACTAGTATGTGACTAGCCATGGTTACGCAGCGCCTTGACTGGCCAGGTGTCGGAAACATACTGGCGTTCTAAGCGAGACCAGTATATCTGATCATGCACGCTCGCCATGTCTATGCACGCAGGCCAAGCCTGTAGCTCTGTCTTCAAAAGTTTCTGACGCGTGTTGCGTTGACCACAAACACATACAATTTATTTTCTGAGAAACTATACCCTCTGCCTTGTTTGGTGGTATCACCGAAAAAAGAAGACGAAGAAAAAAACAAAAAAACACAACAGCAATTCATCATCATCATCACCAGCCTATCTACGCCCAATGCAGGGCAAAGGCCTCTCCCATTTTTCTCCAACTACCCCCGTCCTGCGCTTGCTGCGACCAATTTATCCCCGCAAACTTCTTGATCTCATCTGCCCATCTAACTTTCTGCCGCCCGTTTCAGCACTTGCCTTCTCTAGGGATCCACTCTGTTACCCTTAGTGACTACCGGTTATCTTGCCTTCGCATTAAATGCCCTCCCACGTCCATTTCTTCTTGTTAATTTCTACTGGTATGTCTTTAACACGCGTTTGTTCCCTAAGCAATTAGCCGCTCCCCGAAATTTTAAATTTACTAACTAAATTTATTTGTGTTACAACTTTCTTTGCTCCATAAATACCGAAAAAAAAGAGTGACAGAAAAACACTGTAGCAAACAGCTTGACAAGGCCGCAGACCCCTTGCTACTCAACAGCACGTTCATGAGAAAGCCAACACAGATATAACACATACAACCAGAAAAATAAATAATGAAGACTTTCCCGTAACACATTTCTTTGAATCACATGTAATTCCCATTATCTTTAACTGCTGCCCAGAACTAAGCAAACATGAAAGCGAAAGAAACAAGGAAAAAAGGCTAACCAGACATTTTGGTGTGCATGGCACGTAGTTCATGTTTCGAACACGTATACACATCAAAATGAGCACACTCAAACGCATTTAAATGAGAAGTAGAGTATTCAGTAACCGCTCTTTCCCAGTAATCAAACGGGCTGTAGAGACCACCCACTGTTGTATATTCCTAAATAGTAGCTTCTTTTTTTCAAACTAAGCGAAATTACGCATATGGTTTTTTTTTAGTGTTTCTACTTTAAATGGGGAATGAACACAGAATGCAAGTTTTGGTTAATTTGAATGCCTCGTTAGAATAACAATAAATTTTAACACAAACTTCACTGAAATATGCTGTACAGATATAAAAAAACGAATGATTATGCGACCCACTAGCTTGTTTCTTGCAGTGCATCCTATTACGTATTATGGACAGCAGAGCAATTGTCTGAGCCCACCAAAAGCAAACACAAGTTAGGACATGCTTATAAGCTTGCAGAATGAGCTTATTACACTCACATTAAATCCGTATTATTTTTAAAGCAGTAAAAATGGAGGGTCTAAGCGACGAAATTAATGAAACTACGCTGTCCACTTTTACCCAGGTTTTAAAATGGATTTGCTCCTGGTTTATTTTTGTTGCGGTTGACAGTAATCGTTTTGTGAAACACTGTGTATGCTCGAAAAACACGGTCACATAAGACAATGTTGCTTATGTCAATCGGTCAGTGTCATGTGAGACAACCCCAAAGAGCCGGACTGTGCTGTGCAGCTATAACAAGCAAAGCGCGCTCAGTATGCACCGGTGCTTCTAGTACATGTAAACATAAAAGAATGTGCTGCAAAAAGCTACACGTGATTTGCGTGTCATAGCTGCACAGCGAAGTCCGACGCTTTGGGGTTGTCTCACATGACACTATCCAATTGTCATCAGCGACATTGTCTTACGTGACCCTGTTTGCTGAGCCTACCCGATGTTTCACGAAACGATTACTGTCAGCTGTAACAAAAATGAACCAGGTGCCAATTTAGCCAAAAACCGAACGAGTGTGGAAAGTGGCACTGAGTAGTATTGTGCCGCAACGAATGAGGATTGGCAGTAAACAAGGGTTTCCGCCGTATACACTGCAGCCCTAGTTGGCCTACTAATGTTCGCTTAAAACTGGCCCTGGGTACATAATCTCAGACATCACGAAGCACACGATTCAGCAGGAGAATCAAAATTTGGTTTTAAAGGGGCCGAGAAAAAAAATGCAGTTGTATTGGCTTAATTTTGTCGGCTTGAACGACCGATTAACAACACAAATTCTAGATATTTTCAAAATTCATTGCTTCTGGAATTTAAGAGACGTCTTTGAAATTCTTTTTTGAGGCGCATCGCAAGCAACCATGCACGCATCGTCAGTCGGCAGCGCAACTATCATTGTCGTCAAAGTAAAAACACTCAAAATTTAGGAGGAGGAGGAGATAGCCTTTATTACATTAGGAAGACGCTAGGACAAGTGGGGGAAGTGGGAGTAGAGGGTGGGATGTTCGAGGCTCGGGACATCTTGAAAATAAACCGTTCAAGTTGAAGCTGGTTGGCTCCTTACGAAGGCGGAAGAGGCCACGTGGGGTGAAGAGAGCAGGCTCACGGCTCTAAACTGCTCGCGCTAGACCGCTTTCTAGAGAGTAGTGCGCAATTAAAGTCAGCGTGGAGGGTTCCAGTGTTCGAGGGTCGATGTATGAGGAGGAGGCATTTGGAGGAGGCTTGAAGTTTCTGTAACGCGTAAATTTTGGACAGTGCCAAATTAGGTGCTGGAGATTGGCGGGTGTGAGGGAGGCGCAGAAGGGACATCGAGGCGGCAGGGATGGGGTGTACCATTTACGGAATGTCTCTGGGGTTAAGCTAGCATTTGCAAAATATTTGTTCATAAAAATTTCGGCTGATCTTGGAAGCGGGGGTAGAGCAGATAAAAAGCCGGTTGGAGTGAGTGTCTTGAGGCGGTCTTTTTTGTCTTTTTTGTACCGTAAAATCTGTATGGCTGGCAGTATTGACTCAGGAGGCGGAGGAGCCAAGTCGGGTAGCAGCGGAGGACTGGAGGTTATACACTCCCGTGCAGCCGAGTGAGCTGCCTGGTTCCCCGGTGAGGACTCGTGTCCAGGCGAACAGTCGATGCGAAGATGGATGCCGCTAGATTTTAGGATGGAGATCTGATGCAGGATTTTGTTGGCAATGGGATTTGTCGATGTGGGACTTTGTAGTGTCTTTAGGGCTTCGAATGAGTCCGTCAGGATGCGTATTTGTGAAGGGACGGAGGAGTGAAAGTCGAACATGATGAAGTCGATGGCTTGAATGATGGCATGGAGTTCCGCTTCCAGAATGGTAGCACATGGAATATTAAGAGTTCGTTTGCCTTGGATGGAGTGGAGATCAGGTGATGTCCATGCGGTGCCAACTAGTGGGTTAGCTATGCTTGCGTCGGTGTAAATATCAATTTCTTGGGGGCGTTTACTGTTCCGGAGGGCGTTGATGCGGGCTACGCGGAAGGGGTGGGCGTTACGTGGGACGGGATGGGTGGCTGTAGAATTCGTGACAGAAGGGCGGTTCCAGGGAGCCAAAGGCGGTGGGATGTCGTTGGGTTGTAACGGCTTCAGATTGTCCCAGGCTATGATGGAGACACCTTGATGAGTTAATGAGCGTTTATGAAGGGATTGATGTACTTGCTCTTGAATGATATTTTCCAACGGGGGAAGAGCAACTGCAGCTTGCAGGTTCTCAGGACGAGTATGTTTGGGTAGTCCACTGATGGTGCGAAGGGTGGCTCTGTGCAGATTTTGAAGTATTCTCATGTGCGTTTTGTTAAGGTCGTAGGATTGGGCTGCGTAAGTTATAGTGCCAATGGCGACAGCTTGTGCTAATGTTTGGGTCGCCTTCTGGCTTGCTCCACCAAATTTGTTCGACAGGCGACGTATGGCAAATTTAAACAATCTTTGCATGTGTATTGTTGTGTACAAGTGCAAACCCGATATTTTAAAACTAATGCATTCTTTATTCATTGCCATAAACAGTTCTATCGTCGTGACCGGTGTCGGGACCGCTTGAGTTGTCTGGCAACCATTGTAGCGGAACTTAGATCTAGTGTCTGTTTCAACGATTAGTAGTCAGTTTCCTTAGTATAGTCCACGTTGTTTTGCTGTTTTGCCGAATTCTCTTTGGAATCATATCTTTTTTGTATCACATGGCCCAAAACCGTTCAAGAACATAAAACTGCCCCGTGTGCGATTCGAACTAGCGGCTGCCGGGCCAGCCCAGCGTTACGCCCAACCTGCATTTAAGTCAGACGCTTCACTCATTACCCTATCGACACGAGAAGCGCGGGCGCCATAAAACTGCGGCAGGAAAGCCGCTCCACATTTGTAACCAAACCCTCTGGTGGCTTTTCATGAATTCAAAGGGGAGCATATCCAATAACGAATCAACGTTAACGGCATTTTTTAATCGTGAAAATCTGAAAGCCATTGAACTTCGTGATGGTGGCACTTGGCGACTCGCACGACTCGGCACAAGGCGACTCGACTTCCCATTAGTTATTTTTGCGCTTGACGAGTAAATTACAGGTTAGTTTTAAAGGGACACTGAAGTGACTTTGTCAAGCTCCAATTTTTGCTTTCGCTGCGTAGAATGGCTAAAATGAACACCCTCTTCATTTTTTATCCGGACGGTAAGGCGCTCTTTATTTTATAAAGCTTGAAAGAAGAAAAACTACCATGCTCGGTTTGCGGAGACTGCACCAACTAACCGAAGTGACGTTAGGTAAAGCGGCTACGTGATTGGACTATGTCCAAGATTAGAATGCAAACAAGTTTCGGTTTTGGTTCTGGGAAATAACATGCTCTACATCCGACGTTATCTTCGGATGGGCATTCTCGATATCTCAATAATCGCCATACCGCACTTCTTTACATTGTCGGCTGTAAAATGCCTCAAATAAGCCTACCAGGATGGCTTGGAATCGCAGCAATTCCTAGCCGAGGCCTACGGAGTGCATGAACGCCCTCCGCATCACCGCAGACACTGAAATTCCATGCCCTTTTCTCCCATCTTCGGAGCTTGCCTCACTCATGCGTGTATCGTAAAAGTTAGCAGTGGCTTAGCTCGGCTATGCCAGGATATACGTAGCGTGAGCAAATGTTCAGCTGGTTATTCTTAGGTTTACTTCTTGTCTAGGATTACGTGATTATCATGCTTACTGCTGCTAAAACGATTTCAAATCCAATACAATTTAATCCAAGCAAGGCGGCGGCGGCTTCGGCGCGCCAGCTGTGCGCCGTGAGTCGGCACTGCTCCTCGCGTTGCGCAGCCCGGCTCTCGGGAAGCCACGCGAAACTGCTCAACCTCGGCTAGTGTAGCTCACGCTACAAAAGCGTGTTCGTACCAGACCAACGGTCTGCTGATTCTGGCCTGTGGTCACTGCCCGCAAGCAGTCAGTGGTTATGGCAACAGCACGCCAACGAGAACTCTCTAGCGCGAAGTGTCAGTCTGCGTACGTTCTGGGAAATCGCCTGTGGAGCAATTAACGCTATGGCACAAAATGGTGAATTCAGCACAGAAAACCTCCTCCGCAAACTATATCAACTCACCAAAAAAACGACAAATTTTACTCCTCGGGATTCGAACTTCCGACTTGCAAAATAACAACCTAGCGCTGCCGACCACTCGGCCAAGAGCCAGCGCAGTCGACACTTAATATAAGGTATATATTGTAAAAAAACAGTATATATTTTTATTCGTTTTAGCACTTTAATTAGCTTAGATGACTGTTTCTTGTATAGCGCTCGTGCAGTAAGCGTCCCCCAACTTTCAACAATATCTCATGTCTAGCACTTGCATTTCTTAGACGGAAAAGCGTTCGCAGATGTGTGGTCGTGCTGCTGACCTCTGTGCTTGTTCATCCAGCGGAAAAAGTGCTTCCAGCACCCTAGTTTTACGCTGTGCGGAAAAGTGGCGGTTGCTTTTATTCCTTAGTACCTACATTCCTTCTCTAACTCCACGCTCGACTTCAATTGGCCTTAGATTTTTTACTGGTGAACCAATCAGCGAAGCGTCGCATGTGCGCTTGTACAAAGCTTGTGTGGAGCGACCTCGACTTGAGCTTGATACAGTGTACAAACTAGCAAACTAAAGAAAGGCACGTTCTTCCATTCACAAACCTGTCGGGACTTCGTTTCCGCTGAGCGAACTCAGTGTACGCGCCATGCCTACTCCTCCCGCGACTGCCCGACTTACCTCCGGCGTGTCGCTGAGGAGGCTGGATGCATCTGCTAAATAATGCGTAGGCTCATAGTAGGGAATTTTCGAACTGCCATACAAGAGGTTCAACCTATATATATATATATATATATATATATATATATATATATATATATATATATATATATATATATATATATATATATATATATATATATATATATATATATATATATATATTTATATATATATAGGGCAGTTGAACTTTTGAAGATGGTAGAGAACACAAGAAAAGAAAACTTTGAACAAGGTAAAAGCACGATTGGCAACAATCGTGCTTTGATCTTGTTCAAAGTTTTCTTTTCTTGTATATATATATATATATATATATATATATATATATATATATATATATATATATATATATATATATATACATATATATATAGTAAAAAGGGGCGCAATAAAAAACATAACAAGTTTACTTCGAAATCATAACTTTACATCGACGTTTCGGACGGGGACCGTCCTTTATCAAGAGTAATATTTTACAGAAAGAATGGAAGCGGTTTATATACAGTTCAAGCACTTGAGGTTCCGGGGCGGTGACATACGTTTAAGATTGGAAGCGAGGAGGAAGACAGAAAAGCGCATTGAAACATGAGAGAAAAAGCCAGCAATAAGGAAGCACAAACTTGAAAAGCATAAATATGTGAGAGAGGGGGATGGAAAGGCAGAGGTGAGGACGGGCAAACTAAAAAGAACCGAGAGGACACGACAAACAGAAGCTTAGGAGCGATGGGAGACACGTAATTGCGTGGTCGACAGGGATGACCACAGGGGCGGCGAGTTGTACCTGCCCGTGGCCAACGCAGGCGAACAATATGCAAGGGTTGTTGTACGTGCGCCGGTTCCAAGACTCCCGTGCCAGGAGCGCGTGTTTTTCGTCGGCCCTCAAAGACGCACCGCCATCTACTTCCCCCCACCTTTCCTGCTCAGTTCGCGGAAGCCGTAATGTGTCGCCGTGTCGGAGAAAACCGGGAAGAAACGGGCCGCCCCAGTCGCGCCGGCGAGAAGATAAGCAATCGAAAGTCCGAATGAGAGTGATTATGTCTGAGTGAGGAGACATGAATCACGTTGCCTGCAAAGACAGCGAGAATAGTAAGTCAACGTGAGCGATAGTGGGCACATAATTGCGTGGTTGACAGGGGTGACGAGTTGTAAGCGCCCGCGGTCAGCGCCCGTGAACAATATGCGAGGGGTGTCCTACGTACGCGTGACCTGAAGACTCCCGAGCGAGGGGCGCGGGGTTTCGTCGGCTCCCGAAGATGATCCCCCATTCAGTTCCCTCCACCTCCTCCTCCCAGTCAGTGTCGGCGCCAAAGTCGTAAAGTGCCCACGTGTTCGAGAAACCTGGGTAGAAAGAAGGCGCCCCCCGTCGCGATGGCGATAAGAGGGCTAAGCTGTCGAGTGATAGTAATTATGGCTGAGTGGAGAGACAGTGAAAGTAGTAAGCCAACGGGGGAGAAACAGAGAGGGATACCAGTGCCACAAATCAAAACAGAAACAGGGCGAAGGTCAAAGGCAATAGCCGCGCACACGCGCACACAAGTAACAAACACGCACAAACGACCAAGTGGCCATGGAAAGAAGGAAAGACGCCAATGGCTTGACCGATGGACCCAAACAACGAAATCAACCGAGTGGCCGATAAAGCAAGCAAAATAAACCGTGACAAGACAGTTTCTTTTGATACACGGGTACACTGGGTGAGACAAAACATTATCAATGGTGTCAAGAAGAATGACGTATAGAAACAATTCTCTAGAAATGAGGTATAGAAACAATCTTGTATAGAAACAAGAAGAATGACGTGTAGAGACATTCTTACACCATTCTGTGCTTATAGATACACACGCGTACACGGTCAACTCCTAAATAACACAATGTTTATACATAATTACAATGAGCAGATTTTTCACATCACCACAACCTACCGATCAGAAAAAAAATGCAGCAGAGGTGTGCGTTACGTTGACAAAAACGAAAACCTCCCCTCTTGTTCATTTATTCCACCTGCAACTGTGTTGAATTTGTGGATTAGAAATGATTCAAACATCTCTCTTTCGTGGTGTGTTCTAAACTTCGATTTTAGCATGGTCACCGTGAATTTGTCAAAAGAGTGACCAAGGCAAGTAACGTGTTTTGAGACAGGGAGGTGAGGCAGCGTTTTGGTGTGTGATCTGTGGTTATTAATTCGTCCTCGCAGTGGTGTTCCCGTCTGACCGATGTACTGTGCGCTGCATACAGTGCACTGAAGAAGGTACACAACATTAGCCCTATCACAATCGAAGGTTCCGCGTATTTTAGAGAAGCTAGTGGCAGTGATTTCAGCAACAAGAGTTTTTGGCATCATGGGGCAAAGCTTACAGCGGGGTTTGTTGCATGGTCCAGAGCCTTGAAATTGGGAAGTTTCAGTTTTTGAAGAAGTTATGATATCTTTCAGGTTTTTTGCTCGCCTATATACGACGCGGGGCGGTTCAGGGAGGCCACGTCGCATTCGATCACTTTCCAGAAGGATGTTGTGATGTTTTCGCAAAATTGTTTTTACGTTCGGAGCGGAGGCCGAGTATGTTAGAACCAAGTTGGTTCGAGGTTTATCAGTTTGGACGTTGCTGCTGCTGTTTATTAGTTCAAGTCTGTCCAGTGTTTTCGATTTTTCAATGGCATCGTTTATTACGGGAAGAGGGTATTGTTGGCGGGTTAAATCTTTGCGTAGTTGGTCACAGTTGGCGGCAAAGTCTTGAGGGTTGGGACATATTCTTTTGAATCGGATGGACTGGCTGTAAGGAATTCCGGTTTTGCAATGGCGAACATGGCTGCTGTGAAAGTTTAGATACTGGTGTCGGTCAGTGCGTTTTCTGAAAAGTGATGTTGTCAGTTTACCGCCAGATATTTGCACGGTTACGTCCAAAAAGTTTATGCTACAGGCAGAGTACGAGTGAGAGAACCTGATGTCGCTGTGGACATTGTTGAATGCTTCAATAAACGTAAGGAGAGCATCCTCTCCGTGAGGCCAGATCAGAAATATGTGGTCAATGAATCTCTTATAGAAGAGCGGCTTTAACGGGTAGTCGCCTAGGAACTTGTTTTCCAAATTTCCCAAGAAGATGTTGGCATAATTGGGACCAATCTTTGTGCCCATAGAGGTGCCATTGATTTGCACATAATGGTTATCGTTGAACTCAAAGTTATTCATTTCCAGAATTATTTTCAAGAGTTCCCCAAGCGTCTGACTATCGATTGATCTGTTAAACGGCTCCATTTCCTCATAAGCAAGTATTACTGAGTTTATGCCATCTTCGTGAGGGATGTTTGTGTATAGCGAGGCCACATCCAGGGTCACTAAAAGGCTATTTTCAGGTATACTGAGGTTAATTGTTTGGGCAAGGAAATGGGTGGTGTCTCTAATGTAGGAGGGAAGAGAGCATGGTATGTTCTGTATCAAACCGTCCACAAAACTGGATATGTATTCGGACACTGTGCCTATGCCAGACACGATCGGTCGTCCTGGATTGTTTTCCTTGTGGATTTTAGGCAGAGTATAGAACCTCCCAACTACTGGACTTAGTGGTAAAAGAGACCGCGCCACCGATTCAGTTATTTTTTATCCTTTCACAAGGTGGTCCAGATTTTCCTTTGTCTTAACTTTAAAGTGAGGGGTTGGATCGTTCGGCAATAATTTGTAAAAAGAAGTATTATTCAGTTGTCCCTGGGCTTCGGCTATGTAGTCTGATCGGTTCATGACCACTATCGCTCCTCCCTTGTCTGCTGGCTTTATTATTATGTCGGTACGGGTGCTTAAAGCCTCCAGTGCCTTATCTTCCCCGCGGGAAAGGTTTTTGCGGTAGGGTGTCTGATTCTTATATGATGACACAATGTCACGTTGGACTGCCCTAATATAGATATCAAGGCATTTGTCTCTTTGCGCCGGAGGTGTCCATTGACGACTAGATGGGAGTTTTGCCTCGCCATCCGTGTTTTGCGGCTTGTCCAGGAAATATTCGCTGATTCTTAACGATCTTGCAAAGTTATTTACGTCTCTGTAGAGCCGAAATTCATTGACGGAGCCTGTAGCAGGGCAAAAGTTCAGGCCTTTGGAAAGAACTTTATGTTCTTCTTCCGATAGTTCTACATCTGAAAGGTTAACAATCGGGTCTTCACGTTCGTCAATAATTTGGGGTATGATCGAATGAGCAGCGCACGAAGATGCAAGGGCTGCTTCTGATCGACTGTCAGTAGTGGAGTGTACGCCGTCACGGCGAAGCTTTTTACGTTTTGTTTCCTGCAGCTCGTGCTCTTTGTTTCGTATAAAGAGTTCCAAGCGGCGGAGTTCATTTTCTGTTAGGGGATTCTCTCTGATGAGTTTCTCTTCCTGAATTTGGAGCGAAAGTAAGTAGGACCGGTTATGTTGGATCACATAGTGCAATAGCTTTTTAGACGCCTCATGCAGGGTATCTTTCCATTTTTGTTTCAGTTCAGGTGAAACGTCCGATGTAGAGTTCTTGTATATAGCTCCCGCAGGGAGCTAAGAGTTGCGCGACCGACCGCCATCTTTGTTATCCGGATTGCGGCGGGAAAGCCGCCCGTCGCGAGTGAAGGAGCCTCGCCGACACGCTTCCGACGGCGGCCGACGCGTGGTGGGGGCGCTTCGGTCGGCGGCGCCTTACGGCGGCTACGCTGGATTCCTGCGGTGCCGCCCGCGTCGGCGGCTGCGGCGCAGCCGTAGTGGGGGCTTCTCTGCGCGGCATGGATAACCGGAGTTTCGCAATCACGGCGGCGCGTGGAAAAGGGTCGCGCAACTCTTAGCTCCCTGCGGGAGCTATATACAAGAACTCTAGTCCGATGTAGCCGGCTCTAAATGGAGCCGGAGACCCTTTGGAACAATATCAGATTTTTCATAGATGATTAAAGTGTTGACATGACATTCACATCTAACTCTTTTTTCAACAACCTTCCGTATACTCAAAAAGTTCCTGGAAACTACGTTAACCGAGAGTTCACCTGGCGTGGTAGATAGTCAGTTGGACTGGTCGGCCTGGACGACGTCCTTGGATGCCCTTAGGAGGTTGTAGCATGGTATCACGCCAGTCTGCACAGCACCGACGAGCGGAGGTGGGGGTGGTAAGGGCGGAAACTGCTCTGGGTCGAGTACAGTCGTGGATGTGGGGTTGGTCTGGGGCTTTTCATGCTGTCGTTCGCGTGCTCCGTCTGTCTGGGTGGTTCCGATGTTCGTCAAAAGCGGGGGTGTCGGTGGTCGCCGTGCTGCCGGCTGCAGTTGTCCTGCTGATGAAGTGACCGGTTCGTTCAGCCAAGTTGGTGGTGCCCTCCTGAGTTCCCGTCGCATATATATATATATATATATATATATATATATATATATATATATATATATATATACCCTACTGAAACGTTCCGTATATATGGAATTATGAGAATATGGAGTTCATACGGATTCTGCCGCCCCCAAGCACACCGAAAGTAGATGTTAGTATAAAAAGTAGGGAATCACCTTTGTGTGGGCAATAAAAACGTTTGGCACAGGTTTCGTGTTTTTATCTACAATAATAGGCACAATGACGCTCCGTATGTTTTCCGTATAATCCGTATATACGGAATTCATACGGACAATGATTTGGCGGTTATAATAAACTTACAGACATAAAATCGGTGCCACATTCTTGGATAAGTATGCACCATTTCGTTCACATGCGTTTCTCAAAAATATTCCGTGTTTTGTTGCGGCTTTGTGTCATTCTAGGAAAGTACTCCGTGTTCCAATATTTCCGTATATACGGAACTTTTCAGAAGGGTATATATATATATATATATATATATATATATATATATATATATATATATATATATATATATATATATATATATATATATATATATATATATATATATAGGTTTTGGAAATGAGGGGCTCGTTAGGAAATACAGAAAGAAATGCCGGCAGTCTACAATGCCAAAGAAGGCATAGGGGAATGGTTGGACTATTTTTTTTTACCTTTAGTTACTTTACATTATTATTATTATTTTATTATTTTTTTTATAATAATTACATGAGAAAGAAAGAAAAACACCCGCCCAGAGTGGGGACCGAACCCACGCCTTTCGATTAGATCTCGAATGCCTTACCAATTCGGCTATCTGGGCGACTGTGTTCTCCTTCACATTGTGGGGTATTGATATTTACTACAACTGTATCTGACGCTTGAGGGTGGTAGCCAGCGCCACTCAGACTACACGGAGTGCTACGACTTAGCGTTTCAACCAGTGGCACAACAAAGAAATTCCCGAAAAGTGTCAAAGCCCTGGATAGATCACCAACTTCTTAAACGAATTATAAGTAAAAACTCAATGTATCACTTTTTTACGCGCACCCGTGACCTTAGCATGCTTCCAGAATTCAAAAAATATACAAACAAAGTGCAGAGCGACCTGAAAAGCGCCAAGCTCAGATACTATGAACGCCTGTTTGAGGATATACGCAACGATTCAAAAACGATATGCGAAACAGTGAATGTGATGACGGGCCGCAAGAAGATCATGCAGTCCCATGTTGCCTCCTTGAACGGTAGACGGGTACAATCAGCCGAAATGGCAATCGCAATGAATAGGCATTTCATCAAAGCAGGGGCTTACGTTTTCAAGGTCGATGAACACAAATGTAGCGCTATACTGGATCAGTCACAACTTTGAAACTCTATCATTTTAAGTCAGACAAACGCGAGCGAGGTGCAAACTTTCATTCTTAAACTTAAAAACGACCTCGTATGTGGCATCTGTGGTATTGCACCACTTCCTGTTAAACACATCGCCCCTGAAATTAGTGAAGTTTTAGCTTGTATTATTATTGTGTCATTATCTAATGGAGGTTTTTTTTTTAAAGAAAGTAGCACGAGTTAGGCCAATTCACAAAAGTGGTGGCGGTGACCACTCGTCCAAAAACAGGGCAATCTCTGTGTTGACTGTCATTTCAAACATAATTGAAGATGTAATATATACTAGACTAACAAACTTCTTTAACACACACAGGGTCATTTCACCGTATTTGTACAGCTTCCAAAAAACAAGTCAACACAGCAAGCTCTACTTAATATTAAAGGCGATATAATAGAAAATACCAAAGAAAATATTTACACATAGGTTACTCTTGTACTCCAAAAAGCATTTGGCTCTATCAATCATAAAATATTGCTAAAAAAGTACAAAAAATATCAATACCCTGAATACCGGCTGACTGATTGATGAGCTATTTAAGTAATATGAAGCAATTTGTTGTATTGAATGGTGTTTTATTCGAGTTATTGGAAATAGAACAGGTGTTCAGTAAGGATTAAAGCCGGGACCATTGTTATTGTTAACATAGGTGAATGATATTCCGAACATAACTTGTACACCCCAGATAGTCATGTATGCAGATGACACGAACATATTTTTCTCCGGTAGCAGTATAAGAGAACTCCGGTATGAAGTAAATTGATATTTAAAAATGTTGTCAAAGTGGTTCCACGAAAATAACTTACAGCTAAACACATTAAAGACTACCTATATCATTTTATACCAATATTTAGGTATATACATCAAGGCATTCATATTTAATAGCAGGGCAATATGATCAGCTAAGTCAAAGAACAGAAGTTCTTAGAAGTATGGCTTCATGTAGATTTATCTTGGCATCCTCACATATAACACATAGGCAATAAAATTTAAAAATAACATTGGTGTCCTCTACAGATTGAGACGTTTAATTCTGCTTTTGTTGGAAACAGCTTCATATAACTCTTGTCTATTCTTGGCTTTGCTACGGAATATTAGCGTGGGAAACAACCAACAAAAATTACAAGCGGCTGATCTTCTTACAAAAAAGAGTTCTCCGTCTATTTGCCAGTTTTCACGGGGACTATGCCGACTTGAGAACGGGTGCAGCATTTGTTCAGTACAGTATGCTTAAGGCTGGCCAATTTTATTATAGGAATCTTTTACAAGTTATACACAAAGAAAATGTTCATGCTAAAGATAACGACAATAGCAGTATATACTTGTTTAGGTGTACCAAAATACGAACACCAAAATAGTAAACAAACTACGGCCGGCAGTCTTTTCTGTTTAAACGCACCGCCATACTAAACAAACTTCGAGATCACATTGACTTTAAATGCAAAAGAAACATACTTAAACCCAGGGGAAAGAATACCTCTTAAATAACAATATTTGCCTAAATGGCTATAAGTGTAGATGTTGTTTAGACTTGTTTAATGCACAGGTCTTGCAGTTGTGTCCACCTATATAACTCAATCATAGTTCTACCCTGATTGTCCACATCTACTTTGTTTTCCTTTACTCTTTTGTACTCCAATGTACTTAATTGTACCTTTCCCATATTGTTCTTTAATGTCCTGTGCACTACATGTTGCTCGTATTTTTATAACTCAAACATTAGAATTTCCACCTTGTGTGATTTTGTTTCTTCATTGTATTGTACCAAAAGGGGCTGGGGCCTCCGTAATGCTTTGTAGCCTTTATTTTCAGCCTGCCTTTTTGTACTGCTTAAATAATAAAATCTTTGAACTCTTTGAATTGCAACGACCCGTCGGCGCCCGGTTGACAAAACGCTGGGCCGGCTGACCCTATCGGAAGGTAGGCGAGCCATGCTGTAGCGCAGTCAATTCAAGTCTTTTTTTCCTGACGTCTCACGAAAACGCCACAGAAAATGGGCGAAGATGCAGAGAGGAGGAAAGCATTTTCGAATTGATTTTTCCAATAAGTAAATTCGCGTAAACGCACCAGAGTTGTCGAAACATGGCCTAAGGACTCCAGACTACTATTTTCGCCCGTAATCCCGCAATGTTTACAAATCACTTCAATGCCCCTTTAAGATCAAACTAGAAGTTTCTTCGATAAACGTGTTTATACAGTAAATGCTCATTTTAAGCTTTAGGTCAATTATCTCGTCACGCCAGAGGTTTTATGTTCGCACCGCGCACGTTACAGGCAACCTGAGACAGACATCGAAGTTTAGACTCGTCCGAAGCAGCGTAAACAGTTGGCAAGTACACAGTTTTCTTTAAACGAGGGTACTTCTACCTGCGCCACTCATCCGCAATGTTGATTGAAAGTTCGACCATGTTGATGACTCGTATGAGAAATTAGACACCTCCCTGTTAAGTTGCAGGGTGAGTTTCATTACGACGCCGATGTAGTAGCTTTATCTGACCCTTTGCGAGCCCGTTCTGGGCCGACACGTTGTGCAGACGACGGGGAACTGTGATTTCCCTCTTACCAATTAATGACTTAACGATTTGGGCAGGAAATGCTCGGTGAAACCGTATCTGCATTTTTTTTTCTTTGCCGATATTGCGCAACAAAACAAGTAAGAATTTTTTGTTTATCATGGTTCGACAGGTATGAGTCCCTACACGACACAGTTTTTTTTAATATCTTCCTGACCCTATTAAATTGTTTGACTTATCAGTGAATAAAGCGTTGCTCCCTGTCGTACAAGAGCTTGGTACATTAAAAAACACCAATCATAACATTAAGACAAACTGATAATTTCTGTTCATGGGACCCGTAAAATCAAAATTTTTAACTAAATAAATTTAAGGTAGGCAGCAATACTTTGAGGTATTCCAAACAAGTTGGGAATAATTTAAATTGGAATACAAAACCTAGCTACACAGTAGCATTTCCACAAGCTTGACGCAATCTGTATTCCAACAAATGCTGTAAACCACACTGTTTCTCGCTGCACCAAGAGGTTAAAAAAGCTGCAGGTCTTGGATTGCTTTATTGTTTACTTACTTGTAAAAGCAAAAACAAGAAAATACTGCCCCCAGAGGTTGCATAATCAACAGCAGCTTTGTAAATAACCGTTCAAAGGCAGGTTTCAAAGCAAATTTATTACTGAAAAAGTTTTTCAGGCTACCTTCTCTCAGATGCAGGAATATTAAGATACGCATTTAGGTGCACCCTATTTTCCAACTACTTGGGTGATCCTGTCTTTTAAGCATAATGTGCCTACGATTGTGCAGCGTATATCATCACGCCAATACTTTTATGAGGCTGTTTTTTTTTAAATAATTCTATTTGATTTGTCGACTTGCTGTAACCAGTTCCTGGCAGTCTGCCTGGCTGTAGAGCCAGAGTGAAAAAGCCGTCGACGCATCTTAAGGTCTGTTTAAAAATATTCCGTCTAGCTAAAAGACTCCTTATATACAGCACCCATGGTTGTGGTGTGCATGGCACTGGAAATGAGGTCCCGTGATTCTATTTCGCCCTACCGCCTGTCCAGTGGCGCTTTACCTTCATGTTCTTTAAATTGTGGGTAACCTGTACTTGATTCCAAAATAAAAGGCTCCTTAACTTGCAACATCAACAAGGGCCAAAAAATTGTGTTACGCTTGTGTTTTATGCCTAGCATGTGCACAAGTAAGCTTGTAATTTTAACAAGGGTAAACAGCTCAATGCAAAGAGAATAAAACACGTCGAAATAAGCATATAAGGAAGCCAGCCCTGGTGTAGAGCTCCTGAGGTGGTTGAATGTCCTCGATGTGCGTAAAGCGGACTGCGCAAAGTCGGAGTTAGCCCCCAACAGAGTATTTCTTGCGTGGTATAACCTTTAGGCATAACGTGCTTGACTGGGGTGCAAAATGTAGTTCGATGCATTAAGGAGAACTGCTAAAATTTTCCAGTCATATCGGCGATATAATTTGTTTAGGTAATATACTTCTTACTTTTGATACATTCATTTCTTGAGTTTGTTGCTTCATTGCTGCAGATTGCTCTAACCCCAAACACAACAAAAATAAACAAGATGGGTGGCTAGCTACAGAACAGGGGGGATATGCGTTTTTGTAACCACTCTGTCAAGCCCTTTTTTCGGATGAAAAATTTGGTAATGGTTATAGCAAGTTGATATATCTCAGGAGTAAATGGCTTGGCATGATGCTTACAAAAATAAGGGTTAAAATCACTATTGTTCATATTGATTTGTTCTCTGCTTGTTTTTTTTTGTTTGTTGTATGTAGCTTCCGAAAGAATTAGCTATGTGAACACCAACAGGTAAGACATTGCCGTTTTAATGAGATCTGAAAGTGGTGATGGCGTCGAGTATTTACACACAACCGATTGCAGATTTCGTTTAGGCACATGTAAAGACATGTTTATCCCGCCATCTTAAAATTATTCTATAGTGTTATCAAAGAATATGCTTAATATGAGGAATTGACGTATGTGAAAGGACAACAATAAAAAGGATGCAGAATGCTTGTCTTCTGTGAGTACTTGTGCAAGCTTTCAAGAGTTATACACTAAAAATAATTTTAATTTAAATTGTAATAGCCTTGCAAATAAGGTATGAAAAAGTAAAAATAAATGAATGGCTGCGAAACGACCCATCATATAAAAAAATAAAATACTTGCCGTCACTTGATTCACTAGTCCGGACCCTTTGCAGTAACTCCAAAATCTCAGAGTGCACGCTAGTGCACGTCCTTTTCCTGCCTGTTTACTTGCTGCCAGTGGCAGGTTAATGTTGAACAGCTACCTGGAGAAGAGGGCAAGCAATACTGATTTTGATTCATGCTGCCTATATTCTTGCTGTATTGTATTCTAAAGGGTGTATTTAGTGTTTAGTCTTACCTTTCTTCGTCCCGTCGTTTGCGCTGTTTTTCTTAGTTTAACAATGTACCAACTGGCCCGTCAGCATACCCTTCTGGTGTATGCACCGGCCACTCAGCCACAAGGCGGCGCCGATTACGTTTGTGGACCTGCCGCGGTGGCGCAGTTGGTAAGGCTTTGCGCTTCTGAGCACGAGGTCGCCGGTTTGATTCCCGGCCGTGGCGGCCGCATTTCTTTTGGAGGCTAAAAGCCAAAATTCCCGTGTGTTTCGGCCCATGGTAAATTTCCGCCCACGGTAAAGATTCCCAGGGGGTCAAAATTAATGTGGAGCCCTCCACTACTGCGCGCCTCATCACCTGCGTTGCGTAGGTGCGTTAAACCCTACAATCAATCGATTCCGTTTGTGTGGTAGGAATGGTGCGCGAGCAATGCTGTGGATAAAGTGATTCAATTCGCGCCAGCTCTGTGTCATCCCGGAGCGAACATTTCCTTATTTCTTGCATTGCTCCAAACTACCGTGGTTGGAGCTAGAAAAATGTTTTTACCAAAGCTTGCGACAATGTCGTATGTGGTGGTGGAATGTGCGACGAGCCGCTCATGTTACCATGTCCCCAAGGCCTGCTGGCCCATCTTATTGAGCGTGAAAGACGCTGAGGGCTCTGGCGACAGCATTCTGATGCATTGAACGCGTGACCATCCTCAACCTGGGCTTCCAAACATGTTAAGCATTTATGCAAATTTTCTGGGTTGTAGTGCTTGCGAGGTGTGTTTGCATCATAATTAAGTGCGATATTGGCGATTCGCTCATTCTGGGAGCCGAAGAGGACGCCGATGAGTTCCAAATGTTTTTTCTTCTGATGTACACGAAGTGGAAATTAGAAACAGCACAACCTCACGGAACAGGCTTGGTTACTACGTAGGAATTGAAGGTGAATAAATACCTGGACCCCCACGATTACCAATAGCCTTGCGCAGCACCTTCACTTCAAACCGCTCAAAATAGAGCAGGTTGATGCTGAGTAAACCACTGGGTGAGTATAATCCGTAAAGTGCACTGAGTGGACTAAATAGGGAAGTTTTCAAGCCCTAAATAAGGTTTCAAGCATTTGCCCCGGCGTGAGATGACAGTGTCACCATTGCATCGTCCTCACCTGCCTTTTAATGTGCACCGCAGATTTGGTACTGATTCTCCCCATCATCAATACTTTCTTTTTGACATCGTTGCATGCGGCCATACTGTCCTCGAGCGGTACTCTAACCTTTTCTTTGAAACAGTCCGAAACCTGGCGTGTGTGCTTTCATCAAACTGCGTGTTTCAGGCCAGCGGTTGTAAGGAGAATGAAAAGCGCAGTCCGGCATCCCGAAGCAAAAAAAGATCCGGCTACTCGTTATGACAAAGCATTTGTAGACATACAAATCACACAAAAAAAAACTGCCACCCACACAATTGTTTTCGTCAACACCACGCTGTACACAATGTTTTGCGTCGGAGAATGTGCTCTCTGCGTAGCAGCGTTTCATAGTACAAATGGAGTCAGAGCCCGTGTGAAGGTAGCGCCGCTGTGCGGATTAGGGGCCAGTCCATGCACACTATCTGCTACTGGCTCCTCTTTTTTTTACAAAATCGGAGTTTTTATGCTTTGGAAGGCCTGTGACATTTTGCACACAGGGGTCTCAGAAAAATGTTTGGTATTCTGTATGTGGGGTATTATGAACACATGAACAACTTAATCAAATAAACCCACTCAATCAGAGGACCCCATAATGTTTTGCTCAGGAGAACAACATGATGCTTAATAAACACCCCAGGTTATTTTAGGAGCCTTTTTATCCAGTTCATAGTTTTCATAGAAAACCTGCCGGAACCACAGGAATTCCAGCTCTACTGCTGGACTGAAAGCCGTGGCCGACACAATGCCCAATAACGAATTTTCTTTAAAAATTTTCTTAAACCATCATCTGCAATAGATGTTCAAGCTTTACCAAGAAAATTCAGGGCATGCTAACATATATGCTCAACACCTAACTATGCGGCAAACAAGAAATTAATGCTAGGCCGACTGAAAAAGTAACTAACCTCAGGAGAAATTCAAGTGTGGTAGCCGCTGGCTCAGTATATATACTCCAGGTTGAGTCGATAGCACCCGCGTAGCACCTGGCAAGTTGCCTCCAAGAGGTTGGTCAGCTACGTGCATAGTGCCTCTTGCTCGCAGAAATAACAGCAGCGCCCCTGATAGGTGCTGCTCATAGGTGCTTCATGCAGTCAATCCAAAATCCTTGTGATCAACCTTGATTTCCAGCGTTTGGGTAGCGGAATTTCATTAAAAATATATCCCAGGCTCAACGCACGACAATTCGCTATGAGGTGTATTATACTACAAGACTCCGGATTAAAGGCCAACTGCTGTAAAAAATGTGACCTCTTGAAAACGTTATTACTTTTATTCTGACTAAAAACAACCAAGTTACAAAATATGACAGCGCGGCATACGCGTATGCCTGGTACAAACGACCATCAAAAATAGGCGACTCTGATACCGAACTTGAGAAGAGTGCGGGAATTAGGGCAAGGCTGAAGTGATGTGTCACCCGAAGTGATGTGTCAACTGTCATCTTTGGCTTTATGACAAAAACTCACAGGCCGATCAGCTTACTGTCAGTCGTCTACAAGGTGCTTACCAAGGTAATCGCTAACCAAATTTCTTCAACCTTAGATTTCAGTCAACCTAAAGACAAGCAGGGTTCCGTAAAGGTTATTCAACAATCGACCATATTCACACAATCAATCAGGTTATAGATAAGTGCGCTGAGTATACTGAACCCCTATATATTGCCTTCATAGATTGGGAGAAAGCATTTGACTCGGTCGAAACCCTAGCAGTCATTCAGGCATTACGGAACATGGGGTAGATGAGCATTATGTAAGAAAACTAGAGGATATCTACAATGGGTCTACAGCTGACATCACCCTCCATAAGGAGTGCGGTAAAATGCCTATAAGGAAGGGCTTCAGACGAGGAGACACAATATCTCCATTGTTATTCACAGCATGTTTACAAGAGGTATTCAGAACGTTGGATTGGGAACCGGTGGGAGTAAGTGTTAATGGAGAATACCTCAGTAGCCTCAGATTTGCTGATGACGTTGCCTTGCTAAGTAACTCGGGAGACGAATCGCAAAGCATGCTTTCCGCACGGGACGAACAGAGTAGAACCGTGGGCCTGAAAATAATATGCAGAATTCTAAAGTAATGATCGATAACCTCGGGATATCACAGCGATTTAAGATAGGTAGCCAGGCTGTAGAAGTAGTAAGCGAATATATCTACTTAAGCCAAGTTGTGACCCCCGATCCCAACCATGAAGCAGAGATAATTCGAAGGATAAGAGTGGGGTGGAGTGCATTCAGCAGGCATTCTCAGATAATGAATGGCAGCCTACTATTTCCCCTTAAGAAGAAAGTGTGTGACAGAGCTGCATCTTACTGGTACTCACCTACGAGGCAGAAACTTGGAGGCTCACTAAGAGGGTTCAACTTAAATTGAGGACGACTCAGCGTGGAATGGAACGGAAGATGATAGGTATAACATTAAGGGACAAGAAGAGAGCGGAATGGATAATGGAACAAACGCGTGTTAAGGACATATTAGTAGAAATTAAGAAGAAGAAAGGGATGTGGGCCTGTCATATACTGGGAAAGCAAGATACCGCTGGTCATTAAGAACAAAAGAGTGGAACCATAGAGACAGAAAGCGTGGCAGGGGGCGGAAGAACGTTAAATGTCCAAATATAAGATCAAGAAGTTTGCTGCAAGTAAGTGGTCGCATTTGGTTCAGGACCGGGATATTTGGAGATCTGTGGAAGAGGCCTTTGCCCGGCAGTGGGCGTAGATAGGCAAACTTTCGTTCGATTAATTATCTGCTTTTGCGCTATTATAACTATTACAGGTGAAACTTTTGCGAAATCTGCATTATTGTGGAAATGCCATAAGGAACGCGTTTTACCGTTTTCCGTAATTTTAAAAATGTTTGTAATTTTTAGTTTCTCAATATTTTCTCGGACAAATCATCTGCAATTATGTTCTTATAAGGATTACATAAGGAACTTTCCCAAAATCTGCATTATTGTGGCAATAAAGGGCGTTACGCTGTTCCGCAGTTTCGTAATTATTTTACATATTTTTTAAACCTTTAGTTTTTCAGTTACCTTCCATCAATTATCTCAATTTACGCTAGTTTTACGATCAAATGTTTAACTTTCGCGAAATATGCATCATTGTGGAAATGAACGCCTTTGCACGTTTCGCCATTTTCGGTAATTCTTTTTTTTTTCATTTTTAGTTTTCAAGAATTTCTTGTGACCGGTTGTCTCCATTTACGCTATTATAGCGACTACAGGTGTAAATTTCTGCATTTTTGTGGAAATTCAGAGCGTTACTCGGGCCTAGCTGTGGGGGTACTCGGCAAAGTATGTACGCATTAAAAAATTGTCCGGATATCTGCTCCTTTCGTCGCACATGTCGACAAAAGGTGATAGTCTTTGTCGACATTTGCCAAGTAAGTGCCTACCTTCACTTTCTCTCTCACCTCTCAAGTTGTTCCTCTTGCGTCGCGCTCCTCCCAAAGTAAACACACCACATGTTTGCTCAAGTCAGTTTAAATTTACTGTATTCACTGCTCCAGGCCGGGTGCCTCGATGCTAGCGCTGCCGTACGGCGGAGACGCACTTGAATCGAGGCGCCCTACATCAACGTTTATAGAACTGAGTTGCCCTAGTCCACGTGCGTTCCAACCAGAACGTGGAACCTATCAAGTGGAACCTTTCGTAACTGTTGCCGCTAGATTTTTTTAAATACCGTCAGAAGCTGTGGTGGTGCGGGCGACAGCAGGCGACAGTGTTTACTTTTTTATGCAGTCGATATATAGTACTTCATTTCGGAAAAATCAAGCATCCATGAGTTTTTAATATCCCTTGTGTATAAAGTTTCTGTCTTATATTTGCGTAATGTCTTGTTCATGTTCAACAATGGTAGCATGTATGAACATATAAACCGGACTTATACGTTTAGATTTCGCTGTGAGTACATAAGCCTATTGCGCAGACGACGTTTCACTTTTGTCGAATGGCTTCATCGAGTCACAGACAGCCAGACAGGCATACAGACAGACCATAATTTCTGGGTTTAAGCAGCCCAAGAAAGACTATCGTCTTTTAAAACCGAGTGGCAATCTCTCTGAGGCGAGCCTCCGGAAGAAACACGGTGAAATAGCGTGGCACACGTGGCTGCTCCGGCGGCTAGTTTTTACCTCCGCTCTCTGCTCCGCCGGCATCGTGTACTTAGATAGGGGCGGAGCATCAGGCCACTTTTGTTTACATGCTGTGCCGCTTTTGTCATACGTATTTCAGAAATATTTGGTTAACTGAAACTTTTCAAAGTGTACCTGTTGTTGCTCAACTTTGTGTTTCAGTTGTAAAACCTCTTCACCTCCCCTTCAACGGAATCTAGAGCTGACCAAAGCATGAGTGGGCGTCAGTAAATGACGAATCAAGATTCCCAATGGTTATTAACAACGCAAATTAAGATTAATCAGCGCATCTTGCACTAGTACGCAAGGCTGGAGAAACAGCAGTGCTGGCGGCCCCTGTCCCTTCACCGAAGACCACCGGCGCTTGCATCATCATCATCAACAACAGCTCCCTAGGTGCACTGACGTACTTCCTTACCTCGCATTTATTTCCGAACTTGCCACTGAAAGTTCTTTATGACTGGCAGGCCCCGATCCCTTCGGCCGGCAGCTTTGACATTTCTCCCAGGGTGGACCGCATTTGCATGCCGTACAAGCCGCGGTTGTTCAATGCCAACGGCCGTGCTACCGACCAAAAGGAAATGCTATGCGCCCGGAATTCGATGGCAGCTCAGTCGGATGTACGCCTGTTTGATCACGCGCGGCACCCAGGCTCGATTCCAACCACGGGTTTTTTTTATCGATTGGCTGCATATGTTATTGTTATCCGCCACTGCTAAACCCCCACCCCTCGGACCTTTGGGGTGGCCCAGTAGGTAGGTGGCCGGTTTCACGGCGTAACGGTCCCGCCTTCCATCCCGGGGCCTCCCTAACTCCACATATTTCCAGAGGCTTCGGGGCTTTTGGGTGCGACCGATGGATTTGTGTCAGCCTGAACGGCTCTGCAGTTAAAAACTAGTTATCAATTTGAATTAACAGAATGAAAGTGGAATGACAAGAGTGACTAAGTGAACTTCGCTGTGCGTAAAGCGTCGACTTTGAGACCAAGGACGACGAAAGATTGACAAGGACAAATGCTTTCGTCATCCTCTGTCTTAAACACTGCGCGTTAAAGTTATCAAACGGAATACCAACTCCCCGAAAGGTTCTCCTTGATAAGTGAATTCAGCAATATATGTAATTGAACTACGAAAGATAAGGTTTCATATTATCAATTAAAAGGAATTAGGATCGACCAAATTGAATTAGCAAGGAAAATAACAAAAATCTACAGACATTAAATAATTCAACTTTTATGTGTATAACGCGCTAAACCTGGGCTGCCCGTCGTGTCGTAGTGAGGAGCTCCGGAATAATTATGACAGCCAGGGAATCCCTAGTCTTCGCCAAAATCTCGACAGGTGGGCGTCTGCGCTTTTCGCCTTCTTCTGAAAGCGGCCAAGGCGGGTTGGATGGAACCCGCGTTCTTGGACTCTGCAGCACAACGCCCTAGCCACCGCGCCAATGCGCGGGTAAATAAAGAGGAATCAATGTGAATTAGGAAGAGAGTGGGTAACAATAGTAAACTTAATAAAAGTGCATGTGTAATAAAATAAAGTATGTAAAAGTTACCAACGGGAAATAAATGCGTATAAGGGGAACCTAAACACTAGGGCATCACCGTGTTGTAGCTTCAAACCGGTGTCCTTTACTCTGCGAATTAAACAAACTGAACACATACAATAGCTCTGTCTGTTAGTATATAAATGTCCATTTATATGAATTGCCATTAAACAACAAGCGCGATGATGTAAGGTTACCGTTGCATAGCTTCAGAGTTCGTTTGGAGCAATAATTATATCGGCAACGTGGGTAAATTCTGGTATTATTTTCAGCTACCCTCATTCTCTACTTTTACTGTCAATCCGAGTGCTTTTCGTGGTGGCTGTGTATGTATGCTGCTTAGCAATGAGTTTAAATTTGGCTTAATAGAAGAGGTCTCTTAAATAGATGCTAATATTGAAATTGTATTGGTAGTAACCGGCAGCACCGTAATGTGCATGTTCCCCTGACTCAAGGGCTGATATCCCTTCTATTCTGGGGTGTATGGAAACCAATTTTAGTTTCATTGCGTTGCACGAATATGAAACCATCGTGAGGGGTTACTTGAATATAGATACGTTACGTAGTGCCTTGATTACTACAAATTTTGATGTGGGTTTGAAGTGTTTTCATTTTCGCGTTAAGTCTAAGGTGCCCACTTATATCATTTTGACAGCAGAAAAATTCATTGATTCATTTATTATAACCATTGACACCTTCTACGGTGGTGGTTTGCATGCTGAAATCTCAGTAACCAGGTTGGCATTTGCCTCTCATGCAGCACGCCTATCGAAAATGGTAGACAACGTAATGTATACAAAACACAATGCGTTGCACAAAATTGTCTAGTGAACGATACTCCTTAATGCGATATTTGCGCGCAGCTGTTTAGCTGTTTTGACTGTGCAGAGTACGTTGAGGCAAAAAAAATCACACCTACATTATTGTATGGTCACAGAAAACTTTTATTCGCAGTGGCTGACGAAGCACATGGACCAGTTGCCTTGCTCATTGTTCAGAGCTCCCTTCGGATTCTGGCGTCGGCAATGCGGAACATCCGCTAAGGCAGCTCGTTTAGCAGCAGCGGCAGACGACGCAGTTACACCATTTCGTCATTCATTGCTCAGTAACAAAATGGCTGAGAGCGCATGTGCGCGTTCCACAACAGCCGCTGCAGATGCGCATGGCCGGTTACGTCACTCGCAGTTCAGCACTCACTCGTGGGTTCTCTCGACAGCAGCTATGGCGAGCCTCTGCCTCGGCGGTGCGAAGTCCGTCTCAGTAGGGACCGAGAACTGCCTGCGCACGCTCCCCTCACGTTTTCGCCAAGCGTCGCGCAGTCGAGCGGCTCGTGCGGGCTCAGCATACTGTTCCCTCCTCCCCCCCACCCAGCACACCTTCGGAGAAGCATCTCGCGCCGCCATGGCGAACTGTCCTCGCCTCCCAATTTCTTGACCGTCGACTTGTTTGATTTCTTTCACTCTTCGGACTTGTCATCGTTTGTTCAATGACACCGAAGGCGACACCCCTCAGCCCACTAAGGGGCGCCGAAGGGCTGCGCCCTAAAAAAAGCATCGAGAACTTTTGCGCAGATTTTTTCTTTGTGTAATGGAGTAACATAAACTCTACATCAGGCGAAAAATATTTTTAAATTATTTATATCAAACTTCATCTAAATTTACTGCAACCAGTTTGTCGATGAGGCCAAAAAATATTAAAGTAAAGCAAGTATTGATTTGACAAACTTTATACAGCCGCAACAAGCAAAACCAAGGTTATACCAACCCTTCAATTAATTTAGAAAAGCCACTACCCTAAAACAATTAAAAAATCGAGGGAAAAAATTAACTAACGACACGATGCACGAAATCATTTTTACGAAAAGCAGTTGAAATTGTCTTGCGTTGACTTCTTTGGCTACGTTAGTGTAGCGACAACAGTAACTGGATAAGAAGATTCGCTCGTCTGATGCCGAATAGAGCCATAACATATCCTTCAATAAAATGTCATGTAATGGGGTCCAGTACACCGGCTGTAAGCTCGCTGATGCTTTAAGCCCGTTCTTCGCCCCTAATCTAACCCTGCCACCAAACAGCTCAATTTCTAGAGGCGAAGCGTCTCAGGGGTTCGGGCTGTCGGCGTCTCCTGTCGTCGTCACCAGTATCTAATGTTGTCACAGTAGTAGTAAAACACCAGGGAAGTCGTTTTCCAATGCCTATAATGATTTAGATATTCATGGAACGCCCCTGTTGGCTTCAGCAATCGTTATTACGCACAAGCGGAAGATGCTCGTAGACAGGCTGCGGGCAACCTAAACGCAGTCGACTTCAGTAGACCCCATGGCTGCTTCGCATACTACTCAGGGTTCCTCTATCGGAAGATGGTGAAATTTTTTCCTCTCCGCGGCTCTTCTCCGGCGCCCTATCAGCGCGCCCCGTGGGGCAAGAGAGAGACTTGCAATCTTTGAATTGGCGGTGAGCGCGAACACAGGCGGCGCTGCGAAGCGCGCCTCCGTGACGTCAGCTTAGGGATTCTCGCATTTGTCGTCTGCTTCACTCAGGATCACTCTCCCTGATGTTTCTTTGCGCTCGGTCAACGTTTGATGCTTGTCCGCACCAGAATTGGCGTGTGGGTAACTTTTTATCATAATAATAGGCGTAAAATCGCATACACTAGCTCATGGTGTCAATTAAAGTATAGTTTTGGATACCGCTACGGGAGAAACATTGCCGGCGCCACCCCATTCCTTGCGAAGCCGGTCCTGTGCGGAGCGCGAAGAGTCAGAGATAGGCGTCAGCTTCTCATGTAAGCATTCGAACAAAAGGAACAGTCAGCTGCTAATAACCGACAACAGCGAAAATGGAAGACCAAAACAAATTCTAGGCTTTCAGGGCTGTCGTCTTTTGCAGAAGGCGTCACGATTCCCGGTAATCATATGTAAGGTAAAACAGTTTTTGCAACCTTGCCGAATGCTCGAACGTATTGTGCCACATCACTTCACGTTGTCAAGGCATGAAAGTTTGCCGACATGCACTATTGACTGCAAAAACTGTAGGTTGAGTTCCAAATAACCCAGTGTGTATATACGCGCGTGCTGATTCTATACCAGGCATCTAACTAGTATGGAGGTTTATAGAGCAAAACGAGTCACGTCTTCGTTGAATTTATAGTAACACATATATGTTTGTTAAGACCTGGAGGGATATTTCGGAACATTTTGCACAGCCATTTCTTCCCGATATTCGGATATGCGTTATAGGAAAACTGCACTCAAGAAGAGGAGGAGGGGAAAACTTTGTTTAACAATTAAATCGATCTGGTTAGTGGGCCGGGTCCTCAGTCCAGGACAAGAAAGTAAAAGTAATTTTCTTCAAATCATAGAACGCCATCCCGAGTAGAACTGGATGTGTTCTTCGCGCCTGGAATGGTTGAAAAGCAATAAAGAGCTACTTGAAATTCTTCTTCGGTTTTGAGTCTTCTAATATATGCAGGTATACTATTTATTACGTTAGTTAGCGAGTATATCATGCCTTCAACGCCGTAATCATGTCATCATTGTTCGAGTTGAGAGTGAGTTCGTCATGATAACGATATAATTACGATAGAAATTCGGAGCACAAAAGCCGCCTTCGAGTACTGTGGACCACGTTGTTTAGGGCGCGATCGCGGTGGCGTAGCACAAACCTTCTCATTGTATTTGCATGTGAATAAACAAAGCACGCTGCGGATATGCACCTTCTTGCACGCAGCCGTAATGAAAGCCAATTTGTGAAGAAGGGAATGTATGCCATACAAAATGAAGGAAATATCCACACGACCTTTTTGAGGCTCCCAAACATCCCGAAACCTCCTAATAAGAAGTTGGTGACGGCGCAGAAAAATTAATGCATTGGACAGAAAAAAAAGCAAGAAACATTAATCCGATACAAGAAAACAACGAAAGAAACAGAAGAAAGCCGCTTTATTTCCTGCTGTACGATGAGCGTGTAGAGGCCGCTGCTTGGTACGTAGTATTAGACTGTCGAGTCTTGATAGGGGCATCTCAAAAATGCAGGAAAGCCTACGAATTTTGAATACTTATCGAGAAGCTCTGATCGCTGATCCTCGTGAATAAGCAAGAAAGGACGACAAGTTACACACGATCTTCTGACCGATACTCTGAAGAAAGTGGTTCTCTATCTCTTCGTGTGTTGCAAACTTGTGGGGGATACAGCTTCAAATTATTCAGATGCGTCAGAACCTGGCAAAATAACTGAGTCGCTAGAAATACGCTTTTTAACGCACTACAGCAACGAAGCGGGCGATTTCTAGCCCAGGCACTGTTGCCCCTCACAAGCGGAGTGTAGCAGACGACAGCGGCGCGAATCCTTAAGCCGACGTCAGAGAGCCAGGGGGCGCCACTCAAAGATCTCACCGCCAATACCCCGAAACACTGTATGCCTTGCTCTTCCCTAGGTTTCAGGTTAGGGGGAGATGGCCCGGGATTTTGATTCCTTACAGAGATGTTCTTCAACTATATTTGTAGATCCTGCTAGCGAAAGTCAAATCATATTTGTGCTTTGAGGCAATAATAGTTGCTGTCGTGGTGCCCACTATAATATTGTTCGGCCTGTTACGCACATTATTGACATATTTGCGATTCTGCTTACTAATACAGTGGGATCAAGGTTAAGTCGACAGGTTTTTTTAAAAATCAGGCTCTTATATCCACGTGAACACCAACTTTACGCTAAGGATATGCGACCAGGGGGATAGAGAATATGGTGGTAATTATTGATCTCAATGACCTGAATAACTAAAAATAAAACAATTAACTTTTTATTGACTCCAGTAAGCAGGCATGTTTATATCAAAAAGTCAGCCGCAATCATCTGTTTACGCAGTTTCATTTGACGGAATTGTTCTAGCGCATCCGTACTCCCGGATATCAAACTGTGAAGTTTAATTGTCGTTCGCAAGATTGGGCATGCAAGACCCTCCCTGTTTTGACGTCGATGCTGTGCACTTTGTTTAGTTTGGCAACGGTGTTGAGCACGGCCCAAAGTGATGTATAATCGTAAAACCATATAATCGTAAAATCTTATCGTAAAATGTTTTCCAAAAACAACATTTAGGCATTCGATAACAATGTAAGCAGTACTGATGCATGGTACCAGAATAGGGACTTACAATAAAGATTGAAAAACAGTCTGCAATAGATTTACCAGAAAAGAAAATGTCGAATACCGATTATAAAATTGAATAATTTTTTGTGCAACGTTATTACTGAATTTTAATTATTAGGAGTCCACCCTATCCAGGCACAGACAAATTGACTATATTACCCGTAGGGTTTCAAGGAGATTCGAATTTCTGTGCCAGAACACAAGTACTTCACCGAAGCTTTATAGAGAACTCTTAAACAAAGCTGGCATGATATACGCCTATACTCGAATATGCTTGTACCGTTTCAGGCCCGCGCTCCATTCTCAATAAAACTTAATTAGGAAGAGTTCAAGCCTCGCATCTTTATATGTGAGGAAAATGGTAATTTGAATACTAGTAAAAATGCCGGAATAAATTTATAAACTCCAACTCGTTTGAACAACGCAGAGTGGTATTCTCCTAAACCGTTTTCATAAATACATTACGGGCAGCTTCCGATAGCCTTTCACCTGATAGAAGAGAACTGATAGAGCCTCAACGTCTGTCACCACGCTTGGAATTCTTTCAGTTTTTGAGCACGACAGTTTCTAGTTATCATTCAAACCAGGCACCTTTTATCTGGCTTCGGTAACTTCTAACTCGAAGAGAGATCGCTTTAGGGCGGCTGCCGGAATTTTCGATCCACTGGGAGATCCCGAGGCATTTACTATCACAGTTAAGATTCGCTTTCAACATTTGTGGATTAGGCACGTGTCATGGGATCTCTAGCTACCAACAGACGTAGACGCACTATGGAAAGCCTGGACAGCACTGCTCATGGAACACAAATAAGTGGTCAGAAGCCGAATAATCGCGGGTCGCTGTTATGAAGCTAATGCCATAGCATTCAATAATGGCAGTAGTGTTGAGGTATGAACGATGTGGAATACTGACACAGAAGACCACGGCATTGATGTGATGTTTTTCATCTGCCTTGCTTGCTTAGGCAAGCTGGTGTCAATCTGCCAGGGAATACAAAATTTTTCAATGCAGCATGGCCTCCACTTTACTCACCGTAGCCATATTATCGTCTATTTTACGTTAGGTTATAGAAGCAGAGACAAGCAATACATAAAAGATAACCAGACAGTTTATTAATTAGCAGTTCACAGTTGTTGTTTCAGTTACCACGGTTGTGTCTTCCTGCATTTTTGTTTCTTGTCCCGGCCCTGCCTCTGTAGATTTTGATGCAGATGATTCAGTATGAGTTGACGATTTATCGTCTTCGGGTGTACTTGTGACTTTGGCTGGAGTTCATATGATAGGTGCCCTTTCTGTTGGTTCCGTGCTTCCTTCTAGGTTTTCCACACACAATTTTATACCGTTATCTTGGGGGGCACATAGTACTGAGAGAAATTTTGGCTTTATAGAGTACCCGTATCTTTTCCCACGGCCAATGAATACAAATATTCTATATTTTATTTTGCAGGCTCGTCAAGAATGCGAACCTCCATACACTGTCGATACTCCTAAAACTTTCTGTGTTCGAAAAACGTTATTTATGGATTCATAAAAAAGGTACAACAGATGCATGCGTAACGTTTTTAGTATGTGGCAACTTGGTAAAAGGAAACGCCGTTTCGTCTGATGGCTGCTTCATGTCAGCAGGCTCGTGTGAAGTGACATCGTTTCTTTGTAAACTGCATTAGTTATCCAAAGAATTGTATACAACAGCAAATACTCTATCCATTCTCAAATATTAAACATTGCTAAGCACCGCATCGTGCTTTAATTAGAGGGGGGGGGGGGGTCTCTGGAAATAAGCACTGTCAAATTTTCTCCCGCCATCGACTCTTCCGGTTCATATGATGAGTATCGCTCACCTAGGTATCGCTCTGTCGAGAAATATACGGTTAACCAAAACTATAATAAAGCACTTCGTGAGCAATTACTTTCAAACTAACCTGGAACATCGAGAATAGCACCACATTTATTGGACTTGAGATTCTGTGTAATGCGTTATTCAGGGTTTTCAAATATTTTTACTCGCTCAGAACGGCCTTTGCAAGGCTGCTGCGGATTTGGGATATTTGAAATGGCGGCGTAAGAGTTGGCACTTCAAAACCTGAATTCCTCCACATTTATTAGGCTTGAGATTCGGGGTATTGCGATATTAAGGGTTTTTAAATATTTTTACCCGCTCAGAACGGCCTTTGCAAGACTGCTACGGATTTGGGATGTTTGAAATGGCGGCGTAAGATTTGGCACTTCAAAACATAAATTCCTCCTCTGAGTCGATGGAAAAATGACTCCGCGGCTGTAAGAGACATTACCTATTCTAAAATAAATACGCACTACATAACTTTAAAAGGCAGCAGGGGCCATCACGGAGTTGTGTTTTCCAGAGAAACGATTTTACTCTATAGCAGGAACCTTTCTAGGCGCACGTCATGGTCATCATTATCCAGTATATGTTCAATGCTCGGGAAAGCCGTCTCGCATGGCCCCGAACTGCTCTAATCAGTATGCTACGAGTAGGAAGCCTAAGTTAGACTCTTTTCCTGTAGCGCAGAAACCAAACGTGCAAACGACCTCTGACTTGTGGAACATATCTGCTCTCTTCCACTTATTCAAGCGACAAAGTACAAATTTCAGCACAACACCGCTGGATGCATCGTGAGCGGAAAAGGCTTCTAAGCTGTGAAGCTTCCTGAGCTCAAAAAGGCGAGAAATAGGAGTGCGACTTTGTTCCACGGAGGCCCCTGAACAGCCGCACAGCTCTAGCCTCATGAGCGTAAAAACCGCGAATCAGCGAGGAGTGCAAGGGAGAGCATTTGGCTGGGAGGAACGTTTTTGAACGTGGCGCTGTTACGCGTGGTTCGCTGGTCCTACTCAGCACGGCCGACCTCGAATACGAGAGAATGCCTACCCTGCAATGAATGGGAAGGCGAGTCCTTTTTCTGGCTGAAACGTTCATTGCGCTTCATTGCATCACCTTGAGACGCTGTCACTCTTTGCTCGTGTCAGTATCTCTAATCTATATACTTCTGTCCGCATGCAGCTGTGCATTGTGTGTGGTAATGGCGTGCGCATAAATGAAGCAAGACCAGTTCTTGATGATGCAACGGAGCGCCGAGCAATACCCTGAAAGAAAGACAAAGTTCAGCGTCTGTGGACGTCTTGACTGAAAGTTCTGTTTTGTTTAAAATACGCTTTGTTCCGTCGTTTAAAGGGACACTGAAGTGAATTTGTCAAGCTCCCGTTTTTGCTTGCACTGCGTAGACAGGCTCAAATTAGCACACTTTTCATCGTTTATCCGGTTGACAAATCGGTAATTATTTTACAAAGCGCAAAAGAAGAAAAACTACCATGCGCGGTTTGCGGCGGCCGCACCAACTAAGGCTGTGACGTTGAGAGGAGGGGCGCCGTGATTGGACGATGCCCAAGGTTAGCAATCACACAAGTTTCGGTTTCGGTTTCGGTTCTGTAAAACATAACCAATGGCTTTGTTGGATGGGCATTCTCAATATCTCAGTAATCATCGTACCGCGCTTCTGCCATGTTGTCGGCTGTAAAATGCACAAGATAAGCCTCCCAGGACGGCTTGTAGTCGTAGCATTCACTAGCCGAGACCTACGCAGTGCATGAACGCCCTCCGCGTACCCGCAGACGCCCAAATGTCATGCGCTTTTCCCCCATATTTGGAGCTTGCCTCCCTCATGCCTGTATCGTAAAAAGCGTGTTCGCACCAGGCCAAGGGTCTGTTCATTCTGACCTGTGCCCACTGCCTGCAAGCAGTCGGTGCTTATGGCAACAGCACGCCAACGAGAACTGGCTAGCGCGCCAGTGCCAGCCTGCGCGCGTTTTGTGAACTAGTTCGTGTAGCCATGAACGTTGCGGCCCCAAAAAAAGGTGAACTCAATATAGAAAATGTCGTGGGAAAGCAAAAAAGTTAACTTACAAAAAAAAAAAGCACGTACCCGCGGGGATTCGAACTCGTGACTCGCAAAACATTTGCGGTGAATTCCTAGCGCCCCAGACTGCTAGGCTACGGAGCGGGACGCGAATGCCTTGCTAATATAAGGTATATATTGTACAACCGGTTTACACTTTTATTTAGTTTTGGCATTTCAATCCGCTTAGGTGACTATTTGTTGTACTGCGATCGTGCAGTAAGCGTCGCCCCAGTTTCCACAGTAGCTCACGTCTAGCAATTGCATTTCGTAGACGGAAAAGCGTTCGCAGATGCGTAGTCGTGCTGCTGACCGCTGTGCTTGTTCGCCCAGCGCAAAAAAGTGCTTCCCGCGCCCTAGTTTTACGCTGTAGGGTAAAAATATCAGTTGATTTTATTTGCTTAGTACCTATATTGACTTCGCTGACTCTTCTCCCGCCTTCAAGAGGCCTTATATTTTCCTACTGGCGTACCAGTCAGCGAAGCGTCGCATGTGCAGCACTTGTGTGAAGCGACCTTGACTTGGAGCTAGATACAGTGTACAAACAAACCAAGTAAAGAAAGGCACATTCTTCCATCCACAAACGTGTCCTGGCTTCGTTTCAACTAAGCGAACGAATTGCGACCAAGCAATTTTTTTTAACCTCCTTGATTGCGACGACCCGCCGGCGGCCGGCGGACGAAACGCTGGGCCGACTGACTCTGTCGGCCGGGGAGCCGTGCAGTAGCGCAGCCGTGGCACAGCCAATTGCCAGCTCATCCCCTCCTGACGTCACACGAAAACGCCACAGAAAATGGGCGAGCGTAAAGAGAGGAGGACAGCGTTTTCGAATTAGTTTTTCTACTAAATAAAATCGCGTAAACGCGCCTAGAGTGGTCGAAACATGGCCTGGGGACTCCGGACTACAATTTGCGCTAGTAATCCCGCAATGTTTACATATCACTTCAGTGTCCCTTTAACGTAAAGGCTAGCCTTAGGAGCCTGTCATACAAAACATTTATTCCAGTTTCACAATCCAGGTTCGTCTTCTGCGCGCTGAATCCAACATTTTTTTTTTCGGAAGATGGAACATTTATGTCAAAACGTGCAAAACCTCTCATGCCGTGCTAACGGAGTGTCTGAGTACCGTATTGATATGAAAGTTGAACGCACCTAAGACTTTGCTCAAGCAACAACAACTAAGAAACACCCAGAGAAAGCGTAGCAGTCTCCTTAACATCACAATCAGCACGCAAAAGGACTCTAAGAGTGCACAAACTGCCCCGCAGCCTGTTTCGGGATTCAGTCAGTTAAATATAATAAGGGCTAGTCCGCTCTGTGTAGGGTCGCTGATTTACCGACAATTTATTCCGATATTTCTGCCGAAAAGAATGTAAAAGAAGATGAAGAATAAAAACATGAAAAACACAAACACGACGCTGACACAAACTGTTTGCAGCACTCGGCAATTTTTATCTAATTGCTCCCCAATAGTGAGGAATCAGTGTCACAGATGCGGGTTACCATTTGGACAACTGTGAACCACGTGGCTCATACATGGGTCACCCTACTAGGCGGCAAAAGTTTCCCGTCATTTTTAACAGTGTGAGTGACGGAGGAACACGGAAGGACAGGGTTGTGAGAGCACGGGATCACCCTTGAAAGGCATTATGACATTGCCCACCGCTGACTCTGTGAACACTTGCAATTTGTAACCGCTGTAACCGCTTTGTCCAGTGACTGATAAATGACCCAAGCCGTACTGGCAAACGAAAAATGATGGACAGGTAGAGCTACGAGATGCGTGAGGCGTACAGATCAAGCGCATATGAAATAATTAAAGAAACTGCGTGAATCTTAACGAATACGCAATATTTTTTCTTCTCCCTTCTCAATTTAATGTTCGACCCGATGCACGAGCAATGTTCATGCTTCAGAAGTCCACAACCCGGCGTTTCTCGACACTCATCTCGTACACATTATTAATCATTTTGGTACTCTAACCGTCCTAATGGTAACGTTTGCTCCCTTTACCAGCGGCGCTCGCTGCGTGTCGCTACCTTTGGTGTCCGCAAGTACACGGGCTTCACCGCCGCTGTTCGCCTTAGCTTCGGAAGCTTTCAAGCGTTGGCATAACTTCTACTGAGGCCTAACTTTTTAGGAGACATAACTTGAATTCAGAATCGTGCAGCAGTAAATGTGAGAAATAGGTTTCGACCCTCAAGGCTAAAGGTGATCAGAATTCGTGAAACTCAGATTCCTGTTTTGACGGGATCATGGGCTCCGCATTCAATTCTAAAACACATGCAAGTGACGACGTCAGTAACGGTACACATTGAGAAGGCTTGCGGCCTAAGCAGAGCTCCAGAAACTAAATGTTCCATCCGCACTTCCCTTATAGATTCCATGGAGTCATTTCCAGAGATACGAGGTCAGCACTACCCAGGCTTCAAGACGGCTCTCTCAGGCACTCTCTCATACTGTCGTCCTTAATGGTAGATAATATGGCTGGTATACCAAGCAGAAGGAAGAAGAGGTAGACCGGGCCGCGTACCTCGAACAAGCCCCGGCTACCTCGCACTGATGGCGAGACCTCGCACCGCCTAAGAACCAATAAAAATTTTCGGCCACGCTCTCGAGTACGGCAGCGTGGCCTAAGATTACGATGTTTTACGAGCTGATACCAGACACGTAACTGCACGCTAAGCTGAAGTGTCTTTAAAAGTTCGTGGAGTATAGATGGCGGACATAATTTAATATCACTTTTCAACTCATCGCTGTTACTGGTTGTGGCCGTAAGAATGCGGATGGCATTCAGGGGCAGTTGAAGCTTGGTTTAAATAAGCTGAGCCATTCCTTCTAGGTTACAAAAGTGCATAGCCCCAAGAGCTTGCAGGAATTACCGTGAGTGCGCTGCCAGATCGTCACAGCCAGTCAGCCCAGCTGGTTGTAGTTATTTCCTTATGCTGGTGCACGAAAGTGTTCGTGCGCGACCGCCGTCTGTGTCTAAGACAGTGGCCTGGAACTGTTTCGCATCCCACGCGCTACCAGGACTCGCCTTCACCACGGCCGGGTCTTGTATACCGCTTCTTCCTTCTCCTTGGTCTCCCTCTCCCTCTCAGTCTTCGGATTCCCATTCTCTGGGATTTTCCGGACTTTCTTGCGGCGTTTTTCTGTTTACATTCGTGTTCTTTTGAGCCCATAACTTCTCCCTGCTGGTTTGCTCAAAACAATACTTCCCCATTTTAATATTTTTTTTTGTACACGTCTAATTTTACTTATGTGAACAGTCAGTCCACTCAGTCGGTCGAATGACCAAAAGTCGTCTGCACCAACAATATTATTGTGTATTGTCCTGTAGCCCAACACTGTCCTAGTATCCTTCCGCCACAGCCTCTAACACACAGAATTCCCCAAAACACGTTACAATACGGTTCAGAAACACTGTTACAAGTTGTTTTATAGTGAATATTATATCACATGGATATTCCAATCTACAATTTACCAGCTCCATTCAGCAGCTGCTGAATTACCACGGAAACGAATTCACTTTCGTTTATGGTGTACCGTACTCCCAAACGCTGCGCCTACATCTTCTTTTCTTTAATGAATTCCACCTGAACGTCATACGTTCGTACAGATGAAGACCATCTCATTACCAGGCTTTCGTTAGTTTCGCCTTCTTCAGATATTTGTAGTTTCTGATGACCTGTCTGAACTCCGAAGGCTTTCCAGTAGACATACATGTGGAACCTTTCGATGTCTTATACCAAAGATAAACAGTCTTTCGTTGTTTTAAAACGAATATTGTCCGCTTGATTTGTTGGTAAAACAAACTGAATGTAGTTATTAATTCTACTCCTTGGCCAAAACCGCACCTACAGGTTTGTCTGAGGCACCTGTTTACAAAATTAAATGCTCCCTCCGGTTGGTTCTATTAGTACCGGGGCAGTAACGCCCAGATCCTGAGTTTATCAAATCCTTCTGTGCATTACGGTGTCAATTTCACCGTATTACTCTAACTTGTCCTCGTGAGTTCTACCACGGAATCAGCCGTGCTGCCGTCGTTGTGAATAAACTCTCGATCAAATCCAGTCAACCCTAGAACTGACTGTATTTTTTTCCTTCCTGCTTGCTGGACGTGCTGCATCTATCATTGGCATAATTTCTTCCTTAGTACACTTAGCCCCTGTTCCTAACGTGTACCACGCAACTACTACTTGACAGCCACATTCACACTTCGTGCCTTAACCGCTCGATTTTCACTTGGAGTCGTTAATGGGCTTCAAGTTTTTCTACAAGCTCTTTTTAAGTTTGGGTGAATAACAATGCAAACCCGAAGCACTTTTATTTTTATTTATTTATTTATTCAAGATACCTTACAGGTCCGCGCGGTGGGGCATGGAGTAAGGGGAGCACATAATATCAACAGACTTAGCGCACAAATTATATAACATCGCTAGGTAAAACTAAAAACAAATAATATGTCAACTGTGTGAAACACATACACATGCACACACCCACACGCAAAATCGAACACGTGCGCGAGCCTCGAAATATAGAAACGCCGTTAAAGATTAAAATATGAAGCATTCTCTTATGCAACTGGAGTGAAAGTCGAAATCCGTAATTCAAACTGCTTCGACCGTGTCGGAGTGGCGCAATCGCATAGACGTCCGCTTCATAACGCGGGGACGCAGGTTGGAATCGGTCCATGGTAAGCATCTTTTTCTTGTGGAGCTTAATGCGGGTTTTTTGAAGCTATTTTTATAAGTTGCCTTTCAAGCAGTGTGCTTTGGGCGCAACAATTAGGACTTTTGCCTATCAATTTGAAGTTTGAAAACAATCGTTTCGAACTGAGAAATCGTCGGGTTTCAACTATATTTCACTTTACCCACGATCGTCCTCACCGTAGGAGAAAGTTGGCTTTCCTGTAGTGCGTGTCAGGGTAACGTCGCCTTTCGTGTGGCATAGAAATCTTCGCTTTAACATGTCATCAACGTATTGCTCCGCGTTTCAAAGCCCTTGTAGCGCATTCTCGTTCACTTCACGAAAGTACCTCCCGTAGTTTTACGCCAAAATGGCTTACAATATAAATTAGAAAATAAATTATAATTATATTAAATTATAAGTGATTCTAATACTAATAATTATAAATTTTATTATATGAAATATAAATAACAGTCCCACAAAGCACAAATACCTGCCGTTTCTTTTTACTCTGCAGCCATGGCAATTTGCCAAGATTCCTTCATCAGGTGTATTTTGGAAAAATACGTCTTATCTGCGACTTTTGCGAAAACTACGTGCACCTTGGTATTATCTTCCCGTCTGACACGGAAATGCCATTGAGGCCTCGGAAATGCACACACACTTTCGCTGGCTCATCGTGTTTCTTAGCGGCGACTAAAGCCCCATTGTATGAATTATCAGACCTTTCAAATAACTCTAGCAGCAGCCTTGATTCGCCCTCCTTTTCAACTTCCTCTTCTACTGCTAGTTGCAGCGGATATTACTTTATAAGCACACGTCTATCTGACGTTAGCTGTAGCTTGCGTTATTACATGGTGGTCCTTCCGGTTACATAAGAAAACAGCTGAGCATGTTTCTGAAGCACGTCTCGCGGTGGTACTGATTCGCTGTTCTTTAGGACCAGGTGAATATTAACTTTTTTCTACTCCCGCAGTTTCGCTCTCCCAATAGGAGAGCACGTTATATTTCGTACCGTCTGAAAGCACTATACAAGCTGTACAGACGCCTCTCATCGTACTTCTTCAACATTTTGATGTAGAAGAGTTTCTTCAGGCGTCAACTAACAGCTCGTAATCTACGTCATTTTTTATATGTACGTCTACGTCATTTCTTTACATCATTTCTTTCGATGCATTAGCAACTTATTCTTTCCTCTGGGAAGTACAACGAAAGCCTTGTCACTGGGTTCTACTTGTGAACTACTGCTTTTTGATCGTAGGCATTTTTGTGCCTCTGCTTTGCTCCTTTCCAATTGTGAGGAGCTATGCGCCAGGTTTCTTCAAACTTCTCCCGAAGCTCATACACATTGGCATGTGAGGTTTTCAAGTTTGTCTTTCGACCTTAATGAACCTAGAATTCCTTCGGGACCTCAAGGAATCCTCTTAAACTGCTGCAATATAGCATTTTAAAAGGAGAGGGCGCTAAGGTGGCTGTCGGTGCTTTGCGGTAAGCAAACCCGCGGTTGGGGGATACCTGTCGCAGTGCTTGGGGTTCTCCTCACACAATTTTATTGTTGTTCTTCAGCATATAAATCAATTTATCTATCGGCGCGTTGGTCCTACAGTGATAAGGCGTGGTCACCAATTGCTGAATCGAAGGTAGTCTCTTAATTTCCCTCATGAAATCGGAAGTGAAACATTACCTAGATGGGTACTCGGTAGTCACGCACCGAACACCGCTCAGTACTCACTATCAGAACAAAAGTAGACCCATTTGGCCTGCCGGGCTAATATCATCAGGCTTCATTCTCACGGTGGTTCCTGGACGCAGCTGGGGCAAGGCGCCAGCGGATTCAGGAGGGAACATCTGGGCTCAATGTCACCAAGATTCGTCTGCCCATGAGTGACATTGACACCTTCACGGCCCCAATAAGGGGCTGCGCTGAGTGCTAAAGTGAGATAATTTTATAACATGTAAACCCCAAACTCTTCGACATCATTTTAGCTTAGCGTATAGTCACTGTTCTCGTTTCAGGTAGTAAAAAACAGGGAAGTTCGCACTAACGCTCAGGACTTGAAGCTAGCGACGCTGTACGCAACCTTCGCGACCATGACGAAGGTTTAAGACCATGATTGCAGCCCATTTGTTTCTTCTTCGCTGCCGCAATGACCGTTACTCCATCATTGTTGCTATAATTGTGAGCGTGTTTCATTTTTTTGGAAGTAATGATCATCGGACATCACCTTGAAAGGGCGTGCGCTATAATGGGTCTTTCTTGTTCCGAGCAAGTATTGCCACAATTACGGCGAACGCTGGAGTACTTCTCATTCCGAGCAAATGTTGCCACGATTACGACGAGCGTTATTTTTTTGGCCATTTTGCCAATCTTCCTACTAGGGTGTTCTTGGCTTTAACATGCGCAGACGTCGCTGGGCGGCCGTCGTGAGGCACGCACCCACTAGTGCTAGGCATTTTCTTGGTTTCGTTAAGAGCCAGGCGGTCGCTGCGAGGCCCGCGCTCACGTGTACGCGCTGGGCCATTTCTTCGTATTTTTAACTGCGGACACGAATAATTACGATTTCTAAAACAGCTTTGCCGTTAAAACATCGTCCATGTGACCTAAATGTTTTGTTTCCGTGCATTTTATGTCTGTTTTATTGACGTGACCGGGGTCATAAAGCACCCATAAGCACATCTCCTTTCCCAAAATATTTTTCACAATATAACTGAACCCCCGGAATCGCTCAGACACTAGTATTCATTGGATAGCGCATAGTGAAATCGACTCTTCAATGAGAAATTAAGGAGTGAAAACGCTCATATCGCAGCGGTCCCCCACGTCCCACGCTTGCCTCTGAGCCTTCGTGTTCTCCCGCTAGATATACCCTCATAAAAAGGAGAGTGAGTGAGTGAATATATTTTAATCTCAAAAGCTCACTCCACCTGGCTTCCTGGCTGATTCATTCAAACTCCGAAGTGCTGCGGAGCTGCAGCCCTGACGAAATTATACAGGGCCTGCTACCACTTTATGCTGCCCACAGCACTACTCCTTTAAAGCTGATCTGCTTCACCTCATTTGTTTCCGGTGGTACTTACTCGGTAAATAAATCTCTTTTACTAGACAATACTTCACACAGTGCGCAACAAACAGTTATTACACATACACTTTCTTCATTCACCTAAATTCCCCGTCCGATGCCTGAAGCGGACTATCGCGAGGTGTGTAGGGTACGAGTGCACCATCCAGTTAACGTGACACCACAAAACTCCTGTTTATAGCAGCATACCCACAATAAGAACAAAACTCTTCCCATTCAGAAGTTTTTTCAACTTACTGTGCTTTCTGTCCTCTTTGACCTCCTTAGCCCAAGAGTCAGAGTCATCTATGCTCTCCAAAAACATTTTCTCGCTTCTGTTCTATGGAAAATTCTCGCATCGCCACCACAGTATGCACCGAGAATTCGACGACGCGTTTTAAGCTTTTTGTGCCATAGGTGACAGCCCCAAAGGACAAAAAAGAACAACTCAGTACAGGTCGACATAAAGTCGCTGTACTTTACGCCATTTTAATATGAGTATCTTACTAAGGGTCATATATCGCACCCCAAGCATATACAGTAGACTGTCGATAAAAAGAAAATCGCCTAAGCGAAATTGCCGCTTAAACGGGAGCGTAGAGTATAAGTCGGTTTGTTTTGTGTTCACCTACCATAAAAAAAATTTGTAATTAGAACTAATATTTCCACGTCACTGCGTAAACGGAACCAAAAATGGAACTGCTTGTCAGACCCATAGCCCTGAGCATGAGTTGGCGAACCCCCTTATCCTGAATATGCAGTTGCAAGGACTCAAACAAACAATGCTGCCTTTTTTAGTGTACAGTGACTAATTGTTGCTAAATAAACTTTGTGAATGCTGTGCCTAAATCTCTTGCTGTCTTGAAGTTTTTCTTTCTGAAATACTATCTGCTACATTCACCTTCTAGGCTTACACTTCCATAAAATGGTATTATTTTTGTGCAAACATAAATTCGCACTATACCACACCTCTTGCAGTAAACGGCAGTCCTGTTAAATGAAACTAACTTTTTCGTTCCGTTGAAGCGCTGTTTATCCAAAGTCGATAGTATATGCACCAATATCTGGCCTCGCAGCAGCGACACATTTGGCATTTACAGGTACACGTATCTACTGCGGCTTACTACCTTAGCGTTTTGACCAACAGCGTACCTAACAAAGTATAAAAACAGTTTTGAGCACACAGACAAGCACTAATTATTCTCATGAAGGGAAACATAAACATCTAAGAAAATGCTTTGCGATACATTTTATCAGGAGGTGTTGAAATTATAGTTTCTTAGTTAGTGAATACACTTTTATGTGAATATAAACAAAACGAAGGAATTAAAGGGCGCTAATGTTTGCCCTGCTATCAACCGCATTTTTTGATGTCGTATGTCACAAAATACATGAATAAATAACCGAAGCACCTCAAAACAGGGCTACAGCTCTACAAATTTCCATTTACAAGGTACACGTGCTATGAAGTGCATGCGAATATTTGTTTTTTGTTTTCACAACTACGGTATCTAAAAAATGCTCGTACATTTCAGCTGTAGTCCCATTGGTTAGATGATCTGGCTAAGAAAGAACCAGAAAGTGTGCTCAGTTTGGCTACTAGGATGTTAAATATTAAATATCAATAAATATACTCACGACCGGATATGCAAGGGCAGCCCCCTTCATAAATATCAAGCGTAGAATTTCGTATAGCCTCGCTATTCCGGTATGAACAGTTATTGCCCTTTTCACTAAGTGGTTGGCAGTAAGGAATCTGACGATCCTTGTCATACAAGAAGCAGGAGCTTCTGTTACAGTCCGCGTCTTTGTCGCAGTAGTGTTCCCAAATCTCATCAGAGTTCTACAAAAATATCCGAGATATTTTCATGATGCCTAAATATAGATATATCTACATACAGGCGCACGTAACCATACACGAAGTTGCTTGTCTGTTTAATCGGTTTTTTTTCTAGCAACAAAAATGTACGCGTGTTTTCCTTATTATTTTGATCCTATAGGCTTACAAACAAAAAATTGAGATTGTGCTGCTAGTAATTAGCGACTTAGGGGCACTGCATTTAGATAGTTCATTAGGAAATTAAAAATAATAAAACCCAACGGAAAAAATTATTGCTTGTTTCCCCAAATATTAAACATCAGTGGGCCCACACAGAAAAAAATAAAGCTGGTATTAGAAGTATTTTTTTGAGTTACAGCGATTTATTCAAACCACGACCTCCGTCCCTCGTGTCACCCCTTAGTAAGGTTGCACTTCACTGCAATGCCTTCCTCTCGAGCGTTCATCTATAGCAAAAAACAAACAATGGAATCTTTCGTCAAAGAGGAATCCTTGAAGAACTAGTTCACAGAAAACTATCTCTTTTCGTTTTGTTGTGAAATTGCCAGAAGAATTTTGGTTAATATCCTAAATATAGGGCACCAGGTCCGAAAGTGTAAAACGTTTTTACTCGCACTCTCAGCAACTGTACAGACGACTGAAAGGCACAATTGAATTAGGTGAAGCTACCTTAACGAACCTTGAACTGCCTCTTATCCGAAGTTTGCAGGCGAAATTACCTAGTGCGATTGGTTTCTTAGTACGATCCTAAGCGTAGCACTAACGAAAGGCAGCTGTTGACGCAAGTACAACACGTATTAAGAGAAGGAGAGTGGATCACTGCAGCCAAACGAACCGCGAAATTCGCCATCTGAGTAGACTGTGTAATTACACAGCATCAGGAGCACGCTCCGGCGCCACGGGTAATAATAAAGTCATTGGAAGCGTTTCAGTTCGCAGCGGATCACAAAGCCTAGCGCTTTGGTCGGCCAGACGACTAGCACACTCCACTGTTCCAAGCGAAAGCAAAGCGCATCATTACGACTGTGGAACGTGAGGAACATTTTTTCACGAAGCACAATGCCTCGGAACTAGTCGAGGAGCTTGCTTTCAAGGAAAGAAGCACCTTCTGGTCTCTCCAGGAAAACGATGCACCCATTCCCGCATCATGTCGACCCAACTTTGGCACTGAGGTTACCGGAGTGACTTCCACGTCGGCTAGAGACTTTGCTATATCGATTAGGTCTCAACGTAGAGCTAACACATACCTACCGCTATCGCCTTGGCCTAACATTGAACCCCAATTGTGACAACTATGGTTCACCAGAAACCGTCGAGAATATTTTACTGGAGTGCCCTGCATACGGGCAAGAGAGAAACACCCTCGCACAGAAGATCGAGTGCTTGAACCACAGTTCCCTGACTTTAAAAGCACTTCTGAGACCAAGGCCACCTCCCATATCTCAGCGTAAAGTGCGAACCGCATTATTTGAATACTTCAATGACATCGGCTTGGCTGAGCTGATACAGGACCAGGACATCCTTGCACTGTGCAACCGTCTATAGACTTTTCACGTGTCACACTGACGGTCCCCAACACACACGCTACTTCCTTTTTTACTTCTTTTATTTTCGTCTTTCTTCTCTCCCTTCCGCCTTTCTTCCTATGGCAACTTTATTCCCTCCTGCCGTACCCCACAGATTAGCATGTCGGCGTTAACATGTCGGCAGACATCTCTGCTTTCCTCTAATAAAGAGCTTTCTCTCCTCTCTTTTCACCGGCTACACACCCCCGGCGAAGCGCATCGAGTGATTCGCCGGGCCCGCTGTTGGCACTGCGCATAAAGGCCGGAATACATGGAGCGAATATGGGACGAAACGTCGACGAACAACGCCCGGCGGTGTCCGCCCGACGCGCGGCGCTGGAAAAAACGTCGTCCGCCACCGATCTCCCGAGGACAGATAAGCAAGATAAGTTCGCCCGGCGTCGACCGCCCCGGAAGCGGCAAACAAACAGCGTACCAAAGCTAGCCAATCAGGGCTCGCCGCTCGCCCCCATTTCCGCCTGCTCCGCTTGTCTGCGTCGTCTGCTGGGAGCATAGAGTTTCTCAATATAATGAGAAACTCTATGGCTGGGAGATGTTCACCGTTCACGCCGGTCGCGCGCTTGGTACACTGTCGTCGTCGAAAGCAGCCCGGATAGAATTCAATGACCGTAAACATTCAGCGGAGGTAGTGACACAGAACAGGGAGGATTTTAGAGAAGCAAAGGTCTAGCTTAGAGTTCCTGTATATAGCTCCCGCAGGGAGCTAAGAGTTGCGCGACCGACCGCCATCTTTGTTATCCGGATTGCTTGGGAAAGCCGCCCGTCGCGAGTGAAGGAGCCTCGCCGCCACGCTTCCGACGGCGGCCGACGCGCGGTGGGGGCGCTTCGGTCGGCGGCTACGCTGGATTCCTGGGCGGGGCGCGGTGCCGCCCGCGTCGGTGGCTGCGGCGCAGCCGTAGTGGGGGCTTCTCTGCGCGGCATGGATAACCGGAGTGTCGCAATCACGGCGGCGCGTGGAAAAGGGTCGCGCAACTCTTAGCTCCCTGCGGTAGCTATATACAGGAACTCTAGTCTAGCTTTGCCTGTAGTGCCAGAAAAATCGTAGCGGCGGCGTCGTGAACTACGGTGGGAGCCCGCTTGGTGCCGCTGAAACAAGGCTTTGTAAACATGGCGGATGCTTTTTGCACAGGCCGCTTGAGCTCCTTAATAACATGGCTGCTCTCGCACGGCAGCCGCCGGCTCGCTGCTCCTGCTGGTTGCTGGCTGGCCGCGTGTTTACTTGCGCCGCGCTAGTGAAGTGATGTTACGCCAGGTGACCAGACGGCCTCGACTGGCACAGACCACAGTGAGCAGCAGGTGAGAACAAATCGTTTATTGACATCTGCAAGTTTACAGGGGCAGTCGCTTTCGTGACTTTTTTTTTTTTTTGCCATAACAACTCCGTCACTTGCGCTAAGATTTCGAACGAAGGGCACACAACCAGCACTCAGTCGACGATGAAAGGCGGCGGTATACAGCGAACGTCATCAGTTCGCACGTGCGATGTGCCCACCTTCCGCATCCATCACATTGGAGAGCGGCGACGTTGTCATGCACAACCTTTTCGCAGCGGCTGCAAGTAGGACGTGACGACGTGCGCTTGGGGCCGGGATTGATCGCAATGTCTCCAGCGAGCAAGAGGCACAACGTGACTGTCGGGCGGCCAGGAAGGGGTGCGCACATGTGGCGGCATACCTTGGGGCGATGCTTCAGCGAGGTGGTGGGAACCAACTCCGTGCACAGCGCGCGAGACAGACTTGGAGTGGCGAGCACGCTCAGACGGGCGCATCCGTCGTGAGGAGCAACACGTACGTTTGGCGAGGTCTGGACAGAGGCGAGTCCGTAAAACGAAGAGTGATGCCAATAGCAAGAGGAGTCGCAGCCTGGCTATAGGCCTAGATGCGCCATCACAACAAGTCGATGCGGCGGTACAGCGGCCCCGCTAACACGGGCTCCAACAGGCTCACGCGGGTCGCTGAGCCTTCCCGGTGGCACGTATCACACTTACTGTATATTCACAGCGCAGAAATACTCAAGAAAACTAGATTTGACAAGACCACAGAGAATAAGTTAACCGCAATCCAGCTTGGCTTAGCTTGGCTTTGTGGTTGCGAATTCACAAGCGAGGTGGTGCACCAGTCGGCTGTTAGTAAAAAGTTGCGTACATTTTGCTCAACAGATGTTTGATGCGGAACTTGTTAATAATCTTTTTAAACAACGCATTGTAAGCGAACTTTGTTGGCTCTCTGAGTCACGGAATGAATGTTTTGTATTCTCTACCAAAAGTAACCTCTCGGTTGCGCTGTCTGGTGGACTTGATTAGGAAAACTGCCGCTGTAGGTTGGTGTCGATTTTTACGCCGCCTATAGGGAAACCAAGGAACGTCCAAGCTTGAGAGGCCTGGTAGTGACAAAAGCTTGAGCAAACGATAAAGTGCAGACGATTTTTGCCCAGTGTAGCCAGACCACATTCACATCGCCTCTTCGTTCAACTGCGGCGGCACATGCACATCTGCAACACAACAACAAGAGTAGAAACTATTTTTACACAATAATTTTACGCTTTTTTCGAGTGTTCCATAATTTTACAAAAAGTTGTAGTGGTATCGAGAGTTTTTGCTTGTGATGCGCTTCATTTCGCAGCATTTGGCCCATCTAGCCACACTGACAGCGACCCAGCGGCGTGTCTTCGCCCCGTGTAGCGCATCCCGACCATAGAGTTTCATACTAAATATATATTAGTATGAAACTCTATGATCCCGACGAACACTCGGCACTGCGCCGCGGCGGAGATTCCACCGGGCGAACTTCGTCGTGAAAGTTCGCTCCATGTATTCAGGCCTTAGGGCTCCGTTTTAAGTCGTTCTGAGACTTAGCGGAAGTGGCCGCGACTGGAGCGGCCGTTCAGCTGATCGGCACCCGACCACACCGGCTGCCTCCCACGCACAAGTCGCTGTGTCGGCTCGGGTATGCGACTCTTCCTGCGCCGTGTTCGTCGTGAAACAGGTATGCCACGTTCGCCGAGAATGAAAGCGTGGCCGGGACTGATTTTGTGAGCGTTGCACGGGAACTATCGACCTTGAACTGTGGTCGGCAGTACATCTACATCAAAGGTTAACCAAGCAAAACCAAAACTCAACAGACTACGCCAAGCTTTTGCTTTGTGTATCAAAGTTTAGCTGAGCTAAGCCACAACCATTTTTCGCAATCAGAACCCATACGGAATGCTTGCATGTCCCAGCAGTTTTTATCTATTTAGGCCATAGCATTCTTGTGAACTTTTGCCGGAATTGTTGAGCAATGGATGCGCTGTGTCGGCGAAATTTTCCACTCGATTTAAGTCCCTCCTGAATTAACTAGCGATACATTGCAGAGAACAGAACAGTGCACTGTTGGAAAACGCCGCGTTTTCCAGCATCTGCAGAGCGATGGAGTACGCTGGAGAGAACAGAAAACACCCCCGCACGGGGCACCTTGAGTAATCTTGGTCACGGTACTGGCGATACCGCGGACCCCGAGCCCCCAAACATAAGCTGGATCCAACCGTGGCGATGTGTTTTTAAGGTGAAGGGTAGAAACCACGAACGGTGGCCGTCGGAGCCCAGGTCAAGCTCCGGCGGATGGGCTCCCTGTCTGTTCACCAGGCAGGGAGCTCCGGGACCTCTTTGGCTACCAGGGTAAGGTCAAAGAAGAAAGTACCCCAGTCTCCCTGCTTTTATAGTATGCCCTATGGTACTTACAAAACCCCCCCCCAAACGTGATCGGTCCCTGAAAAGGGGCCGCACCGAAGTATCTTTTCCTTCATTGCCAACTTTGACATTTCCTGAACCGGATAATTTCTCTCGATTTCTTGTGATGGAATCGCTCAATCCAACCCACCCTCTAGCATCTCAGTCAGTCTTCTTGATTGCAAAATATCTTGAAGCCATAGTAGGAAAATCATATAAGTGCAAAAAACAAAGGTCTGGTGAACTACTAATCCAGGTAAATGACAAGCAGCAGTCCACGAAGCTTCTAGCTCAGACTAGACTGGCTGATCTAGACATCAGGGTCACACCCCATCGGAGCCTCAACAGCTCGCAGGGTGTGATATCCGAGACAGATCTCTTGAATGAAACGGATGCGGATCTCCTTGCCGGCTTGAAGGATCAGGGCGTCACTGCCGTGAGACGCATCACTATCCGCAGAGACGACAAGGAGATTCCCACCAAGCACATTATCCTTACTTTTGACCGCGCAGTTCTTCCACAACACATACATGCAGGTTTTATCCGTTGCTCCATCCGTCCGTACATCCCGAATCCGCGGCGCTGTTTTAAGTGCCAGCGGTTCGGGCATGGTACAAACTCTTGCCGTGGCCGAACGACGTGTGCAAAATGCGCGGCGCACGACCATCCGACTGACAACTGTCCATCCGAAACCCTCACTTGTGTGAACTGCGGCGGTCCGCATGCAGCGTACTCCCGCAAGTGCGAAAAATTTCAAACCGAAAAAAAGATAATTAACATCAAGGTCACGGAGAACATCACCTTCCCAGAGGCGCGAAAGAGGTTCGCCTCTTTCCCCCTGGGGAGGTACGCCGACGCAGCTCGCCGGGGGGCGGAGCGGCGTCTGGTTTCCACAGGGACCCAGTTCAGCGAGTCTGACCTGGTCCCTCCCCCGCCCCCCCCTGGGTTGCCTCAGGCAGCCCAACCCGCCACCACGCCGCTTGCTGAGGCAGCAGCGGTTCTGGTGCCAACCTCTTCTGTAGGGACCGGTGCCGCTCCCGCCTCTGTCTCCCCGTCCTCCAGTGCGTTGGAGGGTACCGAGGTGATGGACACCACGAGCCCCGCACCGGTTCCCACCGCCACCGCACCGCCCGTGCAACCTCTGGCGCCCCGGACGCCCTCAGCGGTGGCGGCTCAAACGAAGGGCTCCCGAGGGGGGGCCAAGTCCGGGGGGCCCGGTCCGTCGGGCACCCCTCGGACATCCGACGACGAGATGGATGTCGGGCCGTTCCTGCCTGCAACGCAGCGCAAGGAACGCGTCCCGACGCCAAAGCCTCCCGACAAGCCAAAAAAGACGAGAGTCACAGCCCCGAAAGACGACACATAAACAAACACACACACTCCAGTAGCTCTCACACTAAATAATGGGAAGAGAAAACATAATTCAATGGAACTGTAGAGGCCTTCTTAAAAATCTTGACGATGTATACGAAATATTGCATGCTAATCAGCCAAGTGTAATGTGTGTTCAGGAAACACATTTGAATTCCAAGCACACAAATTTCTTGAATAGTTACATGGTCTTCAGAAAGGACAGGGATGGCTGCACACACTCTTCTGGCGGTGTGGCCATAATTGCCCGGAAATCCTTAGCCTGCCACCCTGTCACTCTGAACACTGTCCTTGAGGCTGTAGCAATACGCTTAATAATATTTAATAGGTTGATAACGGTATGCTCCATATACATTCCTCCTGATGTTACACTTTCGAGCTCTGACATCGAGGCGCTGGTTGACCAGCTGCCCGAACCATACATTCTAACAGGCGACCTTAATGCTCACAATTCTCTTTGGGGCTCTTCTCGTACGGATGCCCGGGGTCGCCTGATAGAGAGGTTTCTTACATCCTCTGGAGCATGCCTTTTCAACAATAAACAGCCTACATATCATAACATAGGACACAACACATACTCATGTCTTGACTTGGCTATTGGCTCCGCAGTTCTCTTTCCTCTTCTCGAGTGGGGTGTGGGAACTGACCCATATGGCAGTGACCACTTCCCCACCTCACTTACATACATAGGTAAAGGCCCATGCAGTCCATCTTCCCATAATAGGTTCAATGAAACACGAGCTAACTGGAATACATTTACAGAGACATCCAAACTACACCACACATCCATAGGACACCTACACGTTGAACAATCTACCCAACTCCTCACGGCGCACATTCTCGACGCCGCCGAAAGGTCCATTCCCCACGCCCCTGGTGCCCCGCGCAACCAGCGGAGGCCGTGGTGGAATGAGGACTGTAGGCGGGCGCGAGAGGCCCAGAACAAGGCGTGGGGTATCCTTCGTCGGTACCCCACGTCGGGAAACCTCCTCTTGTTCAAACGGGCCAAGGCGTTAGGGAAACGTGTGCGCCGTGAGGCAAAACGAGAGAGTTGGCGTACATTCATAACATCAATAAACTCCTACACAGACACAAGAAAAGTATGGACACGAATACGCAAACTCAAGGGACAACAAACACACAGCCTGCCTCTGGTCAGCACTACAGGGGACACACTCGAAGACCAGGCTGACACACTCGCACAACACTTCCAACACGTGTCCAGTTCAGCACACTACACAAACACTTTCCTGAAACATAAAGCCTGTTGTGAAAAGAAGTCCCTACGCGACAACAACAAATCACAGACTTCTTACAACTCCCTGTTTTCACTACATGAGCTGAGGGCTGCTCTAAGCACGTGTAAACCCTCAGCTCCAGGCCCAGACAACATTACATATACAATGATACAGCACTTACACGCAGACACTCTTGTAACACTCCTTCACCTTTACAACAAGATATTTCTTTCGGGGCACATTCCAAAGTCTTGGAGGGAGGCCATAGTTGTAGCATTCTTGAAAGAAGGGAAGGACCCTTCCTCTCCTGCTAGCTATCGACCCATTGCCCTGACCAGCTGCCTGTGCAAGCTTCTCGAGAAGATGATAAATCGCAGGCTCGTGTACTTCCTTGAGTACAACGGTCTTCTCGAGAGCTGCCAGGCAGGCTTCAGGGCGGGGCGATCAACGAACGATCAACTCGTAGCTCTTGAAACATATATAAAGGATGCCTTTGTGCATAAACAATTTTGTCTGACGGTGTTTTTCGACATAGAGAAAGCCTATGACACCGCTTGGCGGTACGGTATCCTCAGTGACCTAAAGTCAATCGGTGTTGCGGGCAACATGTTGAACATCCTTTGTAGTTATATGTCGGAGAGAACCTTTCGCGTCAGAGTTGGTCGTGCACTGTCAAATGTTCACGTGCAAGAAAATGGCGTGCCGCAAGGTGGAGTGTTGAGCTGCACTCTCTTCATAGTAAAAATGAACTCTCTTGGAAAGGCACTGCCACCTACAATCTCTTATTCCATGTATGTAGATGACGTGCAGATATCCTTTAAATCGTGTAACCTGTCCATCTGCGAACGTCAAGTCCAGCTCGGCGTCAAGAAACTTGCCGGCTGGGCTGACAAGAATGGCTTTAATCTTAATCCCGCGAAGAGCTCTTGTGTTCTATTCTCCAGGAGGCGTGGCGTCCACCCGGAACCAGACATCACTCTTGCGAATGTGCCAATTCCTGTGAACAAGGAACACAAGTTTTTAGGTATTTTATTTGATGAAAAACTTACATTCATCCCACATATCAGACAGCTCAAATGCAAATGCTTAAAAACAATGAATATTCTTAAGGTCCTCTCGCATCAATCTTATGGGGCCGACAAACAACTCCTGCTGCGCCTGTACACAGCGTTGGTGGGGTCTCGGCTCGACTACGGCAGTGTCGTGTATGGGTCGGCGACAAAGACTGCACTGAGAATGCTCGACCCAGTGCTGCATCTTGGCCTTCGCCTCTCATGTGGCGCATTCCGCACTAGCCCTGTTGAAAGTCTTTATGTCGAGTGCGACAAATGGTGCCTAGGGCATCAGCGGGAGTATGTTGACCTGTTGTATGCATGCAAGATCGTGTCTCTGACCAATCATCCTTTTAATCCCATCATGAACGATACATCAAATTTACAACTCTTTTTAAACAGGCCATCTATTCCCTTACCGTTCTCTCTCAGAGTTAGGGAGGAGGCTTCTGCACTCAATGTCCCCCTTTCAGACACGCACAAGACACCCATTCAAAATTTCATCGCACCATGGCATCTTCGTCCTGTATCATGCGACCTGTCATTCACTCTTGTAGAAAAAAATAGGGTACCCAGGAATGCAATTCTGCAGCACTTCCTGTTCCTGCAGGACAAGTACAGGTGCGCAGAATTCTATAGCGACGCGTCGAAAACTGGTTCTACGGTATCTTGTGCAGCGCACGGACCAAATTTTAGAGTAAGCAAAACAATGAATTTTCATAACAGTATTTACACGGCAGAAGCATATGGCATTTTACTCGTTACAAACCACATCATCAAACATAAAATTCCCAAGTCCATTGTGTACACAGACTCTCAAAGCGTTGTACAGGCACTGTCATTAGGAAGGTCATCTAAAAACTATGTCATAAATGCTCTTTTTAAGGTACTAATGTCTGCATATGCCTCAAATCTTGAAATAACTATATGCTGGGTACCAGGGCATTGTGGAATCCCTGGCAATGAGGCCGCCGACCAAATGGCTGGTGATGCTGCTCTCATGACTACAGTTGACGTTACAACAGTACCTTACACCGACCTAAAGACACACATCAGACGACAGCTTCGTAACACATGGCAATTACACTGGAGTCAACAAACAGACAACAAACTACACGTAATAAAACCACAACTGGGACGCTACATAACTGACTCACACAACAGATACACTGAAGTCGCCCTGGCTAGGCTGCGGATAGGCCACACACATGTTACGCACTCCCACCTGCTCACTGGAACTTCGGGACCCACGTGTAGCAGGTGTGGAAAGGGCCTATCCGTAGTCCACATACTAATCACATGCAAGGCACTTGACACAACACGACACAAACATTTCCCTGAATTATACAGACGACACATTCCTTTGCACCCATCATACTTTTTAGCCGATGAACCAATGTTTTCTAGTCAACGTGTTTTTAAGTTTTTAGCTGAGGTAAACTTTCTGCAGCTCTTGTCATATCATGTGTAATCACCCTGGCCCTATACACCAGCCATCTCCATTGTCTTTTCTTTTGCATCACCTTTACTTTTAGTCACATGTTTTAGTATGTACGGTGTCATCATAATTCAGTAACTTCTTCTTTGGCGCTCTTTGCCCATAGTCGGCCTTGCGCCAATAAAACCCAACTATCATCATCATCATCATCATCAGAACAAAAAACACTGGAAAACGCTGAGCTGGACGACGGCAATGCGGGGAGGTTGCTGGAAAGTATCGAATAACGCTGGGACATTGCCTCTGCATGCAAACTGGGCTTCAGCCAGGGCGAACGGGATGACACGAACGGGATGGTACGGTCTCATGGCGCCGCTGCTGGGCTGGACATGGGAATGCCGCGCCCCGGTTACGTGGTCGTCTGGTTGTGTTCCAGCGCCACGATAGACGCAAATGCTCGGAACCTTCTGTTTGCGGCCCTTGCAGGGCCGCAAAATCTCACTTTTTTATCGTGCGCTCCACCGAAACAATGCTGCGTACGAGTGACGACCATCTTGTTCAGTTGCATTGCAAGCGTTTGCCGTATTGAAAGTTTGTTGTACTGCTGCTAGTAGCATTCCGGCCGTGTTTGAGAAATCCTTCTCTAAAAATATGCAATTCACCACGCCACTTAGCACAAATCACGGTAATGTTGGAACATCTAAGCGCACCCCGCTGACCAAACCGATGGATAAATAAAGACCTTCACGAATTCCCGGGGTTTTTGAGGGAATGGCACTTGCATATATTGTACGGTGGACAATGTTTGATAAATAATCAGGCGATACGGGTAGCCCGTCGGAAAAACCGACGCATAAGGGAAAACAAGGCGTGATTTTCAAAGACTTTGTGTAATTATTGCAGTTTACATTTTCACATGTATTTTTGGATGCCTTTGAGAGTCCCACTGTCCCAATCTATGTGCTTTTTTTTTCTAACGAACAACTTTTTTTATTTTCACGCGAACAATGTGTCCAATAAAGCTTGATTAGTGAAAATAAGTTTCTAAAACCAGCTAACTAGTTTCCGCTACCTGTGTGAAAAAAAAAATGTCCAAAGTGAACCCATTCTATTACGAAGACGTATTAAAACAGAATAAATGTAGAAAGAAAGATAACACACGCCTTCGCTCTAGCCCAGCCGTTCGGAAGAAAGTCCGGGGAGGCCTGTCGCGGGACAGCACTCCTGGGGAGGGGAGCCCCCAATACGAAGAAATGATAAGGGTAAGATGGGGTCGCGGAACACGTTCGTGTGATCGGCCTGGGAACACTTTGTTCCCTCCTGCTTTTCGTCTTTTGGTAAAAATTTGGTGGTGGCCGCGTGGCTGAGTGGCTTGTGCCCATTTCACATCTGCGCTGTAGCTACTTGAAGTTACGCGTAACCTTTTTGTAAAAACGTGCATCTTATGTCTCCGGGTAGTGTCAGCACCAACATGTGAAGCCACTAAAGTTGTGGTTAAAAAAGAGCAGTGGTCCGGATTCTAAGCATATGCAAGTGAGGACTCCTCTAGCGACGACAAACCGTGGTGCCTGGAATTATTGGCACTTCTATGCGTGTGAATTCGACGAATCTCGCAGGCAGCGTGATTTCGAATACGTGCGATGTGGTTTGACAATCGACTGAAATTGAAGTGACGCCTGCGGGAATTTGGCAGGTATCACGCGTGCGTAATCTTCGAGATAGTGCTGCACCACAGAGACGTGCGCGTTTCGCCACAGGATACCCTTCCAGGCCTTGCTGTACGAATGCATCGTCAAAGGATCAAGGTTCACCGGGATCCAGCCCACTCGTCAAAAGCCCGCTCGTCACCGGAGAACTGGTCATAGGCCAACTCGTCACACCAGGCTTTTGGTACAGTGGCATCTGGAGAGAGGAACTCTCCGGCAAGGAGCCTTTTCGTCACAGAGATTTCATCGCACGGTGACCGTGTGAACAAAAGCTTTGAAGCGATGACCGGTTATTTGCATTGAAAGCGCTTCTGAGGCTGGTTTCAACAATATAATACTCCCTAAGCTGTTTGGGGGACTTGGGGAGGTCTCTGCGACCTGCACGCGTGTATGAATGCCAGATGCGCTGCTTTTTTTTTTGGGGGGGGGGGGGTGGGGGGAGAGGGTGCAGGGGTAGAGAAATCAGCGTGACCTGGACTGCTTTGAAGGGCTTAATAGGGTCACTAAATAAGCTACGCTTCACAAAGGCTTATTTACCGTCACTCAATAAGCCTTAATTTAGTGACGCTATCCCCGCCTGCTTTGCATCGCCTTTTAAAGGAAGGCATAGGCGAGTGCAGGGACGTAGCCGGTGGGGGGAACGAGCCCAGTCGTCACAAGCCCACTCGCCACCGGAAAACTCGTCATAGGATAACTCGTCACACCGGCTTTTTGGTACAGTGCCATCTCGAGATAGCAACTCTCGTGCAGGGTGCCAATGTTTTCAAAATTTTGCTACCCTGGAGTAATGTGGCTGCCTTTATCTTCTTTTTGCCCTACAGTGCTATGCAGATATTTTCGTGCCTTTTCCTCTTAGCAAATATGCGTTAACCGAATCTCTGAAGTTCATATTTATTTATTATGCTGCCCCTTTATTTGACAACATTCGCTTCTAACGTAACCAACGATGCCAACGTGCGATGTTGTATAATCACGTCTTCTTCAGAGCTTCTCCACGCTTTCGCGACGGTAATTTTCAGGCTCATGATCTATCATGTTTCCTGTTGGCCCCTGTACACTTGGTTGTTCCCAAAACAATGCTCCTGCGACCATGTTCGAGAATATCGTTTTAAAATGCAAAAATGAATTTTCAATCTCATTTGATACCGGAACTGTGATTGATGCCCATGGGAAAACATGTGCGGGCTTACGTAATCTTCAGCTGCTGGTTTTTTCTGATTAGTGGCAGCAGCACTGCATACGTTGACTACTGCGAAGGCAACTGAAATGGCGAACACACAGAACATGACGTTGAATAGTTTTTCGTGATCTCTTCAAGCATTGAATCCTTCCTGTTCATGGATGGAATTTAAAAGCAGCAGTTGCCTTTTGGGAATTGTTGACATTTCTTGTATATTTCACCGCAAATGCGTCACGCTTTGCGACATTGATTGAGAGCAAATGTACATTCACCTTTTCAATTTTTAGAACGTTTGTGACTTTTACATAAAACATACTTCGGCTTCGCTCTCAGCCTAAAACTCCCGTATATCTTTTCCAAAGACTACACCCCTTGGTCGCTCGACGTTTCTGCGAATTACGAGGATACTTCTTACACAATAGCTGAGCCTCATGAAGTTAAAATTTTGCTAACCACTGTTTTAACTATGCTGGGGATAATAGCCTTGGAACGCGAGGCCACAAGAAGCCGTTTAGAACAGTATCAAATATGCAGATCTTCGGAACAGCCAGAGCCTTTCAGACCATGTGTGCACAATTTAGGAAAAAGCTATTACCTAATTCTATATAAAAATAAAAAGATGGCAGCCACTCGACCTTCCTGAAATGTTGCCGAAGCAAACCATGCAGCCTCCCCCCGCAAAAGAAAATGCTCTGACGGACAATTATTCCTCCAGGCCGAAGGCGAATCTCAACATTCAGTTCAAAATACCTGGGCTTCGTAAAGCATTTCAATACACTTGAGCGTGACACGGGTCAGTTGTGTAGTTTATGATTTTCAGTTGTATTTCTAGATTGCAGGCAAACTTTATGCAAAAAAGTTATAAAGGCGCTGGCCAGTGACTAATGCCACATCCTGCCTCAGCTTCAACCATTTGCCCTGCCTGCGCCGACGGAGTGGCGGTTTTGCGTTATAATAGCATTTAGGCAAAGCTATGAGACTCCAATGCCAGGCCTACCATTTCCACATAGCGAACACCGTTCACGTAATATGCAGAAATTGCTCTTGACGCACGAAACTTGAGTTAGCCACTTCTATTTTCCGTAATTGATATGATACGCGTTCTCTTTTAAATACGCAGAAGCGAAATGTAACAAGTGCAGAAACGCATGTTTAGAAGCAGGTGGCTAATTAGGTCATTGGGAGTTTATAAGCCACATCCCAATATAATTTCATAGAATAGTGTCATAAACGCTACAGTGGATAATGAATATTTGATTACTTTAACGAGATTATCTACTCAATTTTTCAGAAAGCTTTATTTGGGGAACTTAATACAACACAATGCCCCCAGTGTGGACGCAACTGTTATATATTAAAAAGGTAACTGCCATTCGGATGCGCATACAACAATGCGCATCCGAATGTGTGCTCAAGTGAGCCACATTTAGTGGAAAAATTATGATGCAGTATGACTAAATAGGTAATAAGCTATTTTTAGACCTAACTAAAATCAGCGTATAGTTTTAGCTTTTCCTGAATGTGTAGACATTCTATAAGTAGGAACCGTAGGTTTGAAATGACATACGATCTACCTGTGCTGATACCCATTAAAACCTAAAAATAATAAAACCCAAGCCGTCGCTTAAAGCTGCCGACACTCCGTCATCTTGATGTTCGTCTGTCCGTTGCCCTTTGCCAGATCGCGTGTCCCTCGAATTTCTTCCCCGTGGCAGACTACCTTCGATCTGTCACGCCGTGTTTTAAATGTCAGAAACACTTACACATTGCCAAGATACACATTGGAAAATTTCGCTGTCAGATGTAAAGCGGCACTCCCTCCCTAACACAATTGTGAATGTGCCATGCCCGGGCAAGATATTTCATCCCATAGGCAGTCAAGTGAAGCCGAGGTTTCTTTGAAGAGTGATAAAATTAGAATATTATGCAGCGGGAACGGCTGAGTTGCAGACTCTTATATTATGGATAACACAATCGTCGTGCTCATCTTGTAATGACGTTCTGACTCGTTCAACGCCCCACGTTATAGCTGTACCAAACACGTAACACCCAAATGAGAACGATGCGTGTGATGGTTGCCGGCCGTTCAAAACCTGGGCCGGCAGGCAGCCATGGATCCAGGGTCCGCTAAATTATTGGTCTCCAAACGTTCCCGAAAAAATCCGTGCAAATACATCATCACAAATACGTAAGACCATTAAAGTTGATAAAAGACGTCCGCAAAGGATCCCAACCTCAAAACCAGATATTAAACAAACTTGACTGTTATTTGTCAGCCATAAAACAACATTTTGTCTGCCCAATTTACGACGTAAAAAAACCTTTAGATTAGCGTCATTTCATGGTTTGCGTAAGGTCAAGTCACTGCCAGCTTTGAAAAAGAAATCCTCGGTGCCAAATGAAGCGCGTAACTCTTTGCTACTCCACAAGCCAGACCAATTGCCAGCCCCTTAATAACGGAAAGACCGTATTTACAGGGAGTGACAATAATTCCTCTCCTGACTAACACTCTTGCTCCCCTCCTTTCGGGAAAATATTGCATTTTTGTCCTTACGGCGGTCAACACCATCGTAAATTGGGTGTTCAAAAGCCTGAGGACGGAATTGAGGATGCGGGATTTTTACTGGGTTCTTTTCAGTAGGTGTCGGTAGGAAAAAGATAGAAAATATTACGGCAGGTGCACCACTACCACCTTCGCGGTAAGGCATCGAGAGGAACAACGTACTCAAGGGATCAAGTACACCAAATAATGGTCGTGCTTCTGTCCCATTGCCTGATGGGTCTAGTATCGGAAGTTGGTGTTCTTTTGCACTGTTATAACACCCACGATACTTTTGAAGCAAAACCTCCGGACACCGAAACACTTTCAGGCTTTTATGCCGTTAAGCCTCGAGGAAGCGTGTAGCAGACTGCTCTAGGTTAATGGGGGTCTTTAACGTGCGCAAATCTCTGGATACAGAAGCTTTTGCTTTCCGCCTCCATCTGAAAAGCTGCCACCGTGAACGGGAAGGTCACCCGCGTCGTTGGTTCTGCCGCACAACGCTTTAGCCACGGAGCCACCGCAGCGGCTTAACCTTACGACAAAGTAGTGAAGTCATTACCATTACATTGACAATTTAAAGAAGTTCAGGGGTATGATTTATGGTTTAACAAGCCTGAGCTACACCTGTGATATGAGGCATGTGGTACTCGATGTTTTCAGAATACCTTATGTTCCTTAGGATCTTAATATCCCAGGTGGTCGAAAGATCCCTCGGGGCAAATCTTACGGGGTATAGGAAAACGTCCAGTGCCCTCAATTTTTCATGCGGTCACGCGTGATTGGCTGCCAGGCTCGTTTTTTGTTGCGTTATCAGGCGCGCAGCCAATCACGCAAGACCGCGCGAGAAATTGAGCGCACCGGAAGCTTTCCGGCACCCAGTGGAATTTGCCCTCCTCACCCCCCCCTCATGGTCCTTCAGGTTGCCTGGAACTTTAGATGACAGAGATTATCTGGTCATTTGTGCTTACTCTTCCACGAGAAACAGTTATTGCTAAGAGGCCGGTTAATTGTGGTGTTAGTAACCGCTTCACAATTTTGATGTAGATACAAGCTGTTGGCCCATTATGGGCACTGTATTTGTAGTTATTTTGTTTCTTCCATGTTTCAGACAGGCATCTGATTTGATATATTCACCTAAACATCCATGTACTACGATGAACTGGCCGCTCCAGGAAGTGCGTGCGGAGTCGTACATTCCGTTAAAAAGTCTTGTATACAGGTATGGCTCCTTAATCTTCGGCACAGTTGCAAAGCGTACGCCTAAAATTTCTCCCGCGGGCTAGCTGCGCGAATATTCTCTCAGATGGCTAAAAAATCAGTTTCGGCCTAAGAGTTTTCTAAATTCTTTTCTCGCTGTAAATGTCGCTTTTAAAAATCTTGATGCCGCGTTAGTTTGACCTTTCAGAAATATGCCTTTAGTAAGGGGAAACATTTCGCTGGTAATGTATAGCGTGGCCCAAAAGGCTGAACGTTTTTATTTTAAGTGGCGGTTCTCAATTAGGATGCCCTTTACTGAGAATTTTGAAATGTCTTCCCTCTGAAGTGGGCAAATATTCTTGCCGTAGTTTGCCCGTGAAACCTACGTCATGTTTTCGGCACGACCTTGACTAAGCGTTTTTTAAAGCCTAAAGTGGACAGAAAAACATATGAAAATGGGGCTGGGGCTTTTTAGACATTTAAGTGAACTTTAAATGCGTGTTGTATAGATAAATCAAACAACCGACGTGTGCGTGAAAGAAGCTCCACAGGCTGTCCGTACAAAAGCAAGCATGACGGGTCTTAAGGCCAATTGCACTCAAATTTCACCCTGGCTAAATGCCTTCGAAATGTGTAGTAGGTACCATGAGAATTACTGCGACGCGACCGGTAGCTCTGTGCAATGCGTGGTTATTCAGTTTCAGGCCCTCAAAATAACGCCCTTGCAGACGACAAAACACCTTCCGGCGTGTCGCGCAAACAGCCATTTAGAGGAAGTGACCTGCCAGCCATCCAGGCCGATCAGCCTGCTTCGCAGCGGGTCAATCCAGGAAACACGTATTTCGCGCCGCCGGTACTCCTGGCCTTCGTGGCTCCGAGGAGGCTTCGTCAACCGTGCGGTTCTCTCCTTTTCGAGTGTCGTCGCGACATCATGCCTACGCGGTGTGGCGGGACAAGCGCTCCCTTTTCCTCGCCCATCCTACATCCCCGCACGCGCGCGCTCACACTCTCCTCCTGGCTGGGCCGCGTCGGCCGGTGCGCACAGCTCGCGCCATCAGTATAGTGCCCAGAATATTCTAGGCACTATACCGTCAGGCCAGGCCGTCTGGCCGCTCCCGCCGACGGCTGATAAGTCACTTCCGCCTGCCCGTAATGGCCGCGTTTTGCCCAGTTTCGTTTTGAAAATCGCCGATTTTTGCTGGTCGCTTGCGGCGTAATTACGCACATTTTAGGCGTCATACTTCGTACATCGCGGTCTTTTTAGTCATACTATGCAGTAACAGCGATTTCGCGCGGTCGAAATTTGGAGTGCAGTTGGCCTTTAAGCACGTGCATGACGGAGGTGCCGCTCTAGCCGAGGAATTTCCGTAGGTGTGGATGTTGCTTCATTCCGTAAGGCATGAATTACACGTGCTAGCTTCCACAAAATTTTCGGAGGGCGGAATTCCTGAGCGGCATTTACATTTGTCAGCTAGCTTAGACGATTCGTAGAAATCTCCGCCGAGAAACGGAAACGGTCGGCCACGGGGCCCTTAGCTTCTCTCAACATCTCCGAATCTGCCGCCCAGACGAACAGAAGATGCGCAGAACGACCATAATTTACGGCCACGGCCGCGCTGAGAATCCGAGCTCCTCCAGAGCACGAATGTGCCCCTGACTCAGCGCGACTGTTTATGTTCGCTCTCTCTCTCTCTCTTACGTCTGCGTGCTGTTCACCCAGAGAGTCGCCCCACGCCTGTGCACCGCGTCAGACGTTTTCTCCCCGTGCTCCTCTGTCCTGATCTACTGTAACCTCAGTTTTTCTCTATTATTAAACCTTCAAATTCTCAAACCCTAGTTTCTTCCATTCGATCTTCATTCGAGCCACGACCTAGCTGACATGGCGCAGTCGACAGGATCAGGATTTGAGGCCACGGAACGAACGCACGAGGAGACGAACGACGCGGACGAACTGCACCACGACTACGAGAGTGCACGCGGACGAGGGGCAACGATGGACTCCACGTCAACGGGGATCGACCGGCTGCTGATTTCAACGGAACGCGACGTCCTGTGTTCAACGAAGAAGCAGCAGTTGGTGAACGAACTACGATCACGAGGGCTCCCTTGCTCTGGCCGTAAGGACGACATCGTCTCGCGTCTCCTAGAGGACAACGAAAAACGTCGCCAGCTCTCCAAACGATCGAATGTGCCTACGATACTTCAGGCTGCCTACGACGACAAATGGCAGACGAACCTGCAAGCGGCGCTATTCGAGAACAGGAGGCTGCGCGAAGAACGAGAACGTCTTCGGAGACAACTGGCGAGAGTCGGCCACACGTTTCCCACGGTGTCAAAGCCAGCGGCAAGCCTTCAACGATACGACGCACACCTTGGTCCGGAGACGCGCAGCACGCACAACAGCACGCACACGAACGAAACGACGCATGCAAAACGGTGCACCGCCCGCTCACTGGACCTCTCCCAGGTGATCGCCACGATTACGGAAACGCACGCGAAGGTCAGTGAATTCCTGGCGAGATCGCGAACAACCGCTGCTCTGACAACGAGCCAACCGACGAGCTACATCACCCACGCACAGGTCTTCCCGGCAACAAGCAACGAGACGCGCAACGTACTCAGTGCGCACGAGCCAGAACGCAGCACGTACCTGGTACCCGCTTCTTCCGTGCAGACTTCGCCTACGAACGGTACCGTACCCGAATTGGTGGAGCTCACGAAACAAACGTCCAGAGCACCGAACGCAACCGAGCCAGTGCATACGAAATTTTCCGCACATGCTGTCCCGGCCACAGTCCACGCAACCAACGACAACGCACCCGGATTGGTGGAGCTCACCGCCACAGCCGAAACGAACAGCGCACGGAACACACCCGAGCTGGTACGCACGACAACCATCGCACCCGCTGTTCCAGTCCAGGTACCGCCGACGAACGACATCGTACCCAGACCAGAGGCGCTGACCACGACCAACGAACCGCCCGACGCACGGAACGCGACAAAGCCAGCACGCACGGAGGAAACGCTATTCATGACACCCTCCGGTCCCGCTGCTGCCTTCCGGACTTGGCCAGCGAACGTAACAACCGCAGGAACAAACCTTGCCACGAGAAACGAAACGCCAAGCGCACGTGGTTCAACGCAGCCGGAACGTACGAGCTCTCCGGCACCCGCTGCTCCAGCCCGAGTTCACCCAACGAACGACACCGCACTCGCGCAGGTGAACCCATCTACGAGCAACTACGCACCCAGCGCACGCGGCCCGTTCGAGCCGGAACGTACAAGTTCCCCGGCCCCCGCTGCTCCGATCGAGACTCATCCGACAAACACCACCATGGTACAGGAGGATGCAGCCGTGAGCGTACGGGCACCAGGCAAACGAGACGCCATCGAGCCTACTTGCACGAGAGGAATGCCTACCGCACCACTTTCGAAACAACCGGCAAGTGACCAGACCTTTAGCGACGACACGGACACGGCGAGAACGACAACGAACGAGGCCGATCGACACGAAGGCATCGAATGCCCTACCGAGGCAGCCAAGCCTACGACGCCAAAGATTGTGGCACCGAATGGACGAGGCGAACTACGCCCATTTTCCCACAACAGCTTCGCTTCCGATGGCAACCACGGCGAAGGCGAGCAAGGAGTCGCAACGAATTTGTCCGATCAGCCGCGACACTTCACGACAACGCCACGCCACCGCAGGCTGAACGAAAGGACAAACGGCTCCCGAACCGTACGAAACGCACACCTCGAGCAAAACAACGCCCTCAACGCACCGAACTCCGCGACTTTCACGGAACGCATCTCGCCACCAGACGAAACGCACGCCAACGTTCCAACGCGCATCAAACCCGCAAGAAGCTACACAGACTCAATCGCCGACGGAAGCGACGTGACCAACGCAACGCCGCAAATGCTCCGAAGTTCACGTCCGACGAAACGAATCCCACGGTACGCAAAAATCAAGTCAGTTTGAAATTCGCCGACCTCTTCGAAACGAACGCCCACTAAACGAAGTTTATCCGGAACAACGAAAAAAAAAAAAACAAAACGCCAGCATCGAGCAACTGCGCAAACGGCTGTGCACAGTTGAGTCTCTGGATACGAACGGACGTCAAACAACGCGGACACTTGTGCCTGAGGACAGGCACAAAATTAAGGAGGGGCGTGTCAGCTAGCTTAGACGATTCGTAGAAATCTCCGCCGAGAAACGGAAACGGTCGGCCACGGGGCCCTTAGCTTCTCTCAACATCTCCGAATCTGCCGCCCAGACGCACAGAAGATGCGCAGAACGACCATAATTTACGGCCACGGCCGCGCTGAGAATCCGAGCTCCTCCAGAGCACGAATGTGCCCCTGACTCAGCGCGACTGTTTATGTTCGCTCTCTCTCTCTCTCTTACGTCTGCGTGCTGTTCACCCAGAGAGTCGCCCCACGCCTGTGCACCGCGTCAGACGTTTTCTCCCCGTGCTCCTCTGTCCTGATCTACTGTAACCTCAGTTTTTCTCTATTATTAAACCTTCAAATTCTCAAACCCTAGTTTCTTCCATTCGATCTTCATTCGAGCCACGACCTAGCTGACACATTCCCATGGGTTTGGCAACTGAAACAGGCGTTCGGCCGGTCTTGTAAAGAGTTACCAAAAATCCTTCAGTCCGAGCGCAAGGCCAAAAATAAGCGTTAATGAAGGCAGAATTGACCCAGTAGAGAGAGTAAGGTGAAACAATTTCATGTGCGCCTTTGTTGCGCAACGACGTCTTAGGTGAAAAATTGCCATAAATACGCTTTCTAGTTATCCCAGCTTCTCCAGAGTGAACTATACTTTGGTAGAATCTGTACAGTCAGCCGGTGGCTAAGGCGCTGTACTGCATACCATCACACAAGCGAAAGCCACCAAGACGAAGTTAGTCTTATAAAATAAGTGTTAGCTCAGTGGTAAATACTGATATTCATTTGAGATCTTGCTGAAACAGCCACTATTCCTCAATATTAGGAATTGCTGTACTTTTAAAACTCAAATATAGTGCCGGGGTCGCAAGATATTACATAATATATAATTTGTGGAGTGTTCTGCACGTTACATCGTTTTCACTGCATATAGTATAAGGTGTACGATAGGCATGCTCCCTAGGTACCCTACATCTACTTCAACGTGCAAATTTAACGCATACTCTCGCCGAGCTCTCTGGTCATTAGTATCACGCGTTTGTGATATGCAGGGAATACTTTTGGATCACGCAGGCCTTTAAGCAGGTTCAATTTCTTCAATTCAACAGGCCATGGGGAGCATAAAAATGAAATAGACTTTATATTATGCGATAAACCTGGCGTCGTGCAGGATGTGGAAGTACTCGCAAGGGTAAGGTGTAGTGACCACCGTATGGTAAGATCTCGAATTAGGCTACATTTGAAGAGGGACCGTAACAAGCTCGTACGAAAGAAGCCGATTAATGAGCTAACAGTAAGGCGTAAAGTAGAAGAATTCAGGATCACGCTGTAGAACCGATATTCAGTTCTTACCCAGGAAGCAGAGTTTACGACACAGGAAGCCAGCGACAACCTTACACGCATTATCACAGAGTGTGCAGTAGAAGTGGGGGGCACGATGGCTAGACAGGATACTGGTAAACTTTCCCAGGAGACGAAAGATCTAATTAGTAAACGGCAAGCCATTACAATCTCAACCCCAGCTGACAGAATAGAACTAGCCGAGCTTTCGAAGCTAATCAATAGGCGTAAGACAGCTGACATACGTAAGTATAATATGGAGAGGATCGAATGCGCTGTAAAGAATGGAGGTAGCCTGGAATCAGTGAAGAGCCGTCCTGGCGTGGGGGAAAATCAGATGTATGCACCTAAAGACAAGCAAGGCAATGCCATCACAAATAGGGATAAAATAGTCACAGTGGCCGAGGAGTTTTTTAGGGATCTGTACAGTAGCCGGGACATACGTGATAATGCCGAACGAGACAGTAGTTCAGCGGAGATAGACATCCCACCAGTGACGACCGAAGAAGTAAGGAAGGCTTTGAAAGAAATGAAAGGGGGCAAAACACCTGGTGAGGATCAGATAACAGCAGACCCCTTGAAGGATGGCGGAGAAATTGTACTTGAAAAACTGGCAAACCTGTTCACGCAATGCCTAATGACCGCAATGGTACCGGAATCTTGGATGAACGCGAACGTCATCTTTATGCATAAGAAAGGTGACATGAAGGACTTGAAAAATTACAGGGCGAACAGCTTACTGTCAGTCGTCTACAAGGTACTTACCAACGTAATCGCTAACAGAGATCCACTCTGTTCCCCTAATGACATGCCCCGCCCACACCCATTCCTTCTTCTTAATTTCCACTAGTATGTCTCTATCACGCATTTGTTCCCTGGCCCACTCTGCTATCTTCTTGTCCCTCAACTCTTTCGCTACCGCCGGAAAACTGACTAATTTTAGGGGTCCAAGAAAACATTTTTTTTTCCTGCTAAAATTTGGTTAGGCACTAATTGCAGGAGCACAAAATGCAGATTATTTAACGGCATTTCCAATAATACCAGTTTTTTAAAGGTTTTTATATATCGTAGTTATAAAAAATATTAAATCCAAAATTTTTGTCAAGTTGTCGAAAAAATGATAAAAAAGGAGCTGTGTATATCAAACCACTAGTAGTAGAGAAAAATTAGAATATACAATTTGTAGGAAAACATTTCCAAAACACTCCCTAGAAAAAATGTCGACTTGCGCGGAACAGTTTGTCAGATATAAAAAAAAATGTTAGCATGAACGGTGCTCGTGTCATGTGGTGAAGTCCAACCTCAAATTCAAAATTTGCAATTTCGGGAGGTTTCCAGGAATAAATCTGGCGGTTTGTCATTATCAGAGGCACCCATTTCCCCCCACATAACGGAAAAACATCTTGTCAATGGCTGACTTTGCATTCAGCGAGCACAATATTTGGGACAAGCACGCGATGCGGAAAAAAACATGCATGAAGTTGAAAACGGAACGCCGTGGCTGACGCTTGTTGTCGTTCACGGTCAGTTATCTCTCAAAACATAAAGCTGAGCTTTATTATCATCTTCTTACTCGCGATTGTAGCCTTGCTCGCATAAATGAGGTACGATGAGCTAGAATCGTGCCCTGCGATCTTTGGCCGAGTAGCAGTTGCGCGCTGAAAAAGATCAGCACAACGAGCCTCCTCTATTGCAGCGCTACCTAACATTTTTCAAATGAAACAGTACAAAAACTTATCAGAGACTCCGTGTGAATAGACAGTTCAACTAAACAGCAACATTAGACACCCGGATATACCCTCGCATGGAAACGAAACTGGAAGGCGAACAGCTGGCAGTGTAAGGCCGGTTTGAAGCGCTGTCCTCGGTGGAACAGATATCTGGCGACTGGATGTGACCTTTTGATTTGTATCTGAAGTTGTTATCGCAGAAAGCGGGTTAGGGTTGGGGGGAAATCAGGAGCGCCTTGCTTTGTTCGAGGATCAGTCGCGGACGCTTCAGGCGCCATGGCAGGTAGCCTTGCAGTTGGGTAACTGCGTAGTAGCGCTAAATATGAATTTCGCGATGCAGAAACGAAACCGAAACTGTTGTAAACTGTTTGCGAATGGTATTGGGGTAAGTAGAACTACCACAGTACTTAGAACAGCGTGCGCAAAGGCAATAAAACCGCCTAAAATCGTAAAGTAGCTTTGCAACCAGGCACTGCTTGATATTTTCAGCCGATTTCTGGGATTATTACTGTCAGAGCGCACACCTGACAATTGAAAATCGTTTGCTAGTTCGCCATTCACGCCATGATAGCAAAAAGCAAGCGCTCGTGCAGAGTAATTACGAGTTGCACGTATTCTTCGTTGGTAGCCATGACGCGCGATGACCACGCCCCTTTTCCACACCCAGGTGATTCACTAGCGTGTCAAAAATCACGTTTCCGTTGAAAAAATGAAAACAAAACTGATTTTGAAAGACCATTTTCTGATCTAACTCCGAATAACTTTTCTCGTTTCGAGAAACGCCTGGAACGCTATGAAAAGGCGCTCCCAAAAGTATCGATCAAATTGATCGATTTTGATAGGTGCGGTAGCGAAAGAGTTAATGTTACACCTATTATCTTCCATTCCATAGCTCGATGAGTCCTCCTCGATTTAAAGTGAAACCTCTTATGAGCCTCCACGTTTCTATTCCGCAGGCTATAACCGGTAACATTCAGCTGTCGTACATTTTCTTCTTCAGAGTGAATGGTCGGCTGACATTCATTATCTGAGAATGCTTGCCGTATGCAGTCCACCCCATTCTTATCCTTGTAATTATCTCTGTCTCATGGTAAGGATTCGGGGTCACCACTTGTCCTAAGTAGATATATTCACTTACCATTTCCAGGGCGTCGTCGCCTAACTCAAACCGATGTACTCTCCCGACGTTATAAAGCATTACTTTAGTTTTATATATACTAATTTTCAGGCCCGCGATTCTACTCTGCTTGTCCAGTTCGCAATCATACTTTCCGATTCGTCCCCCAATGTACTCAGTAAGGCAAAATCATCTGCCCATCTGAAGTTCCTGGGGTATTCTCCATTAACCGTTACAGCCAGCTGATTCATATCCGAAGATCTGAATGCATCTTCTTAACATTCTGTGAATAACATTGGGAGATTGTGTCTCCTTCTCTGACGCTTTTCTTTTGTAAGTGTTTTACTGGTCTCCTTATGGAGGATGATGGTAGTAGCGGACCCGTTGTAAATATCCTGCAGTATTCTTACATAATGCTCGTCTGCACCCTGGTTCCGTAATGCCTAAATGACGGCTGATGTGTCGACCAAGCTAAATGCTTTCTGACAACCTATGAAGGCTACATACATACGGATTCAGTATACTCCACGCACTTCTCTACCACCTGCTTGATAGTGTGAATAAGGTCCATTGTTGAATAGCCTTTACGAAACCCTGCTTGTTCTTAAGGTTGACTGAAGTCTAAGGTGGCAGAAATTCTGTAAGCGATAACCTTGGTAAGTACATTGTAGACGACTGACAGTAAGCTGATCGGCGTGTAATTTTTCAAGTCCTTCATGTCACCTTTGTTGTGGATTAGGATGATGTTCGCGTTTTTCCAAGATACCGTTACACTCGTGATCATTAGGCATTGCGTGTACACCTTGGCCAGTTTTACTAGTACAATTTACCCGCCATTCTTCAAGAGGTCAGCTGTTATCTGATCTTCACCGGGTGCTTTGCACCCTTTCATTTTTTTCAAAGCCTTCCTTGCTTCTTGTTTCGTTACTGGTGGGATATCTATCTCCTCTGAACTGCTTTTTCGTAAGGTATTATCTTGGATTGCATAGCTACTGTGCAGACCTCTATAGAACTCCTCGGCTACTATAGCTATTTTATCCCTATGTGTGGTGTCATTGCATTGTTTGTGCTTAAGTACATACATCTGACTTTTTCGTGTGCCTAGACGCCTATTCACTGCTTTTAGGCTGCCTTTGATCTTTACAGCAAGTCCTGTATATGCGCTATTATTGTGCATGTGCTTTGATATTCCTTTAAGTAGAATGCTCAAACTGCTTGTGCGGGGCTTAAAACGTGTGTCTAACACGTTTTAAGGTAGACGACCATGGTGCGGTTACTGGGTACAACTTCTATTGAATACCCAGAATCTAGGATTTGATGGAGTGGACGCCTATTGGAGTAGTATTGTATAAGAAACCGGATTCACATTACAGGCCCCATTTTACATCAGTTCGTTTTTGTTCCTTCCGTTCTGCTGTTCTGTCTGAGGTCATTTTCAGAAGTATGCATCGGTCACGCGGCGCTTGACACCGCAATGTTTAAGCCAAGCTTTAGTGTTCGCACTGATGACGTCTGTAACACGGCAACGGATGAAGTGAAAGAAAAAAACGCTTCCCGTGGCGAAAATCGAAATTGGGTCCCTCGCATTATCAACCCGCCGTCTTTCTCATAGCTCCATTTCGATATGGTCGTACCGTTTCGGCACGGGAGAGGGGTGCATGTACGTGCCAACGTAGACGGAAAAATTCTGCTCCCTACCTTGTAAAAACGACGATACACCTTTGCGAAAAGCCTGCACGTTCAACCATCGTCGTCGTTAGTCGGAGGCGTGCCTGATTTTTGTCTAGTGAGGTATGTACTGTTTTCCCATCGGGATGGTAAACAGTGAGAAAGAAAATGAGTACAAAACGTCTATAGGAAGGGTTAGTGAAGAGGAAAGTTTAAGGGCAATAGGTAAGGGGAGGTAGAGCACAGAGAGTGGGATAATGAATAATAGTGAAGGCGGACTCGCGTATTGAGAGGAATGAGATAGGCAATGTGGCAAGTTGGGCTTTTTGGTGTACGGGCATATTGGGGAAAAGCACGAAACGACGGGTACACAAAAAAAGAAGTGAAAAGGACAAGCACTCGCTATCAACTCACTTTATTGGAAGGATGTTTAACTAAATATTCGTGCACGTAATCTCCATCCCCCACACCACGTGCCATCAGCCAATGACATAACAACAATACCGCAACACTCCACAGTAGACATCACACCCTTCTTGCCACTGGACACCTTATCGCCACGACAGTTCCAAAACCGTGCGTTCTTTCTCATGCAAGACCACAGATGATTCACAAACGCAATCGCGGCCCCATTTTCTGATATTGAACGATTCTAACCACTCTATCTTAAGCCTGTCTTTGTGCCAGTACAAGATATCCGTATCGCGGAATAATTTGGTAACAACGGTGTTCACGCATGCGTCAATGCTCGGGCAGACGTGCGCCTTCGTCTTTTTAAGCGTCTTACGGTGCTAAATTAGTCGAATGTTTACGCAGCGATGGTCTCGCAACATATACTTTTCTGCGAGGTACAGGAACCTTATAAACAACATCCACACAGTACGGTAGAAAGGATGATGCGTGATTCAATTTACACCCTCCATTCCTTCTTCCTGGATCATGTTCTGAAGGTGGGTGTACTGCGGGGCAGACGCTGTATTATTTAACAGGGGCAGGAAACACTATGTCCACACCAAACCGTGCTGCCACGTTTTTCAGCCCGGGCGTCATCCTGTGTACGTAGGGCAATAGAGAAAACTTTTTGCTCTATGTGCGCACAGGAAAATGTGCGCACAGGAAAACGATAAGGGACGATTAGAGGAGCGAGAGGGACAAAGAACTAGGAATGGATCACGAGGAAAAGGGACGGCAAATCACACGGAAGATAAGAAAGATGGACGCGAGGAAGGAGCGGTATGAAGGAGGGCAGTGAGTAAGGAATAAGGCGCTGTGAGACAAAAATGAAGAAATGGTAAAAACCGGAGGGGACTGACACTGGAAGACAGAGGAGAGGACGACGTAGGAGTAGGGTGGGAGGAGACTTGAAGGCATGACGAGGAGGAGCGATGAAGAATTTATAGTGCGTAGTTGGTGTCAGAAGGAGAGGGGGGCAATGTTTTGATAACGGTGAAATAGGGAAGGGGGAGATATTCAGTGTTAGTATATAGATAGACGAGGAGAAGCTAGGTAGCAGTGACGCAAGAAACACCATGGTTTTTCGTTGTCACTTGCTGGAAACAAATACATGCGCGATAAATTTATTTGCGTTTTATTACAGTGCAACTCGTTTGTATTTTCTCACAAGTTCTTGAACAAACCCGCTGCACATATAACAATGCTAAAATGTAAGAACCAAAAATTGTTATCTTTTTATGCGCCTTTATATATATGAACATTTATTATTGATTGGTTACCCTAAAATCAAACGACAAGTGGTGCAATTATATTATACCTAAATAGTCAAAATATACACAGGAAAACGTAGTAAATGCCACTCTCAATATTAATTTGTATTGCTGAAAATGTATTACCTATAACCCTATTACGCAAACGGATCACTTATGAACACACGTGTGTACAACCTAGCAGGTTCAGGAATAACATATGAAGTTTCAACACTTTTCCCGTCGAAAGAATAGTCGTGGTTTTTCTATACTTAACGGAACAATTTTTTCTTTATACCTTTGTAATTGTGTTGTTGTAATTGCGAAGCCTTCACCGTTGATCGTGAATAAAACATTATCAGTTTTGTCGCATTCATTTTCGGTTATTCCTACTTATAATACTTGATTGCAGACACAGTCAGAAGTGCCATGACGTTACTAACTATGCGGTTGTAAATCGGTATTTAACCTCCTGCAGCCACATCCCATGCAGCCACACAACATAGCGGAAGTCGAAAGACTGATCTTTCTGTAACACGCAGCGAGTAATGGGCTTTTGGGCTTTTTGGGAACTTGGAGGAACAAGACGGTCGCTGATATGGACGCGTGGTTTTCCGTCTCCGTTCTCGGTCACACCTAGACGCCAAATCACGGTTATCTCGCATGTCCTGCAAGAAGGAGAGATCAAAGTAGTCCGTATAACATGTTAACATATTCTCTTCAAGGCGCATGAGTTGACAAAATACTGTGTTGAAATATTTCTTAAAAGGTGATATCAGGCATTTGTCTTATACTTAAGACCTAACAAAGTCCACGATTCATATGATGTATATAGATATAATGGAAACTGCAAAAGCTATAAATTTCGTGTTCTCTAGGCACCTTTAAAACTTTAGGCCCCTCGTAAAACAGTTTTGGTTTAGTATTTTCTAGCATGTACTCAAATACAGCGAACCTAAAGGCTGAGCGTTCTGAAAGGTGGATTGCAATGAATTTATCAATGTTATTTTTCCCACTGGTTGTGAATCAATATAAGATCACAATGTCATGCTCGAAGCAGCGAAGAGTCTGATTTAGTTGTGAAAATGAATGACGTACAATACCGGCATATCTTTGCAATCACGATAGCAAACGGGCAACGACGAGCGAGAGCACGGAAAAGTAAGCTACGAAATGATTGTTCTCATTTATCTCTGGCCCAGTTTTTGCTTATGAGATGCGTCGGTAACAGTCTTATCAAAACTGTAACTCCATTGGGGCAAAGGGAAACTAAATAAACTCAAAATACTTTTGTGTATATCTTCCGTGAAAGCCATTAAAACGGCCCGACAGAAAATAACGGACAGTTGGTTGGATGGTCTGGAGCTTTTCCATAAATAAATATTAGTTGTACGATTCCACTTCCAAATTAAAAGAGGCGTCCTTCTTACGGACACATACCGAGTATTTAGTCAATTAGCTCAGACGACGTGCAATGCTTCTAAGAGCATTTACTAGCCAAATGGGCTGGTGACGACATGTCTTCAACTCTGCAGTCAGAAACTCTGCTTCGTATCTAGAAAAATACTCAGTGTTTTCAAATGATGACTGATTAGCCCGACACAAAGGGCCACAAATATCAGTAAAGCCGGAATACATGAAGGCATACTATCTGCAGTTTGTTGGGCTTCAGAGAGCTAAGTGAGGCTGCTTTGGCATACCATAATGTGTATAGATTTAGGAACCTTAAAGTAGGCAGCATGATGAGACCTGCAAAAGAAAAGCTCAATTTCTGTACACAAATACACTGACACCTTTGTTTTTTGTGCGCAACCATACGAGTGCCGAACCGTAGAAATCCGTGTAAAAGGTACCATGAAGCCTCGGGGCGGGAAGCTACAAGTGAAGTTGAACGAGGGAAATAAAGCACTGAGAAAAGACGAGACGCAATGTCAGCATGAAATCGTGTAGATATCTGTATGTGTGTGTACGTCTATGTATGTGTGGGTGTGTTGTGCGATTGTGTACACGTGCATGTTTAAGTGCGTGTGCATGTGTAAATGTGTATGTGCGTGTGTATGTGTTTTATTGCGTGCGTGCATTTTTATATGGTGTCTGTGTGTGCGTGTGCGTGCAGGTGTGTCTGGGTATGCATGTGTATATTGATGTACACGTGTGTATGTGGGAGTATGTGTGCATCTGTGTGTTAGTGTGTATGAGTGTGCGTGTGGGTGTATGTGCTCGTGAGTATGTCTGCGTTTATGTTAGCGCGTGCAGCTGTGTATGTGTGCGGGCGCGTGTGTGAGTGTATGTATGTGTGTGTACGTATGAGCGCGCGTGCTTGTGTGTATAGCTGGTTATATGTCTGTATGTGTGTGTATATATTTGTGGGTATGTAGGTATGTGTGTATGGATGTATGCGCGCGTGTTTGAGTATGTGTGTGCATGTGCGTCTACATGTGTGTGCGTGAATGTGCGTGTGTATGTGTGTGTTTATGTGCATGTGCGTATGTATGTTCGTGTCTAAATGTCTGCTTATGTAAGGGATGGCTTGTATATATGTGTGTATGTGTTTGTGCGTGCGTGTGTGTATGTTTGTGTAGATCTGTGCGCGCGCGTGTGTGCGTGGGTGTATGCGTGTACGTGTGTGTGTGCGTGTGTATGCGCGTATGCGTATGTGTGTGCGCGTACGTGTGTGTACCTGTGTTTACATATGTATGCGCGTATATCTCTGTGTGTGTTCGTGTGTGTATGTTTGTGCGTATGTGTGTGTGTTTCTGTGTGCACGCCTGTGGACATGTGTGTGTTTGCACTGCTCCGCGATCAGATACAGTAAAAAGCCGCAGCTCACAGCAACGACCGCGGTGTGTTTGATACGGAGTGGTTCGTTAGGTGTCATGGCCGGTATTCCTTATTTCTTAACGCTGGGCAAAGCAATATCTCTGTGATTACGTAATTAGAGCGGATCTCGCACGCATCGCTCTTTAATGTCACCAAGTATTATTTATGGGGTTACTAAATGCCCTCAATGTCACCGTTTAGTGGCGTAGAACCGTGTAATACACCTTCCGTCAAGACAGCAATGCATTTAGTAATGGTTTTTTAAAATACTGGACCGTTATAAATCGGCTAGCGGGTGTTGGAATGAAGGCAGCTTTCGGAAGTCCGCAAAAGTCAAACCCCGGAACTAACAGGTTTATACGCTCAGTGCGCAACGCAAAAGGCAGCCAACGTTGGTAATATGTATCAGATTAAGATTAAGTTCAGTACGGTAAACAATAAAATGGCCAACTAGCAGAGAGACAGATAGCGACTGCGACGCAATTATAAATATTCTTGGCATTATTTTCCGCACTATCATAAATAAAGTATTTCATGCGCCACCATGACTGGGGATACTATATCCTATGTACTCTTCCGGGGCAACCACAACAGCACACTCAATGGCTCAGTAGCTTGTCCGACGTATACAAGCAAAAATGGACGACAGCAATTACTACAATAGTTTAGAACAGACGAAGCAAGGACAGAACAGTCGTGAAACGGAATTCTGAATTACAGCTAGGCCTTCACCCCTAGAGCTGTTATGTGATCACTCAGATTATGTTCGTGGCACAAGGCACTATTTAAAGCATGCATAGCTTAATCTGAATTCCTGTTAGTCATTGTATTGTTTCCTGCCTTACCGAAAATTGATGCCGAACAATATTGGCAAGTAAGAGAGTTGCGGAAGCTATACTTTCGCGAAATAATGCCATCTCATGCCTTGCAGAACCATTTATGTTTACAATCCTTTGTTTCTGGAAAAATTGTGTAGCAGCGCCTTTACGCGTCTGAAGACTGTGGCTGAAGATTTCATCCTCTTGGTTTACAATATACAACACGTGCGCTGCCAATTTTGAGATGATTCTATGCTGGAACACCCTTCAAGAGTCATTTTACCTCCCAAAGAGCAAAGTGCCCTGACATATGCATCTCTGCATGAACTTTCGCGAAGAAAGAGGATAACTCGGCTCTGAGGTTTCTGCTAATTTCATTTTTTTTGACGTTTTCAACAATCTCAAAACAACTTTTGCAACCGCATTCAGCCTGTTGACGCATTAAAAATATTTTGGGAAACAACTGCAGAAATCAGTGGATACATCTGTACCTCTTCGCAATACACCCGGCCGATGCCTGACTGATGCTATGGTGAATTTAAGAAGTTTCCAGGCGTAAATAACGAAAGGCATGTGCTTTTAAAATATTTGTATGATGCAGCGAATTTGAAAGTTTAATTCATGGCTGGCAGTTCATTGGTCAACGTTAGATTAGAAACACGACGAAGGCGGCGATGACATGACGCAGTTCTTCGGGGAACTTACGTGTGTCACCCTATTTTTAGATGCAGAGCATCTGATTCACTCGCCTTGTCCCTCCGGCGTCGTCGTCGTCGTCAGCGTTGTCCGCCTGTCCCCCATTCTCCTCGCCGCGCCAGCTGCGCTCTCCGCCGCTCACCCCCTCTCCTCTCCGATAGCGAACACTATCTCACGAGGGGCATTGGATTGGATTCGATTGGATTGGCTTGGATTGAATTGGATTGGATTGGATTGGATTAAAGTGGATTTTGTTGGATTGTGTTGCGTCATAACCGCGGCAGACGCGCTGGGGCCGGCGCATGTGCAGTACTCTCTCTTCCGCGGTTTCCTCTCCTTCGGGCGCGCTGCGCATATAACCGGTCTGCCGTTCTCCGGCGAAGCAACATCCACGCTTGGCTCAAACACCTAGAGTCCACACCGCTTTACAAGTACACCAACGTCGTCATCGGCTGGGACCGGATTACGCAGTCCCCTCAACGTTATGCGCGCTATAAAACGCGGTCCCTTTGCCGCTCCGCCTATGCGTCGCATCTACACAGGGGTTCCTGCGAGGGGAGGTGGGAGTTTTTGTAAGAAAATTTCCATAACGCTAAAGGGCAAAGTCTTGTTTGCAAAAAACTACACTCCTCAAAATGAGGTCACCAAAACTGCAGTTTAAAGAGTTACAACCTTAAATTGTGGGTCATTGACCACTTTTTTTCAAAAATTTGCAATGTCGAAAATAAATTGCATCTACACGGCAGCATCACTGCGTTTGAAATTTGAGGTGCACAATCCGTATTCCCCAACCCGGAGAAGAACCTCTCTGGCGCGGAAGCTGAAACACTCAGATGAATACACAAACAATTGTCCAAGAAAGTCCCGGCTATCGAAAATTTTCCTTCCTCTTCCAACTTAATTCAAGAAACATGGACATGCCCTGTCATAGCGCCTTCAGTAAACACCACCACAAATACGTTCGCGCTATGGGAAGCAGCTCTGGCCAGCTTCGACTTGATTCTTCGAGCCCTAAGAAGGGAAGCAGCTTCTGGGTACCTGGAAGGTGGGCATTACACCTAGGAGATTCGTGTACCTCTTTTTCAATGCACGTGTCTCTCTTTTTTCTCTCTCTCTCCAATTTGAAGAGGAGAAACGGAAATCCGTATTCATTTTGCAACAAGACCATCAGCTTAGCGGCACTCGTTAATTTATAGGCATCTGTAAAGGCACTTCCATAACAAAACAGATTTTGGGGGCATGCGTTACTTATTTCCTCAATAAGGTCGGCGTTGTAAGAATAAATAGTGCGCCTTTTGGACTGCAGAAGAAAACGGGCTCTGTTTTTCTATTGCCGTCTATGCGACCAAGTTCTCAGTTTGTTGATTTTATATAGTGACAGGAACCCATTTTCCTCTCTCATAAAGTTCTCGAGCACCTTTTTACCCAATATGAGCATCCTAGCCCCAACAGTTTTACAAGTGTAGACGTTTTTCTTTTTGGGCAGGGGGGTGGCCGCGTTGAGCCACACCCGCTGTAAAGGCGAGTAAAACAAACCTAGCTAACTTCCGCGGCAGGGTGACCCCTAAAAGGCCATCCTCGTGGTATCGCGTGACTGTTCAGTTAGTTTGAAGAGTTAAATCAGTTCGCTCGACCCATCTTTGGCAAAGTCAAAGCCAAAATTCCAAATCTAAACACTACCGTCACCGCTGCCCATTGTGGCGAAGCAGCCTTTGCAAAATTAGTGACTAAGCAAGAATTCATCCCGCGGGGTCCTTGAACAGTTGAAATAGGTAAAAGCAGCCCCTGCCGCTGCATAACGCATGCACTTGGAAACAAGGAAAGACCGTATAATAAGAGCGTGCGTTGAAGCGCAACAAACATCCCGCAGTAACCACAAGCCTAATGAGCCCAGCAAGTGAGGTTGAATTTAATAAAAGGAAATACAGTAATTCCTCGTTACAACGAAGTCAGCGGGATGGCGAAAAATTTTGTTATCAGCGGCATTTCGATATAAGGGACCACTCGAAAAAAATCTTAATTACTTGAGCATAAATTACGCCACAGCTTCGAGGAAACAAAGCACACTATATGGAGTGAAGCAAAACCTTATTCAGGTGCAAAAAAGGCAGTCATCTTTCGCTGTTTCAAGTTCCTGCCGAGCGCAAGCAACGCTGCATCATTGACCAAGCATTGCTCGGCTGTCGTCGCCACCCACAAAAAATGGGCCGTAGCAGTGGCCCCTTTTATTGGGGGCGCGCGGGCGTCACCGAACTCTGCGAGTTTTGCGCTGGAAAGCACCGCATATGCCGCGGCTCGAAACTGAGGTTGTGTCGGCTGAGATAAAAAAAGCGATTAACCGCTCATTGCGCGGGAACAGCGCTATCATGAAAACGGTTCGATTTTGCACTAGGGCCTTTGCATGAACACTGGGTAATTTTTGCCCGGGGTGTGCAGCCGTGAAGTTTCAGCACAAGAGTTTTTTTGGCGCTCTCGTTGTCGACGACACTGCTAATTCTACGGTTCAAGTGTCGGTTTTCACACACTGCCGCCTCCACGCCATTGACCAATGTCTATGGCATTGTCATTCACCATTGACCAACAAAATTTAATGTCCCTACCGCACATTTGGCCGATTGTCTAAAGTGACATGGCGAGAATCAAGTCTTATTGAATGCAGAAAATCGCGAGGAAACACAGCGTGCGTTGACCCGCCATGTTGACAGCCTGACTCGCCGCTCGGTCACCGCTGCTCAATGACGCCTCCGCTAGCCACTTCTCTCTAAACAGGTCAAGCTGTTCGTGCGCTTCGAGTAATGCGGCCTAAAATGCATGCGCTTCGGTTGGGACCAGAAGAAATTTTGAATAAAGCGATATTTGGAGTAAAGCGATTTTGTTATAGCGAGGGATTACTGAATTCGCCTGCCAAGCAGGGGTCAAAGATTCTTAGGAAAGCTAAAGTAGACCTTCCGCAGCATCGGACACTGAAATGTGAAGGGCAAAAAACTCAAAGTTCAACGCTTCGTCACAAACGCTGCGCCCATACCGGGCTAAGAATATGACGAGAACCCAGGGTGACACAGGTAGCATCGCTGAAATTGGAATACCTCGAACACTCCTGGGTGCACAGAATGGTACAACCGCTTCCCTTGACCACCCCAGCGAAGGCCACCTAGATATGTAAATAGTTTTTAGGCAGAAAATACGGAAATGGAGTCTGCACCCCAATCCTGGTCCCAAGGTTACCGAACTCTAGACAGCACAGGGCTGCCTAACTTTTGCGTATCCCCCCCAAAAAGTCACCGTTGTTCGCGCAGCGCACGGTGGACAGTTTTTCGGTTTAGTCTAGTTGTAAGAAGAATATGAATGACTCTAATACATCTTGAGCGGCGTTCTTCGCCAGGTTAGCTTGAAACTACCGATTTTTTTTGTAGCCATACACCTAAGCACCGCAGTGGCTCACCTTTTCAACGGCCAGACGTCACTGGATCCCGTCAGTACGCCAGCGTCTCCGCTAATTTTTTTCAGAACCGCGAGTATAAAACGTGAAACTGGCTAATGCTTGCTTAATATCACTGCAGGCGTACATGGCTACGTCGTCCAAGGCAAACTATTTTCCCGTTCTCGCTCTTTTTCGCCTAGCTCTCTGTGCCCATCCCATGCAGGTGTGGAGTGTTGCGTGTTCCGGGAGTAACCATTATCCCGGAAACCAAACGGGGTACACCCGAAAAGTTCAACCTAGGTTGTAAGGCGCGCATGGGCATAAACAGCCTTTCCTTAGCAGAGAAGTGTCCGGCCACCTTAGTGTGGCAGTTGTCCGCCACCTGCCACGACTGACCAACTCAAGTCTCGGCCCTCAGTCCCCAGCAGCTGTAGAACACCTATGCATTGCTGTGGACAGAACAGCGATAGAGCAGAGGGTGCTAAACATCTCTATGTTTGGACAGACCACCTTTGGAAATGAACCCTGGCAACTTCCAAGGCACGCACCTTGTCTAACGATAGAAGCTTAGCTATACTACTAGAGGGACTCTAGGACATTAAGACGTATATATTAGGGTTAAGCGAAGTAAGTAGGAGAAGAGTAGGCTTCATGGAGCTCACTAGCGGGCATATTATGCGCTACAGTGGACCCCAAGGTAAAAAAGAACACGGGGTTGGATTTTTAATCCCACAGAAATAGCAGAGAACGTGGAAACGTTTTTCAGCATTTGCGAGAGAGTCACTGCTGTCGTCATCAAGCCACACAAGCGATACATCTTAAAGGTAGTAGAGCCCTAGGTGACAACAAGCAGCTATGATCACGAAGCCGTAAATAGCTTCTACGAGGATGTCGAATCAGCAATGAAGAAGGCAACAACGCACTCCATTATTCTGATGGCAGATTTTAACGGAAAGGTTAGTAACAAGCAAATGGAAGAAAGGTCAGTGCGAAACTTCGGAATAGACAATCGCAAGAGTCCAGGAGATACACTCGTAGGATTTTCAAAGAGAAATAAACTGAGGTTGGTGAAAGCAATCTTCTGCAAACGAAAGAATGAGAAATGGACATGAAAACGTTCCCATAGTACAACAAAAACAAAATTGTCTTCATTCTACGTTACAACCCAGGTATCGTGTAACACGTAGACGGTCTAAGTAAGATTTGCAGCAGCGATCATAGGGTAGTCAGAACCAAGGTAAGGCACTATCTCCCAAAAGAAAGAAGCAAACTCATGAAAACTAAAGAACCCTGATTGAAAACAGTGAGAGCCAGATCGCGGGAGCTTAAAAACACTCTTCAAACAAATTCGCGCGTCTTAACGAGCAAAACGAGGTCAGTGTAGACAAGTTAAATGACTACCCAACATCGGCACTCAGTGATTAAGCAGCCGCTATGAAGAGGCAACATGTAGGGAACAAACTGGAAAACTAACTAGGAGAACGAGGGAACTAAATGCCAAACAAAAAAAACATAAAAGTGTCAAGCATGGTGGATCGGACTGAATTAGCTGAGATTTCCAAATTGATTAGCACAAATAAAACACACAACTTTCGTGCAAGTAAGATGACAGTGATCTAGGAAACGCTGCAAATAGGAGGAAGCTTGAAAAGAACTAAGAGAAAGCTTAGACATAATGTACGCACTCAGAGACGAGGAGGGTAACACCAGGTTGAATGCCAGCGACAGTAGACCAGCTGAAACTACTGAGGGTACAAGCCTCACTTGCAATATACAACCATTTGTAACTGAAGAGGAAGTTAGAGAAGCTCTCAAAGGCAAAGATATAGGGAAAGCTAAAGGTGACGACGGCATAAGCGTGGATGTCCTAAAGAAGGTAGGTGATATTGCACCAGCAAAAATTTTGCTGTACTATTTTCTAAAAACTTGAAGGCGCAGAACGTTCCCGTGGCCTGGAAAAACGCTAAGATTCTGATTCATGAGAAGGGAGATCCCAAGGACCTCAAGAAGTACAGACCCACGAGCTTTTTCACACTTCTTTACAATATGTTCACCGAAGTCCTAGTTAGCCGCAAATGTTATTGCCTGGATTCCTAACAACTAAAAGAGCAGGCTCGGTTTAGGAAAGAGTACTCAACTATGGACCACATCTATGTCGTTAATTAAGGGACAGAAAAAATCTCAGAGTGCACTGAACCTCTTTACATGGCACTTCTACTTTATGAAAAAGCCTTTAATTTCGCACTCCCCGCAGCCGTGCTAGAAGCACAAAAAGACCAGGAAAAAGACGAAACGTACTTAAGATTTTTAGAAAACTTATATAAAGAATGCACAGGCAGGCTAACCCCCGCCCCCCAAAGCAAAGCGATAAATTTCCGATCCGAAAGGGATTAGTACAGGGGATATCATCTCGCCAAAATGATTTACAGCATTTCTGAATGGGCAGTTTCGAAAGCTTGGTAGGCAAGAATTCGAATAGGGATAATGTGGGAATACTTGAGCCATTTGATGCTTGTGGACGACATTATCTTGCTGAGTGAGACGCAAACTGCATTCAAACCATACTTGATAGACTACAATCACAAAGTACGGCTGTGGGGCTAAAACGAAACATGAATAAATTTAAATCAGGAATTGGCATGCCAACAACGTTTTCTTCAGCTGAGGAAACGAAACACTAGAAGCAGTAAAAGTCTATAAATACCCCGGAGAGATGGCTAGTGCTGGCCCCAACCACGAGAGAGAAATCCGGTGAAAACAGGTATAGGTTGGGGAACACTCGGCAACCCTACCCAAATCATGAAAAGTAAGCTACCTTTGTCACTCAAAATGAAAATATACAATAAGTGACTACTGCCGGTAATACCATCTGGAGCCAAATCTTGGCACCATATTAAACAGCAAGAAAGTAAACTTATATCGGTTCAACTGGCCATGGAACGAATTATGTTAGGAATAACACTCAGGGATAGAAATGAGCTATCTGGGTCACAGAACAAATTTTAGTGGAGGATAGCATGTTTCAAATATACAAAAACAAACTAACTGAGGCTGGCCATATAGTAAGACGAACCGGAAGCCGGTGTACAATTCGGGTAACAGAGTGGATGCCAAGAGATGGGTATAGAAGAAGAGAAGGGCCAATAGCACAATTAAGGGATAAACAAAATATACTCGGGGGTAAACATTGGACTCTAGCCGGGCAGGACAGGAGCGGCTGGAAGTCAATGGGAGAGGCCTTCCTTCGGCCGCAACGAATTTGCGTAGGCTGATGATGATGAGGAGGAGGATGATATTGACAAGCATAATGACGAAAGGACCCGTTCGCTAACCTTATAAGTATTCCAGTAGATCTTTATCGACTCCCGATTTTGGACGGGTCACTGTGCTAGTTCTTTCATATGCACCTTATCTTATTACTTTTTGTGCTGAGCTTCCTAAACTATAAATTGAAAATACTGTCATGTGATACCGACGAAATACAATAACGGAAAAGGGTGTAAATACAAAGTAGACACCGTAGTCACTGGCAAAAAAGCAAGTCGATTGTACGCAGCCTGCCCATTCGAAACTCGCACTTCGTCCCTTTTCTCTTATTTCCGTTGGTCATCGACCAGCGTCTATTCACAGGCACGGGAGCACATGCCCAGACAGGGAGGGATCGGACACATGGATATGCGGCTATACTTAGTGTCAGTTTCTAGGGAAGCAGGCCCATAGAGTTTCTCAATATCGCCTAGAGTGGAAAGTGTCGCTACGATCGCACGCCGCCATGGGAATTGTGGGTACTGAGGGAATTGGATTGGCAGCAAGTGGCTAGTACAAAGGGCTAGATATTAGGCTTCTCGGCTCTGAAGTCCTTTTTAGTTCTGTTTTCGGTATGCCACTTTCTGTCATTCAATGGCTATCACAGATATGTCTAAATAACAGCGTGATTATCACTTAACGAATGTGCTCGCGTTAGAGGCGAGTTTCTTAAGATGAAGGGGTGACCACATGAAGCTACGGCGACAAGCGATGTGGAAAACGTAATTCAAAAGCTGCAACCGAGTATACTGGGTGACAGCCACAAGCGAAAAAAATTAATACACTGCCGCCAATGTCCTCTGTCGTCGTCGCTCGTCGTTACAGTTCCCTGTATTGCCGCTGCCGCTCGCTTGTGGGCTGCTTCTGGCCAGCAAAAAAAGGGCGAGGGTCCCAGCGGGCTGCTATACCGCTTCATACCGCTTGCCACCGCCCATAGAGGTAATACTACTGACTCCACCGCCACCCACACTATAGCCACTAAATAATCTACCCTAGCCCACACTATCCGTTTTCTGCACACATTCAGTTACGATTTTCGCGTCGCGCGTCGCCGTCGCTGCGTTTACTTACCAGTGAAAGCCTTGGGCAGGCGCAATGAGGAAACATACATAGCTACTCGACAAGCCAGTATTTATTTGCCATTTAAAGCATTCATGCAATTTCATAATACCTTGCGCGCGTGCTAGAAGACTTACTTGCGGTAATATATATATGCTTCGCCTCTCGGTTTATTGATATCTGCTTGGACAAACATAAATATGACGCGATTACATCATTCATGCATCTCTATGTTGCATCGGCTTCGCCAGCCAAAGCGCGTAGCATAGTATAATAATACTGTATTGAGAGGAAGCAACAGCACAGTTTAAGACAAGCTAAATAATTTTTTGAGCTAAATATTGCGATAAATAAAAAAAACTCACCCACTTTGGAGTATGTAATAAATTAAAAATATATCCGGGACGGCCCGCTGTATCTGGCGGCGTGAGCCAAAGGCACGTCTTCAGCTTTGTTTTTCTTTGTAACCCCCAAATTTGTTTTGCAACATAAGCCCTCTAACACAGTGTATTGTACAAAATAAAAATTGTTAACAGCGGCACTCTTGGCAGCAATTTTTCAAACAAATTTGCGTAGCCACATAGTCGTTGCCGGCCATGCCACGCCGAACTTCCGGCCGACCTACATGCTATGGCTGCCGTGCCTAGAATATACTGGCATATTCTAGGCACTCCACTATGGCGGCACTCAAGGAGGCGTAGAGCGCTATCACCGAATCACGTTGACGCTAGCGCCAGATTCCACTCTAGGTGAGCTAGTGAGAAACTCTTTGAGCGGGCCGAAGACTTGCCCAACTCCCCGGCCGCAGAAGCACCCTCCCGATGCCTGTCTTAGAGGAGGAGCAACAGTTGGTGTGATATGGCTTGGGGTGGCTCACTTGAACAAGCTGAGGTGCTTTGTGCCCAGACAATGTAGGAGGCAACAAAGGCACGATACGAATGTGTCGCATCAATAGCTGCAGCCTATTTTTACTACAAATGGCCAGACAACTTGCTAGTGTTTGCTACTCATGCATACATATGGGTTTTGCGTTGGGGAGCCGTGTTGGTAGCAGTGCAGGCACATAGTAACTCTGTAAACTTTCAGGTCAGGAGTAGTGAAGGTGCTTAGTACCGTTCCAGTTTACATTACGCCAATCACAGGCAATTGTTTTTTTTTTAATTTTGAACATAGTTATTTTGCTGAGACTAGTGTTGAAAGGAAGTCCACTGCACTTGACGGTTGTCCAAGGCGGGGTAAACGGCCATTCTGCAAATTCCTGGGCAGCGGTAGAAAGAGAGAAATTGTTGTCGAGAGCAGCGTTTTATGCTTCACTAACCAATGTATTTTTCGGCAATTCATTGTCCTTGTTTGCGAAGAATATAAAATTTATTATTGGTATGAAATAAATAAGCTTGTGGCGTTAAAGAGAAATGCGTTCACACTTACACGTAATCGGCCTTGACTCTCCCTTGAAACCTTTCATTTCACATAACTTAGTATTGTAATCGTAGTCCTACAATGAAAAACATTTTACAGTGCATTCCACAGTCAATTTGGCCATTTATGAAAAAATCCCGCCCTCTCCACGAAGTGAATGAGAATGAGAGGGGCGAAGATAAATGCTTATCGGTAAAACCGTGAAACAATGCTATAGGTCTTCTTGGCGGCGCGCACCATCCGAATGAGTGAAGGAAATGAGGCGTGTTCGTAGCCATGCCCGCGTCTCAGCTTGTAGCGGAGTGGGAATTGCGCCGCGTACCTCCCGTCGCGGCCAGAGAGTCGTGGGATCAAAACCGGGTACCACCGCGTCAAGACCACCACTCCTCGCTCGCAAAGCCTGAGTCTTCCCACCGCTCCGTTGACAAGCCCGTCGACGACGTGGATGTTTGTGGTGATTATGTAGGGCTTGTTTGGGACGACGAGAATCTCCATGGGTAAATTGCCGAATCCGGTGTGTGACATTTCAGCCACCTTGGCCATCGCCTTCTGCAGAGCGTCTTGTGTCGCGTACTCCCGGTACGTGTCTTGAGCTCGCAGGCGACGAACGACAACCTCTTCTTCTTCCTCTCCTCCTTGTTTGGTAGCAACGAACGCGTTGATCATTTTGACCTCTTCGGCCAATCTTTGGTTGGCCAATCCCTAGGGGGATCCTGCCACAATCTTCATCAGACTGCCGTGTACGGCAGCAACGAGGGACGGGACAGGGCTCGAGCAAGAGGAGCTTCGCCCCTAACAGAAACCAACATTATGAATTTATTTTATACCGACCTCACAGAGAAATGAAGAAGCGAAAGCGCAGAACTAAAAACGTAAAATTAAAAACACTCCTTTCTATCCCCGAACCCGTTTCAAGCGGTCGGAACCGGAACGGAATGCTGCTCTGGAACCGAACAGCGCAAGAACCCGAAAGACTTGATCGCAAACGTGAACTTACCCGACGGAATTCAAGATCAGTATCCCGGTTTATACATTTCCCGACATTTATGTGCTTGTGCGAACATATGGCAGCGCGACAGAAAGGGCAACATCTAGATTCTTGCTGAGCTGCAGCGTCCATTTTAGGCTTCCCCAAGATTATGTCCCCTCAAAAATTCTTCATTAAGGATTCTTGCAGCTGGATGTTTTGGGAGGCGCTTGGCAGCTACAGAAGTCGGATGGCGGCTCTGCTGCGTCAAGGGCCATTTACTGCTATTGCACAAACCTAAATATTTACTGGAGTAGCACTCAATGTTGCATTTCTGCTTCTTGGATTGCATTTTTTTTGGGCAGAAAAGTTATCTTAGTATTATTGTACGATGGTGAATGGCGATGGTACAAATTGTCACACATAATCGCAGCGTTTTGTCCCTGTGAACTGTCGTAGAATAGTGCATCCATGCTTACACTTTAGAGCGTTGGGCTGTGCGTGAAATATCCCGTATACCCGACGCGGTGGCTCAGTGGCTAAGACGTTGTGCTGCTGTGTGCGAGGACGCGGGTTCGATTCCCGGCCACGGCGGCCGCTTTTCTGATGGAGGCGTAAAGCAAAAACGCCCGTGTGCACGAGATTTCGGCGCACGTTAAGAATACCTCGGTGGTCAAAATTATTACGGAGCCCTCCACTACTGCGCAGCCTCATCGCCTGCGTCGCGTTCGCGTGTTAAACCCTACAATCAATCAAATATCCCGTAAAATACAATCCCTTTCGTACCAGGATGTTTTAAACTAGGTCGTTTGAGGTGAAAGCGCGCCAGTGCGCTATTCCCCGATAGCTATTTTTTGAAAACGTATACAATAAAAGCTAGTTAATTTAAATTCTAAGAGCACGATAAAACTGTTCAAGTTAGGTGGAATTCAAATGAGATGGCGGGCACTTCAGTGAAGAGACATCATACCCCACTTGCGCGGGTAGAACACTAAAAAGACACCCCTGCAGGTGTTATCGCGAATTAGGCATTAATACACGTTTTTTGCACACGCCACGAGATCGCAGGCCGAGGGTAGCGAGTGCGGCGCAAAGAAAATCTACAACGGAATGCTCCCAAGCACTGGCACCGGCGGCGCGGCGCTCGCTGCTGAAGCGAAATAAGCTGTCGCAGTAGAGTAGCGGGTGCGCTACGTTGTTGCTTTTGTTTGTTTGTTTTTCAGCTGTAGTGCATTGTGCTTGGTCTGGACTTGCAACACATTGTGATCTCCCTGGGCCGAGTTCTCCTGCGACGAGAAGTGAAAACCGGGGGACCCCAGTTCGATTTACCCCTCTGGTCACCCAGGCGTTGGAATTATCCGGTGTTTTCCCGTATTGAAATATCCAGGGTTTTGCCGGAACCAGGGTGTCAGTTCGAACAAACTGTAAGTTCAAATTACCCGTTATCAAATTAACAAGCTTTTACTGAGTATGAATACTGACGCGATAGGCTCAAACACCGTGCTTTCTCTCGAACATAAACAGCAGTAAATCTAAAATTATTCGAGGTCAATACAGGAGTAACACGACCATGTAGACAACCACTGTGCGCATCGCTCGAACAGAAAGCCTAAAATCCTACAGTTAGTTGTAACCGTTTTATTTCGATAAAAGCCCGTTTTTATTCACGTGTTTCCAGATTGATTTTCAAGGTTGAGCCGTGACACCTGCCAAAGAAGAGCTGAAGCTACTCGGTGTTTGAGCGAAGAGCTCTCACAATGCGAACCCTTCCTTCAGCCGGGATCGTAACGTGCTTGCAAAAGGAAGGATCTTTTGAAAGTGGTCGAAAGGCCTTTTACCGCAGCGAGCATTATTGAAGCGTGTCGGACATCACCGCTTTTTACGTCATTGGGATGAAGAATGGAAGAACAGGTTTTCAAAGTAGAAGTGTTACACCTCGAGCGATTACCAAAGCGCTTTGCTTTCGGTAACGGGCTTTGAAGGAACAACTTTTTTGTGAAAAGAAGTGGGGAAGTTTTTCTCCACGTCACAAACACCGTTTATGTTAAGCCCTTCCATGGTCAAAGATTTGCGCAACACCCAGCCGCAGAAACCCACTAAACACCCATACCTGACCGTGCAGGACGTATAAATAGCTGACCACACCAAATAAGAACTGGTTTTGAAAATTTGCACACTCTTCATCATGCGCTCGATGATCATTTTGCTGGCTTCATTTCTTTGTGCCACCGGAGCCCCTCCTTCCCCCAAGAGCAACAGAAGTAAGTTATTCCAATACCTCTGGAAGACATTTACTATGTCACTAATTTCAAGGTGGAACGATCATGATATATAGAGCACGGAGTTTAAAATGCTATCCACCATTTAAGGTGATTGAACCTTGAACAATGTTCTTTTTTCGATTATTCCCTCCCTTCCCCCGTGTCCCTCTCCTTCCCCAACAGTGCATTCATGCCCCATCTGATAATAAAGCCCTTCCTCCTCCCCATGGTAAATTTCCCCATTTGTGAACAGATGCGCTGCACGCTTATCGGATCCTAATTAATCTTTTCTCAGATTCCGATGCAACCACACTTGAATTAGGCGATGTCATCATGGCAGTTTCAAGAAACAAGACCGATGAACATATGCGAAAAAAGGAGTATTGTCATTCAATGAAACATAAGGCTTGGTTCATTTACTTCACATTTTTTTAGAATGTTAATATTTTAGCCTAAATGAACTATCACAGCAACGAAAATATATAAATGACAAACTCAGGCTAATGCGCACGGTCGAAATGGTTAACCTGTTGCGTGTTTGGGAAGCTTGCATCTACGTTGGCACACTGTTCACGTTGTAAATATATCCGCAAAAGAGGGCATTGTGTCAAAATCCGGACTACGTCAGCTATGTCAGAACGAATGTTTCTGTTTTCACATAAACAAGATAGTCTGTCACGTCCTTACAACTGGAGGAAAAAGCTGAAAAACTGCTTAGACAGACATGCGCGGCTAGGCGCTATTAACTGAACAAAAAAACTGGTAGCCCCCGTCATTTACAGCGTTACACACTTCGAACGACAGGTTTCTCCAAATGCTATATATAAATTCGCGACAAAAACTTAGGTCCATCCCCAGCTTTAGCGTGGGTTAAGACAAACCAACTGACTGCCTCCCCAATGCATCGTCATGATGTCTGTTAGTCGCAACCGGGAACAACATCGCATACAAGTTTATGCACGCGGCATCGAAGTCTGCATGATCGGAATTATTCTTGCGAGAGCTTCTTGCTCAGACTGCGGTGTTCAAGTGGGGTCAGAACCCTCACTCGACATCCCATCGACCCGCCACTGCTGCCTATCTTGAAATAACGAGTGCGAATAGGTATTTTGCTGCAACAACCAATAGACCAACCTTACTAAACTGCGGTGCCGGCTCTCACTACCGGCGGTATCGAGTGTTCGGAAAAAAAAAGAAACATGAATAAACCGGAGCCCCTTGCACCTTGAATGCACCCAGAAGAGTTTTACGATTTTAAATTGATTTTTACTTCTTCTGTTTCCCAAATTTTGTAAATATATTCTTACACTCTGAGAAGAATGCCGGCCCCGCGCAGACAAAGTTCTGCGAATTAACCACTGTTTACTCGTACTAGGACATATGCGATAGCCATGTCACCAATCTTTCCTGCGGCGATAACACTTCACTGGACCATCGTACTACCTCGTGCTGAAGTCAAGCGTCTTTTTCAGAGCGACAAAGAGAAACAGCATCTGGCACACTCCACAGATATTAATTTGCCTACTGTTTACTTGTACTTCTGTGTGTCATTGGAGATGAAGTTGGTCGTAGTTTTTACTCAGAAAATGGCGCGTTAAACGAGCCACAACGACGGAAATGTACTTTTCTTTAAAGACTGCTTTTTCTCCATAACAATGACACCAATCTTCTCGCTAACTTGGAACAAAACTTAAAATATTAAAGAGCAACTGACGTCCGTATGACATCGTGCCATTCTACATGGATTGCTATACGCATGACATCGTTATTTTCTGAAGTATCTTCAGTTTTTTATGCATGAAGTTTCGACAGTGTTGTAGAGGATTTAAACTGACCACGAAGACCGAATATTACTTTTGTTTAAAGACTGCTGTTACAGCGAAGCTTTGTACCTCTACCAGCCAATGGCTCTGACAGCACCATCGGCGTTAACAGAAGACTCCCGCGAACCAACAAAAGTAATTAATGGCCCCGTCATGAATCGAGCCTAAGCTGAATAGATAAACGAAGCGAGAACCCGTTGTCTTACCAATTGATCTACCAGCGCACGCGGTTACGAGGGAGACGACGATCCACTCACCGAGCGCAGCTGCGGGTTTACACCCTGCGTTATCGCTGAATGCCACGTGGCAGCGTCACGCGACCTCGCGCGCTGCTGTGTGCTGCTCCCGCGGCACGTGTAACGCCCATGTGGGCGCCTTGCAGATGCGGTTGGAGTTTGTAAAAATTAAAGGAAGCTGACACCAACCCATGCTATATCACTTCTCCTCCATCTGTGCCGCCGATCTTTGGATTACTTGCATTTCAGAAATGCAGTAGACAGCTCAACGATCGATTCGTACGAACCAAAGCAGAAACAGTTTCATTTGCGTTCGTCGCAGTTGACGCCCAGGCATGACACTGCTGCTGCGCACCTGCTACTAAATATAACTGCGGAGAAAACACCATGTCTGAGTATGCATCGCACAGATCATAAGTTCGTTCTGATATTCGTAATGAAGTGAAATATAGAAGAACGTGTTACAGGTACGATTTAGCGTGTGTATAACGCAAGCGGGCCTCAGTCACCCATGGTAGGTGGGGTGTAAAGCTTCATTTCCAAACCACCTCCATAGGGTGAATCGACCCGCAACTTTTCACAATAACCCTGATACCCGTCTTCTTGCAAACTTCAAACAAAAATGTAAATATTAAGGAGCAACTGACGTGGCGCGTAGGACGTCGTGAAGTCGTACATGAGTGGCTACATGCAGGACTTCGTTATATTTTGGAATATGGGTCATTCCACGCGAAACGTCCCAGCCCAAAAATCGACCATCGCCAATTTCATTGAAAAAATTTGTGCTTGGTGCCGATGAAGTGTAGGAGGTCGGCACGGAGTATTTCCCTTGAAAAAAATTTTTCGGTCGTGGGAGCGCTCCTTGAAATTTCTGCAAACACGCAAAACGTGGTTGGAGATAATAAATTTTAAATAAATAGTGAAACTATGTGTAATGACAAATATTATTTTGGATCATTCCCCTTGCATTGTTCTTTGATGTGGGACTGTCTCTGAAGCTGTGTAAGTATTTTTGGCGTTGTATTGGCTAAGTAAAAACACAAGAAATGGCACGTTTTTAGGAATTTTTTGCAAAGGCACCGTGAAAGTGTCACCAAAAATATTTCTATCGTGCATTGATGTGGCCTTTGACTGTCGATTAAAAATAATTTAAGCCGATTACAGTGCGTACTTTGCCAGCAAATCGCTTACAAAGATGCAAGAAAATGAGTTTTTGCCGAACTTCACACCTAAGAAAAGCCCCAAGGCCCTCGAGGTCAAATTACATGCGATGGCACATTATACGCACCAGCATCTTGCCTTTTAATTTAGAAAATTTGATTCGGGTAAATTTTGTTTGAGGCGAGAAAAAAATTTTTAAAGTTCACAATCAGCCGCACTTGTGTCCACTATGGAACTGTGCCCCTAACTGGGAACGCGTTCGTGCCGCCACCCCTTTTTGTGGCAGGCATGTGCACACGTGGCTCGATACTGAATGAACATCGATTGTATACCTTGACAACACAAAAAATGCACCGTAAACAACATACTCCACTCTGCCACTTTTGTATTTTAAAGTCTTTGCCCAGTCACTTCCCATCATTGCAGTTTACATATTTAAGAGCGCAGAGCTCGGAATACAGAAACAAAATCAGCCTCAACTAAAAGAAGAAATTCATTGTTTCTTTGACGGAGCTACTTCGCAATACAAAAAAAAAATAACTTCGTCTCTTCTACACAAGGATGGCCATAAACTGTCGGCATAATAGAATTTCTTTGCCACTTTACACGGCAAAAGTGGATGTCACGGTGTTGGCGGCGCACTTAAACGTCTGACGGAAAGAGCATGTCTCCAGACACCTTCACAAGATCAGATTGAGACCCGAAAGGACCTGGGCTATGCCTGGGCTAAAACAGTATCAAAGGAATAATGGTTCCAAGTTCTAAAATACAAGAAACAAGGGCACAACTTGGTTCAACATTCGCCATGGCAATCCCAGTCAAAGGAGCGCCACAATTTCATCACTTCAGACCAGCTACTCTTTCAACACTTTTTTTTACCATTGCATCCTAATCAAGCTAGAAAGAAATGAAGGTAAAAAAAAACAAAAAAGAAGAACAAGGCAGACTTCGTTGACGGTGATTATTCCCCTGGTGAAGCGTTGAATATCTGTGAACAACAAAAAAAACCGTAGGCAAAAGAAACAAGTGGCAAGAAATGGCATGTTTGCAGTGAAAAATATTGTGCGTTGAATTTTCTGGGGCTATGTGAAGTGAGGTGCGCAGGCAAAATTACTCTGCGATCGTTCTTCCTCCGCATCAGACAGATTAGGTCCAGCTCGCTGATAACTGCCACTACAAAACACTCACTTGCTGTGTTCACTGTACGAAGACCCAAAAATAAAAATAACGGAAGCTCACGCTAACACGCAAGACTTGAAAGTAGCGAAGCTGTACGCAACAGTAGCGTGTTTCCTCTTTTCCACTTCACGGTGTCGTTTAAGCCTCGCCACTTTATGAGTGACCACAGCTGGCTATTCATCTTCCTTCATCGCACACGGCTCTGCGCCGCACGTGGCATCCTGTCCTCCATTCGTGCTGCGCGCTTATCATTGCGGCGGCGGCGGCTTGCTTGCACATTCCCGCTCCCTCCTCGCCTATCTCTCCCCTGCCGTCTATCTGTCCCTACCCTAAGGTCGCTGCTCCGTGCCGGGCACTTGCTCAATGTCAAAATTGGTCATCCCGCGAAGACTTGCCGAGATAGTGTAGTGTAGCTCCCGCCACAAAAGTGGCAGAGTGGAGTATGTTGTTTACGGTGCATTTTTTGTGTTGTCAAGCGACACAACCAATGTTCATTCAGTATCGAGCCACGTGTGCACATGCCTGCCACAAAAAGGGGTGGCGGCACGAACGCGTTCCCAGTTAGGGGCACAGTTCCATAGTGGACACAAGTGCGGCTGATTGTGAACTTCAAAAATTTTTTTCTCGCCTCAGACAAAATTTACCCGAATCAATTTTTCTAAATTAAAAGGCAAGGTGCTGGTGCGTATAATGAGCCATCTCATGTAATTTTACCTTGAGGGCCTTGGGGCTTTTCTTAGATGTGAATTTCGGCAGAAACTCATTTTCTTGCATCTTTGTAAGCGATTTGCTTGCAAAGTACGCACTGCAGTCGGCTTAAATTATTTTTACTCGGCAGTCAATGGCCACATCAATGCACGATAGAAATATTTTGGGTGACACTTTCACGGTGCCTTTGCGAAAAATTCCTAAAAATGTGCCATTTCTTGTGTTTTTACTTAGCCAATACAACGCCAAAAATACTTACACAGCTTCAGAGACAGTCCCACATCAAAGAACAATGCAAGGGGAATGATCTAAAATAATATTTGTCATTACACATAGTTTCACTATTTATTTAAAATTTATTATCTCCAACCACATTTTGCGTGTTTGCAGAAATTTCAAGGAGCACTCCCACGACCGAAAATTTTTTTTTCAAGGCAAATACTCCGTGCCGACCTCCTACACTTCATCGGCACCTAGCACAAATTTTTTCAATGAAATTGGCGATGGTCGATTTTTGGGCTGGGACGTTTCGCGTGGAATGACCCATATACATATTGTTTTTTCCGCACGGAGTTTCGACAGTGATCTAAAAGATACCACCTTACGTCTGCCTCTAAAAACTTTTGCACATGTGTGTAATCAATTAAGTGATTGCTTCAAAACGGGAGGTCCCGGAGTGCAGACCAGTGCTTTGGATCCGTGCGCCGAAAGTAGCATAAAACGTACCTCTAAACGCCAGCTGCGAAGTATACCCTTATAAGTGCAGCAAGCTGATTGATTCATCTAGAAAAAACTGGCCATTGTCAAAGCATAAAAAACTGGAAATGCTACCATATTGATTGATTGTTGGGTTTAACGTGCCGACGCAACGCAGGTGAGGAGGCACGGCGTAGTGAAGGGCTCCGGAGTAATTTTGACCACCTGGTCATCTTTAACGTGCGCCGCAATCTCGTACACACGGGCGTTTTTTTTATTTTTGCCTCCATGAGAAAAGCGGCCGCCGTGGCCGGGAATCGAACCCGCGTTCTCGTGCTCAGCAGTACAACGCCTTGGGCACTGAGCCGCCGCGGCGGGTATAAGCTAGGATTTTAGCAAAGAGCCTGTGTACACCAGTAGGAGTGTTTTTTTTGACAACAGGAAGCCACGCGGATATTTCAGTTTCGTAACCGATGCAAAGAATTGCCGATGCAAAGAAGAACCGATGGTAAGCCATTGCCCTGATTATACGTCATGTCGTAAGCACAGCCTCAGTCTTAAGGAAAATAGACGAATCAGTGGCGAATTCCTAGACAATTTCAGACGACCTCACTGCAGGGTCACAGAAGCTTCTTTTTCAATTGGCGGTCGCCGACCAAATTTGCTACCAAAAAACATGACTACGCGACTGCACTCGCTCTTCTAGTTCTATTTGTTTCATTATTAGTTTATCAACGTGCAGTTAATACACTGTTTAATGTGTTTAACTATTCTATTTTGTTTCATTATTAGTTTATCAACGTGCAGGTAATACACTGTTAAATGTGTTTAGCACTTGCTTTTATCAGTCCACCCGAGCCCATATTATGTCTTTCTTGTGCACAATAAAGTTTTTGTAATGGGTGCGTTTTGAAGATAAAAATACGTCCTTCTTGGTACAAGGAAATGTGAGAGTAACCAAAGCCAAGTTCTTTCAAACTGGACAAACGTCTACTTTGCTTCATTAACCCTTTGAAAATCATCATCTATTAAAGGTCACTGAGCCTAAGCACCACGGGTCCACCAAGGTTTCGCGAGAAGTATGCTAATGTAAACCATGCGCGCAGACGTCTGGTTGTTAAAATGGGCATTTTTTAAATTTACGTCACGTGTTTTTTTTGCCCTTTTTGCTTCCCATGTACACATATATTAGGGACAACCAATAGCCATTCATTGCCGTTATTTCAACCTTATCATTCCTGTTTCTGTCAGTCTCCGGCGCCTCCTATCGTTTTCTTTTGGGCGTTTTCTCCTATCTGTTGCGGGAATTACTGAGAGTAAATTAATGCAACGCACAACCACACTTCTATCGCGCCGTTCCTTGTGGCGATACCTGTTCCCGCAGGTTGCAGAACGCGATGTTGTAAATTTTGTAACTGCGCTAAAACTTTGAAATCAGGTAATGACATTGGCATGTTTCAGAAAAGTACTGGAAAACCCAGACTTTAGGAGCATTGCATTGATATCTACATAACTTTTTTTGTAGTGCAGCTACGTAAATGTTTCACGCTGAATGAGAGTTCTATTCTGGCTCCCCGCAATTATAGAATACACGGCTGCATCAAATTCCATCGAAGGAAAGACAACAAGCAGGCTGTTTGCACCCGTGATCAGTGCAAAAGTGGCGCTTCCGATGTTGACTTGATGTTTTCTTCCCCCAGAAGATTTTGAATGAGAGTATAGGTGGCTATTTGGGTCTGTAGGCTAAGCTCCCAAGGAGACATGGGGGATGCTTTAGTTTGGAGAGAGAAATACGTTTGGCGAAGTATATAACAAAGGAAACATTTTAAAGAGAAATTTTCTGCCTCTCCCTAAATCGTTCTTGTGCGCTGAAAACGTAGTGCAGGAAATTTAACTTTCTTTGACGATGATGATCGTATAAACAGCTCAATAATAAAAAACACGCCACGCTGTCGCAATATAATCTGTGTATTCTGCGGTATTACCCCATGTCTATCTGATTGCACGATTACGGCACAGTCGAAGAAACTTGTATTTGAAGAGTGGTGCGTGAATCTGCAAATTTCCGCAGAAAAGTCTCGCACCACTTCACGTAATGACGACAACGGGTGAACGCGAAGATGTTTTCTTGGGAAATCAAATGGCGAAGGGTCGAAGTCGAAGCCGACGCGATCAAAACTCCACACTGTCTGCGAGCCAACGTCAAAGTTCGACTAGTCAAAATGCAAACCATCTGCGATCAAAATCTATATTTAGACGAGAACCGAAGAATACCTCAGCAGAGAGCTACTCGTTCACTGATCGTCATCATTTGGCGGAGGGAAGCGTTATTTTTTGTTCCATATCCGCCTCTTTGGTACGCTATTGAACTCGACGCTAATGCCTCGAAGTTCCCTGTATAAATCTCCAGAAAACCTTGGGGCGTCGAACTTCTTGTTCCACTGGCTTCACAGCACAGGTAGTGCAGAACAACCTGCAAAGCAGTTCACTAATTTACAAACGTTTTTAGTATCACTCAGGGGCTCTGGAAAAGTACACCACACGGCTCTGCTTTTACCTTTGCAGCGGCACGCTTCATAGAGATATGTGCCAAGTGCACTTGCAAGAATCCGCAGCTGCCTGTGTGCCGAGTGAACACCCTGAATGACTGCCATTGCGTCCGAGGCATCTACCGCGAGGGTCTTGATGGCATGTGCATGGAAAGAGCGGTCTGCGAGCGCCAGTTACCACATGGAAGATGAAAGGAGAAAAACGCCTTGGCAATAAACCTTTCATCCACTAACGTTCACTCTGCCTAACGACTATTGAGGAAGAATGATGAAAATAAAGGAATTGTCAAACCTCAGGGAGTCTGTCTATACTACGTCTGTTTATGTATACTAACCCGAATCAGAAGCAGACGGGAGTAAATGAAAGCAGTTAATAATTCGTGCAAGTAAAGAGGTTCTGATCCCAAGGGTAAGTGTTTTGTTTTCTGTACAATGCTAAGTCGAAGTAATGGAGTGATCCTTCTTCTCCAATTGCTTTTAAATTAGTTGGCCTAACTTCCTAAGCGTTTTCGCTCTGTTCTCCCACTCCACTATTCAGCGCAGGTGGTAACTACCGACTAGTGTTCGTCTGTGACAATGTAGGTTGCTGCCAGTGGTAAGGAAAGTCTGCAGTACATGAGAATATGTCTGCAGTATGTATGTATCTGCTACTGTATCTGGAAAACGCATACAATTATTTGTGACGTAAGTTATTGGTGTCAAGACTGTAGAGGTGTCTTGAATAGAGTGCAGGAAGAATCAACAGGGAGCGCTTGACAGATATACTACCGACTATTGCGATAGAAAAGTGTGTAACGTTATCTGCTACTTTTCACGCATTCATTCTGTTTTCTCTTAAATCTGGCAATATTGGTACGTGGAAGAGACTATATTTGGAGGCTTGGTACAGCGGGATGCAAGCACCGGGCAAGACAAACAAGGCTGAGTGCGAGAGAGAACCGTGATGATAATGAGTGTCGAATTTAGGGGAAAAAACAATCACGTCATCGAGGTAGCATAGGCACGTCGACCACTTGAACCCATGGAGTAGCGAGTCCATCATCCTCTCAAAGATAGCAGGGCGTTGCATAGGCCAAACGGCATTACCTTAAACTGGTAGAGGCCGTCGGGTGTAAGAAATGCCGTTTTTTCGCGGTCGAATTCGTCAACAGAAATGTGCCAATATCCTGACCTGAAGTCTATAGATGAAAAATATTTGGCGCCATGCAGGCAGTCCAGTGTGTCATCAATGCCCGGCAAGGGATAAACGTCTTTCTTGGTGATCTGGTTAAGGCGTCGGTAGTCTACGCAGAACCGCCAGCTGCCAACTTTCTTTTTTGACTAAAACAACAGGTGAAGCCCATGGGCTCGACGAAGGTTCGATGATGTCCTTACGGAGCATCCTATCCACTTCTTGCTGAATGACCAGTGGCTCAGCCTGGGACACACGATATGGACGGCTGTGGACAGGGCTGGCATCACCGGTGTTGATACGATGTTGAACAGCAGTAGTCTGACACAAAGGACGATTATCGAAGTCGAAAATGTCTCGGTAGGTGCTCAAAAGATGGCGTAGAGCGGAAGCTTGGTCTTCGGGAAGGTCGGAGGCGATCATGTCGGCGAAATCCTCGACAGAAGGAATTGAAGTGGTTTGGGTATCGGAATTTTGGGGTGGGTCCACGCACAAAGCTAAAACTTGGTGGTCACCTATCGGCCGCAGTGTAGCCAGAGATATACCCTTCGGTAAAAGTTGAGGGGATGATCCAAAGTTGAGGACTGGTAGGTGGACGCTGCTCTCCACAACTGTCACAACAGTGTGTGGCACGGCCACTTCACGCGATAGCAACACTTCCAGAACAGGCGAAAGCACGTAGTCACCGTTAGGAACCGGAGGGCTTGACAACAAGGTAATGGAGGTTGCAGCTTGTGGCCGTAAGCGAACATCATGCGTGGAGACAATACGGCATAAAGGTTCTACGGCATTGAGCACATTTAAAAGCATCCGGACGGGGTCTTGAGGGGACGAATTGGTAGAAGGCAAGTGAAGGCGGTGGACACCGCTGGAGCACTCGATAGGATCTGAATGCTCCGACAGGAAATCATGGCCTAGTATAAGGTCATGACGGCATCGCTCCAATACGGCAATAGAACGACAGTGTCGTGGCCCCCAATGCGAATTCGGGCAGCACATATTCCGGTGACGGCAGACGTCCCTCCATCGGCGACCTGTACGACACTGGGCACCTCCGTTGTGAGAACTTTGCGCAGGCGGCGGCGGAGGTCTGAGCCCATAACTGAAATATGGGCGCCGGTGTCAATGAGAGCAGTTACTGGAATACCATCGACAGTAACGTCCAGTAAATTTCGTCTGGTAGGCAAGATTAGCAGAGGATTTGGTGGCCGGGTCATCGATGCAGCGTCACCTACGGGAGCTGCACTGCCTAGTTTTCCGGAGAGGAGCGGTCATACGGGATTGGCGACAAGAAGCGGCGGAGCTGCGGCGAATGGCACTGGCGGCGGTGCGGTGACGACGAGTGATTGTTGCGGCGTGGTCGGGCGTCGTCGTCTCGGGAAAGCGTCTGTGGACGGGGAGGGAAGCGAGCAGGGCCTTCTTCCGGGTTGTTATAGGCAGCAAATCGGGGTCGGGGAGGCATAAAACGGGTCTGTGGTGGAATGTCTTCGCAAGATGCTGTGGCGGCAGTGTTCGGGAGCCGTGTGAACTGCGACGTAATTCAGCGGCTTTTCGCCTGCTCGAACCGGCGGCACTCGGTGATGATAGCCTCGACCGTAGCACAGTCTTTGCAGATGAGCAGGTGGAAAGCGTCATCGGCTATCCTTTGAGTACATGTCCCACCTTGTCGGACTCAGTCATCCGGGTTTCAGCTTTTTTTCAAAGGGACAGGACGTCCTGGATGTAGGCCACGTATGATTCAGTGGAGGTCTGTGCGCGTGTGGTAGCGCGTTCTTGGCTGCAAGTTGGTGACCAGCTGGGTTGCCGAACAATTTGCGCAGCCTTTCCTTTCAGATGTCCCAGCTTGTTACCTCCGCCTCATAAGTTCGGAACCACGTCCTGGCCGGTCCATCCAGGCTGTAATCGACGTTGACCAGCATGATGGTTGGGTCCCACCGATTACAGGCGCTGACCCGCTCGAACGAGTCGATCCAGTCCTCAACGTCCAAGTCGTCGGCTCCGGTGAACTTACGAGTTCCACGGGGTTGTTGAGAGACCACGATAAGTAGGGGGGGTGAGCCGTTGGCTCCATTGTTGGCCATGATCGTTGGTGCTTGAGCAGGGTGACGTCGCTGCGAAGCTCCGTTGTGCGTAAAGCGTTACCCAGCACCTTCACCAAAATGTTACGGGGAAGAGACTATATGTGGAGGCTTGGTACAGCGGGACATGTTACAAGTCATTGTTTTGTTGTTGGCGAGTAGGACCTATGATACAAGGTGGACAATCTACGCGACTAACTGCGATCATCATCATTTGACCCTGTCATTAACATCACGGCTCTCTCTCGCACTCAGCCTTGTTCGTCTTGCCCGGTGCTTGCTTCGCGCTGTACCAAGCCTCCAAATATAGTCTCTTCCCCGAAACAAGAATTTCTTTTTTAACTTCCGCAAATTTCACGTACTAGACTAGCTGAAACCCTATTGTTCTTTTTCTAACTTCGTATTTGGACGTGACACGCGGTTTTACCACACCGCAAATCGGGATAAAACCAAGGGTTGTCTTTCGCACCTGCATCTTCCTTTTTAAACAACTCCGCAGACCTCAGCAAAAGTAACGAGTACGTACAAAATGTTTGGTGCTAAAATTTAGACAAATGTAACTCCCATCCGGATAAACTGTTTTCCTTGGATGGGAATGCAGCAGTTTTGGTCTGGATTTCTTATTTTGGTTTCTATTTTAGCTTTTCGTGTCCCAAGAGAAAAGTAAGCATAGTTATCAATGTCTGTCGAGAAGGAGGCTACATCGACATTGTCCATTAGCCTCTAAACCAATTCCAAAAAGAGAGGTTCAGGTGCAGCTTGGACACCTATCAGCCCGACATCATAAATATTGTCTAAAGGCCTACTATTCGGCTAACTGCCTACGGTTTACTAAGCATTCTTTCCGTGTATTTGCAATACGCCGACGCTTTAAAGACTGCTCTATTTATACTTCCAAATGCATCCTGTGGAACGCCGTTAACTAGCGGCTCTGTAATCTGTTTTATATCGAAGTATGAAGGCCTCATGCATGCCTGAATGTGCCTCCTGTATTTCAGTACCAGTCGTGAAGGTTGATCCACATTGGTTTAGGGGCCCCATGGTCACCGCATAACGGCTGCTTGCCACCTTTCACCCCTCCAAGGCGCACAAGCAATTTTATTCCTCTCCCTCCATTCCCCACTTTTCCTGACCCCCACTGCTCAGCTTGTGCTTGCCTATTTTTGGGATGACCTTCGCGATCAAAAACTTTTCGGGAAGCTCACAGTGACCGAAACATATTAGAAAAATGAGGGGGGTGGGGTTTCGGTCGGCCTTTTTTTAGCGCTAGCACAACTAGAAACGACAAACAAAGATGTAAGCCAGCCACCGCTGGAAGTATTTACCGTGCAAATTGTACGCCCGGCAATTTTAGCCATTTTTAAAGGCGGTTGTTTTTCCTTGGCTACGTGGACGCAGAATTTTGGTCCGTTCGTCCTTCCGTCTGTCTGTCTGTCTGTCTGTCTGTCTGTCTCTCTGTCTGTCTGTCTGTCTTGTGGTACGGGTTGGGCTTTTATTTTATATTATAGCCCTTTACTTTTCTGTCTGTCTGTCTGTCTGTCTGTCTGTCTGTCTGTCTGTCTGTCTGTCTGTCTGTCTGTCCGTGCGTCCGTCCGTCCCTCGATTCAGCCGCCCGGCAAAGTTGACGTAAATTGCTAACTAGACGTTTACATACGCAACACCATTTCTACACCTTCGAACATGGTGGCAATGTTCGTACTCTTCAAACTTTTCGAGCAAAAACAACACAATACGAATATCGCAGGCAAAACATCAATACATAGATTACATTTGCAGTGATACTTGACAAAAAAGCAGTAATATTTTATTTTTGCGATGGGAAATAAAACACCTTAGCCAGTATACAGAAAAATGGCCGCGTATCTGCTCCTTTTGTTGCAGATATCGACGAAAGACTTTCGTCGACATTTGTCATGTAAATGTGTCCTTTCACTTTACCGCTCACCACTCATGCGCTTTTACGCTCACCACCCCGTAGCACACCATTTTGAGGCTATTACAATCAGAGAAATGGTGTGACCCGTGCCATTGAAAGACTCAACGACTACAAGCTCCGGCCCTGACGGCATAAATTCAAACATCCTTGAGATTACTTGCCCTACATCAGCTTACTTACTAATCCTCATATTCCAGCAATCGCTCCAAACTGGGTGCGTGCCAAAAGACTGGAAAGCGGCGCACATAAAGACATTGTTCAAATCTGGGAATAAAACGCACCATATGAATTATCGACATATATCTGTGACATCTATTTGCAGCAAATTGTTCGAGCTCATATTTTATAGCAATATAATAACTTATCTAACCCAAAACAATCTTCTACCCTAAAACCAACTTAGATTCCGACAGAACCTTTCATGTCAAACACAGCTTTATGAATCAGTGACTGATTTTCACAAATCCCATCCCACGTGTCTGGATACCGACGCTGTTTTTATAGATTTTACTATTACTAAGGCTTTCGACCGTGTTCCTCCCAAACGCTTACTTCTAAAAATTAATAGTCTAAACTATGATGACGATACAACGAGGTAGATTGGCGAATTCATAACGAACAGTACGCAGACTGTTAAAGTAAATAACTAAATTTCCCCTCCTATTTCCGTCCCATCAGGCGTCCCGCAGGGAGTTCTCCTCGGTCGCCTTTTGTTTTTGATTTACATCAATGACATCGAAACTGGCATAACGTCTTCCAGTAGCCCTTTCGTAGATGATTGTGTAATCTACCCCCAAATAAGTAACTTCACTGACATACAGGCTTTTCAACCTGACCTAACGCAACAATCGAAATGGTGTGACACATGGCAAATGGGCATAAACTTAAAAAAACCAAACACGTAAGGATTTATTTTGCGCTTGACTGGCCCCTATATCGCTACACAATAAATGGCAGAGATGTACAATCTGCTTCATCGTATAAATATCTTGGAATTCATATAACCTCTGATCTGAGCTAGAACTCACGCGTAGAGTACGTAACCAATATATGTTTAAAAAAACTGGGCCTCTTAAAACGTTGCTAACACCCTTCGAACTTGGACCCTAAGCACATCGTATATACTTCGCTCATTAGACCATGGTTAGAATATCAGTCAATTATGGGTCAATTACCCGCATTACCATTACCTAAGAGATTTACTTGAATCTCTGCCATGCCTGGCAGCAAGGTTTATTTCGTCATCTTACTCACGTCATCAGAGCGTATCTGCCCTTAGGCATTCCTTAAACCTCCTTCCACTCGCCATGCGCAGAAAATATAATCGACTCGTTCTTTTCTACTCCGTATTTCGCCCCGCTCCTTCCTTTTCGAGCTCCATCTTCGAACTGCCAGTTACGTTTCCTCCAGAATAGAACACTCACGTAAAACTGAACCAATTTTTGCAAGAACAAATAAATACGAGAATTCACGTCTTGTCCTGAGCATTACAGAATAGAAAAAGTTCATTTATTTATTTATTAATTCAGGATACCTTACAGGCCCATAGAAAGGCATAGCACATATTTTCTAAAGGGGAACAAACAAAAAATAAGCACAGGCAAGGATCAAAACGCAGAAAATACACATTTTGAAGAAGAAAAAACACAAATCAAGAAAGTGAATATAAGTTAACAGAAATGATATTATAGCTACTAGAAGTAGTATGTATGCAATCAAAAATAGCTGGATGCATTAAAGACACAGCCAACATTAGCACTACGGAGATAATGAATATCGCCAAAAGCCAGAAAAATATGAAATACGAAGTAAACAAAAATTGAAGTTCAGTGAAAACGTTGCAGTGCGTAATGATCAGATACATGGCACCGAAAGGTTTTGTGGCATAAAACAGATGCGATAACGTCGGGGAGATCATTCTAAACGCGCATAGCACGAGTGGGGGCAGGTTAATTAAAGGCATGCGTGGTACCATAAATGCGTGAGATGCTGCTCTCGTTGTACAGTCTACGTAACGTTGTAAATGGGTGTCGAAGCTTAGACTCGGACGATCTCAAGGAATAAATATATTTATGAAATAGGCGTAAAATTGCTAAGGAGTGGCGTGTCTGTAACGGTTGAAGGGAGCATTCATGTTTAATCTGGGTGATGCCGGCGTATCGGTCGTTATTAGATTATATGAAACGAGCAGCTCGACTCTGAATCGACTCAAGCATGTCAATTAGATTGTTTTGACGCGGAGACCATATAGAAGAAGCAAGTTCTAGCTGTGGAAGGACGAATGTTAGAAAAGCAAGTTTAGGAACACTAGACGGGGAATTGCGTAAGTTGCGTCGTAGATAACCAAGTGATCGAGCAGCTTTTGCGCATATGCTAGAGATGGGGTCCGACCAAGACAAATTGGGAGTGATAATGATGCCAAGATATTTGTACGACGACGTCCGCGTTAGCAAGTTATCGTTTATGGTGTACGGAAAAGCAGAGGTAATACGTTTATGGCTAAAAGTCATTACATTACGTTTATATAAATTTAGTGTCAGGGGCCAGGTGTCACACCAGCTTGAAATCAGATTAAGATAATTTGGAAAGGCTAGATGATCGCCAGAATTAATAATCTGACGGTATATAACGCAGCCATCCGCAAAGAGGCGAAAGCGTGATGTTAAATTTTTTGCCCAAGTCGTTGATAAAAATTAAAAAGAGTAAAGTTCCCAAACACTGCCTTGAGGTACACGAAAAGTCACGTCCAAAAAAGTGAAAAAATTATTGACTACAGCGAACTGCTGAAGGAATGTAATAAAGTTGCGAAGCCATGACAATGTTAGTGAATCTAGAGGGAGGGCTGATAATGTTGTTGAGATCACAATGGGTCACACGGTCGAGTGCTTTCGAGAAGTCCAGAAAGACGCAATCATATTGTAAGCTGTTGTACATGTTATCGTGCAGATCTGTAGTGAATTCAAAGATCTGGGTGTCACACCACAAACCTTTTCTGATGCAATGCGGATTACTAACAAAAACTGATTCGATTCAATATGCTGAAAATGTGTGAGGCAATGATGTGTTCGAGAATTTTGCCACACACACACTTTAAGGAAATGGGGCGATAATTGTTGGGTGAGCCATTTTCGCCAGTTTTATGAACTTGTGCGATCTTGCCTATTTTCCAATAAGATGGTAACTGACGTGATGCTAGTGACCAGCGGAAGATGTTGTATAAGAATTTGCTCGAACTAGTAAAGGTGCCTTTTAGTATTTTTGAGTTGATGTTATCAATACCGGTGCAAGTTGAAATTTTAAGGATGTGTATAAGGCGTTCAATTCCAGCAATAGTCATTTCTATAGATTGCATACATGCCAAATCGTGCTCATGAACATCTTGGATGCTACCATGGCTTTCCACTGTGAGCACGGAAGTGAAAAACCGGTTAAATTAGGAACCGAATCGGGAACCGAAGCTGGGTCGTCATTTTTCACCAAGATTTTCTTCGTATCGCATGACGGGGAGATTTCTTTCCAGAATTTTTTCAGATTTGATTTTAGTAACGAACAAAGGTCAAGTGAGTAGTATTTACTTTTAGCGGGATCTATTGCTGCACAGTATTTGTCCAGGAAACATTTGTATTTCTGCCATGCCTCGCCTGTACCAATACGCTTGGCTCGTTTGTAAAAGTGTTTTCTTGCTGCGCTGCTTCCCAAGGTACTTCGTGAACCAAGGGTTTGATTTGTCATTTCTAATCGTAATTAGAAATGAGAAATTATAGATTCCAGCCAAGCTGAGCAATGATGCTTGTGAGCGGGCTGAGCAGCCCAACTTCGTGCACGGGGCACATGCATATGCCCTTTACAAAATATACAGAGGTAAATAAGAGGAGGGAATTTCCTCTGGCCGGATAACAATTACTCTTCGACAACACAGACAAAACAAAAGAAATTTCAACTAAAAATGTAACGGAAGAACATATACAATGCAAACTTAAATACACAACTTATTATGAAACCCGTACAATACGAGCATCAGCATGCCTAGTGTGCGGGTGTATAGCTAAATAATCAAGGAATTTCGGTTAGCCATAAGCGCAAGAACAATTTGATTTGTTTAAAACTATGGAGGGCCGCATCTACTTCAAGTTTATTAAAAAGAGAAGGTACATAGTAGGATCGTGTTCTTTTCCCGTAATTAGTTTAAAGCGAGGAATTACATACGTTTTAATACGGCAAAGGTCTTTGTATTTTGTTGTCCAGTTTAAAGGTATTTGAAAAATAATGTTTACAAAGTGCATCAAAGGCAAACTGTTGGTCAACGGACAGCATTTCTAGTTGATGCATTATTAAATCTTTGTCCTCTCCTTGAAGGAGTGTTCCATATAAAATGCTGCGAGATATTCTTTTTATTATACGGTTTAATATGTTTAGCCGGTATTGTGAGGCACGGCCATAGATAGTTAACCCGTATCGTACTATTGATTCTCCCAATGATTTGTAAACCATTTTTCTGATTGAGCTATGTCATGTAAATTGTAGGAAATAAAAGTAACTACACACCACCCGCAAGCGCTTCGCAACTTCTTGAATGTGCGTGGCCCAAGCTAGTGTCTCATCGAATGTTAAGCCTAAGTACTTAAAAATACTTGATCGTGGCACAATTGGGCAGAAGCACTGACGGCAGCCGCTCTCGTGTAGATAAATAGGCCTAGATAGTCTGAGCTGCTAATGTGGGTTATGAAAGCAAAGTAGGGTCGTTTTTGATTTATTAATGGAAATACAATTAGAAACAAACCAATCGAGCAAACGGCATATATCAGTCCGAAAAATTCTTGCAGCTTCATCATACGAGTTACTCGGAAAGACTAAGACCGTGTCGTCAGCGTACATATAAAGTTTAGATTTTAGTGGTACATTCGCAAGGTTATTAACATAAATATTAAACAAAAGAGACCCTAGCACACAACCCTGTGGAATACCAAAATTCACTGCCCTGTTTTTACTTATAGAAACACCTACTTTTACACACTGCACCCGATTGAAAAAATAATTTTTAACGAACGACAAATATGGACCTCTGAATCCAATATGGTACAATTTGTGCAATAATAGTTGATGGTCAACGCTATATAACGCCTTTCGTAAATCAACGAACAACAAAAAAACGACATTATTATTATCGAGTTCATGTTATCGATTTGAAGTTATCCAGTTATAGATTTGAAGTTCAGTGTCAAGTACATCCGGGCAAAGCAAAGTTTCTGTGAGTGCGGGAATGTCAGTAATACTATCTTCTAAAAAAGAGCTGACATGGCTGCATTTCGGTGGTAGGCTACGGATATTAGTGCAAGCTAGTGAGATAAAAGGTGCGGTGCGACAATGCGTATCAGGGTGCTGCGGATGCCATGATGTGAGACTATTTAGCTATGCATGGGGTGAGGTGATGGATACGGCAGGGGGAGCGACAACAGAAGGGCCCATGGGAGTGACAGAGGGAACAGCTGGGGGAGCAACTAAAGCACCAACCGAATCTGTGGCTCCGTCGTAAACGGGTGTATTCTTATCTACTCGAAGCTCGTCGAGTGACAGTTTCCATGACTTTGTAAGAGGTTTTCTAAAGTCAGGCAACTTTTTTTTTTGCTTTGCTCGTCGGTAAAGCAAAGTCTTCGCAGATAGAAAACGTTGTACCTTTCAGCTTGTGAGTGGAAGAAAGGCTGGTTTGTTTATCTATGAAAAAAGTCATTTTAGCAATGATGGGTCTATCCTTATCCGCGTTAAACCGACCTAATCGGTGTACGCGCTCAAACGTCCCACCAGTCATTGCAATTTTTAGTTTTTCGTTGCATAAACCAATAATCTTCTTTTCAGATGCCGCCCAGTCTTCTTGTTCGTCATCCATAAGTCTGAAAAAAAGCATGTTACACCGACTTAGCCTATTTTCTTGATTGATGAATTGACGGGTTTAAGGCGCCGGCGCAATGCAGGCGATGAGGCGAGCCGTAATCGAGGGCTCCGCTTTAATATTCACCACCTGGGGATCTTTAACGTTCGCCGAAATTGCGTACACACAGGCGTTTTTGCTTTCCGCCTCCATCAGAAAAGCGGCCGCCGCGAATCGAACCCGCCACCGCATGCTCAGCAGCGCAACGCTTTTGCCACTGAGCCACCGCGGCGCGTCTTAGCCTATTTTCTGCATCTCAACACCAGGAAGTGAGTTTTTGTAGCTGGTCCGCGACATCAAAAATGATTTTGTTAGCTGGTGGGACAAAGGAACTACCTAAAGACGAGCGCTTTGACTTCAGTTTTGCGACGCTTTTAGATAAGCACTTGATATCCCTATTAATCGCTTCCTGGCTGTCTTTGGGCGTCTTAATGTCAGCCAAAACAGAAATCACACCTCTTTCCGATTTTAGGATTGCTTCCAAAGCACAATAGAATGCTCCCGATTCAGCGTTGCTCATCGAAACAGGGTTCGCCTCAACATCACCGCAAAGTGACCCCAAAATGTTTATGAATCGGGAGCCAAGGCTAGGTGACACTAAATCAGTGTTTTCTTCGCGGCAATCAATTCACGAGGGCACGACATCCGCTACAATAGAGTAATTGCTACTGCGAACGCATGTAGCACTGCCCTCGTGACTAACCTGTAAAAACAGCCTTTTAGAATCGTCCATTCGCGTAACGGTGCGCAACGTGGACGGTTGCTCGCCGATGTTTATATCCCGCGCCTGTCATGCCAAGGGTGGTAGTGAACGATCCACGTTGCCAGACGAGCGAGGCGGAAGCCTCCAACGTTGGCGAAAGTGCTGCGGAATATGCCACGGCCGAAAGCCAGAAGCAGGACTCCCGGACACTGGCCGCCAACAGCAAAGTAGCCTGTAACAACAGGCTTTTAGAATCGTTCATTCGCGTAGCGGTCTAATATTTTTCGGAAGAATTTACCATACATTCCTAAAACTCATTGTGAGAAGAACGAAAGCTCAAAGTGCGTCCAACGTACGCTCAATCTGGGCCCAATCAATAATCAAACCTTCAAACACTAAAATCGCAAACGAACAATTAACCCACGCGAAGATTTTTCGCTTACTTTTTTGCGAACGATCTAGTTGTGTTCCAATACGCGGTTTGTGATGTAAAGCTGTACTATTGTGTTTCTTCTTCATGATCGATGCGTGTATTGTTTTATCTAGAACCTTTAGTTTTTCGCGATTTTCAAGTATCCCGTTTTACCAAATGGAAGCCCGATATCACGCACGCGCCGCGTGCCCATAGACCGTATCAAATATTTTCGGCCCACCACCATCAGAGCACACTCTTAGCCGTCAGATCAATTCTTGCACATAAACTCATACCACCTAACAGTCTGCCTCACTAACGTCTTTTTCCGTACAAAACAGGTACACCCAATGTTCAGGACAGAAAACTAAGCGAATCTGCATGTTCATAAACAGTTTCCTTTTTTTTCGCCCTTTTCTTTAACAACACTTATTCTGCGTGGTATCGGCTTTAACGGTGCCCGTTAAGGCACCCGTTAAGCCTACCTAATGAAACAATATTAGTATGCTCATTCATACGCTTGACTCTAAACTAGAGTTAGTTATTGCCTTTCTGGAAAGCTGCCCTTTGTAGTTTCAATCTTGCGTAATGAATGGACTTGTGCCGCTTACCATAGGCGTGCGCAGAGTTCTCGATTAGAAGGGGCAAATTCTCACCTCTGCGCCCCCCCCCCCCCTTTACAGCAACTACCGACCTCTTCTCACTGAAGGCCTAGCGGTCCGAACGCAGTGCAAAGAGGGATGGTTATAAAAGTTTTATTTGAATGCGATGGAATTGCAACACACACAAAATATTTATGAGCAGAACTTTTTACTTTAATGTGTTACATTGGCAAAATATGGGTCAATTTGGCGCCCCCCTTAAGATGATTAGGGGGGGCTGCCGCCCCCCCTGCCCCCCCCTGTGCGCACGCCTATGCCGCTTACACTAGGAAGTCAGCTATATAAATAAGCGTGAATAGAAACACGCTGTATGCACCATATTTGATTGTTCGGCTACGCGCAGTTTGCCTGGAAAAAGACGTTTTAAGTGGGCACCCGGATACTTTAAAGGTGCAGCAGCACATGTGTCTCCCGGCGGTCACTATTGCGAGCACGAGGTAAAAGAGGACGAATTATTTACACTCTTCGAGCCTTTAATCAGACACCGAAGAGAGAGCGAGGCAACTACGTACAAAAGTCATTGTGTTTGTTCGGGTTGTGCAGTTGGTTGACTAGGCGATCAAGATACCACGAGTATTCTTCTGTTGTAGCAGGGAGTTCGGCTTATGCAGTTTGTTGCTCACCAACTGCATAAGCTAACTCCGGGAATCCCCAGAAGAATATGTAGCGGCCACTTCATCATCGACAGCAAGTGCCCACTATCATCATCATTTGCCCTGCCTCCATCGTCAGCAGCGCGTGGCCATGACACGCACGATGAGCCACGCGAAAAAGAACAACCAGGCTTCTAAGCTGCTGAGCCGCATCTGCGGGCACTCCCCGACTCGCGGGCTCATGCTGCCATCGAAACTCATGTGAAAATAAATGTAGGGTCAGCCGCACGACCACATCAGCGCCGCCAATAATTGGTGACGCGGACGTCGGCAGTATGGAGCCCCACTTCGCTTGCCCTTTGCCGCCCTACCCGGACTTCGAGCTACGCTACCCGCGAGCCTGGTTCCTCAAAATGGAATCGCACTTCCTCATACGCCGAATCGACTCACATACCGAGCGCTACCGCGTCACCGCCCCCCTGCTTCCGGCCGACCTACGCTGTGAGCTCTTACAATACGGTGAGCTGCCCCACGACGGCCTGCAGGTGTACGTGGTGGCTCCCGTCGGCACGAGTCCTCCCCGACGCAATTACGCATCATTGCCTTCTGCCACATATCCCTCGCACGCCATAACACACGATGGAACGGGAACTGCGCCGTCCAGCTTTCAGCTTTCCTCGTGCCTTAACGAATTTTCGATGCGAGAGCAAAGCAACGTTTCACCACCACCCGGCTTCGCTGAACGTCGCCCCTCCACCTTCGGCCACTACAAGCCAGCTGCACCCAGCCACTCGACTCCTGGTGATTCCACCACGCCGCTCGATATAACGGCCTTGCCACCTCACCCATTGTTCTACCCTAAGAACCCCGAGGTGTGGCATATGCAGATGGAGTGCTTTTTTTACCATTACGGCATCACAGCGCAGGAGGACCGTTACTCACTGATGTACGACCTCCTTCCATCAAGCTTAGCCTCCACCTTGTCGGAACCTGGATCCCAGCAATATCACGAGCTCAGGACCGTCCTTCTCACGCGCTATGGTCGATACCTCAAACCACCCACCCCAGCCGTCCAGATTTGCACCACCCCTGTCGAGGACCTAGTTCCTAGGGAAAACTTCTGGAGGCACCCCCGAATTTGCTTTACTTTCATCGCATCACCCAAATTTTTCATTGAGCGACCAAGAATTTCCGTATCTGCTTTGCGGGCCAGTTAAAACTACTGGCATCTTCCGAGCTTTGGCTGTAACGCTGCTAAACGTGGTCGTTCATCGTCTATTAACACGGTTAATGGACATTTCCCTGAAGGCGGGCGTTTACGCGCCGAGGCTACGCCTTGGCTAGCGGGCACGCCATAGCAGGCCGCCATTTATGGGTTTTGAAACGAGGTACTGGCAGAGCAATAAAACGCCAATGACAAGGGCCCGCTCGCCTTTCCTGACTGCCTCAAACAGAAAAGCCGGTAAGACGAGATGGCGCGTAACAAATGTTTTGACAACAATGGCACTCTAACGAGCATGATGGTTCCCACACAATTTACGCATCGCCATACTGAAGGCTTCAAAATCAATGAGTATGTCTGGGAATTGTTAACTCGTGCCGGAATGACTTCATGGGGCGCTTTTTGAATGAGACAGTCTTTCTTGGATGACTCAAACGTTAATATTTTGGACTGCCATTATGGCTGTCTGTCTTTCTAGCCCCCTGCTGGCCTGCCTGTGTTTTCTAAAAGTTTAGTTCACAATAGACACAAAACCTTGCACTACAAACTCGGCACACTGAACAGTCATGAACAGTGCGTACAGGTATATACAAATACTGAAAATGGTCAGACTAAAAAGGTTAGCAATGTGTAGGGTAATGCTATACGTAGTACAACTAAGTAACCACAGGTATGTTTGACATATACAAATGTTATACATGTTAGAAAAGAGCATCCCCCATGCCACACCGGTTCGAACGTAAGGGCTGCTCGCCCTTCCGGCACAGTAACAAAAGCACAAGACCACTCTCTGAGGCACTCCGCCTCTCCATGAAAGAAAACCTCGTCCAACAGCCAAGGCAGAACTTTCAGTCTCATGCGCCTTAGAATAGGCCACGCTGCCCCATGACGGCGCCACTCTGGATTGCAACTAAAGGGAAACGTCGTTGGGGATTCACGGTAGGAAAGATACAAAGAAGGTAGAGGATGATCAGAAAGTATGACAGCAGCTGAGGAAAAGTATCCAACGATTATCGGCAACTATAAATTGTGGAAATAGATTAATATAATGTGCATCAGCGGTTATGCAACTATTTGTGATCATCGTACGCTAGGGACGAAAACGATTTTCTAATCGTATGCTAACTCATTTGCTTACAAAATATCTTCTCAAGGCATACCAATGACAATTGCTTTTAAAAAGCTGCACGTGCCTAATAAAACACCAGAATCCAATTAGCATGTCACTCTTGGTCAGAGCAACCCCAGGCATGAGTACACGCAGGTCTATACCGAAAAATTACTTTGCCAGAACACGTGCGGGGAAAACTTTTCCTTGAAGTATGCTCAGCAAACAGCGCACCGAAAGCAAAGACCAAAGGCAGATTCTAAAGGGAATGCTTGACCACCGGGATTCCCCTGTTGTGGAAAGACCGGTTTGACTGACCCTTTCTGGGCTACGTCGTTGTAAAAAGGAACACACACAATATTGAATAATAATTAGCACTTTTAAAGGTGGTCGCGAAACCTGGCATGCATACCATACTTTCCCAGAAGATACGAACTGCACTACATCACGTCTCTCTAATAATCGCAAATGAAAACTCTGCGCTCTGTGGGTATTCTGTCTAATTACTGCGGGGATCACTTTACGCGGGCCATTACACACCACAGAGGTGTTGTATTCTATTCCAAGAATATTTATTTGACAGCGAAGCTGTACGGGGCAAGATCCGATACAAACGCACTAGATGAGCCTATAAACAGATACTCGCCTTTTTACATCTTCAACAGAGTTGTACACAAGTGTTCATATTCATGGAAAAGGTTTAAGGCATGTCAGAAACGATCTTCATTGGGGACATATTGTGTTACACCATCAGCCCAAGTGGCCACTTCTACCGTTTCCCTGCCTGGGAGGAACAGGTCTTTTATATTTGGATGCTTCATCACCACCAGCCAAAAATCTCTAGGGGCAGAACAAACAGAAACAGCGATAACCGGCACCTTTTACGCACGCCACAGGTAACCGAAAACTTTTCATTCTCTACCCTATCTAGAAATACAACGCTCCTGATACCGGTGTAAACGCTACGCAGCAGCGATAAAATCGATGCTGGAAATCCAACTTCTTAAACCCTTTAACCGGCAAAAGAACAATATTGTGAACCTAATAAACACAAACTGTGATTCAAAAAGCGCGGCAAAATAAATGTTCTCTTCTACATTTAGCAAAAACAGAGTACAAGCTCTTCAAATCAGTTTTTATAATAAATGACAGAGGGCACCACCTGACGCTTTGTTGACAGAAGTCCAGCAGTTTGACCTTTAGTGATGGTCTCGACCGCGGCGGAATTCCGGCTGATGTTGCAAGAGTTCCTCCAAAGTAAGTGTTTTGATATTTTGTAGACATAGAGATACAAGTATGAGTAACTTTTTGCGTGAACACCGTGATGACTGTGAGCTGAGAACCAAACAAGCTGCCTGTTTGCATGATCCACAAAAATTGTTGAGCTGCCAGGCAAGCGAAAATAAACGCAGCGCGCGTCGCACAAAAGGCTTTTTTGCAGGCCAGTTTGAGCTGTTCCGCCATCGTAATTGGTGATGGCGGTGGTATTTTCGTCGCAATAGAAGTGGTAAGAAACATTTAGCGTGCTACTAAAGCCAATAATAACGTTTTGTTTCGCCATCTAGGTCCTGTAGTTAAAATAAATTGCTTTTCAAGAAGAACAACATGCGGGTATTCGGGTTTACGATATATGTACTTCCGTACAATTGCACGAGATCTCTTCTATAGAAAACGGAGAGCATACACAGGCGTTCACTTATTCAGCTCTGTACAAGTGATGATCACAGAAGAAACGAAACTGTGCACGCTGATACCTCAGAAGCTGGCGATCACTTGGTGGATACCAGTCCACTGCGCTGTTGACGCTCATTGTCAGGTACTAGAACTCTCTCCGTCAAATAAAGCAAAAGACCATAACGGCGCACAAAGGCTCATTGGTGGAATTGATCCTTCTCATATTCTGGTTCACCTTTACTAGAAGCCTTAAAATGTCATCTGTTGGCACTATCCACTTTTCATATGTGGGTGCAAACGTAGTAAATGCTTGGTTTGTATGGACGACGGCTGGTTTTGCAAAGGATGAAAAAACAAACTCACTCGAGAATTCTGCCCTTGTTGCGAAGTGCTGAAAATGGTGAACCAAGTTCTGCAACCTCGTCCATTTTAAAGACCACTCTTCCTCACCCTGCAGCTATTTGCCGCAGCGAGAACGACAAAGTACAGCTTACAATATAGGTGAGGACATCAGCCATTGGCAAGACACAGCTTGAGAAGTTCCTTTGGATATCGGGCGCATGAAGGAAACCTGACAAGTAGTCGCTACGCCTTGTGATGCAGAGCAGTCTCGACGTTCAAACCACCAAACGCGGTGTTTTCCTGTTTCTGAAGTGTGGGAACAACTGTTTTCAGATTTTCCACACCCGATAACGTAGGGTGAGAAAAGACAAAGCAATGAAAAGACCACGAGGAAAGCTACGTGGAATAAAGTTGGTTTTGTTACCTATAAGATCAACAAGATTGTTGACCGACTCAACGTCCCTTAGTTTTTATCAAACGTTATGGTACTTACTTTGGTCAATGTCGGTATGCTCTAAAGAAGAAATAAAGCAGCAAAAAAAATTTGGCCTGGCTTTTTTTTTTATCTTGCAGCTAATAAATTAGATGCGCCAAATATGTACTCCTGTTTGAGACAAATATTTTTTCTTCGATCCGCCATCATACTACTTTATAGAGACCTGTTTTGAGACCAAATTCTGTAATTTTCTGTATAATTTGGGGGTTGTTTCTGACGTGCTGGACATGTTCGTCAGAAGTCATCGGGCGTAATTGCGTTGTAAGGAGGTGTCAGCGGTCAGTCGAGTAAGCTGAACAAGCCCAGATGAGGTGGAAAAGGTTCGGTGTATTGTTGCTGCGCACACTAGGGGCACCGAAGACTCTTTGTGGCTCCTGAGCGGTTCCAATTGCACACCCCGATCATGGTCGTATTAGAGTGTCCTTGCCACAACTTCAACTGTGCATATCGTGCTAAGTGAACCCTCACAGTGCATTGAAGACTTTATGTGAACCATCTTCCCCTACCCCTTTTATCCATGTCCCCAAACAGGGCCTATTGGCCTCCTCCTGTAATAAAGTCATCCATTCCATTCCATTCTTGGCTTAAAGAAACTCTTATCTCCGAAGCATCGCGTTGGGACCGCCGATAAAATTTTTGTTCCTTGAAGAAACCTTGCGTCATCATTGGTTGCGTGACAATGCCATCAGAGGACAAAAACTAAAAAAAAAAATCACATGTTAAACTGTTATCGAGACACCGGAGGCCGCCCCGACTAGGTGATCAGTGTCAGGTCAGCATGAGCTGATTGACGAGACAAAACAAACAGCTGCTGCATCTGGAGCCCAGGACACCCGTTTCCTAACCCAGAGCTCCCGTCCATCTCTTTGTACCCTTTTGCCGAAAATTTTATTGTTTTTACTCAATAAAATTCGCACTTGTTAAAACACGAGTTACCTCCCCTCATCATCGTTATCTGTCTTTCTTTCACCAAATGTTTAGTCCTTCCGGATGATAAAGAAAAATACTTTGAAACACTGACACTGCTCAAACTGACCGCCACACCGCTGCGAACACCGTCGTAAGCACTTCCCTCTAAAACAGAACCAGCGTAGATCGCCTGTTTTTCCAGTGCCGCAGCCATTACAAACCGTTACGGTCAGTCTGGCTCTCTTCGGTGTCCTTCAATGCTTGGAAAGCATAAGTTGTAAATTAGAAACTCCGCCCCAAAACACTCCTTCGACGGCCCAATAAGAATACCGCGTACTAAATCTTATGACCAAGACGTAGATCCCATCTGCAACTCTAGAGAGGACCCTTAGTCGGAACGTTTTTTGCTTAACCCGTGAGTGCTAGTTATGAAATTAGCTTGCCTAAATTAATAGCCGAAGTAAGTGCTTCGAAAACCTTTGTTAGAGATTCAGCAATGCTTGTCCTGTGCATTAAAAGTACGACAAGCCAAAATTAGTAACTGCCGTACCTTAAGGTATGAAAAAGGGCACCCCTTACGATAACAGCCAAGCCATGTCATGCCTCCAACAGAGAGTGAGAAACTATGCAAGAGCCGGTTTATACAATGCTTGACGTTGATGTTAAGTTTTTGACCAGCCTATAGCCATACCCGAGGTATCGATGTACGTGAGATTCTATTTCGTGAGAGGAGAGAGAAAACGGAAAAAGAAAACATGAATAGGGAGAAAGCTAAACAGTCGAGTTAAAAAAATAGGCCAAGGCAAGCAATTTGTTCCATTTTAAAATAAAAAAGCGCTAATACAACGTATACTACATTCAGTTCCATTGGAATTGTTCGCATTTTATTAGCAAAATTACAAAATCGCTGATCGTCCGAATAATAGCAGTAATCTAAGCCGCATATGACTGGTGCGTAGCCTGCAGAGAAAAAAATTAATAATGGTACTACATTATAACGGACAATTGGGATAGTTCGTAACTTTTCATCGTGGTGTTGGAAGCGTTCACAAAACAGGGACGAAGGCAAAGAAAGAGGCGACTCGGCTCTATTTCTCAATAGTTGAGAAATAGCGCCGCGTCGTCTATTTTTTCTGCCTTCGTCCCTCTTTTGTGAGCGCTTTCAACACCACCATAATTATTGGTAGTCAGTACTTGATAACACGCAGCATTTGCAGCCTCGTCCGCTTGCTGCACCCCTTCCAGTATCAAATATTCGTGAGGGTGTTGCCCTCTTTCCCTTCCCCAATACGTACTCTAGTGGCCCTTGGTCATCTCCTGTTGGCGTGGTTATATTAGCTAACCTTGTATATGCGAAGAAGCTTGGTTTAACCTCGTTAATACTGTTTCACATGGTTAACCTTTGATTGGGCTCTACTTATACTATTTGTTCAAAACATGCCTTCCCTTATGGTTGTGGCCTCGCTGCGGCGTTTCTCCAGCCCAACGGCTTACTGGAAGATATCCGTAGCGTACAAATCACTGCAAAATACGAGGACCACGAGTGAAAGCACAGGCAAGCGCTGAGAAACTACTCAGGGTAATTTATTTCAGCTTGCAAATAAATTACCATTGTCACACACAACACCGTACTAAAACCCAGGGGAATGATATAAATAGATAGACGCAACCACATCATGTCATTTCTACACTTGTATGTTCGCGTGTTCACGCAGCCGGTCATTCACGCATCTTCCTGTTTTCCCAATATACGAGCGACCGCAAAAGAGTGGAATGTCGTATACAAGTTCCTTGGTGCACTCCGTAACGCGTGTGCCATGATTCTTGGCAGACGTCTTCAGCTTGCGACTCAGCATTCACTTGGAGGCATAAGGTACTACACTTCTTTTTTGTTGAGAACACAACCTTTACGCCAGCCCTGTTTCCCACGTTCTTGAGCCAAAGTGATACGCCGTGAACATAAGTTATGACCGCTATTGTCTTCTTGAGTTGCTCTAGCTCCTCAGGCTTTTGTGTCCTCCTTCCCATAACTCGGCCTTTCCGCTACCGTATTCTGGCGTTTCATACGGAAACCTTACGCACACAAACGCCTCACCTGTGCCCGAACATTTGTCGAAGCTTGGTGGGGACAGGAGCGAAGCAGGGCGCTCTTTAGCGCAGTCGTGGCGATACTATTGTTCACAATTTCGAGTGCACCGACGTCGAGCGGTTATACCGCATGCTCACAGTCGTATCCCAACGGTTCAAAAACGTGGGAAACACGGCTGGCGTAAAGGTTGTGCTCTCGGAAAAAAAGAAGTTGAGTAGCTTAGCCGCCAAGTGAACACTGACTCTCAAAATGAAGACAAAACGGGGGCCAAGAATCATGCCACAAGATTTACGAAGTGTACCAAGGAACTTGTATACGACATTCCACTTCGTTTCCGTCGCTCGGATATTGGGCGAACAAGAAGAAGCGTGAATGACCAGCTGCGTGAACATGCGAACACACTGCAGACACCCACTGGAAGGAACCTTGCGGTTCATTGCGCATTGTGCGGTTGCATGCCTCATCAAGAAGACAGCGCCGTCTTGAAGAAGCAGAGCGATACCGGCACGTGGGAGATATGCAAAGTGTATGAGATTGCTATCAGGGACGAGACGTGTACCAGTAAGCCGTCGGTGGCGTCAACACTTTAAGGGATAAAATACTTGAAAGTGTAAACGGTGTAAGCGTAGAAACGACACGATAGGATTGCGTCTATCTTATTTTTGTGTCATTCCTCTGATTTTTTTTACTGGTTCGTGTGTGACAATCGTATGTATTTGCAAGCTCAAGTAAATTACACTCAGTAGTTTCTCAGCGCTTGTCCGTGCTTCTTTCACTCTTAGTCATCGCGTTTTGCTGTTTTGTATGTTCAGAATGAACCAACTGGCCCCACTCCATTCGCTAATTCGGATATCGGTAAGCCGCAGGATGGTAAACGCCGCTTGCCGACGACCCCTCAAAGGCTTGAACTTGACAGAAGACGGCCCTGACTCGCTGTCATCTATGGGGAAGCTCGCGTGCACGTGACGAGTTACGTGGCCAGACGCGAACCAGCTGCAGAAAGCCCATGCGCAAAGTTGGCAGCAGTGGCGGCGGCAACGGCTATCGAACGTGGCCGTCAACCGAACTCGGCTTGGCGAGTCACGTGATGCGCTGCCGAGGCTACGGCGCCGGTGCGGTCAAATGGAGGTACCATTTGCCGCAACGGCGAAACCGATCGACGAGATTCGTCAGACTTTGCTTTGAAAGAAAGCTGAAACAAAACTGTCTTTTTTTCTTTTATTACCGGAGGTACCCCCGTGGTGGCTCAGTGGCTAAGGCACCGTGCTGCTGATGACATGCCAATGCCATGCAAATGACATGAGTTCAATCCCGGCCGCGGTGTCTTCTTTTCTGATGGACGCTAGAAGCGAAAGCCCCCATGTGTCGAGGTTTAAGTGCCCGCTCATGATCACCGCGTGGCCGAAAACTGATTTGGACTGATCCTGCGGCGTGCCCCATTGCCCATGTGTAGCTTCGGCGCCTTAAACTTCTGCATGCATTTTACTAGCGAAAAAGAGGCACGACGAAAAAGAAGTGCACAGCACACTAGCTGGTGTCCTTAAACTTAGTGTCCTTAAACTTAGCTTTAAACTTCGCAAACCTATCAATCGATTACCGCAAGCTTAGCCGTGTGGCGAAGAAGACGTCTGTACTCGTTGTCGCACAAACTACTGTATATGTAGGCGTCGGCGGGTCATGTACTTTTCGCCCCGTATACTTAAGAAGGGTTTACCCGCAAAGAAGGGCCGGCAAAATTGGCCGTGAGAAAACTGCATTAACCACCACCGGTGGGACAATTTAAGAAGCTCTTTCTTGTGGCATGCTCTACCCAACAACATTACAAGGAAAGATGAACACGGCTCTCACCTGTCATAAAAGGGTAGCATTCCTTTCCTTTTCAGTCTACGCACTACCCTTCAAGACATTTGAACAGCACCTTCACGGCAGATAAAATTATTCCAAACATTGTACGTTAGGGAAACCAGTTAAACAAAAAGATATGTGTCTTTGGCCTCCTGGAGCACAAGATTTCAAGCATGATTTCAGCGCCTGGTAGGCTTGACCACACCCTACAAAAACAGTCGCCATTGTCGGCTCCCCGCCAGCTTCAGGCAAAGTAGGCGTACTGCTTCTCCGGCTGACCAAAGCGGACAATTATTTATTGCAGAATACTTTCGATCGCGTTGTTATTACAGGGTTCAGTTGGCGTGCACAACCGAAAATGTTCAATGAGTTGCAGACACGCATGTCATCATCTCCTGGGTTAACCGAATTTAATAACTGAGCTTTAAACAGATAACGGCAACATCAAGCTCTGCGCTGTGCTGGTAAAGCATTGCATTCGTAATAGCCAACGCAAGCTATAGCCTTTTCCACACCAACTTAGACTACTCCTCCAATAAAAAGGAGTGTCTAAAAAGGAGCGCGGTTTAGTTTACGATTGCGGAATGTTATTTAACCATTCCTAAGCAAACTTGCGTAAACACAACGATGCAGACAGCCTATCCTACTATCATCTCTAAAACTTGCCGGGATGCTCGATTTTTGTGTTTGATACGCCCTTCTAATAGGACCTCCAGACAAAGAGGTAACAGAGTGCTTCGCAAGGACACAAACCGCCTTTACGAACATGGCCTCTCCACCGGCTGTATGACCTTACGGCGACACCTCGCGCGAGGAAGTTGGTCCTGTTTTAGAAACGGCGTTCTGTACAAGAGCAATACAGACGCCAACAGCATGCGTCATTTTTTGCGATGCAGGGTGATGGTTTCAATAAAATACAAGTTGTTAGCGCGCCCCGACCAACCCATCCGGCTCACCACGGCTCCTGGAGATGGCGAGAGGGCGGAAAGAATTTCAGAGGGGGCTGTACAGGTGCTTGGCAACGACGTAACGCGCCGTGCCCCAATCTTTAACAGAAAGTTCCACAGATTAAACCAGGGTGCAACTAAGCGTTTGCGTTCACGTTCTTTCCCCGTTACAAACTTGGTCGGGGCATGTGTGTGGGGCTGGAGCTTCTAGATTACTGATCAAGGGTGGTATGCTGGGCATCTTGGTAGGCTAACATTCTCACAACAGCACTAAAACCGAGGACCCAAGAACAATTAGTACCACATCGCGAGGCAATGTAGCGGATCCTCTTTAAGCCCACCATTGGTAGGACAGTTCTTCCGGCATGAAAACAAGGTTTCGCGAGAAATTATTGAACCGTCCATTTGACAAAGATGGGGGAGGGCTGCAGTAAAGATGGTCCTGTGGTTCGTTTCCCCGAAGTCCGGTGTCGATGAGGAACCCAATCGCCCGGGCTCTGATTCATTTGGCAGCAGGCTGGCAGGGCGATGGTGTTGAAGTTCTTGCAGACGGCGGTCGAATCGACGAACTCAAGGCGTTAGGGTTGACTAAACGAAACGAAGAGTTTATATACAGCTATTTACCGTAGGAAAACTGGGTACATGAGTAGAAAAAGGAAAAACTTCAAACTTCAGCTAGACGATAGCTCCAAGTGCGCACAAATCACTTGAGCTTCTCAACTTCGTCTAGCTCTCCTACTCTCGGAGCGTACACAAACCGCTCGAGAAACGACGACCGAGACCCTGCCTCGCCGCAGGATCCGTTTAGTTGCCCGGTGCGGCTCTTCACCCTAAACTACCGACGCGATCCTAATCTTTAGCCTAGGGGGCTCACAAATCCCAACCTAGCTTCAACGGTCGAGACTCCTTGTCCTGCCGGCAACTGCCCAGTTCGGCGCTCAGACAAGAATGATTTCCAACGGCCAAGTTCGGCCGTATAAAACCTCGACATCACACTCTCTCGGGAACGCCCCTGTAGAGTTCGTACACACGCAAGGGAGGGCCCAAATTCACGTAGACAGCGGTCACTCAGCACGCCACGGAATATTCCATGAGGCGCCGCCATCTTTGGGTCAACGGCACGCTCGCAAACGAGCAGGTGCGCACGACACCGCGGGATGAGAGCGAAGTAGTAGTAGTAAAGCTTTTATTTGGGGAAGGGAGGGCTAAAGCCACTTGGTGGGGAAAATGGGATATGAAGGAGGGGATTACACAGGTTGCTTCAGTTCCAGGCACTTTTTCTTCTATTCACTGACTGTTCGGAGGCTTCGCCGGGGTCGTCCTTCGTCAGACCACTCGCGACAGACCACTTTTGGTTGCAAATTTGCCTATTTCGTGTAATAAAAACTTATCTAATACGGTATGTGCTTCTTGGTGTATGGTGTTTAGATCAATGTGTCGAATGTTGTCTGAACGATGTGCATCGAAGAAAGGGCATACACATACTAAGTGGTGAAGGTCTGCTTTGGTGTTCGTGTTACAGTAGGGAAAATGTGGGGGTGAGGGTGTTGTGGGGCCCTTTGTCCACTTCTGAATATGTGGGGTGTAAGCTGCATTGGCGCAAATCTTGTTGATGAATACTTCTTCGGCTCTTGTTAATGAGGGCATGTTAGCAAGATACCCAGATGGTGTCACTTGTTCGTACTGACATTTCTTGCGCTTCTTGAGTCGCTGGATGAGTAGGGCAGGTGAAGTAGCCGAGGTATAAACCAGCGGAGGGGTAACGTTAAGAATCTCCTGCGCCGCTGCGTGAGCGGCGTGGTTTCCTAGGCTGGCCTCTTCATGACCCGGTGTCCAGTCGATTCGGATGTTCACTTTCTGGCTCTTTAGTAGTTCCTTAAGCAGTAATATGGAGTTAACAAGTGGGTTGAGTGAATGGGTTTTTGTATTTCTCGGATTGCTGCGAATGAATCTGTCAAAATGCGCACGTTTTGCGGGGGTTTAAAGTCGATTTCGTAGCAGATGTGGTTAATCGCGCTGTTTATGGCGTGTAGTTCTCCTTCTAATGCGGTTCCATCGTTTTGGTTGAAAGATATCTTCCCGTTAAAAGATGAATTTTCGGGACATGTCCATGCTGCACCGATATGTGTGGGAGTCACTCTTGTATCCGTGAAGATATCAATTTCATTTGGCAGTTTAGACGCCATCAGGTTGTGAATACGTTGGGATCTGGTAGCTGGAAGAGCCCGTGGGATTGGCTTGCTGAGGTGGCTTTCGATGTTGTCTGATATCGACCAGGGTGCAAGGGGGATGGGTATCTCAATTTTTGGTGCGGGTTTTTGTTCATCCCATGCCGTGAGGAGCAATCCTTGGCGGGTGAGACCTCGTTTGCGGTCTGCTTGGTCTTTTGTTTCTTTCATCACAGTAACGATGGGAGGAAGTGCGACTGCCTGCTCAAGGGCTGCCTTTTTTGTGTGTATTGGGAGGCCCGTTATAGTACGCAATGTGGCCCTGTGTAGCACATGAATGTGTTTGGTGTTGGTCTTATTCAACTCATAGACAGGGTCTCCGTAAGCTAGAGTGCCAATTGCGACCGCACGTGCCATCGTTAGGCAGGCTTTTTGATTCGCCCCTCCGTGTTTGTTGGAGAGGCGTTCTATCAATTTCAGCATTGGCTTCCATTTTCGTCTCAGCTCTGCGATCCATATCTTGGGGCTATTGCAGCTGGCTAGCGGGAGGCCGAGTGGCCGTACGTGCCCTCGTTTCATTTGTATCTCAGTGTCACCTATATACAGCAGGTCATCTCCTGTGGGCTGAGCTTTGTTCGTGCTTGAAACCATGAGCAGCTCAGTCTTTTCAGCGGCGAGTTCAAGACCTAGTTGTGGTAGGCACGCCTCTATGGTGTTTACTGCTGCCTGTAGTTCAGTGAGCATGTCTGTTGTCGTTGAGTAGTCTCTACCCTCGCACCATATTGTGACGTCATCGGCGTATATAGCAAATCTGGCCGACGTTCCTTGTTCAAGACTCTTAGCCAATTTCGCCATGACTATGTTGAAGAGGACCGGTGCAAGGACGGATCCCTGTGGCACTCCCTTGTCGTTGTAATAGGTGTTAGGTGTCCATCCGGGGAGCTTGCTGTTGAGTTGTAAGGGGCGGTTGTGAAGGAAGTTTGGAACCCAGATTTGTGCTTTTTTGCTGGGAAAGGCTTCAGCTAGTTCATTCAGAATTGTGGTCTGATTTACTCTGTCGAATGCGTTTCTAAGGTCCACAGTTAAGACGTAGTCGGGAAGTCCGCGGTCGTACGGGGATCTGTTGATGACGCGGCGCAGCAGCCAAAGGCAGTCCTGCGTTCCCAAATGCGGCCGGAATCCAGTTTGGGAAGGGTGAAGCCAATGGTTGACATATTCCAAGTGGTATTGTATTCGGTTGTTAATAAGGCGTTCGATTAACTTGCACAAAGTAGGTGTGAGTTATATGGGTCTTAGGTTGGAAACTACTGGTGGGTCTTTTCCAGGCTTCGGGATTAGGTTGACCAGAGATAGCTTAAAGTCTTCGGTAATTTCGCCTGTGTTCCACGAGTGGTTTACGAGCACCAGTAGTTGTTCCAAGTGAGCTTCATCGAGGTTTCGTATGTGCTGCCAGGTAATCCCGTCGTGTCCCGGGGCCGATCTCGCCTTACCCTGTCTGATTGCAGTGCGGAGCTCTGCCATCGTGAATGGGCAGTCCAGTGATGAATCTTCGTTATCGATGTCAATGATGGGGAGGTAGTTGCTAGGTTGTCTACTAGCAGTTGGGAAAAGCGTCGAGATAATCTCTCGTTCCACCTTCTCGGGATCCTTCTGTAGTGTAAGCGTTGAGAATAACGGGATGTGCTGCTTTCCTTTTCCCGCCATTCCTCTGTAAATTTTCCAAAGTTTCGACAGGCCGCGTTCATTTCCTAGACTCGAACATAGCTCTTGCCAGTGGTCGTTAGCAAGCTGTCGTTGGTACTCTGAATTAGCTTGTATTGCCTTCTTAACCTCATGAGATCGCAATGGCGTTTTCCCATTTGTCTGTATTTGCGCGTGAGGTGTTTGGCGCGCTGCCACAGATTGCCCAAATGGTTGTCCATGGTCGGTGTGTCAGTCGAGCAGGTGACCTCTTCATTCGAGGCTCGCGAAGCATTCTGGATGCGTTCAACAAGAGTATGAAAATCGGTGGATGGGTCAGAGATTTGGTTGAGGCTGTCACGAAAGGTCATCCAGTTCGTTAATTTCAGAGTTTTGGTCGTTCTTAGTCGTTTCCCACGAAGAAAATATGTTATGGGGAAGTGGTCGCTACCCCAAGTTGTGTCAGAACTTTTCCACGCGTTTAAGTGACCAAGAGAGGCAAATGTGAGATCCGGTGTGGTATCTTTTTGGGAGGCGTGCAGCCCTATTCTTGTGGTTACGCTGAGATCGTTCGCGAGCGTGAGGTTATTCATTTCCATCACGTCTTGTAGAAGTTTTCCTCTGATGTCCATCATTGCGTATCCCCACGTTGTGCTTTTTGCATTGAAATCGCCTCCAATTATGACTGGTATGTTTGGATATTGATGAATTAGTTGGGTGACCCATAGGAACGATGAATTGCGAGCGGAGCCGGTTTTAGGTCTGTAATAAGCCGAAGCAACAATTATTTGCTTTCCTTCTGGGAACCTGCTTCGAACCACTATTGTCTCATGGTGCTGGGACGTGAATCCTGGAAGTTTTATTTGATGGCACCCAATTCCTTTCTTGACGAGGATTACTGAGTACCCAGGTGTCCTTGTCACGGAGTGTCCAGGTTGGCTTGGTTTGCATGTGATTGTGGGGTCCGAGTATGTTACATACCAACTAATCGAAGGTATGGTGCGTGGTTCTTGTAGGACGATTAAAAGTGGCTTCAGCAGCTGAATCTTTTGTAGCAGTACGGGCGAATTTTGTAAATAACTCCGGCAGTTCCATTGTAGTATCATGGTGTTTCGCATCATTAATTTCGGGAATGGCGGCGTGGTGGTACTTTGCGTGGTGGTTCTTGAATTGGGTCCTGTTGGGGTAATTGGTTAGTGATTCGTTGCATCATGGCCGCTGTCTGTGATGTATGGCTTTCAAGAAGAGCGCGAATTTTGCCTATGTCTTCTTGACAGGCTGCACGTTCCTTTTGGATGTCAGATCGGATAACTGAAAGCAGTTGCACGAGTTCCGGGTCAAGTTTGGTTTTGGACGTGGGCGTACGCTTGATGCTTGGGCTACGACAGCGCCTAGTCGAGTTGTTGGGTCTGGTGGACTGCGTCTGGGGTGGGTGTGTTGGTTGTGTTTTCTCTGTGAGTGCCTTCTTGAGTTCTTGATTCTCTTTTCTCAAATGTTCAAGTTCCTTGCGCATAGAAGCCAACTGGGTGAGAATGCTCGCGTTGACTGCTTCGGCTGACGTCGATGGTTGGCGATCTTGTTTAGAGGTTCCGTTGGGTGTTGTTATGCGAGTCTCGCTGGCATGGTTTTCTGAGTGCGCCAGTCTGTCGGCCCATGAAATGGCCTGAGCTGCGTCCTTACTCGGAGTATTGGAAGGCGTTGGAATGCGACTGGGGCATTGCGGGCTAACTGCTATGTGGCCAATCTCCTTACATGCAGCACAGTAGACTGTTGGGCCACATTCCTGTGTTTCGTCATGGATTCTTCCGCATTTGCGACATACGGTGTTGTGCGGACAGTATTTTACCATGTGGCCAATGTTGTGGCAGTTGTAGCACACCCTGCGTTTTGGGTGATAGTCAGCTACTTTTACTATTGCCATATAATATTTGACAACCTTTCGGAGTGTTGGGGAGTCAAAGGTAACGACCGCCCTGTTTGTCTTTCCGATTCTCTGCACATTGAGGACTTCAGCCTGTTCGCAGCGCAGCCATTTCCGGATTTCTTCATTCGACTCATTGGGTTCAACATCAATGACTCCACGTGTCGTGTTGGGACGGTGATAGGAACTCTTTATCTCGACAGGAATCGTGGTTACGTTGCCGCTTTGCCTTGCTTGTATGATTGTTGTTTGAGCTATTCGCTTAGCATGTTCGTTGTCGTATACCGTGATGTGCATGCAGTTGCCTGCTACATCATATCTGTGGGAAGCTATTTCTGAGAGGTATGTTTGAAGTTCCGTGATGCAAATGAGATGTGCGAACGAGCTTTTTGGTATGTCGCGGATGTTAATTTTAGTAAGTGGTCTGAGCGTGAGCACCGAACGAGGCCGACTTACCCGGTCTGTCTTGGTGATCGTTGCTGCTGCCGCTGTTTGATTCCGTTGCCACGTTGGGTGGGGATCACCGTCTGGTTGTCCATTTGATGTGGTATGCACGTCTTGCTGGTCGTAGTCCATCATGGTTTCATGTCCAAGGCCTGGTAGAGAGTCTTTGCTCCGATCCGTGGTAGATGGTTCTCTGGATGACTGGTTGCCGAAGTCTCGGGTTATTGCTTGTGAACCGATTTGCGGCGCTTCGAGGCTCAATTGAGGCACAGGTGCGGGAGCTTGAAGGGACATTGTAGCGGCCGCCTCTTGCTGTAATCCCTGCTGCAGCCCCAACATGGCGGGGCGCAGCAGCGGAGGATGGAGCAACGGCGTGGTGCTGGTTAGGCTTAGTTCACCCGAGACATTTCGTCGCTCACAATAAGTTCCCTAGGCGGCCTATTAAAGTCGGACATACACCAGGGTGTAACTCAGCACTTCACAAATACGATGATGCAACTCGCGGGTCCCTGGCGGTAAAAGAACTGCACTTAGTGAGGTCGAAAGGCGACGCTGATGTGGGAGCCATCCGCACCTGTTCAAAGCGAAAGACGGCGACAGTGCACTGTGTTGGCCGGGGCGCGTTAACAATGGTGTCTTGCGCGGCGCGCGCTTCGACGCCGGTAATCCCACCACCTCCGCGCATCACGCGGACGGTGCCCGGAATCCGACGGCGCCGTCTGCTTTCTCAAGGGCGGTTATCCCTCTGGTATGCGGTGGGACAGACAATCCGTCTCCCGTGCGCGCCGTGATGAATTGGCGACGGCTGCAGCGTAGAGTCTACAGTGCTGGGCCACCAGACATAGTGGCGGGTTCTCATGCGCAGCCCGGGAGCTTGGCCGCTAATCTCATAAGTGGACCTTACAGCTGCGTTAAGCAAACTTCGGTTACGCTCACTGATGCCTATTTTTAATTATTGTCCAACGCAAACCCGCCCCGGCGGCTCAGTGGCTAAGGCGTTCTGCTGCTGAGCACGAGGATGCGGTTTCGATTCCCGGCGGCAACGGCCGCTTTTCTGAGGGAGGCGAAAAGCAAAAATGCCCCTGTGAACGAGATTTCGGCGCACGTTAAAGATCCCTAGGTGGTCAAAATAATACGGAGCCCTCCACTACGGCGCGCCTAATCGCCTGCGTTGCGTCTGCGCGTTAAATTTTGCAATCAATCAATATTGTCCAACGCAAGCATTTACTTCAATGCACCGCTTCCTGCGGTAACAGGCTGTATCTTTTGTTATATGTGTCCTCAGGGGTTCGTGCACTCATACGTCACGAGTGTGTGAGCGTGTGTCCGTGTGCTTGTGCGTGTGCGCGCGTAAGTGTGTGTTTGTTTCTTTGTGAAGGAAACCTTTCGCTCTCAGTTTCTCCGTTCCCTGTTTGATTGTTATAATAGCAACTGCATGTTCTCCTTTTTAAGCCCCGTTGTTGGTTAGTGTTCTTATATTATATACTCCAACGTGCGTAGTATTTAAGCCCCAACGTATTTTTTTAATTATTTGAGCTTGTGTATACCGCTGCAATCTTCAATGAGTAAACCTTTCCAAACCATAAAGAAGTACTGCTTTATTCTGGTCTGTTTGGCTAGATATATCAAATAATCTAAGATTTTGTAGCATATGGAATACAGGCAACTAAAACTACATCTAATCATTCGAAGAGTGAGGAGAAGGAATCTCTGGTAAACACCCAATTATCTCTTACCAAGAAATTCCGAAAAAGCGCAGTTTAAATTTTACGACACATATACTTATAAAGTACGGAGCACTACCTATGCGAGACAGGCCATGTGGTTTCATGCTTTATGCAGTCAATCAATGTTCAAGGTGAAATCCCCGCGCCAAAAGCCACGATCGAAGAAATGGGAACCGCGCTGATGTGCATCTTACTGGCGACGCAAAGGACACCTGGGTGAGAGGCCGGGTGATGCTGGGGGGCTGCGCAGAAACAGTGCGTGGTTGTTTCCTGTGCAAGCTTCCATAAAATCGGTTCGCAGCCGCAAACAATTCTGGCGCCTCCAAGTAGGCGGTGGGAACCTGCCTAAGAAAGAAAGCTGCGTGTAAGTACTTCATCTTTTCCTAATTTTTATGTCGTTTCAACTTTCCACTCCGGTTCTGCGTATAAGCTAACTTGCATTCAACTTTACTCCGGTAGCCTTATGCTGCTGTAGCAAAATCCCCAAATTCAGGCATGCCCAGGATTACTCGATTCGGTGTAGTCAAACGTGTACGCGATGATTCTCCTACAACGGCAGTTGACAGGTTTGCTCTGACATTTATCCTACAACAAGCTTGTTAGCTGGGCTAATTCCCTGCGCGCAAACAAGGTTGACATGACGACCGAGTTGTTCAACGCAGTGAGCGAATTAGACCGGATGTTCAGTTTTCTTTCTTCACACAGGCTTCGATATTAAATACGGTTAGCCCGTTGCGATTGATGCCTGAAAATGCTCTGGAGGAGTCGCGACGCAGGGGTCATGCCATTCGGTGGTGTTGCTTCGCCTGACATTCTTTTGGGTTCCACAGGAAGCGCTACTACGTTACCCTCGGCTTCTAAGAGCGTCTTCAAAATTACCACTTTGAGCTTTGGCGAGAATCACTGATATTTTGAATCGACAAGACAACCTTAAACGAATGGTGTTTCTCGTTGAAATAAATGATCAGTTACCCCGTCCCGGGAAAGATAAATTCCTAGTGCGCCCGGCCAAGCAAAAACCAAAAAGTGTCAGCCGGTATGCCGGCTACGGTGAAGGCACATGACAGCAGTGGCAATTAACCATCCAGTCTACTGTAATATAAAACTATATGGTCGGTGCAACCTGGGGTACCACTGCACTTTGCTGGGGTGTTCGCAAGGTTCTGAAACCGTCGAACGCGGGTGCAGTTAAAATTTGAGAGTAGACATGGGAGTGCCTGCCGATCCATACGGGCCTAACGCTCCGGTAAGATGTTCGCGCACTCATAGAGCATACTCATAAAACGCTTTATTAGCGCGATTGTCTTGTGCGGAAGTTTCATGACAGCATCTGGAAATATTTATTTTACACCCGCCGCGGTGGCTCAGTGGCTAAGGCGCTGCGCTGCTGAGCACGAGGTCGCGGGTTCGATTCCCGGCTGCGGCGGCCGCTTTTCTGATTGAGGCGAAAAGCAAAAACGCCCGTGTGTACGAGATTTCGGCGCATGATAAAGATCCCCAGGTGGTCAAAATTAATCCGGAGCCCTCCACTACGGCGCGCCTCCTCGCCTGCGTTGCGTAGGCGCGTTAAACCCCACAATCAATAAAATCAATCAAATATTTATTTTACGGGAATATACGTCAGAATGAAGCTCTGTCAAAGCAAGGGCTGCGATGGCGGGGCGAGTAGAAAATTCGGCGCTCCTGTGTGCGCAAACACCTCCTCCGGCGCAAATCGACACGCATGCGCAAAACAAAACATAATTGGAGAGGACTTAAAAGTAAGGGGTTAGATATTTGGCTGTTTTTTCCTCTCGCAATAGAGCGCACTCGCCGTAGCCACCGTAGCCGCGTTTACATGAATGCGACAGCAGCGCGTCACGTTTCCTAGCGCATTACCCGTGGTGCGATGGTGGCGCCATACGGTGTCGCACATAGAAGGGAAAGCAGCCTTTCTGGCGCTTCCGGGGCTTCTTGCCTGGCTGGTTCGCATTTTTCTCAACTCGCCTGGTTTGGCGTCATTCACCCGACAATGATACTTTTAAAGCCAAGGCTTGCTGTCCCGCAGCTTGGTGATCGCAGCACATCCGCAGCAAACTCCCTTCCGATAATTCCTAATGCGATGCGCTCGCGTTAATATGCACTTCGAAAGTCGAGATACGCGTCTCAATCCACCCCTGTCTGGCGCAATAATATGACGCGCTCTCCTAGCGCATTCGTCCCGTTTCCATGAATGCGATGCGATACGCGACTTGTCGCCGTCATGTAAGCCAGGCTACGGAAGCCCAGATCGAGACACCGGCAGGCAGGGGCGAACGGCGCTGCAGGAGAAGTGCCACCAGTCCATGCAAACACCTGCCTCGCGTTACTTTGATATGGATGGGCCACGTTTTCTGTGTACATACTTCCGAGGAGCAGGCAGCTTTAAAACAGCGACGCCGCGAGCACGAACGGAGATACAAAAAAGGTACCACAAATGTGACACGAACAATCAACGCATCATAAAGAAACACTGCATTACTCTATAGACACGTTGCTCTGATGTTTGCCTCGCAAGTAGCAGCGCCGTTCACTATGTCCTGGTAGTTCGGGGGGTCGTTTCTTGTAGGAAAGATGCTACGCATATAACGAGCTCGGTTCGTAGCATTCATATAACGTAAATGTCGGCGCCCTCTTCTAGGCAGCCCGGCCCGCGCCCTCTCCTAGGCAGCAACAGCAGGGATTATCACGAGTCACGAACAGTCACGAACAGGCGCGCACACTAAGAAGGCATCTAAGGTAACGTTATGATAACAAGGCCGACAACAACAAACAGTTTAAGTAGCGCAGACGAAAATATGTTGGCTTTTGATATTGTAGCCGACCAGTCAGATTGCAGATGATACAAATGGCAGGGAGGAATCGAGGCCTTTATCACGCCCGTCTACCTTTACACCATGTTTCACTGTCAACCCCATAGATCATCGGATCAACATGCTGTAGGCAGTGGGTGATTACGGGTCGGGGAATCGCCATTCCTTTACCGATGCCCTAGCGTACGGTACAGACAACTTTACTAAGACAAGTGCTGGGCTCACAGTTTTCTCTGTCCGGTGAAACGTGCCAATGGAATTATAAGCGGTAATGCAGGAGTAGAAACGTTACAATTTTGCTGTTTAACCACCCGTACGGAGTTAATGGGCGCACATTTTTGTCAGTCAATTGGAGAGGGAAATTGGAAATGTTTGAATGTGTTTACTGTGTTTCGCCGCTAGAGAAAAAGCGCCTCGTCTGCACGTGCTTTGCCTGCAATCATTTCTAGATATGTAACGTAGTTACTGCAGCAGACAACAGCGCAACCAAACGGTTACTACGAGTGGATCCGCCGAACATACTTTGAGGGGGCGCCAGCCCCTCACTCAATATGCACTCAGAGCGACGTACGCGTATGTTTGTTGTCGTAAAGCTGTCGACTGTAATGCACGTTTATGAATTTTATGCATCATGATCTCATTGCCCCGCAGAACAGTGGTTACGAATCAGCTACTCAATTCAATTCTTTCTTTTCTCAGTAGTTTCTGGGAAGCCTTCGGTGGCTGGAGATTTCAGCGATCCATGTGGGCTGTTGCGCCGCATAATTACGCGCCGCTTCACTCCATAGACCCGCACGGGACCTTTAGGATGCCTGAAGGACTTTCCAAGCATGACGAAGCGGTTCTTCACCGTGTGCGGCTAAATGTCGCTTACACCAATTACTTTCGATTCAAGACGAAACAGGCCGCTTCCCCCTTGTGCACTCTTTGTGACGTGCGCGAGGACCTGAACCACGTGCTATGTGAGTGTACGCGGTATAGAGCCGCCAGAACGTCCCTTTTAGTGTCCTTGGGTCTTCCGCTGTCTAGAGGCCTAACTCGCAGTGACGTGCTAGGCCCTTGGACGAACTCTCAACGAGCATCTCGAGCGACAAAAGCTCTACTGTCTTTCTTGCGAAGCACAGGACTTGACCAGTCTTTTTAAACAGGACTCTCTTAATGAGCACGTCATCTTCATCACAGTCATTATCATCATCTCTTCATCGATTTAATTTTTTTTATATACATCTGGTGTAGCAAGCTAGGCGCCTTGGCCAGGCTAACCTCACCAGTATCATTAAAGACTATTCTCTCTCTCTCTCGGTGGCTGAAAGCTGTTGTGCACAGCTTCACGGGGAGTCCTGCTCCTAATGCGTTTTTTGCTAGAAGCAGCGTAAAATTTCCGCTTCCTTGCGCCCTTTTTTCAACCGACTAAAGCATTTTTAGGCAAGTCAAAGAGGGCTTTATTCTAGGTGTCATGTGCACACACGCATCTGCACTCGCGCATCACTTATCACGGACATCTACGCGCGGCGGAGCAACGCTTCCCGGTGGCCGCCTGCCAACGCTCTGGTCTTTGATTCCACTTTCGCATGGCGCCACATATCTGAGAAAGCTGCTACGGTGAAGCTACGCTTGCAAGGAGCTGTGCGCAAAACTTTCTACGCTGTGTGGCAATTGTGATCAACGTAAATAATTAATCGTTGTTGCTTTTGAAGCGACTACTCATGCTGGCATTGCAACCTTTGAAGTTCAGAGCACTTTAGGGGCTCTCCTTGTCGTCGTTCCTCGCTGTCACAATATCAAACATCTGCCGGAAGCAGGGGGAGCAGCGAGATAATGACCAAGAATTGAAGCGCTAGGACAATGGGACAAGCGAGTCAACACACACGAGACACTACTTCCAACAGTTTTATTAGCAGACGAATACACCTATATATACACATGAACACTGGCCCACGTCATAGTACAGTTTTGTACGTCACACTCGAATAAAAAAATCACGCTCTTTCTTTGATAAAGCGACAGACGCAGTACACTCGTGGTCCGCTTTTGCTATCATGTTAGCTTCCAATATCTCTCGCGTAAGCTGGTTCTTATGCTTGGTAACAACTGCGCACTTCAATAACAGGGGCTTGCCACCATGCTGCTTGCCGAATGACGCAAGCCATCCCCCAGTGTCGTTCTTTACGTTATTGCTGTGTTCACGGAGATGATCATTGAAGCACCGCCTTCTTTGGCCGATATACCTTTTCTCACAGTCCAACGGAAGGCTGTAAACAACGCCTTCTGCGCAAGCTACAAAGCGGTTTTAGTGCTTTTTAAGTGCAATGCACTTTATAAGCGACCCCAAACCTTCCACCGCCGGCGGCGCCGTCCGTCCGCAGTCCTCCTATCCCCTAGCAACGGCGTGGAGCGGAGAGGAGCGTCGGTAGCAACGGCGCAGTGACGTCACTCACCACGTGACGACACGCCCCTCACCGCTCCTCGCGGCGCGACGGCGTGGGCCGCGCGCGTCCCTCTCCCTTCCCCGCGCCGTGACGTCACATACTCCACCTCCTCTCCCCGGCAGCTGCCGTGCGCCGCTGTGTGTCACTCTCCCTCCCCGCGCCGTGACGTCACGCACCCGCACCACCTCTCCCCTCGCTCGGCTGCAGCTGCCGTGCGCCGCTGTCCCTCTCCCCTTGCGCTCGCCTCCTCTCTCAGCCACCTGGCTCGGCGCGGCGTACCCCCCTATATATGCAGCGATAAACCGCCAGACCTCCGTGGGTCGGCTCGCGCGCGCTCTCTCGCTACAGTCTCCTGCTCGCTCTGCTCCAGTTTAGACCGTTCGCTGGCTGGGCGCCTCTCAAGGCGATGTCAGAATTACTACGCCGTGTACTCTCGGCGCAAGAAATGCATTCGCACTTTCTCACGATTCCCTTCGGGGAGGTGGGGGCAATTTTGTTGCACGTTGGTTTCGTGGGAAGGCTGGGGCCTGTCAGTCTGCATAGCTTGCCAAATTTGTTGGGAGCCGAAAAAACAACCCTTACTTTCGAACACCTAGACCTTTGACCGCTCGACCGTTGGGAGCAAAGACCCACGTAGAGGCCGTGGCAGAGTATTTGAAAAACAAGCGATTTATATAGCCATAACCGTTCGAAACTCCTCAACCGCTGGCGCTTGTCATACATATCCCGTTTTTTAGCGCAAAAAAAACTGCAGGTACATTTGAGGCAAAATCTGTAAATATAACCGGAAGCCCCCACATCCATTCAGTTAGGAACTCTCCTTGTGTTGGTTATTACGATGGGAAGCGAAAATGCGGCTGCTAAAAACGACGCGTTCCAAACTACTGATTAAGGCGCCGGCACGTCCGTGATCCCACTCGCGCTGAATCATCATCAGCAGCCTACAGAGCCAACACACGCTTCACTTGGGCTCGCTAAAACGTCTATTTGGTGTGGACCACGTCCTCTCTGGCTGACGAAATCACCACCAACGCCTTCGTAACGTCACGCGCTTCACGTCAAGCCCACCCGCTACGTCAGCGGGACGGCGGTACGTAGATTACAGCCACATAAAGCCCACCCCGCCGGAACCCACGCTAAGACTAGCGTTCCTAGTTCTAGCTAAGCCAACGCCGTCAGGGCTTCGGCCGGGCTCCAACTCCATCGCCATGGCATCGACGCCAGACCCCAACGCTACCATGGACTTCGATCCCAACAGCGGCAGAGCCATCCCAGCTCCCGGACCATGGCAGCAAATACTACGAGACCGCCACGCCCGCAAGCAGCCGCCAACAACGCCGGCAGCCGCACGTTGGACACCCGCGCGTACCGTCCCACGACCACAGCTCCCGGACTCCGACTACAAGATAATCTACAGACCGCAAGCCGGTTTTCGCGTAGCTTCGTGGAGCGATCGCCAAGTTTCCCAGGGCATCCAGCAGGCAAGCAACATACCCGAAGCTGCATTCTACGCTCGTGTCACTATCCAAACCCAAGCTGCCCAAAACCTAATCATTGCGAGCACCCCCGACGAAGCCTCCGCCCTTGCACTGAACGAGATTACCTCTATACAACTTGGGGCAACAACACAAGAAGTACTGCCATACCTGAAACCACTACCCGGCACGTCTCGAGGGGTAATAACGGGGCTCGATCCCAACACCACCAACGAGCAGCTCCCCTACATCCTATCAGCAAATGGCCCACGTATACTCCACGCCCGAATGCTCGGAACATCCACGTCAGCTCTAGTCACATTTGAGGGCGTTCACGTCCCATTCTACATCAAGGCGTATGGCCTATTAACCCGTTGTCGCCCTTACCGCCAGACCATACAGTGCTGTACACTCTGCGGTGAACTTGGACACCGACGAGATGTCTGCCCGAATCCCGACGTCGCCATCTGCCAGCGATGCCACGCGCCTGACCCCCAGCCAGACCATGACTGCAAACCCATGTGTCAGCTCTGCGGACTAGATCACCTCACGGCCAGCAGAGAGTGCAAAAAGAAACTACGACCGCCGCCACCCACCGCCCAACTACGGCACAAATTCCCCAACCAGAACAGCCATCGACCTGCACCTACTTACGATGCCAGCCAGCACCAAAGGCAGACTGCCAACCAAACGAACACCACCCCCATAAGTAAGCTGGTCGGCCATTGTTGCACCACCACTCACTGCTCGTGCATCTTTTCCCCCCCTCCCCACACCCGCTGCGCCTGCCGCACCCACTATTACACCACCCCCCGACACCCTTATCAAGACGCTTCAAGCAGAAAATGCACAGCTGAAACAACAGCTCGAACAGACAGCACAACGCACCGCAACCCTTGAAAATCGCATCGAGCAGCTCCTAGCTCAAATGCAACAAATCACTCGGCAGCAATCACTAAGCACCCCAACTCCCCCAGCCGACACAAACCCAGAAACAGGATCCTTGACCTCAGGCGCCTCAGTCGCCAGCAGAAGCTTAGAGCCCTTCTCCGCCATCCCACACGCTGCTACACCCGCATCAGTCGATATCAGCCACTTAGAGCGCCTCATACGCGGCATTGGCGAACGCCTCGACGAACGCCTTAATAACCTGGATCACAGGCTACACTTGCTGGAGGAAACTAAGAAGGCCAAAAAAGCACGCAAGAAGCCCATGAGGCGGCATTTACCCCACGAACTGGGCGACACATCATCGACCCTCCAATCCGACCATGACATGTAACAGAAAAGGCAACCCCCCATCCACGCTCACCCTGTGGCAATGGAACTGTCGGTCCTACCGCAACAAGCAGTCTACACTTACCCACTACACGCAACAGCACAAACCCGACGTCATCGCATTGCAAGAAACAGATTCTGACACTGTTACTCTGCGCGGCTACAACACACATGTCACCGGCCTTGGCTCACGCACCGCTATCCTGGTACAGTCAACCCAAACGGCCCAATCTCACACTTTGCCAACTCAGATCGACTATGAATTTGTAGAAATTATTCCACGCAAGAAAAGTCAAGCAAGTCTATTTGTACTTAACGTATACAGCCCCCCAAACAAACCCCTTACCGGCATCGACAAACTCTTTAAAACCGTCCGGCAGCGCACGCGCGGACAAAAATTAATCGTCCTTGGCGACTTCAATGCCCAACATACGGCGTGGGGATACCTAAAAGATACCAAGAAAGGCAAAACACTATATGATGCAACACTTCAGAACCTTCTGCATCTGTGCAACACTCCAGATCTCCCAACAAGAATTGGCAACAGCATCTCCCGAGACACCACCCCTGACCTCACCTTCACATATAATATCAAGAGCGCCACGTGGACGCGACTTGACGAAACACTCGGAAGCGATCACCATATTATAAAACTGGAAGTTGCGTACGCAAGACCCGCTAATCAACGCATCGGCACCGCCAGACTCACTAATTGGAAAGACTTTCGAGACGACACCCCTGCGGACTCCATCACTAATCTAGATGACTGGGTCCAACTGTTACTTGACACGGCCAAGAAGCACACAAAAGAAATTGCTCTAACCGAAGAAATCCCAGCCACTGACGCACACCTGCTCCATCTTTGGGATGCCCGACAAGGCCTGCTTCGAAGGTGGAAAAGGAACAGAACAAATAAGAAACTTCGCATCCGCATCGCTCAAATCACAGCAGAGGCAGATGCGTACGCTAAACAACTTAGCCAACAAAACTGGGCTGAGTTCTGCAACCAACTTCAAGGCACGCTCGGCACCCGCCGCACCTGGCACTTACTCCGATCTTTATTAGGCAGCAAGGAATCCAAATCCACCACCCAACACCATCTGAAGCGCCTGATACATAATTACCAGGGTACATAATCCGATTTATTGCGAGAGCTTCAGCAACCGCTTCAAGCACCCATTTCCGCTACTACTCTGACACTTCCGTCATATACGGGAAAACCCAATCCAGACATGGACGCACCTTTTACTATGGCGGAAATCGAAGCAGCCGTTCACCATCTAACCCGCAACACAGCCCCAGGAAAAGACCGGATTCCTAACAAGCTCCTCCGCAACCTTGATTACGTTGCCCTTGAAAAGCTTTTGGACTTTATCAACTCCCATTGGCAGGCTGGAACCCTCCCCCCACACTGGAAGCACGCCGAAATCACCCTCATACCCAAGCCCAACAAACCACTCATTACAAAGAACCTCCGCCCCATCTCTCTCACTTCATGTGTCGGAAAACTGTTTGAGCACATGGTGCACAACAGACTATCACCCCACATCGAAGAGAACGGGTACTTCCCACATACAATGTACGGCTTCCGCCCCCACTTATCGGCCCAGGACATCCTACTTCAAATTAAAGACGACGTTCTAGACACCCTGAACAATCAGAGTAAAAAATCAATCCTAGCCCTAGATATCAAAGGGGCATTTGATAACGTAACGCATCATGCTATCTTGCAAGGTCTTGCCTCTACCAACTGCGGCGAACGTACATTTTCCTACATCGCTTGCTTTCTGACCAACCGCACGGCAACGATAGGCATTGGGAATCTCCGTTCTGACCCATTTGCAATGGCGCCCAAGGGAACCCCACAAGGGTCCGTCGTTTCACCATTGCTATTCAACTTAGCTATGAAAGATTTGCCGCCGCTCCTCGCAGCAATCCCCAATTTACGTCATGCACTTTACGCTGACGACCTCACCTTGTGGGTCCCCACCGGCTGCACCGGCGCCCAACAAGACGCACTTCAGGAAGCAATACACGTCACTCAAACATACCTCCGAGCTCGTGGACTGGAATGCGCCCCAGAGAAGTCCGCCCTCCTCACGCTCTGTGCCCGCACTTACAAAAAACGAACGGACCCAATCCCCGATCCGGAATTAACGATCAACAACCTCGCAGTACCCACAGTTCCCCACCTTCGCATACTAGGTCTCAACATACCCAAAAATGGAAGCGGCTCTCAAACCTTACCTGCATTAAAACGCACCCTCACACAACTAACGCACCTCGTACGACGCATCGCCCACCGCCGCTACGGCCTTCAGGATAAGGACACTCTGAGAATAACTCAAGCAATACTGATCAGTCGTCTGAATTACGGCACACCATACCTGGCTCTCAAATCCGTCGAAAAAGAAAAACTCAATACTTTTATTCGCCAAGCCTACAAACTCGCCCTTGGCCTACCCCCCTCAACATCCACGCGCAATTTGCTCCAACTAGGGGTACACAACACTTTGGAAGAATTGCACGAGGCTCATCGCTGTTCCCAGATCACCCGTCTCAAGCTGACACCTACCGGAAGAGACACCCTTACACGCCTTGGACACCCGGTACCGCCCAAAGAAGACCAGCCCCAACGTGTCCCCCTCCACATCCGTGAACACATTCGTGTAGCTCCCGTACCGCGAAATATGCACCCCCTTTACAACAAAGCACGCCGCAAAGCACGGGTCGATGCAGTTACGAAGAAGCACGCCGGGAACCCTACGACACGCTACACGGACGCTGCACGCTACACCCGCAAACCCGCTTACGCAGTCACGGTTATAGACCACCAGGGAACCGAGGTCACAGCCGCCACAATATCCACCACCTCTACAAACGCCGCTGAGGAAATCGCCATCGCCCTAGCAGCCACAACACATAGCGAATACGTTACAGTCATTACGGACTCGCAAGTAGCATGCCGCAACTACCAGCTCGGCCGCATATCACCCTTCGCCCTCAAGATCCTGAATGCCATCCCGCAGCTACCCGACATTCATATCGTTTGGGCCCCTGGACACGAGTCTCTCGACGGAAATGAGGCGGCACACGCCGCTGCCCGCGTACACACCCTCCGGGCCATTTCTGAAGAGAGCCAAGACACGGAGAAGGCCCCCCACACACTGAATGGCTACGCGGACATTCTCGCTCACTTCAGACACGAGCGCCAGCAGTTCCCTCCACCCAACTCCCACCTTTCCAGAGCCGAAGCGACCACACTCCGCCGGCTACAGACCAACTCCTACCCGCACTGTACCCTCCTCCACCATATCTACCCCACCCAGTATTATAGTACCTGCAACTTTTGCCCCCAACCAGGCACCCTGTACCATCTGGTCTGGGAGTGCCAACAATCCCCATCCCTCACACCCAACCCCCGTCCCACGTACGAGCAGTGGGTGGACCGGCTGTCCAGCTCGGACCTCTCGACCCAGCGCATGCTGATAGAGAGGGCACGAGCAGCCAGCAAGGACCAGGGCGTCCCGGACTAGCGGACGCCCCCCACCGGTGATGCTCTCACCATCCTGCACCATTAAGCTCCAAATAAAGATGTTTATCCTCTCTCTCTCTCCCACTCGCGCTGTTCTAGGCGGGGGGTGGGGCAGGAGGATGGGGCGCGATTACTGCAAAGGCGGGAAATTTGATTTGTATATAACAAACCACCGTTCAATTCATAAGGAGAGGAGGGACACAGGCAGGCAAATAGCGTGCTAGCTGGTAGCAGTGATCGGATAACTGCGCCAAAACCCATTATGGTGGATCACTGCTCTGTATTTCAGAAAGCTTTTACGCTGAGAGGAGGGGCTTTACTTATTTTTTGCAAGCAGGTATAGTTGAAGAAAACGTTTCGCTAATCAATTGAGACACATGAGCCGATATTGTCATTAGGGATTAAAGTTACTTCCAAAGCAATTCTAGAAGGTTTTCACGAATGAACTTCGTGATTTTTATTTTTAGAATGGTGTTTATTGTTGAACAGAGTTTAGAACTCTCTTTAGGTTCTGCACTCGAGCACCTTTGAGGTCAAAATTCAAATAAAATTGTCGGAGCATCAGATAGCTATTCGTTTTTGTGGCTGTATGGAACCCATTCCTTCCCTTTTAGCCAACTTTCCCACATAGTAACATGTTGTGGCCGCTTCCCTCTTCCCCTCAAAGGTTCTCAACGAGCACGAAATACAGCCTTGTTTAATAAGGCACCATAAAAAATATCAACGTGTTGCGGGCATAATTTCGTATAGGCTAGGGATCTTATGCCCTTGTATGCGTTTAAAACTTTTGTATCCTAGTTAGCTTCTAAGTAGCCAACTACGTATGGGCGGTTTATTGCAATCAACTGTTTCGTTGCTTTTTGTCGTCTTGGTGTAAGTACATTTGCATCATTGTAGTGATCAAGTGCTTGTACTGCACGAAATACATATTTTTTTGCGCACCCACAGGCCGCTGCGTGGTTAGTTCGTTCTCATGATTGTTTTCATTCTTCTTTCCTTCGTAGTTTTGTTGATGTATTGTTAATTATGTTTTCTCTGTGTGCGGGAGAGGCACGGAATGCCTGTTATTGAGTTCCTTAGTTAATGTTATATTCATTACGGTATGTTTAATTGTTCATTTCGAAAATGTCATTGCAGCAATGACGTTTCTGAAATGCCGTTGCACCAAATGCTTTCATTTTTCCTTGTTCCGTCTTTTTGGTTTTTATTATTTTTTTAGACCTATTGTCTGTTTTAACAGTTTTTTAACGACTAAGTGTGTTGGCTCTAAATTATGCATTCACGATCCCCACGAGCCACTCTCACTTTTCTGCAAAATATTCAGGAAGTTTAAAACCTCGCTTTGACCAATTCACCCGCCCGCCACAGTGTCTCTGAAAGAGGCTACGAAGTGGTTTGTGCACATTGCGGGATTTCTAAGGCACATTCTAGACTGGAGCCTCTGGCTCATGTTTCGGCTACTATCGCTACGTTTATGCGAATTTATTCAGTAGAAAAATCAACTCGAAAGTATTTTCCGCCTCTCCACGTCCTCGTTGCCGATTTCCTAGGACGCTTCGTATGGCGTCAAAACGAAATGTCTTAGCTTGACTGCGCTACTGCACGCATCGCCGATCCTCCGACAGAATCGGTCGGCCCTCCTTTTAGTCGGCCGGCCGCTGGCAGATAGTCGCAATACGTCCGTCATATGTTTCAAAGAAGGCCCGACGCGTTTGGACCTGGAATAGTGTGGCTTTAGTTTGCTAGTTCGTAAACTGTATAAAGCTCTCAGTCCAAGTCGCCCTACACGAGCGCACATGGGACGCTTGGCTGACTAATGCGCTGGTAGAAACATGTAAGGAAAATAGGCGGGAGACGAGGCAGCTAAGTTAAAATAGGTACTAAAGAATTACGATCAACCAAACGTTTTATCGTACAGCGTACACCAATGTTTTGGGAAGCTCTTTCAGCGCTGGGTGAACGATCACAACGGTCAGGAGCACGACAACACATCAAATGATTGTCTGCCTCAGGAATGTAACCGTAGATGAGATATTTGATGAAATTGGGGCGACGCATACTGTACCGGCGATGTTCAAGAAATAGACGTCTTAGCGGCTTGGAATGCTAAACTAAGTACAAATGTAAACAGGCTATAACATTGTATAGGTTCTATTCTCCGTAACAACGGACGCTAATGGCCGAGGGGTTTCAAGCCCCAGGAATATTGTTTTGGAATTCGTAAGCCCGAATCGCCGTTGGTGCATGTTTTCTTTTTCTGAGCTGGTTTCTTTTAGGGGAATATTTACTGTACTTAACTCACCATTTTTGCGCAGTAACATTCATTGCTCCACGAGGGAGTTCGCAGAACACGTGCAGAGCCACAGTGACACGCTGACGAGTCCTTGTTTTCATAAAGTTCCCATAAGCACAACTGCTTGAGGGCAAAGTTCCCAAACAGTCGACCCTTGCCTGGCGCGAACACGCCTCTTACGACCACTGGTCGGCAAAACGGAAAGAACTCACTCAGACTTAATTACAATTGTTTTCCTTCACGCTGTACAGAATCAAACTGTCTTAAAAAGCTAGGCTGTTTTCAAAATCACACGTACTCACTCATCACATACTTATTCGTAATTGTACTCGCGTTTACTCACTCACTTGTCCTCGCGAGTATTCTTACTCAATCTGTACTCATGGGTAATCGTATTAAATCCGTACGCAGGCGTACTCAACTTGTATTACTCACGAATACTCCTATTATCTGTGCTGTTAGCTAGCTCGTCGCTCGAATGAAGGACTACATAGAAAAATATAAAATGTTTGATTAGAAAAGCTGAGGTTGCATATAGATCAGGACAGAACAAAGGGAAGAGAACGTCTGACGCAACACGCTGTCGTAGGGCGACACTATGCGAAGGCACGTACACTTGAGAGAGCGAAACGGAACGTAAGCCGTCGCGTTGTGTTTGGCGTCAACTCTTGTACTCAGGAATAAAACAACGAAACCTGGGCCGCATCGGGCTCACGAGGAGCTCGGGACTTTTTGGTGTGGCCGGGGCCGTAAATTGAGGTTTTATGCGTGTGTTTGGGTGGCAGATTTCGTCGTTCGTTTTCGTTTCTGGGCGCGCAGATATTCCCAGATTGTGCTCCCAATCCGAGTTGCGCCTGCCCCCAGACACAATTAAGTGTTCGCGTAGATTGACCTCCGTTTGTATCTAGATCACTGTCCGCTTATTCACAGATGCTCGATGCTGGCGTTTTTTTTTTAAATTCGGAGCATTTCTTAAGCCTGCCTGGTCCTGCGTCATTGATGGCGGCACCGTCCATACGCTCACTGCGCATGCGCAACTCTCCTCCTTACACCCACAGCTCCACAATACTACATTATGAAAAAATTGGGCCCATCTCCCCGCGAGGGGGACTCGAGTAAATACGTCGCATAAGGGGTGGGTGTATTGCGTTAACGTTTAGTGTTTGGGGAGTTGGTGGTAGTGAATGCGTTGTATCAGCAGCTTCTTGACGTAGTTTGAATGTGTCAAGGATATAAGGCGCGTTCGTAGCCTCCCATTCTGTGTCGGCTTTGTGGCGCAGTGGGTAGAGCACCGTGTACATTGCGTTCCGCCCGCAGGGTTGAGGGATCGAAACCAGGCGCCGGATAGTATTTATTTTATATAGTGTAGGGGGTGGGGTGCGGACTACGACTACGGATGTCAACGCGGTTGACATCGTGAGTTACTGAAATGCTCTGCATTTAAAAAAGAAATAGTTACTGGCGCCAGGTCTCGATCCCACGACTCTCTGGCCGCAACGGGAGGTACGCGGTGACCTTCCCACTACGCTACAAATCCGGGACAGGAGCAAGTGCTACGATCGTGCCTTGTGTCCTTGACTCATTCAAACTACGTCAAGAAGCTACTGATACAACGAAGGCACGCGAAGCTGAACGTCAACGGAAACGACGAACTGAAAACTTTAGAGGGGGATGCTGAATTTCCCGTGGGAAAAGCTGTGGCGGGAAGCGCCACGCGCCTTGCAGCTCAACCAGCCCCGTCCGCAGCGTCTCTGATGCTGATTGTGGCAGGATGCCCCTAGGGATTGGCCAACCAAAGAATCCATCACGAGATAGGTTCGCGTTCCACCACCGTCATCATCTTCCCGTAGGGGAACCGCCGAAGAAGAAGAAGAACGAGACGACAAAGCCGCGAAGAGGAGGGCGTGTACATTGCTCTCAGCCGGTGCACCAATGTCAACAACCTTTACCTCACCAAAGCTGACGGAGACTACCGATTCTACCACAGAGACAACATCGACAAGAACATGATGGACGAGTTTTGGCGCCTCGAGAAGCACCGCCTACTCACCGTAACACAACAGCACTTGCTTGCCTTTGCCACCGGTGTGAACCCGGACCCGGAATTCCCTCTGGCGCTAGTAAAAACCAGATCACTCAACATAACGGCAACACAATGGAACCACACGGAACCGCCACGATGCTTCGCATCCTCATCAGGGTTCCCCACGGGAAGATGGCGTAATTTTTTGTTGTTGTTGTTCCGGACACTAGAAACTTCATTAAGAGGGCACTGTTTTCGATGAGGTACGGTGAATTTCAAATTGGCCTGATTTTATTAAGTGTGTGCCGTGGGATTCACTTCGTCGGACCTGAACTTGACAGCGTTTACGTCGTTGCGTTAGTCGCGACGCTTCCGTCGGTGATTGTGTTCGTGTAGATCATTGCGTTCTTGATGCATGTGGGAGCGTAGACGTCCGTTTTCTTTGGAAGCGAGCTGCTGGGTTTCCATAAATGGCTTATCTGAGCGCTTTGAGGACGCTGCATTAATTGAGATACGCGTTGAGTATGGTGCGGGAACCGTTTAGCTTTTCGTTTAGCGTGTGGTAGCATGGCATTGTCCTAGGGTGGTTTGGCTGATCGGTCAAAGTAGTTGCGGCTGCACATTTGCTGTCACCGTGGTTTCCTCGGTGCTGAAACCGTTGTGGTGTGAAAGCGGGCGTAATTCGTCTCGTCCGTTCGGTCCCACATGCCTTGGCGTCGCAAGTGTGACTTCATCGTTAGGGCATTCGATGCCTTCGTCTAGATCGGGTTCATTCGTTGCCGTTCTTGCCGTTTGCGTTTCGTTGCTCAAGCTCTCGTCTCTTTCCCGTTGTTTTGAGAATGCTAAATTCGGTATCTCCCGTACAAGCAGGCTCGAAAGCGTTCAGTTCGTCCTGACTCCGCTTGCTTGCGGTTGCGTCCTCTTGTACGAAATGGTGTTTGTCAGGTGAGTCTCGATTGGAGCAGCGGGCGCCGGGGATCTTGTTCGTTTTGGCTCGGACGTGCCGCATGTGCTGGCCGTATCGCTGCTCGCTGACAGACCTACCTGCCCGAGATTCGTTCGCTGGACTGGGGCTGGAGCAATGGGTGCAGAACAGCTCGTACGTCCAGTACGGTTGAACCGCGTGCGCTGGCTCAGTTTTTAAGCTGATTTCTTTGGTTGTGACATTCACTGGCAAAGTCCGGATAGCGAAGCTGTAGCGGAGGCTGTCGCGAATAGCGGTCTCTTTCGTGTGTGCTGGCTTGATCGCGTTCCGTGCGCTGTGCATTTCGTCAACCGTGGTCAGCTCTGCCGGTCAGGTTTGGATGTCTTTCGTCATTTCTGGGGGGTTTCTTGAGCTGCGCGTCTCGTTTACCCTGGGAAACTCCCCGCTCCTTCATGTGCTGTCGTTCACCACGTATGGTGCGTTTCGTGCGGTGTGCGTCTCGCTCGCTGTTTCCATGTCCATCAATCCGGATGCGATATCGTTGGTTGCGTGGACCGGGGCGGGGACAGCACGCACGCAAAATCTACGTACTGGCGTCATTCCTTCCGAGCTCTTGATGTTCGGTTCGTGTACGTCTGGATGGGAAACGCGTGTACCAAGCACGTGGTGCCTCCTGGCTCGTGCGCGCTGTGTATGTTGCGCGTCTCGTTGCTCGTTGCCGGAATGACCTGCGCGTGGGCGATGTAGCTCCTCGACTGGCCCGGTCGGTGTGAGAGCAGCTTGCATTCGTGACCCCGCCGGAATTGCCCTGAGCTTAACTTGCATTTCCGTAATCATGGCGATTACGTGGGAGAGGTCCGGTGAGCAAGCATGCGCAGTTTTGCATGCGTAGTCTCGTTCGTATGCATGCCGTCGAGCATGCTGCCTGTGTCCGGATCTCGTGCAGTTCACGCATAGTGCCCGTTATGGTACTGAAGTGTAGACTGAAGCGTTACCTTGCATGTAGCCGCAAGCGCCGGAGGTAAAAACTAGAGAAGAAAATTCGTGTGATGCAATAAACACGGCTACTTTAAAAACTGGTGAGGAAATGTACCGTGCTTGCCCTGTGCTCTGATCTGTTGAAATTATGACTGGGAACGAAACTTTGCACGAGCGAAATTTTGTTTTTAGACACTAGAGTATGAAGTACAAGCTTCGGCCCAAACGAAACACTGGAGTTGCACTCTGGTCTAACAGCGCTTAATATCACCTTCAGCCTGGTATTAGAGTAGCTGTCGAATGCAGCGAAATTAACCGTTTTGTTGCATTCGAAGCAAAATGGTTCGGCCGCCGCGTTGTGGTGTGCCTTAGCACGTCCGGCCGCCGCAATACTAGGGTGCGCCTACAAAACGGAAACAGCTGAGCCGTGTTTCGAAGCGTAGTTTATATCATATATAGTCCTAGTGGTTCTGTGGTTCAAAAACAGATATCGTAAAACCATGCACAGAAATGCACGAAAGTTTTAAATGCATAGAACCAATGCAAATGTTATCCGTATGTTAGATAGCCTTTAAAGAGTCAATGGAGATGGTCTATTCAGAACTATATTAGCCACGATGGTGTGCAAGACAAGCGCCTCGGTGCTTTAAAGCTGCTTTACCGCAAAAATGCCAAAGACCGAAGGAGGCATGTGGTGTTGACACTCCTGAGAGGGGGCGCCGTGTGTTCTCGCTGTTCCAATTTCCAAAATGTATCTCTCAACCACAGCAGCCTACAGCGAACTACTTTGCGCAGGCTTTAGTATAGCGGTGCCATCAGACATCCTTTAATTACTCGGCAGCAGACCAAAATTTTGGCTAGCATCCTATATGCATGTTTTCGTTTCTGGCGTAATGTGGCAAATATTCGCTCAGAACTGGCCGAGTGTGTCATTACTTAAACGTGTGAACAAACAAGAAAATTCTGATGCGCGCCATAGTGTAGGACTCCCGATTCACTTTGACCACCTGTGGATCTTCAGTGGGCTCCGATATATCGAACACACGGGCGCTTTAAGTTTTCGCCTCCATCAGAAAACCGGCCGCCGCGGGTGGGAATCGAACCCGCGTTCTTTGGTTCAGCCATAGCCACTGAGTCACTACGGCGGGTAGTGCACTGTCTGTTGGTTTTGGTTTGCAATAGCGGAAAAGAAAAGAAATGCACTGGGGATATTTTGATCTCGTTAGTGAGCTCACCTGCATTCAACCCAGTGCAGAGGAATGGAATTAGAGGTGGAGTGAAAGGATAAAGTTGAAAGAGCGAGAGAGAGAATGGTATAAAGAGAGGATAAAGCATAAGAGGTGGGGCTGTCAGTCCCGGCACATCAGTCAGTCACTGCAGTCCGGGCTACAGCTGCTGCACTAGGCCGGTCGTCTCCAGGTAGTGAAACAAGTGGGCGAAGACTTCTTTTGTGCGCTTGGTTTCACCTAAGGGATACGTCAACAGTGTGCAGTAGTTTTTTTAAAGCATTGGATGCATTTTGGCTTTCACAATGGACATGTCCGTACATGCATATTTCATATAATCTTTTTACCTAAACTCTCTCTACTGGCGACACCTTCCATTGTAGCTAAAACCTAGTTGTAGCTAAAACCAAAAAAGTGAAATATGTGATTAGTTGAAGCTGCGGCACAAACTTCATATCAATCCAGCACGAGCCACTGACTTAAAAGCACTTGTAATGAGCTGCTACCCATTATTACGACGCCATATCATGTTAGCACGCCGGCCACCCCAAGCCCCCCACTTCTTCATCCTTCGCTTCCAGTCAGCTGTAGACCTCTTGCTTTGCTGGTAATATGCCGCTGAGTGCTCTTGCAGTTTTTCTTTCGCGAGGCTTCGCGCCTCTGCAATCTCCCAAAACTCTGTGCATGTACCCAAATACGTTCTTCACAAGTAGTATTCTTTCTTCCCTTGCACCCATTTTGCATATTTTGAAAAGTACGTTTTGCGTGTGTACGTACGCATGTACCTCACAAAGAACCCCAATTCTTTGACCTTCCTCCGTTAATACACCTTCCCAAGGGGGCCAGCGTAATTGGGGGAGTGAGAAACAGGACAAAGTGTTCGTAATAACGGGTCATGGTGCCTGTTAGGTTCGTTTGTGTATCCTTTACTTGCCGGTAGTGTAAAGCTTCTTGATGAAGATCTCTTAGTAATCGCTATCCATGATGAGATGAATTCCTTTGTAAGAGGAATTATTCCGGTTTGTTTACAGAGGCTCCAAGAGGCAACCGCCCATTCTGCACATCAAATTATGGCAGGAAATATATGTAAATCGAAATGTGAAGTCACCCTACGGGTATCGCAACCTGAATACGTTTCCAATTTGTGGAGCCAAGTGTCCTCCGGCTGTCTCGCTCAACACTCTGAAGTCTGGTCCGTCGACTTCAAGATGGCGCGAGATTTGACAGTTCGATGCGAAGCTGTTGTTGATGAGGACAAACTCCAAGGGCGCCTAAATGTTCCCAAGATGAGGAATAATCTGGCTTCCCGAGACCTACAGGTGAGTAGGGTAGATAGATAGGTAAGTATCGAGGTGTATGTAAGTTTCAAGAGATATTGCTGGCCTCCAAGTGTCATTGCCATGGGGCCGGCTCGAAATCGCTTGGGAGAGCCGCACTTGAAGTGCCTTTCATGTTCTGTGCGCTCAGAGCTGGTGCATCTTTTCCACTGAAATTAAGATGAGGAAAGTTTTTTGTTAGGAGTCGTATCACTCCATGCACTCACATATAATGAACGTTTCGAAAAATCGGCAACTACGCCAAGCAAAATGACACGCTCAGGAAATTCTGCGCAAAGGTCCATTTCATCCGAGGTATACCATGATACGGCGTCGCTTTAAGCCTATTTGAACGGATGCGTGGGATCCACTAATTTTCCTCTGCCATGACGCAGTTCATTTCCATCACCAAAAACTAAAATACATGAATGAAATTACATATTTAAATTGAATCTGCAATGAATGCTGCTCTTTGGATGTAGTATATAGTTCATTTTTTGTATTTAAGGCCATAATTTGCGCTTTTGTACGTAGTATGTTTTTCGTTCTTGGAGCGCAAGTTTAACTAGGTTTCTTGACTAACATGCACAGCAAATGAACAGTTACTGCTAATTCAACACTTAGGTTTTTCTTACAGCAGAAGTGGAATGCGCTCCGAAAATGTGTCAGACGTGCTTGGACAATGATTGTTTGTTCCAAAAGTTTGTACACATAATAAAGACGTATCAAGGGGAGGAGGGTGTTTCAGTAGCAGAACACTACAACGGAACTCTCACGGCGCAGCATCCTCCCTCCCCCTTCCTTCGGCCCTATTTTCGTTATGACATTTATTATTTATTTCCACACGGAATATATATACACTCGAACCCGGCATAATTCGAACCAAGGCATAATTCGAACTGATCCATTAGCCCCGCACAATGACGTGTATCTGAATGGGGGAAACTCATGCTAATTCGAACCTAATACATATGCCACGCCTAATTCTAGCAATGTTGCCCTTCCGCAAAGATTACTTTTCGTAATATCCAAAGCCGAAGGCCAACGTTCAATGCGTCACTAGCCTCCGCAGCTCCCCAAACAAGTAACCGCGGGCTGGCTCAGCGTGCACTGTAGCAGCTGCGGTCCTGCACGCGGTCCTGCTTCCATGCGGTCCTGCTTCGCCCGCTTGCGGAGGGCGCTCCATTTCCTTCTCCCGCTTGTGCTGGTTTTCTTTTAGGGACAAAGATCTTCTGGCTCGGGCCCTGTCCCGGCCGTACATGACGCATTGTACACGGCACATTGATGGTGATTGTGGCAGGATCCCCCTAGGGATTGGCCAACCAAAGATTGGCCGAAGAGGTCAAAACGTTCAACGCGTTTGTTGCTACCCAACAAGGAGGAGAAGAAGAAGAGGTTGTCGTTCGTCGCCTGCGAGCTTAAGACACGTACCGGGGGTATGCGACACAAGAAGCGCTGCAGAAGGCGATGGCTAATGTGGCTAAAATGTCACACACCGAATTCGCCAACTTACCCATGGAGATTCTCAGCGTCCCAAACAAGCCCTACATAATCACCACAAACATCGACGTCGTCGATGGGCTTGTCAACGGAGCGGTGGAAAGCTTGACGTGTCGAGGCTTTATATAATGTGTGGGCGAATGTTTCACGGTTTTGCCGATAAGCATTTTATCTTCGCCCCTCTCACCATCATTCACTTCGTAAAAATGGCGGAATTTTTTTCTTTTTTGTACTTTCGCAGCACGTAATTGATGAAAGTGCACTTCGAAGGACGCGCAATACAGTCTAGAGTTGATACTGTTAGCGTGCGCTGCACCGCCAATCAAAAGGACTACCTCTAGTTCGAACTCCGGCTAATTCGAACAGATTTTTCATCCCATCGGACTTCGAATTAACGAGTTTCGACTGTCGTATATAGAATAAAAATTAAAAAGGTGTTCGTTTATTGAAGCCTAAAATGACAAATTTTCGGCTGAGCATGATCTTGCCTTTGCATTTTTTTACTGGCGGCGTACAACCCCCCAAAAAACACATTTCTGGATGCCACCGCAAATATCTGCTCAATGCACAATACACTGCTCAGTGCAACGCCTGTCCACGACTGAGAAAGTGACTTAGGGCTAGAAGCTCAAGGATGCGGCGAAAAAAGCAGATCGACTGCTTCCTGTGCATACACGCTCTCCGTGGGAATGGGACGGCTCGAGCAACGGTGCACCACTGAGCCGACGACCGAAGCTACTGAGCTGGCAATAAACATTTTCCCAGTAGCGTAGCCCTCTTGCGGTGGCCACTCGAACCACAATTGAGGTATTATAGAAGAACACGCCCCCTTTTTTTTTTTCAGCGTGCCCTGCGCAGTTGACGAAGGCGTCCCAGGCGCCACGCATGGTTTTGGTGGAAGAGAAATTTTTCGGTGGCAGCCGTAGCGCGTATCTGTCGGCCGCTTTCAGGGCTTAGAGGACGGACCAGCACTTAGCCGCCTCGGCGTTCGCAACTGGCTAATCCAATGTGGCGTCCTTTTGTTTACTGTTTACCCCCAAGAATGGTGGATTGGTTGCTGGAAGCGAGAGCAGCGCATGCGTAGAGCGCTACTAGAAAAAGGTTCATTGCTGGTGCCTGGTCCAACCTCCCAAGCGGGTCAGCATAGTGAAATGTAGGCTTAGCGTTGCGGCAGGCATTTCAGCGGCGCTATTAAAATCATCACTCATCCCAATCCGTAGCACAATTTTTCACCACACTGACGTCCACTTTCCTGCATGTGCAACTTCATTTTCGCTATTATGTAGATTTCGAACAGCGGCGACAAGTAGTTGCTGCCGTAGTCGCGGCGGTTGGAGCCGCTTCGTGGGCTATGCGGGAACGCACAGCCAAGTAGGTTGAAAAGATTGCAAACGACCCGAAGCTCTCGCTTTAGTCGTCGTCACGCGGTGTCTTGCTGACTGCGACAGTGACGCAAGGAACGGAGCTCCTGTTGGGGCGAGCTTTCGGGCGTCCGCTATTTCGGCAAAATAGCCTGCCCGCTTAACCCATACCCGAACCACCAAGGACGGTTCAGGTTCCACGCTTGCGCGGTACGGCGCTACTTGCCGCTTTGGGAATGCAGAGTGTTGGGGCCTCTTTTCTAAATCTCGCTAGTGTGACACTAGCGCCACATCGCGTTTTGGGCTGGTGCCGATCTTGGCTTGCTGGTTGGAATTATAGTTGGTCCTGGTGTACACACAAATGCCCATGCACCTAGCCACGTAATAGACCTCCGCTGCGATGTCCCACTGCGAAAACGTCATCTCCGCTGTGATATAGTTTTAAAGATGATTGTCTGTCTTTAGCTACTCAAACCTGAGAACTTTGGCCTGTCTGCGTCTGCTTGTCGGTCTGTCCATCCTTCGGTTCCGCTACCTAGCACAAAACATAACAAAATGTTGGGACGAGAAATTTATCTTTAAAAGACCCGGCTAACTATTGCGGGTGTGCCATCCCCTTGCCGAGGGAGCCGTTGGAGACGATTGGACTAGCGAAGAAAGGCCACAGCAGGAGTAAGGTCTGCTTGTCTGAGGGTAGGAAGGCAAATCCGCCTTAGGCACGCTTGTTTTGGGGCAGCTACGCAGCTCGCCCTAATTCGTGTTGCTACACGTGCGGAACCTCCTGGGACTTATGAGCCTAGATCGAGTTCTGGCGGGTGGCAGTGACCATACACGTTGTCTTGGTACAGATTACCCGTGGCTCACCCCTCGTGTATCTGATGCGTATGGACTCGCAGGTGCGAATTACATTGCTTTACCTGCAGCTCCTCCTTCAGGGATGCGCTCCTGTGGTTACGGAAAAAGTCGCTGTGTTGGTATACGCCACGTCTCAATGACAAAAGGGGCTCTCTAAACGTCGAGGGTGGATGGTATTTGACACACCTGGTCCTTTTTGTTGCGGTGCGCGTAAATCTTGCATCTAACTGACGTTTTACCGGCTCGTCTGGGAAACGATACACCTGGGTCAAAACATTTCCAAATTTGGGTCATATATAGGCATAACATTTCCCCAAGGTAATAAACCTTGAAACCCGCTGCCAACATTGCTGAGAGAAAAGAAACCATAGCCCATGTTCCAGTTTAAACACAAATACATGAGTGCCTCTATGCCTTATTAAATTTTAAGGTAGATATGGGCTTCATAGTTGCGAAAGCAAATATTCAAAATAAACGCGTTTAAAACCATGTTTTCACCTAAAACACAAAACTCGGCCGCGCCCCCCTGTAGACCTTGAGGTGGCATTCCAAGTCGAGCAGCAACAAAATCTTTAGTAGACGTCGAGCAAGCAGCGCGAATGCGAGATATTTGAATTTACTTGAGCAGACGTCAACCGTTTTTATTGTGTAAGAATTGATGTGGATGGTGGCGGGCGTGAGAACGCGTGGCACACGCAAGGGAGACATATACCTCGTAGAGGCAGCCGATGACTATTGTCTCTCTACGACAATTTCAGCGAAGTGAGCTGACACGCGGCCATTATTAATATCCCGGTCGCGCTGTACTACATTTAGCACTCTCGCGGGGGCTTCAGCAAATGCACACGTAATTCTCGCGGTGAATCCTCTCAGTGCTCGCCTGATAAAAACTCCGCCTAATCGTGACCATATCCTATTCACGCCGTAACTCAATCTACCAGATCTAGCCCACATATTACCACAACACCTGCAACTCCTGTCCCCAGCCTGGCATCTTCTACAATAGGACTGCGAATTATCATCATCATCCCTAACACCAAGTCCCCTCCTACGCACGAGCAATGGGTGGACCAGCTCAGGAGGTTGGACATTTTGACTCCCTTTATTAGCGTGAGAAGTTCAGGCTAATGAGGGAATGAGCATCCAGCTAGGATTAGAGCATCCAGGATTAGAGGGCTTCCTCGACAGTGCCGGTGACACCGCCAACGCGCACCGATGAGCTCGTAATTAGGGATGTTTATTTCCTCTGTCGAAACAGAAGAGAAAGTTTAAAACACACAGAAAATTTTCACATTATAGTTCGTTGCGGAATATATTTTTACGAACGTCAACTTGTGAAGGTATATCATTATTATGTGGTTATCGTATAACACATTTTTTCCTTTTACTTTTCTTTATGATCTTTTCAGATGGATTATATTTGCCTCCGAAAGCAAATGTCTCCTTCACATTCCTGAATTTGCTTTAAAAAGGGAGAGCCAGGCTGCAGAGTACATTTGGGTGTCCTGTGAGCCCGTTGCAATTTATTCTGGTCTGTTTCAGATTCCGCTCGGGAACTTCGTCTTCAGTTTTGATCGGATTAAAGAAGCGTTTGAAACTATGAACAAGACTTCTACTTACGATCTCGTTTTTAACAATTCCCGTACTTGGGCTGAGAAGCTACTGGAAACTCTTGGTGTCGCCATTCCCGAAATACGTCGCAAACCCAAAATAAAAGTGAGTACTCTAGCGTTTGTATAGTTCAAGTTTCGCATTCGTGTGAATCTGTAGACTGAGCCCAGAACTGAGAAGTATAACAGAAATGCGTCTTCATGATTATGAACACGACATCAAGGTGACTCTCACGTGGCGTCACAGATATAATGTCGAGTTTGACGATTCAGGACGAAGTTGTCACTCTCGACATACTACTTATGTCGAGCGGCCTATAACCTTTGGTTGAGTTATTCCACCATGTATCATAGATGACATGGTCAGGTAACCGCAACTGCGTTGACGCCTTACCTAAGGAAATGTTATGTCTGGGCATCTCCTAATTAGCACTGGAAATGGGTAGTGCGTTTGGCCGACTTTACCGTTGCCTTATTAGGTTCGTGGTTAATTATACTTTTATGTTCTTCGCAACGCTCAAACCTAATTAGCACTGGAAATGGCTAGTGCGTTTGGCCGAATCTAATATCGCCCAGGGCATCCTTCTGCGTAAATATAACTTAAAAAAATATTGAATAACAATGTCAATATATACAAGCTCCGACACCTCGCTTGAACGAATTTAAAAAACGAAATATTGTCTTTTCAGGTATTTTCACCAAATACGGAAAATTGCGAAGTGGTCTTGGGATTCTCTCGTCTCAGCCCTGGCCGACGGAAATTTTTTTCCAAGAACCATAGCTCGCTGCTCTCGAAACGAGTGTTCATGCACTGGCATGTGGACTTTATAATAGACGGCAGCGATGCAATAAGGTGCCAAGCTGGTGAAGAAAACGGCCTGCTGACGACCAGTCTTAAGATGGGCGAAGGTTTGAGTCCCCCAGAGCATACGGTGAGTGACGCTGGACGGAGCAGCTTTTGGGGAATTGTACGAAAGTGGTCACAGTAAGGTCCGAGTAAATTACTTAAGCTTTGCACATGGGTATGGGCAAAATATTCAGGGACTATACGCCGTAAAAATTTTTTGCAGATAATTTGTGGAATTCCCACGCACATGCAGGAACTGCCGATGTGCGACGCCGTGTAACCAAGCGTAGCTGCCGTTTCTCTACCCGTTGGACTTGCTCCGAGTCTTACTTTCTGCGCCGTTAGGCGGGCCTCTATGAGCTCCTCGATGGTGTTGTGCAGTCCCAAAGCCATGAGTCGTACCGTAGAGGTGCTTGCAGGAAGTGCCAGGGATTGTTTATATGCCTTTCTAAGAAGGACGTCTAGCTTTTCGCGCTCCGATGTCCCCAAAACCACATAAGGAGCCACTTAAACGATTCTGGAGACGACGAAGGCCTGCACAAGACGAACCATGTCGTTTTCTTTTAGTCCACGGTTCCTGTTCGCTACCCTACGCAGCATCCGAACAATTTGAGCCGTGGTTTCTTGGAGCCTGTTGAGAAGCAGGGTGTTTTTGCAGTTTTCCTGGTATGTCATCCTAAATATCTTGATTGAGGGTTTCGGTTTGATGAGTACGCCGTCCAGCCAAATTTTGATGTTGTCTGAAATGTCCCGGCGGCATTTTTGTACTATTATAAGTTCCGACTTCTGCGGGGCACAAGTTAAACCACATCGGCTCGCGTAGGTGCGGACGACGTCCGCTGCCGTTTGTAGGCTGTCTTGCATAACGCCGGGAGAGCCTTTGGCAATCCAGATCGTTATATCGTCCGCATACAGGGCATGCTTAATTTTGGGGATTTTTTCTAATTGTCGGGGAAGGCCTATCATGGCGAAAAGTTGAGGCGATAGCACTGCCCCTTGTGGTGTACCACGACTGCCACACTTTATGGGGGACGCCTGGATGTCGCCAATCCTAATGATCGCAGTCCTATCAGACAGAAAATTCTTGATGAAGGAGTACATCTTTGCCCCGCAACCCAGGTTGCCAAGATTTGTGAGGATTGCTTCGTGCGTTACATTGTCGAACGCATCCTTCAAGTCTAAAGCCAGGATCGCTTTGGGTTTGGTGCGACTGGCTGCCTCAAATATGTCCTTCTTCAGCTGCAGTAGTACGTCCTGAGCTGAGAGGTGCGGGCGGAACCCGAACATCGAGTGAGGCATTTTGTCCGTCGTTTCAAGAAACCTTTGTACACGGTTAAGAACGACGTGTTCCATAAGCTTTCCGATGCACGAAGCGAGGGAAATGGGGCGAACATTATCCGTGCAAGGTGTTGTGCCTGGTTTTGGAAGGAGACAAATATCTGCTTCTTTCCAGGCCGGTGGCATCACCCCCTTCTCCCAACACTCGTTCATGTAGGTAGACAAAGCCTCCACGGAGCCGTCATCCAGGTTTGTTAGGGCCTTGTTCGGCACGCGGTCCATGCCAGGGGACGTGTTCCGGTAGATCTTAAGCAAAGCCGCCCTCACTTCAGTTGATGTTATTGGGCTATCGAGATATGCATTGGGGCATCCCCCGTACTCTCGCAACCGCACCCTGGGTGTAGGCTGAAAATATCTTGCCTGTAGCTCCCGTAAGAGGTCTTCTTGCGTGCCAGGAAATTGGTGAATGATCGCTTGCATCGTCTTACTTGTTTCACTCCGACGTTTAGTACGGTCGATTAGGTAGCGGAGGATGTTCCACGTCTTGGATGTACTTAGTCTTCCTTGAAGAGCATCGCACATCTGAAGCCAGTTCTGCCCACAGAGCTCGGCCGCGTACGCTGACGCCTCTTTGTTGAGCAAAGCTATTCGTTTTCGGAGTCTCTTGTTGTGCCTTTGCATTTTCCATCTGAGAAGAAGGCTGCGCCTTGCCTTCCATAAATGAAGCAGGTGTGGGTCGACCGCTGGAATTTCATCGGAGAGGCTTAGTTTCTTCGTGTAGTGCGTTATTTCTTCCACGAGTGTCTTCGTCCAGTGACTGATGTCTTCTATCTTTTCTTCAGTTTTACCTCTTCTATGGGAGCGTAGTGCTTGCCAATCAGTACGCTTTGCTACCCCGATGACCCTACGGAACTGAGGCCCTGGGGTTTTCGTCTGTAGTATCATATTATCACTCCCGATGTTGTCCTCCGTAATACTCCAGGTGGACTTTGGGGCGTGTGCAACGAGCGTAAGGTCAGGGCTAGTATCCTTGGCTGTGCTCGTGCCTATACGAGTTGGGGCACTTGGCTCCGTGAGGAGAGTAAGGTTTTTCTCATCGAATATTTTCGACAGTTCTTTGCCCCGTTTGGTGACGTACGTGTATCCCCATTCAGAGCGAGCAGCGTTAAAGTAACCCACAACGATGAATGGGTTGGAACCCGCCAGGCACTTTGCTTGTCGAGTCATGTCTGCCAATCCCGGCGCTTTGTTTTTGGGGCGACAATAAATGTTAAGAATGAACAGAGTGCTCGTACATTTGAGTTTCTGCGAAACCAGCTCTGTAAGGACGCAATCATGGGGGTTACTAGACAACTGGTGGTGGATGGCAGTAATGTTTTTCTTAATTAAAGTGCACACGGCTCTGCCTTCTTGCGGTATCTGTGTAATATAGCCCGGGAGCTTGGCAACCACCGTTGATTCTTGAATCGCTATTACGTCGGGGAGGGGGGGGGGGGGGTTCTTCTTGATGAGCAATGTGCTGTTGAAGGTCACCTTTCTTATTTTTGAATCCCCTGCGATTCCACTGCCAAACGACAGTGGGACAGCACGCATTATATTTTGTACTAGTGGTCAGTATGGTTGATGAGGAGCTCAGTAGTCGTGTCATTTAATACCGGGCGATGATGTAGCTTTTCTCTGAGCGCAAGACGGCCAGGGAGGGGTGTTGTCTGGGTTTCTAGACTCTCCACTCTATGTTGAGTATTGTGTACCTGCGCCGAAAGCTGATTACGTTGGGAGGCGATGGCTTGGAGTTGGTTCAGTATCGGGGCTGTAACATCACCAAGGCTGGCATTTAATGTTTCTATGGTGACATACTGGGGGTTTGTCTCCGTGGTGTCTTCTTCTTGGTTCTCTATTTTGCGTTTCTTTTCGATTATTGGCTGTTGGAGACCCAAGTGGAAAGCACCATATGTGTTGCACTTGTAATAGAGGAGCACTACAAGTGCAGTTAAGTATGTCTGGGTTGTGTCCGGTGCTCCCTAAAAATTGTCTAGGAGCGTTTTTTCACATTCTGCTGCCGGGGTGTTCATATTTGTATGATATACGTAGTTCGGTGTGAGTGTTAAATTGCGCACTTCATTTAGCCTCAGGAATATCCGGCACTAGATTTTAATTGAAAAAAAATCAAATGTAACGTTAATGTAACGAGCCGTTACAACGTTTAAAATGTAAATGGAACGCTTTCCCTTAACAACATAGGAACTTTTTAAGGGAACTCGTTTCAAAATTTTAAAGGAACGAGGAGCGAGCTTTCGTTCCTATTTTACAGGACCGTGTACAATACTCTATTCAGTGAAGTCGCTGTCAGTGTACATTGGTCACAGTGTTGTCCTTTCCAGTGACAGATGGTGCTTTAGCAACTGCTTGCATTATAGAACCAAGGCTCAGCGTCTGGAGACAGGCACATTGCGCAACCAGAGAAAAAGTTGGCGAGTGTAAAGTGTGAATTTATTGCGCCTACAGGAAAGTGCGGAATTCAGTTTCACTCAATTATAAAAAAGCACCCGTCACAGTCATACACTATACCACTATTAAAATAAGGCCAGCATTGCTTTGCAAAACAAAAGCAACACTGCCAAATTACTCTGAGGAAGTTGTTCAGAAAGTTCTAAGGCTTGTCAGCAGAAATATGCACGCTATGCAATAATAATAAGTGCAGGCACCAGCAGTCGCATGAATGTATTTATCGTTCCATGAAAGGGCGACTTCCGATATATTGGTACCAAGATTGTGTTTGTAGGTACCAACCTGTCTAGCTATTTTCACAACCTGCAGTCCAATGGCCGCAGGCTGCTTTATGCCGGAGCCGACAAAATGGTTACTGTAAGTAGGGAACACATGCGCATGCTAGGCTACAGCAAAAAATATTACATGAAAAGAACCCTGGAAAAGCTGATCTAATTAATTAAAATTATAAGGTTCTCAAAACTGCGTACACTCGGAATGACAATATACAGCCGCAGTGAACAGCCGTTGGGTGGAACCAATCTGCAACTTAATAACACCCAGAAGTAGGTGAGGCATACTTCTACTCCATTGATCAGAATCTGTTGAGCCGGGAGAAGGCGGGTTAACATTTTTCAATTCAATATTTGCACAGATATCGCCGGTGAATAAAAAAACACTGCAGCCACAACACATATAGTGTCTTTTTAAGTGACATTCACGTGGTGAAAGCCAATTACCTCCGTCCCCCCTTCATGCGTGTTGTTGAGAAGATAACGGTGTCGCAAAAACTGTTTGTTAAAGATTCACAATCAAACTTGGCTTCAGTGTGGATTTAAATGGGCAGCGAGGATGTGCCAGCTCTCTCTCCGCCATTGGCACCAGGCATATTCCTCTTCAGCAGGGTCCTTCACGTGAATAAAACTATGGGAACACAGTGGGCTAAAATACCACGCAATATATTTCCTATTCATTCTTTCAGTTTAACAAGCACGTCCACAAGTCTTTAAATGGCTGTTTATGCTAATAGTAGTTAAATGAGGTCGGTATCACACTATGCCTAGGCTATCACAAAGTGAAGCTACTGCTATAAGTGACATTTTTACATACAATGAATTTTCTCGAACAAACAATTTTCTAGCACCCGAGAAAATTAGTTTCAATCTTGACTGCCTAACACTAAATGTTCAAAGAGCGTCTTCCATGGAACTGCAAGGCACGTTCCTCACCATTTCTTTTTTTCTTTATTGTGCGCCTGAATGCAGAGGACTATTGCTTACTATTTACATATCTTAGGCTGCAGTCAACCTCTCCCCAAGCCTTTTGCTTTTGGGGGGATGTCTTTGCTAGAATTGTAGTGTTTTTCACACGCTGGCGGCATGCCTGCCTCGTCTTGTGCTGTTGATCATCCATGCAATGGTACTGACTCGGAAGCTGGTTGCATGGCTGGTGCAGTTTCTGTGTTGCCTGCTGGTCTTCTCATTGCACTGTTGACACAGCTGGTACCTGTAGCCAAATGAATGCCACTATTTTAGGTTTTGCAAGTCTTTTGTACAGAGTTTTAGAGCTCAATTAATTTTTATAAAGATCCAGCACACCAACATGTCTGTCTACACAAGGGCTCCAGCAACATAAGCTAATCAGTGGCTCTGGCTTTGTCATAAAAACCACCCAGTTACGATCAGCTGCCTGCTGTCGAGTTGACGTTGAAGTCTTTATTTAAAATTAAAAATTCACGAAATCACCCGTACCCAACAATGTTTTCAAAGGGTAATGCTCTAACCAGACACGACATCAGCAGTTGGATTATTCAAGACTGAAGAAGCACCACACAAAAGTGATAAATGTCTTGTACCCATTGCGGAACACCTTCAGAACAACGAATGCATGAAGGCGCTTTGTGTATTATGGAAGCGATACCACTGAAGCACTTTTTAATTTATAATTGCGCAAGCATCGTCTGATCAGCATTATTTACTGTTTGACACCTTTGCATGTAATTTCAAACTGTTCATTCGCTTCGGCATGCCTGTATGGGTGGCAAGGGCAAAAAATAGTGAGTCTTCAATTTCACACGCGTACCTGGCTACATTTGGGCGTGAGACATCATTGGCACTTTGGCTGGAATTAAGCAAGTGTGGATCAGTTACCGAGGGAGAGCAGAGTTGTGGGTGTGTAATGTACACCAACTGTGCTCAGCTGTGTATGAGCGCGCATTATTGGGCATGAAATGGTAGCATTCTACACGGGAGTTTTCATAAAATTAAGAGCTCCATTAAAATGCAGCCCACTGCTTCATTTTTAGCGACCTGCCTGCATGCCTCTCTTACCAAAAATAGGCCATCTGTTGTAACCTTACCACGAAGGAAGTACGAATATTTTTTCCTGTGCCGTCTCATAAATACCATGGTTTGTACGTTTGCCTCTTTCAACATGCAAAATTAACTTTTTCTCTGAGAAACGGCTCTACAGTGCGCCAATACATACAAGAATACACGAATAGTAAAACAAAAAACACGATTAACCGTACGGTCAATAAAACATCGGCTACGTGTTTGCGACAAACAGCGGTGGCACATATGTTCCAGCTGGCCGTTTCAGGTTCTTTGAGGAACTAAAGTGAGCGATGAGCTGTTTCCCAGCGCAAATGAAGCGCCCTTTCACGATTTTGTCAGCATGTCGATCGTACGTCGGGTAAGCCGGCAACATTTACACCTATGAGTGGAAATGAACAACCGTGTATTCTTACTTGGCGTTATATGACGCGCCGCTGCCCTACTCGTAGGCTTCCAGGAAAAAATTAAACGTAGCACAGTGGCCCTGCTACAGCCGCACGTCATCGCCGACTCGCACGCAAATCGCAGCTGCTGAAACGCCCGTTCCGTAAACTCAACCGTGCATAGTTTACAATACTCTTCCCGTCTTGTAAAAGAGTACTTCTAACCCTCAATTAAAATTTAACATAAAGTACAAGTTGTGTACACGAATAATATTTTTTACACTAATAAACATTACTCATACCTTTTTTATTTCAAAAAAGGAACTTTGAGTCAAGCCAAGATGACCGCTGGGTCGAGGCAATTTCGAAAATTATGCATCCTCTAGGCATGGCCGCCTCTACGGGGTTGAAGCAAAAAATTGGAGGCTCACATAGACACTAGCGCCAGTGTCCCCTCGAGCGTATATTAGTATGAAACTGTGTTTGCAACACGTTGGCCGCCGGTGGCGGCGTGATTCGAGGTAACAGCAGAGTAGCACGCGCAGCCGTGCTTTCGCTAAGCACGCGATCACTTCCTGAGACGCAGCATCTATGCGCCCTGACCTAGAAGGCTGCAGTTCGCACTGCTCACAAGGTTCGTAGTTGGGACTATAATAATCCTCAGTGCATTCTTTAATGAAAGTGTTCTTTGTGGTTGATTGATTGATTGATTGTAGGGTTTAACGCGCCGACGCAACGCAGGCGATGAGGCGCGCCGTAGTGGAGGGCTCCGGATTAATTTTGACCACCTGGGGATCTTTATCGTGCGCCGAAATCTCGTACACACGGGCGTTTTTGCTTTTCGCCTCCATCAGAAAAGCGGCCACCGCGGCCGGGAATCGAACCCGCGACCTCGTGCTCAGCAGCGCAACGCCTTAGCCACTGAGCCACCGCGGCGGGTGTGTTCTTTGTGGTGAAAATTGGTCTGCAGTCCCTCAATCGCTTGATATCACCTGCTAGATCGTAGCCATAGACATCTTCGCTTAAAAAGGACGCTGTGATAAAGTTAAAAAATGCACCTATTCCCATATATATGTATACAATAATAGTAATGGCAGAGGTAATGGCAGAGTACCCAGCCTAAACTTCCCACTACGGAGAAATCAAGGTGGATTTTGTGAACGCTGCTGTACACGTAACCACATTCCTGCCATTGTTAGGGTAATGGAAATATTACACCTTTACTTGGTGCATATGGCCATCCGAAACCACGCGACTCAGTAGACAGCGTCGCAATGCTTAAATCATTGCAATACCTGGTAATAAAGGAGGCTTAAATTTCGAATTTCAGGGGACACGTGCACCAGATGCACGATAAGGGCTATTTTTCACAAGGTCACAAGGAAATAAAAGAGTTCCCGGTCGGGTTGAACTGGCGACAAAAAAACATGGTATCTCTCCAAATTTGTTGACGTTTATCTGGAATAGCTTCATTGGCCTTCGACTGGAAGAGGTAGGGGTTGAATACTTGACCTACTTGAGGTTTTCTGACAATCCTGCATTATTCAGTAATTGAGTAAACTCTACATGCTGTTTTTGCAGGTGTTTCCCAAATTTTAGCCTGGGTTTAGAAGCCAATGTGCATAAAGGAAAACTAATATTAACTGGGCATGCAGGGAGCACTCTGTTCTGCTTAAAAAACATTTTTTAATAGTTTTACGACAATACATACCTAGGACAACGTGCCATTCCTTATCCACACCACGACCGAGTACTCCGGCCCAGAACAAGTCTTTGGTGCATTGCGCGAGTACTCTAAATCATAGAAAGCAGAAAACCTCTGTCTCTGAAAGGATCTGTAAGCAATAAGTGCGCACTCCCAGCAATGATTTATGAGGCAGATAGCTTACGCCTTACTAAACGTACATAGAGCAATTATGGCAGCACAACAAACGACGGAACAAATATTACTGGTGGCTTTTTGTAATCTGGTGAGAAGCTGGATCATAGGGCAAACTCTGGTGCAAGCTATGATAGCTTAAAGAGAAACAAGCGGACCGGACTTTGACTTGTAGTGCGAAGACCTCACTGCAGGCGGGCATACAAATTAACGGAGCCAACACGAGAAGGCGGGTATAGAAGTTTGGAGGGCAATTCCTTTGCTGATTGGATGGAAGAATAAAAAGTGGATAATGAATGGACTCGTCCGTCGGAGTTCAAAACACACTTATTTTCTTGTGAGCGGCCTTCGTCTTAAAGCTAACGCACAGAAGCTGATGATCATTATGGAACGCAAAGAAAAAATACGACCACACGCTTCCAAGGGGGATTCACAACGACAATTTCCGGTTATCCTGTCACATCCTGTGCCGTATAATTCAATGGGGAAGCTGTATTCTCGTTCCATTTATTTAAATATGTAGGTAAACGTAAGAGTACACTAGTGTTACTTCTTCCGTGGGGTTTTGAATTCATGTGAAGTATACCCGGCGGAAAAGGTCACCTTTTTTACATTACAGGTGTCTCTCGGGCGTTTCAAACTTGGGTACAACGAAATAATGAGAGCTGTGAAGGATACGAAAGGATCTGGCCAGTACCACGTGGTGAAAAACAATTGTCAAACGTGGGTTGTGGCTTTACTTCAATCTCTCAGCATACCTGTTCCCACTGGCGTCCTCACAATTGCAGAGAAGGTAAGTTTTACTTGCTAATTTTTGTACTTACAATGAAAACAACGAGACAACTTCAAAAAAGTCCTGGAAAATAAATAACGCGAGAATAGCAGTTTTTGTTTTTTTGTTTTCGGAGCAAACTCGTTAGTGTTAAAAAAATGTAGGCAAAAATAATGCGCTAGGCAGCCCGAGAGCGCCCCAAACAATTCGGACAATCTTTTACCAGTGATGTGTACACTTCTTGCCGTACTTATTAAATAAACCGCATGTTTTCAGCAGGTGGACAACTTTGTTTATACACCTGTTCTTTATCAGGGATATTTTTGAAAAAACTTTTTTTGAATACAGGGCTCCATCACTTATCAGGTTTTATTGGGTAGAGCTACGACATCCAAAGCCATAAAAACGCAAAGCAAAATATTCCTTACTAATGAAAAAGTGAGTTACACGAGTGGTAACACAACTTCACAGCTAGTAACTCATCACAGTGTAAAAACAATGCTCTCTAGTTGAGTGTTCGCGGTGGGACCTGTGTTTGCAAAAGTGATCAAACCTTTTCCTTTCAGATTGAAAGTGTGTTTCAGCGCAGGAAAGTCGATGAGGCATTCAACGATGTCGTCCCAGGCGTGAAACGTTGCTTCCGCAGTTCGGAATTATCATAGCGACATTCAGTAAAGGTGCTGGTGCCACCACAAGTCCAGCCGATTTGTTTCTTGCGTTTATTGTATTTATTGTACTAAAAATTAAAGAATTGGAGGCCTGTTGTTTCAATTAAGGTTGAATTCCAGCGAAACTGTCGGTGTGCCGGAATTTGCCCCCACCTCATGGTTTGCGAGCCATTATAGAGCAAAGTCATACGAGCACATGAAACAGAACATAGCGGACTGAAAGGGAAGCAATCCGAATTATTCCACAAAAAACACCTGTATGTGTAACTTGGGAATGAGAAAATGTCTTAGTGTTTAGAGAATGTATCAGCATGAACTAAATTACACTACATCGGCATCTCAGCAGCGTTTCACTATGCTTTCCACGTTTTGGTCTAAACGGCAAAGATATTGTTTATGCTTACACTAACTTAAAACTGCCCGAATGAAAAGCAAGGAGACACTGTTGGGTATTTGATGTAATTTAGCTCCGCACCGGGAGAGAAGTCGCCTTTTTTTGTTGACAGCGTCCCGACTAAGTCACAGCCGAAATGCCTTTTTGATACATGCGAAAAAGCCTCAGCCCTTCAGCCGCCGCTGCTTCACACTTTACTGGTTGTTTCTCATGGGGTATGTTTTCTGTAAGCTCTCGCGTTTTATGAACTCAATTGGAAGCGGTCGTGAATATTTGTGGCTTCTGTAAAATGACTTATGAAATTTTAACATACATATGACAAAGTGTTAAGTAAACTTTAAAAAAACAAAGTAATAAAAGGTGTGACTACCGGTTTACTGAAGTAATCTTTGCTCGGCTACCACTTCAATTCTCTGTGAATATTAAAGATTTCCTGCTTCTGTTTTGGCCAAAATTCTAGCAGAAAATTCTGCGAACAAGGGAAAGTTCTCTCATAGAAACTCAATGGTTCGATGGTTTTTCCCATTATGAGGTTCTTGGCCGCTCAGATACGACTCTTCGCGAGCACACACGCGGCGCATTCCAGCGGTGAACAGATGTAAACGGCTTCGCTTTAAAATAGTCCTGGTAGTGACACTAAGAATGCGAAAGGATTACTATCCAATTGCCCGAATGACACACTAGTCATGCGCCATGTTAGGGCCACCCGCCCCAACATGGCGACAAGCAATCGCAAGAACGATCCCAGCACCCCGGCGAGCGCCCTAACTCGCTCGCTAATGGCTGCTTCACCGCACAGTCAGGCAGCGCCGGAGGCGTGTTTCCAACCACTTCACTGGAGAGCATCCCCATGTGACAGGCGTTACGTGACTTCACGCTCTATTCTAAGTGCTAAAACAAGCCAGCCGTTCGGCCGGTGTCTGTAAATTTCACAACGGTCCTCTGTGCGCTGTGCATACACGGAAGAAAATTTCCCCGCATTTCCCCGAGGGGAAGAATGTGAAAGTGCGAATGCACGAGTTGAATTTGCGCGGTTCGGTAATGTTCGCTAAAGAGAGATCACACACACACACACACACACACACAACTACAAAGAAAGAAAGATGCATTTATTCACAGACACCTATTTGTGTTGTCGTTGTACTTGATTGCTAGAGCGGATCTCAGCGTTGAAATTTCGTGTCAGCACTCCTTTAAGCGGGGGCATTAGCCCTTCTCACGCCCGATTCCTGGCCAATCCCCCACGTGGGTATGTGCCATGTCAGCGGCCAGGCAGCGCGCGCCCATCTCCCCCCGTTGCCAAGGGAGACGAGGAGATTCCTGGCCAATCCCCCACGTGGGTATGCTATGCGGACATCGCCGGTGGACGCAGGTTCAGGGTCGCTTAAGAAGTGCATTCGCACTTAAAAAGCGTACAGCTGTGCGGTGCGAATATGCATTCCAAGTGCCCATTCAAACGCGCGCGAATTTAACAAAGCGATAACTTGCGAAGCAAACGTACGTCAACGGCGAAGCCACTAGAGTAGAGGGCCTTAAATTGTTTTACCCTAGCCGCATTTTTTTTCTCTTTCTGCAGGCGCAATTTCGCCGCACCGGACCCCCACATATTACGCAGTAAATCACTCCAATGCCATAACAACGGGCTTATAATACTACCCGGGTCGTTTACAACAAAAAAAAAAACATGACTTCACGCCATAAAGAGCTTACAGGCAATCGGAACGCACACGCTACATGGTGAGACGTAAGCTGCAGTCGACCAAAACAAACGCAAAATCATATGAACAAGTCTTGCGTCACGAAAACCTTACGACAATTATGGTGGGAAGCAAGCACGCACATGACAAAACACGGCATTTCATCCAAAACAAAGCTTGCGTCGTGACGAACTCGCCGCAGCGCGAAATGCCTACTCAGAACGAAGGGTTGACGGCGGTTGCGGGGCGAATACGCATTTCTTCCTCAGGGACCGCTCAAGCGTGCGCAGAATTTAACAAAGCGAGAACACACATTCCACCAAAACTTACCACGAAAAATAGTGATGACAGCGTCAGCTTGACGTATGTTCGTTCAAATCTTCTGCTTCGCGTTTCCCGGACGGAATAACGAAGTATTTTGCCCTCCCTGACCCTGTTCGCGCAGCCTAAGGCGCAACACATCGCACCGCGAAGCAACGTAAAGCGACACCGATGCGACATTTGTTCGGAACGAGTAGCTAATTCTTTGCTATTTGCGGGCGCCTACGAGAAACCCGGCACTGAAGCTGCTCGGCCAAACATGGCGCCGCACCGGCGGCGTTGTTAAATGTCCCAATGACCGTCGAGTCGACCCGCCGGCCGCGGAGGCAGAAAAAATACGGCACAGCTAAACATTTCTGTTGGCCAATGGCGGGCGGCGATGGCCGGAAAAAATAAAATAGTAAAACAATCAAGAGGTAAGGAGCGCGAGTGACGGCTAAAGGATGGCGCTACCTTAGTAATTTTAGGGGCCTTAAGCTAACCGTGTATTGATATTGAGGTTCGCCAGATGGGCACCAATCAGGAAAAAATCCCATAAGTTTCTGAAAAAGCTATCCTGGTAATTATTTACGTAACACTAGGAATACGCTGGAAAAACATTTTTAAACAATGTCACGCAGCATATTGTTGCACTTCCGACCTAATAATTCCGTATCTCTGCTAGCTGTTTGCTAATGCTAATAAGAGGTGAGCGATGCTGGAGAACTGTGAGTTTGGACTTGACGGGGGCATACTTTGCTATTGAATGCTAGCCTCTTAATAGCAGAGCGATGTTGAAGCTTTGGCTTGGATCGTTGACGTTTTAAAAAAACACAAAGAAAAAAACTGGTGCAGCATGTACTAGTGTTGCAAGGCTGGAGGAAGAGCAGATCTGATGGTCGACATAGCTTCACCCCACAAAAACAGGGAATCATAGGAGAGAACGAATTTCCACACGCCAGCAGTGCACAGCGTTTTGTACGGCACTGTAAAGAAAATACCATTAAAGCATGCAAAATGTTTTATTAAATGCAGTGCCCAGCGCACCGCAACAGGAACGCACGGCGGTCCCCGCGAGGGACGCGCTCACGTGCCCTCGGGATTGGAGAGCAAAGAATTCAGCCATACCACCACCAATTGCCCACGCGGCGTCACTTGAATTCACACGCCTGGCTCAACAAAGAGTTAAACCAGACATTCTGACAGCCGCAATTACCTGAAATTCGTGGGGCGGCGTTCCGAACGGAGCAGCAGCTTCGGCCACGGCCGGGATCGAGCGGCGGACGCCGCCGCTGTAGCCCGGCCGTGAGTCGGGGAAAGAAAACGGAGGGGAGCGTCTTTCGAAGGGTGAGACGGCGGAACCTAGCCATCCTGATGCGCTAGGTTGGGGCAACACCACCGCGCGACACAACAGCAGACACCGAAACAGTTCGGCATGTGGGCTTAGTGATTCCCATTTTAACCGATTTGAGTTAGCTTAGCAAGTTTGAGTATCGCGAGAAAGCTGAGTAAACATTTATAATCGCTGTATATCAGAGCCAGTTGCTCCTTTCGCCTGGTGTAATACCTGTTAAAACACAACCGAACTGGTATTCCCCAGTTTAGAAAACGGAGTCCCATTCGTGGCAAGCAGAGCGTTTCTCTTGCGTTTCGGCGAGATGTCGGTTTGTGGTATCTATAGTCGGTTTTCTTGCCCTGGAAACCAACGTCTACCGTATCCTTGCCGTAGGACCATATACTTCTGTGGGATCTGGCTTAGCCAGGAGGTGCTGTCGAACAAGTTAATCATGGCGTCCAGAGAAAGTGACCAATGAACGCGAAGCTGCGCCAAAACAGGCCCAAAACAACGGTCGCTAGAGCAGACGACGAAGCCAGAGAAATGGTCCCACCGATGCGACCGCCGCTCTGCCCATCTAAATTTCTGCCACCCCCTGCAAAGTTTGCCTTGTCTAGCCTCGTGAGACCCGACTAACAACCTGCCGCGTGTAGTAGACGAAAACGTGTACTTAAGCCCATTGGACCCAGGAAATTACAATAAAAAAGTTTTATTGATGTAATGTGGCGGTGGCCTACCATGGCATGTGCAATATATTGCACACCGGGATTCAGTGCACGAAGAAAAAAATCACATATTGCGCGTAATAAAAGAAAAGACAGTTCTCCAGCTGGAAATTCTAGCTATAAAACTGCTTGAAGCAGTTTTAAGTGCGAATGCACTTCTTAAGCGACCCTGAACCTGCGTCCACCGGCGATGTCCGCATAGCATACCCACGTGGGGGATTGGCCAGGAATCTCCTCGTCTTCCTTGGCAACGGTGGGAGATGGGCGCGCGCTGCCTGGCCGCTGACATGGCACATACCCACGTGGGGGATTGCCCAGGAATCGGGCGTGAGAAGGGCTAATGCACCCGCTTAAAGGAGTACTGACACGAAATTTCAAAGCTGAGATCCGCTCTAGCAATCAAGTACAACGACAACACAAATAAGTGCGAATGCACTTCTTAAGCGACCCTGAACCTGCGTCCACCGGCGATGTCCGTATAGCATACCCACGTGGGGGATTGGCCAGGAATCTCCTCGTCTTCCTTGGCAACGGGGGGAGATGGGCGCGCGCTGCCTGGCCGCTGACATGGCACATACCCACGTGGGGGATTTGCCAGGAATCGGGCGTGAGAAGGGCTAATGCACCCGCTTAAAGTAGTACTGACACGAAATTTCAAAGCTGAGATCCGCTCTAGCAATCAAGTACAACGGCAACACAAATAGGTGTCTGTGAATAAATGCATCTTTCTTTCTTTGTAGTTGTGTGTGTGTGTGTGATCTCTCTTTCGCGAACATTACCGAACCGCGCAAATTCAACTCGTGCATTCGGACTTTCACATTCTTCCCCTCGGGGAAATGCGGGGAATTTGAATTGTATGGGCCTTAGGTAATTGATGAAGTAGGGCGTTTTCTTGAGTTCGTGAAACAAAAAATGCGTCGCAGCGAGTGTACCCAAACATCGAGCGTTGTGAGCATCCGGGGTTACGGCACCTTGATGGTGACTTTGGTTCAGAGAGCTCAGGCAGGTGTCTGGCGCCCGCTGTCCTGAAAGAGACAGGAGGCAATGGTGCTATCGTGGTCGAATAGGAAGCATCTGGGAGGGGCGTTTGTTGTTGTTGTTGTTGTTCCTTAACATTATTGGCGCATACCCAATCAGGGGATCGGCAAAACAAGTCATGAAACACAAAGAGATAACTGCTTAGGTGGATGATTCGAGGAAAATTTCTTCTTGTGTTTGAGGATTCGAGTTTGCAAATTAGTCAATATTACAATAAACAACAAAAGAGGAATGATAAATAAATAAAGAAGAAGAGCAAGAAAAAGAAGCAGAAGAAGGAGGAGGAGGAAAAGGAGACGGAGGTGGAGGAAGAGGAGGAGGAGGAGGGAGAAGAATAATAAAAAAATATTCAGAAGAAGAGTCGTGTTCTCTTCGTCTTCTTACAAGTCGAGATCCGATGTGTCCAGAGAAGCAATGGCTTCCAAAATCGCCACGGCAGTTTTGAGCCGCAGCCCTAGCACAGTCCAGGAAATACGAAATTGATAACGTTGTATTATAAACCAAAAAAAGGTTATTTGCTAGAGATAAATAAATTTACTGCCCGGCCATCGTAACAGTACATACGGCGCGCACACTCTAAAATACCTATTACAATGTACGTCGATCCCAGTGTGCAATAAATTGTACACAAAAGAATTCAGCTCGACAACAAACAAAATACACGTTTGCGCGAAATAAAATTGAGTTCTAGATCATCCCTACACATTCATGAATCCACTCAACACAAATTTCAAAACATTTCGTAAAGCGGTAAGAAAATAAGAGCATCTTACGTGGCCGGGCCGAGTAGAACGACTCCACGGGCACGGAGGCCATGGTCAAAATGGCGCGCAAAAAGAACCGCGCAGTCGACTTCTCCCACTCTAGATGGCAGCACATGTCTGTGCAATTCATTATAAAGGCGGTCTTAGCTTCTACGGCTGTTGGAAAACCGCTGCGGTGCTGAGAACGAGTGTGCAATATATTGTACACTGGGTGTCACAATGTTAGGGGTCCACTATGTTACCCTTAATGACAAACGCATTACATGACCTCCCCGCGCCCGTTTGTTCTTTGTAATTTCTCTAATATTTCCTTGAAACGCATTTGTTCCATGACCCACTCCGCTCTCGTCTTGGCCCTTAATCTTACACCTATCATCTTCCGTTCCATTTCTCGCTGAGTCGCCCTCAATTTCGATTGAAAACTTTTAGTGATCCTCCAAGTTTCTGCTCCGTAGGTGAGTACCCGTAATCCACACCTGTCTTACACATTCATCTTAAGGGACAATGTTAGGCGGCCGCTCATTATCTGAGAATGCCTGCCGAATGCACTCCACCCCATTCTTATTTTTCTAATAAACTCTCCCTCAATGGTTGGGATCCGAGGTCACTCCACGGCCTAAGTAGGTACATTCGCTTACTACTTCCACTGCCTCCGCACCTATCTCAAACCACTGTGCACTCCCGTGTTATGGAGCATTACTTTACTGATTGATTGATTGATTGATTGATTGATTGATTGATTGATTGATTGATTGATTGATTGATTGATTGATTGATTGATTGATTGATTGATTGTGGGGTTTAACGCGCCGACGCTGCTCAGTCGCTGAGGCTCGCCGTAGATGGGCGCTCCGGATGAATTTTGACCACCTGGGGATCTCTAACGCCCGCCGAAATCGAATACACAGGCGTTTTCGCTATTCGCCTTCATCAAAAAGCAAATTCACGCCACCTCCCCGAAGGGAATCGTGAGGAAATGCGAATGCATTTCTTTTGCGCGCGAGTGCGCCGAATTTAGAATTAATGAGGAGACGGTGATTTGTAGCGTAGCCATTTATTTAACACGTGTTTGTGTTGTCGTTGTACTTGACGGCCACGATCACGGCCTTGTGGTCGGTAAAGTGCACAGTCAAAGGGTCTTTGAGAAGCATGCGGGCGTGGGAGAATGGGGCGAGCGTCGAGAGGTGAAGCACCGAAGCACCGCGCCTACCCTCGCCTACACTCTCCCACACATGCCGGAGCTTCCGCGATGCGAGCGCCCTCACACGCCCGAGCGCGCTCCTCCTCTCCACTCACTCGCCGCTGATCCGCCCGCACCACCTTCTCCGGTTGCTAGGGGAGAGGGGGTGGGAGCGGAGAGATAACACCTGCGGGCGCGTGGACGCCGCACGGCGCCTGACATTCCTCGACTAAGAAATGCATTCCCATTTAAAAAACAGCCGCCGCGACCAGGTAAAACTACAGAAAATTCATGGCGCATGCGGGGAAGGATGATATAGTAGAGACAGCCCGGAGCGCTACTCTCAACTTCTTGTCCGCATGCGCTATAAAGTTTTCTGTAATGCAACACCAACTAGCCCAGGAATCCGTACTTGGGAAGAGAAGGCCGCTGCCACCACCGTCTCCACTGCAAGTTCCAGCTTTCCCAGTGAGAATCTCTCGAGGATGAACAGCAACGTCGATATGAGACAATATTTCTTGTTCAGTTTGAAGGGCTCTCAGAGCGACAATTTCGGCGGTGCCTTTCAGTTCTGAGCACGTGAAAATAACTGTTTGCCTGTATATCAGGTACGAGTTGGGAGTAGAGGGAAAGGGGGGTGGGGTGCATGCACGCGGTGATATAGGTTTCATTCCCTCACAAATGACATGTCGGTTGGGCTGGCGGGAGGTTTAAACATATATGATAACAGCTGCAATGAAAACTTTCGGGTGTCCTTAGTGGTCGGGCGGATTGGGTTAGTGTGTTACGCGGACAGTGAGATGCCTACGACCCCAGAGGAAAACAAACCGCTTAATGTTTGTCCACTAGAATAAATATCGAGTCCTTCATAGTTTTATTGGACTAAGTACTAATTGCGCGATCGCAAATTGCAAAAAACCGCGTTTGTTTCGTGTATTTCGTGTGCTGCGTCCAGTTTCGCGGGTCATCCTTCTTCACGGAGTGGACGGGCACTTCTTTTCTCTCCGTGAGAGCATAAGAATAAAAGATCGCCCGCGCAAAACAAATCAGTTGCGTTGGAATGTCTTGAGGTAATGGCGACTTCTCGCCGTGAGCGCATATAGTCATCAGCGACCAGCATCTCGGAAGGAGCCTTGAATCACCCTCGTCGTTATTGGACGGACTGGCCTACATCAAAACAACTATTCATCAGTAGCCTAATCGCCTCTGACAGCGTTGCATCGACCGTCCCGGTCAGTGAATAATGTGAAAATGTGTCTTACATATGGATGTAATTGTTTATTTTAGTTAACTCCACTTTAATATTCATTGTTAAGGCTCCTCGTTGGTATAATTTTGTCCCTTACTCTATCGCATTTGTACTGTCATTAGGTACTTATCGTCGTTGTTCCTACCGTCGAGCCTGTACCGTACTTTGACCGTTAAAATATGTATCCCTTTGTTGTTGTTTTCTTTAATATTCGGTTTCATTCTTTCCACTCTTGCGGCCGAAAGCCGCGCATCAGACGGCCGCCCCCTCGTTACCGGTGTCCTGTAGATTAGGTTGGGTTGTTTCTTCGTCAAAGAAAACTCCCACTCCTTCTTAACAGCGTACTCTCTTAACAAAACGGTGACACCCTTGGTTGTTATTCGACTAGCCTCAGGTGGCCGAGTAAATATTCATACAAAAATCACCATTTTTCTTAAGACACGCGATTCATCACCGTGGGACCATCCGATCGACGCATATCGGCGTTAGAACCAATGGGAACAGAAGGGAAGCGTATATACGCGTTTGCTACCCCTGAAAACACGAATTCCCATCCAACGGCCAATTGGGACGTTAAGTTGGCACTTTCCCCCGTTCGTATAAGCGGAACTTTGATGGGGGTTTTGCATTGTTGCTTTGCGGAACTCGCGACGGTGCATTTTTCGCGAACTTAGCAACGTAACGCAAATGATATGCACGCAATCCAAAATAAACCTGGACGAGTATGATAGGCAGCAAGCACACTGCCTGCAATGGTAAATTTAGGCACGTGCGGTAACAACACCGATGTCGATCGCACGTGACGCTTCCCTTCATTCCTAGTTTACGGATGAACTGCAAAAGAACGTAAATCTATGAGCTATGACGCCTAGACGATCAGACTTGCCGAGGCACCCTTAAAGCGAAGCTTTCTATCCCTCACTTACAAGGTCATTCGTCGCAAAAAAAAACGCACTGCGGAAAAACCAACTTTACCCAATACGTTTTGCAAAATGATGATGATGTCGACACGTACAGGCATACCAACCGCAGTCTTTCGAGGGCCACGAAATCTTCAGTGCACGCTTTCTCGAATTTTTTCTCTTACGCTAGATGCAGCTTCACTCAGGGAAGCTGAACCTTGCGTTATAAAGTTCTTGAACTGTTTGATTCACTATTGAATATCGAGCGAAAACTTAACTTGCCATGGTGATTTGGCCATTTCGTTCCAGCAACTTAGTTATTCATTTATGAAATGCTAGGCTGTTGTTCCACCGATTGCTGATTGCATAGTCGTGGGCTTAATGGATAAGCGGGCTGTGGGTGTAAACGCAGTTCTCATAAATCTGGTATGGGCTTTTCGGTCAATCTATATTGTAGATATGTCTTATTTTTGGGTCTCGGTTCTCGCCTGACGAATCTTTGTTATGCACTTAAGACAACGACCTCTATTCACTATCGGCGTTTATTTCATACAATCACTAGTGGGCGTAGCTCCGCAAAGGCGGGAAGTAGCGCCTTCAGAAACGCAGATTGCGTATAGCTACCGACAGACGTCCTATAATTCCACTCTACCCGCGGTGTGGAATCCAATCGCAGGCCTTTAGTGAGGGCCCGCGTATCGAAGCCATAAAGTGGGCATTAAAGAATTTTAGCATTGCGACTATCAAACGCTACGCCAGCGGCGGCGCGTACGGGACCATGCGCGCGCGGGCACAACCAGGCAGAAGACCTCCCCTCACCGGAAGGAATGCGCACATGTCCACTGGGGTTTGGGTACCCACCGCCCCTGGCCTAGCGCTTGCTAGCCGCTATGCTAAAAACCTCTATTGATGGACGGCCCCGCAGGAGGAGCATGAAACACTTCGAAGTTTTGCGTCTAGTCAAACGTCAACAATAACGCACATGAGCGACTGGCATAGCCTCTAAACGGGCCCTTTCAAGGATACTTACTCTCAGTGCTCAACTTCGCGAAGACGGGCGGCAGCATCGAAATGCTTGCTTTTTGCACGATAACTAAGAGGCTTTTTATTATCATCATCAACAGCCTACTCAGGTACACAGCAAGACGAAGGCCTCTCCCGCAAACCTCCAACCGCCCCTGTCCAGCGCTGCTCGACTCCATTCTTCGCCTCCGAAATTAACTTCATCGAGTAACTGGCCTTCATGTATCGGTATCCACTCTGTCACCCTGTCATTACGCGCCGGTTGTCACCCCGGTTGTCACTGCGCCTAATTACGTGGCCAGGCCAAGCCCATTATTTTTAACAGCGAAGCTATTTAGCAAATTGTAATTTTTCGTGTCCGCAATTACAAATGCTAAGAAATTGCCGAGCGTGCGTACGTTAGCGCGCGCCCGTGAGCACGGGCCTCCCAGCGACCACCGGGCAGTGAACAAAACAAAGAAAATGCCTAACGCTTGCGTGTGCGTGCCTCTGGACGACCGCCCAGCGTCCCTTACGCGAGTTTGTAAAGCCAAGCAGACCCACTTAGGGAGATTGACCTAGACTGCGGCGACCGCCCGGCAGTTAACCAAACAAAGAAAATGCTTAGCGCTCGTTTGTAGTTGCCTCGCAATGACCACCCCGCATCCCGGCCCATGTTTGTCAAAGAAAGCGTACCCACTTAGGATGATTGTCTAAGATTGAAAAAAAAAGCTCCACCTTATGCCGTAATTTCGGGAGCACTTGCTCGGACAGAGAGAGGGAAGCAACCGGGGGGGAGCGCGGGTTCTCCTTTCGCCGTTGCCGCGCCAGAGCAGCCTCGAGCCGCTGGACGGCCCTGAGCTGGAGTCCGTGCTCCATAGAGCCGATCAGTCGCGAACGTCCGGTGGGAGGCCGCGGCCTCCGTCACGGCCAGGCCAGGCCAGGCCAGGCCCTTTGCTTCGAGGTCAGCCCGATACCTAGAATAGGTAGATAGACAGGGGTGACGGCAAAGTCCTGCGTGGCCTGACCCGCACCCCAGGCCGGACAACGCAATAAAGGTCATTTCTCTCTCTCTCGGACAGAGAGACTCCAGCGTTCACCGTAATCGTGGAAAGACCCGCTCGGAATGAGAAAGACACGTCATACGGTATGGCCTCAAAAGGGATATCCAATGTTTATCCCTTACAAAAAATGGAAGAAGCTCACTCTTATAGCAACAATGAGAGAGAGAGCGAGAGAGAGAGAGAGAGGGGGGGAGAGGGAGAGAGAGAGAGATTAAACTTTATTCTGCAGCTCAAGCCCGAGCCCCGGAGTTATGAGACCTCGGAGGAAGGGGGTGTCCAACGGTTCTCCGACGGTGGCGGGCTTGGCGGAGGTGCACAAAGAGTTTGAATGTGGGCACCCAAGAGGGACCACAGGGCTGCCCGTAGGTTTTCGGGGGGAGCGGCCCAGCTAAACCATGAGTAGGCAATGTAAGGGGGGGGGGGGGGGGGTAAGTGTCGCTGAGGCAGCTACAAAGACGTCAATCGGCTGCAATCCACGACTGAAACCTTCGTGATGGTCGGGAACGTTGCGTGCAGCTTCGCTACAATAACGTCTTGCCCATTACTGGGAGCTTCCTTCATTTTCTGTACTTGAACAATGATATTTTCTACTCGAATTTATTGTGCGATCCAGGCAGATGATTTCTTATCTCGAAGTGTTACTTCGATCATTATTCGTTCTACGACCCGTTAAGTACGAACGTATCTTTTTATATACAGCAGGAGGTCGAAAAGTCAGAGCCTACGAAGGAACTTCAGGCCAACTGGGCCCAGGAAGCATAATGACGTTGGAGGTCACAGCTTGTATGGCATTGTGAAAAAAAAAGCACGGGTCTATTCCTATCCCGACGCAAATTTTCTTACTATGTTAACAGCTACTCAGTTTGCTTCTGGCAAAGTTTGTCTGCAATATCTCTTATGGCGGGACGTTTTGACGAACGCACTCAACTAATGTTTCTACATTATTAGCGATGCACTGAGGGTGCTTTTATTCAAAAACATTTCTAAAAGCAAAGATTGTGATCGTCCGATACCGTCACGAGTATTGGGCGGCTATTTTGGAAATTCAAAATCTTGTGTAGAAGGCTATCTAAAAAATAGCTCAGATAACCTGGGATATGCAAAGCAAAAGCTTGACTTAGTCTGGTTGATTCTTGCTTTCGCTTGGTTAACATTTGGTGTAGCTACATTGCCGACCACGGCTCAACGCTGTTCCATCCCGTGCAACGGCCAGAGAAGGAGGCCCGGAGAAGGCGGCATTCATTTACGTCGAACGCGCCGGTCCTCTTCGCCAGGTGAGAAACGACTCACGTAGCCCGAGACGACCCAGTGTTGCATGCATTGGAGGCTGCGGTGGTGGCTGGCTGCCGATCAGCTGATCGCCTTTACCGCAGAGGCGGCCGCCGCTGAAAATGAGGCCTTGTGCGCTTCGATCATTTCATGCGCTTCGAAAGGTGTGTGGCCAGGGGTGTCGCCAGGGGTGTCGCTCCGCTTAAAAGGATAACTTACACATCCGCTGCGAAACCGCTAAAAGAAAGTAGTGATGCTTCGCTTTAAAATAATGCCACGGCATTCAGCGCATGGTCAATGCAGTTATAGCGCGTCCCTTGACCGCCCTATATTAAGGACAAACGTTTCAGCGTGCGCTCGTACGCAGCCCGTACTGCGTTGACGGCGCTCTGCCGAAGCATGCTGAAAAGCTAGGTTTCTTCAGTGTATGTTTCTAGCTTTTGCTGGACAAGCAAGCGTAGCCAAAATATAAAAATACGGCATGGAAGACCATGCACGTAAACGGAGAGCCATCACCGATACAGCGCCAGTAGAGGTCTTCTAGCTGCGGTGCGGCGCTGTTGACACAGCTCCAGCAGCTTGGTTTCTTTCCCCTGAACGTGGTAGACATATTACCGGGCGGTATGTTACCTACCACAGCGATGCCCTATCCACGAACTTACCGTTGCCTGCCCGTTTTGAGTTCAGTTGTAAACTTCAGGCTGACGTAACGTTTTAGGGGCGAAGCTCCTTAAGGCGTGGGTCTGTCCATCCTCGACGTATGTATGTAGCCACCTCTAGTTTAGTTCTTGGATTGTTTACTAGATGGCGTGGCTACCTCTAGTTTAGTTCTTGGATTGTTTACTAGATGGCGGTACTTGTATATGATGAAAAGATGCGCTTGGATTGTTTACTAGATGGCGTGGCTACCTCTAGTTTAGTTCTTGGATTGTTTACTAGATGGCGGGGAGCGTTGTAATAAAATCCGTTCGCTGTTGGCGCGCGCTCGGAGTCGCCCGATGGATAAGGCTGCAGATTTGAGAGCCCGCGAGGCAGAAGCGCTCCGTGAAGCTGCGCGACGCCGCCGCCAAGATCCTGCCGTACGAGAGCGGGAGGCCGAAGCCTGTCGTCTGGCTGCGCGACGACGCCGCCAAGATCCCAGCGTTCGAGAACGAGAGGCCCAAGCGTCACGGCAACGGCGCGAGGACCCTGCCGTACGCGAAGCGGCACGGCTGCGGCGCAAAGAGGATCTCCAAAACGTCAGAGAACGGGAAGCGGCGAGAAAGCGCGCGTATCGCCAGGCAGACGCCGATGCAGTGAGAGCTCGTGAGGCGTCTGCAAAACGCATCAGGCGAGCTCAGCCCCAAGATGCCGACGCGCGGTTTAAGCGAGACTTTCTAGACGTTACGTTCGGACACAGATGTAGTGGGCGAACTTTCACTGAAGAGTCACGGTTTTACCGATGATTTCCCCTCAGGAGCTTCGCCCACTCATCATCATTCACCCCGTGGATATGCTGTGAATTTTTTTTCTTCGGACAATCTGATTGGGAATTGTAGACGGCTGTTAATTGAACTGTCATATATATTTTGTTGTTATTTTACACATCTCAGCAATCAGTTTGACCACCGCTGTCAGCACGCTAATTAAAGTGTTGGATGTAAGGGATTCCAAAGAACTTTAATACATTACGTGCAAGTATTTTATTTGAAAAACATGACTTTTCGCGTTCAATTGCCAGAAATTATTCCTATGGTGATGTTGTGCATTCCTCCTTAATAATAATTGACCGCCTTTAGGGCAGCATCGCATCATGGTCACTCGAATAGTCGATGCACGTCCTCTCGCAAGCGGCCCTCGTCGCAAAGCGATTGGTTCCCACGAGGCAGCGGTGGTTTGCGAAACTGATCATCGATGCTGCCAGGCAGCGCACGTGGTGTCCGACGCTGTCGGCAAAGAAGCGGTGACGCAGCTCTCGGACATCGCAGGCCCTGGCGTTGGACAGTGCTGGCGCTGCAGACCGACAAAGTCGTCGTCCTCCGGGGCGCTTGACGCAGCGCTCGATGCAGTCGTCGAAAGTGGCAAACATTCCCGTCTGGTTGCCAGGACACTTGCCCATGGGGAATGGCCAAGCGGAGCACGTGTGGCCGCCGTTGAAATGCCACAGCTTCACCGTGACGTCGTCTCTGCAATGGCGAAGAGCATAAAACATGACCCGATACTCCCTGATTAAATCGAGGCGACGCACAGGAGGCTTTAAAAAATGCGAAGTCTTGATTACGCCCCACATTATATTATTTGAGCACAAAGACATCGCTAGAGTGTGGCCTTAAGGCATTCAAATGTTAAAAGCAAGGCTGGAACGAGCAGAACGTCTGCAATATTGCTGCAGGGGTTCAGGCGTAGCTCTTGATGTTAAGTTCGGAGGGCCGAGACCGGTTTTTCGCTGTCCTCTTTAAGTGCAGAGCACTTTGGGGGCTCGCCTGGTGGTCGTAGCTCGCTCACTTGACGAAGTAGAGCCATACGGCGTACTGTCGTAGCGCCATCCCACAGAGGCTTCAAAAACCAAGCGGTTAATACAGTCATAACCATGAGAAACTCGTGAACCGCTGGCTCTTGTCACACATCTCCCCGTTACGCCTTAGGAAACAGCGCGAAATACTTGAACAGAGAGAGGGAAAACAGACACGAGCGCTCGTGTCTGTTTGCCCTCTCTCTGTCCAAGTTTTTCGCGCTGTTTCTTAAGGTGACATCTATACCCAACTCGCTCAAAGTCAAGCTTTAGTGCGTTAAATCTCCCCGTTGTTTAGCGTAAAGAAAACTGCAGGTGCATTTGGGACAAAATATACTTAATTAACCGGCAGCACCCGCGCTCATTTAGTTAGTAAAGCTCGTTTGGTTGGTTTTTACGATAGTAAGCGAAAAACAAACTGGCAATGCAGAAAAAAATGGCGCGTTACAAACTTCGCAGTAAGGTGCCGACGGCGCCGGCACCTGCGGAATGAAATCAAGCACAAAAAGAACAGAAATACCTCTGGCACTGCTTCGGGCAGGGGGCGCACGAGCACTGCGAAGGCGGGAAATTTTGAATTACGTTGGACAAACCTCTATTCCATTCGTGAAGAGAGGAGTGAGACAGGGCGGCGAAGATCTTGGAGGGAGGGGGGGTAGCAGTGAGTGTATAACGGCGCTACAGCCCATTATGGCGAATCACTGTTCTGCACATCCTACAGCTTTCACCTTCTGCACTCCCGACAGCTTTCACGACAGCGTTCACCCTATAACTAAAAATTGAAGCCCTTCCGGCTTCACTTTTTTGGGGTTATATCTTGGACGGCGCAGGTTGGTTTTGAATGTTTTACGTTATGCTAGTTACGACCCGTTACGTTGGCGGGAGCGAAATACTGCAAGCCATTTTCTTGCGAAACGGCTCCGGACGTCCCTTTAGTGGAGTGCTTATGGCACCGTCTGACGGCAATCTAGACGCAGCGTTCACGAAAGGTCTAAAGGGACACTGACGTGATTTGTAAACATTCTAGGATTACTCGCGCAAAGTGTAGTTTGGAGTCCCTGCACCTGGAGTCTCCTTGCGCCTACGAGACTTTATGTAGAACGTCAGTTCGGATGTGCTTTCCTTCTGTCTGTATCCTCCTTGCTGATGTTCTGTCGCTTTTCGTATGACGGTCAATCGGGGTGTGTTGCCCTTACTGCGCTTCTGCACGCCTCGCGGACCCTTCGACCGAGTCAGTTATTCGACTGCCCGCGGTTCGTCGTAATTCATTCGCTGACTTGAAACCAAGCCAAGAAACGAGTTGCGCCTGAACGTGCCTTTATTTTCCTATTTTGTTGACTGCATCGAGCCTATTAAAGTCTAAGAAGTCCAAATAGCTCCACACAAATGGACATGTGACGCTTCGCTGACTCATAAGCCAGTAAAAAAAATGTAAGGCTAATAAAAGCGGGAGGGGAGACTCCGAAGTTATTATAGGTACTAAGGAAATGAAATCAATCGAAACTTTTATCGTACAGCGTAAAACCAAGGTTCTGAAGGCACTTTGTGGGCTAGGTCAACTAGCACAGTGGTCGAAAGAATGGCCACACATTTGTGATCGCTTTTCTACCTACGAAATGCTTACGCTTGATACAGGATAATTGTGGGAACTTGGGCGACCAGCAAAGAGTAAGCATTTCCTAAGATCACCCTTATGCAACTTCCAATTCGGGGTCCCTGTGTGGCCAGTATTGTAAACCTCCCGCTGGGTATGCGTCATTAGTGACCATGATCATCATCGCTTAAAGCCCTGTCAGTAAAGTTATCGTCCCCGCTAAGGGCAGCCATGGCCCAGGTCTCGATTGCGTCGTTCTTCCGTAACATTCTGTTGCCGTTAAACCCGGGAGGATGACCGCACACGACGAGCAAAGAGACCACCTACGTCCCCTCTGGCTTGAGGCACCTAGAACCCCACGATTTCGACTGTTGTTCCGCTGATCAGCCCCGCCCTCAGCCGGAGGTCGGCATGGCTGGCCCTGACCGCCCACCTACGACTGACTGCAACCTTCAACGGGACGCAGATACGCCCCGTCACGTTCAGGGTACCATGCTTGGGAGCAACTGTACGTCCCCCAAATACCAAGCTGGTGGCGACCTGGACGCCCTGCGTTCGTTGAGAAAGGTTCTCCGCGCTGCAGTTACGAGGCTGCTTAAGGCAGCGACCGCGCTCCGGCAAGCTCCCTCGCCATCTGCGTTCGACTTGGAGTTGGCTATCAATGAGCTCGAACAGAAGGATGCCGAACTCTACAAGATGAACGATATGTTCGGTGAGCTGGTGGAAGGAGACGAGGTCGAACACGTTTGCTACAAGAATTTGCACTACCAGGCGAGGATATAAGGGGCCCTCAGTCGGCTGCTATCGACTTTGAACGATCTGCTAGCAGCCGCCATTAAGTTTACCGGAAAGGGAACTTCACACCGTCCACACGACCCCTCCCACGTCGGCTCGCACACGTCGACTTCGCCAGTTGTCATGTCGATGCTGCAGGTTTCAACTAACGGTAAGCCACGTGGGTGCAACGGGTATCGGTGCCGTGTCGAGACGACGGCCCACAGCCACGTACCAGATCTTGACAACGCGAGAGACAGCAGCGAGGTAGCGTCGAGCGTCCAGGCAAAGAACACCTGTGAAGAACGCGAGGCCACGCCAGCCGCATACAAGGACAACTCCGCTGCTCCCGTCCAAGTACATGATAGAACGCGTGAAGTAAGCGGCGTGAACGAAAGGATACAGCAACTATCGTGTGAGCTTGAGTTCGAGTACATCTATTTTCCCAGCTTCATGAAGGGTGAACCGTTACCGGACATTTGTGAAGGCCGGCTAGCACCAAACGTTGCAGCAGCGCGCGAGGTCGCACCCATACAGGAGCTTGAGCCGTTCCATCCACCTGAAGGCCTAGAAGTGGAATCACGCTGGCTCATTGCTTCGGCTGCGTATGAAGAAACCGTAAAGCGGTATTCTGACTGGACCCCAGCCCAAAAATAAGTACGGCGGAATCGCAAACTATCGAAAAGCGAATCCGAGCCAGGCACATGAGCCATTTGGGAACACCTCTAGACTCGCTGCTCAGAGGGGACCGCGACACCGAAAAATGGATAATTTCCCGACACCGCTCCCACTACACTTTCTACAGACGACCTGCTGGATTCGAAGCGTTTCAGCGAGCTGGACGCCTAGTTTTGGCGCCGTCCCCCTCGGCTTGGCGACGCCAGGCTCTGCTGAAAGTTGTACGACGGCAGATTCACCGTTCGAAACGCACGAAGGAAGAGCGCTTCATGACAGATTTACACGGATTCAATTTGCGAAACGGAACCCAAACATTAGGATTGTGGACTTCTTGTTCATCCTCGCAGCACTTTTCTCGCGTGCGGAGGGAGAGATATGGTAAGCCGTTTTGAGCCGACGAAGAATTCGGCGACCTTTGGGCACCGTCATGATTGTATCAGCCTCCGCACCCAAAGCAAGCATGCGTTCCCTACAGGTTCAAGACACCGGAAATGGTGCAGTTCCCCTTCCGTCGTACTCCGACCATCGCGACTTTCTATGGAGTCTGTTGGAAGCTGAGAAGCGAAAAGAGAAATATGAAGGAGACTCAACGAAAACTGGCAAGTCTGGATAGGTGACTCAGCGTGGAGAAGTCGAAAACTTCTCAGGAGTGGAGCAACATGTCTCTACAAGGAGCCCGAGGATTCACTCAAGCTTTTAAATGAACGGTGGTAAGTTCACGCATCGTTCGACGGAATTTGGTTGAGACGCAGTAACGGTGTCACCTGGAGAAGCCAGCGACTAGCCAGCAAGTTCATGTGCGGTGCAGCGTTTGTACAGTGGAGGACACGAAAGTTGCGCGCGCGGGAGGATGTTAAATCTCCCGCTGGGTATGCGTCATTAGTGACCATGATCATCATCGCTTAAAGCCCTGTCAGTAAAGTTATCGTCCCCGCTAAGGGCAGCCATGGCCCCGATCTCGATTGTGTCGTTCTTCCGTAATACAGTATCTTGAACACATTTTTAATTTTAGAGAACATTGGCATTATATACTCCGCCTCCACACGAAACGGAAACTCTATGTTACAAATTTATCCTTATGTGTTTAGGCATCAGTTGGCGTTTTCAAACACTAGGACCTGTTATTAAAGGTTCTCGGCCCAACAATTCATGTCTTATGCCTACCTCACTAGGTGGTTAGGAATCGTAATGTACACGTTTTTTCGCAATGAAGCGCTTGGATATTGAGGCTTCGGATTGCCCTTTCAAAATACAACGAACTTTGATGTTTATATGTTTGGTGCGACGTGTGAGCATTGTGCAAACGCCGCTGTACAGAAAATGCATCCGTGAAGAGAGCGGATTCCGAATGAAGGACTACGTCACCAGCGCAGCTTTTTTGGTGTCCACAGCTTTTCAAATACGCGATATACCTTTGATTTGGCCCAACCCAGGCATGACACCAAGACAACGAGACTATGTACGACAATAAAATAGTTCACTCAAGAACGAAAAGTTTTTCATTGTGTCTTTGCTGTGGCTTTAGGCCTTTAGCTCATGCTTCGATTGGAGCGGAGATGCTCGGTAACGTGGCGTTGCTTTACCGCCACTACCAGTTGTTTTGGCAAATGCTCACATGTGCGCAAAAATGAAGTACAACGCCCGCATGTTTCAGAGCACAGACGTTGCGTGCCGGCTCGTGCGTTCGGAGTCGATGCAACCAACGGAAAAAGAGCGACCGCAAAGTGCAATGGCTGATTAATAAAGGTGATAATGAAGAGTGTGGGAACAGATGACTGTAGGAGCAAACAGAAGATTTCAGGCACCGGAGAGCACACAGAAAGAAAAACGTGGACTTCTTGCTACCCTCCTTTATCCTTGTTCTATCCCCGAGCTGACTTATCCCTAAGGCCATCACTGTCGTTAAGAGTACAGCACGTGGAGGCAAAGGCTTACAGGGTTCACTGCTCTGGTAATTCGGATTGTGAAAAAGGACGAGTGCATCTTGTCTGTGATACCTGTGATGATAACTGTACAATCAGTTGCTAGTGGGGTAAGGAGCAGGCATTTCTAAGTTAAATAGGCCCCCGCCGTTACAAAAAATCTTGTCTGACCTTTGTCGGGGCCCTTTTTGTTTCATCTTGATTCGAAACTATTCAGCATCGAAATAAAGAAAATATATTCGCAATAGGATATATCACCATCTGACCGAAAATTCACATTCAATACGTGAGCAGTCGTCGACCATCTTTCCCAGAAGATTGACCCAACACTGACGCCATTAGGAATCGTAGCAATGCGGCTTATAAATGTTTTTCACCACCACCGGCTATTACTTTTACGCGCCATAGCATTTTTTTATCCTAATTCAGCATTTATGTTCGTTTTTATAGTACCAGATTTTCCCCTTTCCCTACTGTACAGGGCCTTACCTCCCGCATGAGGAAAATATGGGTGTGTCGAGACATCTCTCGGCAGGCGCCCCGCTGTGAACGCAGGCTTTCAGGCAGGCAAACTTGGACACGAAACGGTTTGGACTGTGGTTGCATAGCTGCCCTTCGACATCCACGCCCTCGTCTGTGCCCCGGCACTCCCTGCTCCGCACGTCGTAGTGGAACTCGGGGAGGGCCCTCCGGCAATACGTATAGAAGACGCTGTCACAGATTTTCCGCGCCTGGGAAAAAGCGGTCCGTGATAACGAGGACACGAAATGTGAGGGGCCGCCACAATTAATTTTTGCGAAGTACGTGTGGCTGAAACAAAAGACATGCACTGCAGAAGAGAAGGATGTAAAAGACAGAAATTTAGAATTTAATGTTGTGGGAATAATGACATTTCCGTCCTTCTTTCACGCTTCATACGGAGCGCAAATAATGCGCTCCGGCTGCCCTAAAAGAACTCAATGCGGCACACTCTTTCTTTTTGCAATGGCTAACATGCGTTTTAAATAGTACTCAAGGAGGCCGTTTTCGCGTTGCCTCAGGTTAAAGCTTCGCTTGTTCTCGTAGTATACAGGCTCGATTCCCGCTTTTCCCTTCCATCGGACTTCTCACTTTATTCCCGAATCCCGGAGCACCGCTTTCACCACTCCCTCCATGCCTCTGTCCTGGTCTCATATCAGGTCGTGTGACCATCTGCAACGTGACTGCCTTTCTTTTCCCGAAGGTCAGGGGCAAAACCTCAAACCTGCTTCAGACCAACATGTCGCAAGCCTTGGTGTTTCGTACAGATGTTTCACGAAAGAAAAATTTGAAACAGCAACAAACACTCACACACGCTGAGTTGTTCTTGTAATGGTTTATCCTTCGTGGTAAAAGAACTCGACATGACGCCACGCCACGCCTACAATTGCAAAGCATAGTTGCCTTGTCATGGTGGATGAGCTTGCCAAATTTATGAAGTCATGGTTATTTGACAGCATGGGCAAATATTGGAAACGCAAGCACATGAAGGTGTTTACGGCCGTAACACCCGTGTTTTCAGCCAGTTGGAGTAAAAACAGGTGGCACTGAGTTTATTTTTCTATGGAGTATCGAGGCGTTAAGAAGATTTCACGATAGAAATTCCATTTGTAATGTTTGTTTTCGAACCTCAGTGTGGCAATCATTCCATAGTTTGAGGAAATGCCTTGAATTTAGGTGGCGTTTGTGTACCAGGATTCGATATTTCAGGGTTATGCATAAATCAGGCAATCTTTTGCCCCATCGCAAAAAAAGAGATTCCTCCTCAATGTTATGCTTGTGGACGATTGGGGCCAGCCAGTCAGAGGCAAGAAGAGGTGTTCGGGAAATTAGCTCTCATCATCAGAGGTCGCACGCAAGTTTGGTGTCACTCTCCCTTTTTATGTTTTACAGTGCCTATATAGCTCTTTTAGCGTAAGTTTAAACAAGTAAAAGCACTACTCGTGAACGGGTATTGCTTCCAGGGAGAAAAAAAAGGAGTGAAATGATATGGACAACTCATTACAACACAATGATAGTGCGAACACTAGGAGTGTATACGGAGGACGCGGTGCGCGCACTGGAATGTGCTATCCCGACTCCAATATATACCACGAAGAAAAGTTACGCCTTGGCAACAGCCTATGTCTCAGGCCCAACTTACCCTAAAAGTTTGTTTTCGCAACAGTTCATAAGCCCACATCAAATTAAACCACAGTATCCTTACGATAAACTAACTTCTCACTTTTGCAGCATATGAAAAAGACAAATTAGGAGCTTAGCCTGAAACGGCGTTCTTTCACATGCGAAGTTAGATATGTAAGTAATATTTCTTTATTTGTGCCGGCTTACCGTTCTGTGCCGACTATCACTGGAATGATCAGATATGATTGAGTCGGCTCCAAGAGCTTCCGCACTCGCTGACGTCAGCGATGTTTCAGCGGCAGCTTCTTCACTGCTAAGAGTACTGCTCCAATTCAGAAGCGCTTCGTCCTTGCCGGAAAACGTTGGAGACGCCAGTGGTTTCATCAACGGGGGAACGTTTATGGCGGCGTAGAAAGGGCGCTGTTCTTGAATGGGCGCATGGCTGACTTCCTGCAAGTAAGATATGAAAACCGTGAAGCAGTGTGTTAAGCAGGACACTGCTTTTCATTCTAATGCGGCCTCGCACTACCAAGCTGTGCCAGTGACGTACGTCGCTACAGTAGGTCACTATTTCCTCATAGTGCAATCGGGCTTACGCAACTTTGTGAGAAACTGGCCCGGCCAAGACAGAAAGAGCCACACAACATTGCAGCGTCAAGCGTATTTGCAGCTAGAGGTATAGTGCTAGCCCGTAGATGTTTACTACACGCCTTTCTTTGTCCGCGGCACATGTTGAGGCAGGGAAACATGCGGGCAGTTCATTGACTTTCGGAGAGCCTTATATCTAACTAAAGTGGTTCTGGTTGCCTGCATGAAGCACAAATATTTCAATACGCCTTCAGTTAATTGTTTTTAATCAACTCGTGCGCAGGACCCACGGCTCCCGTATATGTAAGCAATTTCTTTTTCTATTTGTTTTTAATGAGAGATGGGTCAATATTTGCACTTATCATATCAACCGAACTCTAGCTTGCGCTAAAGAAACTACACATTTTGTGAAATGTGCATGTAGTAGACGTGTTAAACTCTTCCATCCATTCTTTCAATAAACGAGTGAGTGTGTGAGTGAAGGAGTGAGTGAGTGAATGAACGACTATAATTGTGTGCGAAATTTGTTTGTCCAATATGGTGTTTTTGGCGAAGAACAAACGTTCCGCCAAAAAGCGGGGACTGGTGTTTCTGATTTTTACCATTTTGGTTGCCCTACAGAATGTCGTACGTTCGTGTAGAAAAAAGATGACGCTACTTCGTCAATTTTCTACCACTGGCCTACCTACAGCAAGAAGAATTTCTTCATACAATGTCGCGACAACTTGCATCATGTGCCTCAAGAAGACGCGTTTTGGTGCATGCAACAAGATAGAGCTGTCATTTGCGGCACGCATTTAAAAGTATGGTCTCTTAGTGATCCTGTATTGCTGTGATAGTTGCGGTAAACTTTGCCAACTGCGTACAGTTGCGCGAAAGTTTTTGGAGGGTTGCAAAAAACAGAGGCCTCAATCACACCATCATCTAATATTTCTTTTATTACACATGCTTTACGTTCGCAATGCTGCTAAGGGGACCAGAAGCGAACTATCGTGTTTAAACACCGAAAGCCAATTACTTTGTGCCGATCCTTTTTCTTTGCCCCCACAAAAAATTCAGTCACATATCGTCGTTATGCGATACCAGTAATAAGCAATGACCATCTCGTTAACTACTGTGTAGGTTAGTGAGTGTAATGTAAATTAATCCTTTCATGAGAAGGCCGGGTACGTTATGCATTCTAGAGTTGCATTTCGGGATAGATCACTCATTGCCACGGTGATGGATGGGATCATTTCTCGTTCTTCCCTGTGTTGTTCTCTTTTACTGGTCTGGTAATATGTTGTGCTTGTGGCAATGAATATTTGTCGGAAGTTGGCAACAGACTAACAGAAATTACTTCAGCTTTCTTGATCCTTATGCCGTGCTTAGACTTCAGAGATTACTTGCTTCGGAGCACCTATGACCAGGCTGTTGTAACGCCAGGAGCCCCGCCACATTGGCCACATTTAGCTGTTTAGCAACAGTGTTTATATAAAAGTCTCAAGCATTTCGCGATTTCCCGCTGAGCTGCGACATTTGAACCCGTTAAGAAATGTTCTAGCGATGTGGGGGAAATGCTTTAGCTGTCATTTTTTTTACATATACCCGGTTAGCACAATATACCAATGATTGATATTTCTTGTATGTGACTTCCATCAATTACAAATCACCGCACCAGCAGTCCTGGTGACATCCCAGACAAACCGCCATCGTTAACATGAAGCCCAGGTGCAGGATGCACCCATTCTCGACCACCTGCGTTTTTTTTTCTTTTGCACTGAGGTGGTTTCCAAAGCTATTCCGAAATGTTAATACCTGCCATGAGGGTACTAATAACGACATGGCCAACTATCTCAGGAGCAGTGTGCTCTTTCTCCCCTTCTATGCGTTTAAACTATTCGCCATTTTGTGAATGGCAGCACAGAGGTTTGGCGTAGCTTCTGTCTTTACATGAGCATTTGAAGCATTTCGAAGAGCCGTTTCATTATTGCGCATTTGTTTAACACCCGCACTTTGCTGCTTTAAGTACTCCATTCATTTCACAAACATTTCACTTTCTTGAATAAGTATTCCATATGTGTGCACAGGTAAAAAAATACAGACGCACACCACTTTAATTTCTTCAGCAAGCAGAACAATTATAACATCAGTAAAGTGATCAAATGTAAAAGAAAGAGCCAGGGAAACAGACGAGGTGGCGGGAGACGAGTACCGCTCCATTATTATTCAACTTTCCTCGTTAGCTTCCTCTTTCCCATCATAAGGTTTTCGCCCTCGCCTATACGAATAAATTCATTCATTCACTCTACGGTCTGTGCCCTTGCCGCAACTTCGTTTAAAAACGATCCTAAAATACACCAACATGCATACTTAAAGCATGTTTCAAACAAAGAAAGAACACTAATGGCACATTAAACCCTCCAAATAATCGGCAACAGACCAGGATCTTTCATTGCCTCTTCATAACCGTTTTCTTCAAGGCCACCGTTTGTATCCGTCTGTTGGATGCCAAATTTTTTGGTGGAGTTTTATGCTGGAGACATCAAATCTCGCAAATTTTAAGACAAAGCCGTGTGAAAGTGCCACTTAACTGGTCTTCTGTCGGCGAGAGAAGAGGCTTCGCCGCCACCGTTCTTAATGACCTCAGTGGCCAGTACAGTGGTAAAGGCGAGCAGCAAAATGGCTACAAAAACCGTGAGCGTCTGGCACAGCGTGACCTCCGTAGTTCCTTCGCCCGCTGCAGGGCGTGACTCCTCGTAGCTCCACGAGGACCCCTCACTCAGGGCCGATGAAGACTGATCTGTGGTCGGAGGCCCCGGTGGCAATGAAAAACCTGCGGCGACGTCTGTCTTAAAAGGAGGAAATGCACCTAGATACCATCCTTTCCCCGTCAAAAAAAAAAACATTTTTATAACGAAGCTCCTAATGGCTTAAAGGAGCCATGAAGAGAAAATGCAAGTTGGTGTTATTCGAAAGATTTCGTGTTTTATAGTGCCCCCAGCGCTTGTCCGGATACAAACGGTGCTTTATTCACTGAGAAATTAAACAATTTAGGTTAAAATTTTGATTTTCCCGCTCAATCGTGCGTTTTCGTGGTCCCAAGTGACATCACGGGAACCGACCGCTCTGCAGCCTAGAGTGCCTTCATTCACGCATCCGCCGTACAGGGTAGAGACACGTAACGCTGGTGCCGCCATGTTCGGTTGCTCGCTCGCCGCCGAAGCAAGTCATTGTTTCAAAACCGCGCTAAAATTATCGCCGCAACGCGGTTTACTGAAGAAGTTTGAATCATATTGCCTGTTTCGCGTTGCTAGGTCTCGTGGGAAACGAAAAGAATAACGCGTTGAGCCCGTTGGCCCAATTGCGGCGGCACGGGACCGTTCAAAGGTTGTCTCCACCCTGTAGCGGTGTTGGTTTGTTCCCGCGTTTCTTTACGTTCCGTAACCTAGATGGCGCCACCATACCGTGGCAAGCGTTTGGTTTGTTTTTGCCCGCATTTAAACCTGGCTTGTTTTTGTTCTGGGAGAAAATATTCGTTCCCTGAAACAGTGCTCGCTCGACAAATGGGGTCACGTAAGACACCGTTGCTTGCGTCAATCGGCCAGTGTCGTCTGAGACAACCCCAAGCCCCATAGTGCTGTGCAGCTAAACCAAAGCATGCTGTGCGCAGTACGAACAGCAGAACGCATCAGTACTTCTATGTTTACATGTGCTTTCGTAACTTCCAGTGTTTGTCCCATCATTCCTATTGCTTTGTAAAGAATGTGCCCTAACTTTAAGCGCAAATCGCTCGTTCGTCTAGTTTGTAAGCTCTACCTAATTTGCGTCTGCTTCTGCCAGCCTCCGCCAATCGCAGAGCTTAGCCCATGTGACATCACAGGTTCTGTTGCGGGAAATGAGCTGGTGGGTCGCATGACCATTCCCGTTTTTCCTAATTATGTAGCTTATTTGAGCGAAGTTTACGTTAAAAGTGGTGTCAGTATGATTCTAACGAGACAATCTTTTGAATGAACCAAACTTGTGTTTTCTCTTCATGGCTCCTTTAACAATCCAAGGTTCTCGAGCCGGCGGCAATAATGCGCTCAGCGGCTTGTGTTCAACGAATGGAAAAATTAATTAAAAATGAGAAACTGTTAGAGGGTCTCCATATTTTTGCATAACACGAAATATATTGTCTACGGAATAAGTTCTTTCCAGCACATCGTCCCTCTTTAGGCGTGACGTGTAGTTTGAAGGGAATGGTGTCAGCCTGGTTTTTGTAAGCTGGCTTTCCTACAATATATTTTGCCCACTGAAGCATGGCTAGCTACAACGAGAGCATGGCTGAAGCCCTAATTTTACTTTTCCCCACCACCACCGAATGTTTCCAGAGTAGTGCATGCTCGTCGCCACGCTGGGCGCTTATGTCCCCCGGCTATTGCGGAATGTCACGCGCTGTTCGGTGACAACCTGTGCGGCGCACTATAGCCTGCGTCGTGATTGGCTTAGCCATGCTGCATTGAAGCGTCATTTGCTCCACCCACCAATCGTGTGTGTCCATAGTCTGTGGCGTAAAGAGGGGTACGCTGTCCTCATAACTCAATTACCCAAATCCAAAACTTAGCTAAACCACAACACAGAGAATCCCCGAACAGCTTCGCTTGGCTTGCGTCTTAAGGGTGGAAGAGGTCTTTTTTTTTTTAAATCAAGCTACACCTGAAATGCCAAGTAAACTGTACTGGCCATCTACGAAGACTCTTACACCACTTGAAAACGTTGCGCGCACTTGAAATTAGGACACACTTTTTTTTTCGCCTGCTTGATGTACAACGGCCGCGGAGGGCATGGGGCACGTGTAGTCGTCTGAGCAGCAAAACGCCTTATCCGTGAAACCACTATGGGTGTTTCATTTAGATACAGTTAACATTCTCTGCCAACTAAATAAAGGACATCAGGTACAGATATTTCTGGACCCTTTTGCGGAACATAGTTGTCTAAATACGCCATCGGGTAGAAAGAAAAGCTCTCAATAGTGGCCCGCACAATTCGAAACATTTATAGAAACAGTTGTTTACGTTTTCTGAGAACCGGTTATGATCGGAACTAAGAACAAAATTTTACACCCACAATTCATTATTACTTGCGTCTACTTTCAACACTACTTTCCGTCGTGACCACAAAAGCTCGCAGTCATCCGGTGATGTTTATAATTGTATACTGCTGCCGAATTCACATTTGTACATGATGACGTGAGTTGTTAATTCTTGGGTCCGTTTCTACGTGAGCTCAATTTTTTCGCTGTTCTGTTTTATTTTATCTTCCTGCACATTGTTACGTGTTCTTCCACATGCCAATGACGACCGGGTTCAGTACTCCAGTACTTCGCGCGTAAATAGGGGTCATGACTGAGCAATGACGACGAAGCAATCCGGCGTTCTCTATCCACGGTATTCGTGCTTGAAGACTCCAAACCAGCGCAGAAGCTCTTGCTATCTTCCTGCCCTCAATTATCAGCGAAACTAGGCGGCGATTTAAAATACCGTTATGTAAAATAGTTCCGGAAACTTTGGTATTGAATGGTACATGAAATATTTTGAATGCTAATGATAGTAATATTCTGTTTGATTACCTGCTAGAACAAAAATTGCTACATCGCAACTTAAAACTACATGACAGGTCTTCATAGCGGAGTTATAATTATATGTAATAGCACACGAACATTCTTATTATTTTACAGCAATTTTGCTGCAAAATAAATCGAACACCTAGCGTGATGCTTAGGACACGCGGTATCTGGATCCTCGCTTCCCTAACACAACTATCGCACCATCAGAGCCCCGTACTACATCACATGGGAATTTTCACCATGCATATACCGCCGGCGTTGCGCGTGCCTGCTCACTTCCTTCACCCATTTAATCGGCGACTCTGATCTCTGACCATTCCGGGTAGGCGATACGAGTGCCCGAATCCTCCTACAAACAGCCTTCCCGTTACTAGGAATGCGAGAAAAAATTTGGTTCATTTGTTATTCGTTGATTCATTGATTGATTGTTTATTTTTCATATGATTGATTGATGGATTGGTAAAATGGCTGATTGATTGACTGGCTGACTTACTGAATGACAGACTGACTGATTGATTGATTGGTACAATGATTGATTGTTTGGAAGAATGATTGATTTAATGATTGTCTGACTGACTGACTGACGGATTGATTGATTGATTGTTTGACTGATCGATCGATTGATTGATTGATTGATTGATTGATTGATTGATTGATTGATTGATTGATTGATTGATTGATTGATTGATTGATTGAGTGATTGATTGATTGAGTGGTTGGTTGATTGCTTGATTGTTTTATTGATTGATTTATTGATTGATCGATCGATCGACCAAACGTTTAGTGAGAAAAGCCAATAAAAAAAGTCAACTTGTCAATGTGAAATTCCATGAGGAAAGCCGGAAGTACAGCAAAATATCTTTGCGCAGCAGGAGACGTCAAGCTTTGCAGGCTGCTAAATTCCAACTCCCATTTGAGGTTTCACAGCCTGCAATACTCTCCAATGTGTTCTTGCAATTGGTAGCATCTCAAGGGCAAAACAACAAAACCTATACATCCTTGACATGGCCCAAGTAACCTGAAGCATAAATTGTTAATGTTAGTTTCGCCTAGTTAGAGAAGATACAATATGGCTAGCCTGAGTTTACTTAGTTTTATTGTGTGTGGAGTTTATCTTGCTGGAAAGGAAATGACGTCTCACTGGCAATTTAAAACCGTGTACCAGGGGGTAGACGACAACTGGGGATCAAAACCGCTGCTTGGTGTGAAGGCCTCCTTACTAGCGTTGGCTAGGTGACCTTGTCAGGTACAACGTTATTGCCGGGTCACGGGGCGGATTCTTGTGTTTCTCGACCCGAAATGTCAAAGAGGGGCGCTTTAAGGATGCGATCGCAGCGAGACACCTAAACGCTGTCATTAGCATCATTTGCCTTGCCAGTGCGGCAAAGTCGTTATTTTTCAATTATAGAGCTTCTTTTTCTCCAATTTTTGTAACTATTCCGGTGGTTCTAATTTGTTTTGTTTAAAACGTGGTGATTTGAATACTTCAACACTAGTTCCCTGCTCCGGCACCGATGTTCACTGAATTTCCGTATCCTTAAGCAAAGTTTATTTGATTCATCTCTCACACCAGCACTAATAAAGTAAAACCGTTTTGCATATGTATGGCTTCTGCTCAGAGGGTCGTTTGCCTAGAATAACAGCAAGTAATGCTGCCTTCCCCAAAAGTACACCAGACTATGCGGCGCCAAAAATATACTCAAATAACTTCCCATGTTAGGCGAGATGTGGTTGGCATATGAAAAAAAATCCGTTGTGGACGACTTTGTTTTGCCACGTACCATCGTCTACGGAGAATCCCGAGGACGGGAGCGGGCGAGGGTGGCGTTGAGCTTCGTGCGCCATGTCGTTTGACGAGGTTGTCTCAGAAGCAGTGGACCCGCGCCCGAATTGGCGCGTCCACGCTGATAGTATCTCGTCTGTGTTTTCAGAAAGCGAGGTCCGGGAGATAGCAGCAGGTCTTTTGTTGCGGCGACCCATGGCGTCAATGTCGGCTCGGCTTCTTTCTCTTCAATGGCAAGTCGATTTCACTGACGATAATGGCGCTAGTAAAGGGTGCGTGCTTGCTCATAAATATTGACCAGATGAAAGCACGGCGAAGTGAGATTTGAAGAAAATAATTGAAAGAAAGTTGAGACCGACGACAACAAACCACTTTCTCCCGAAAGACCCGAATGAAATAGAGGACCCGTGACGGTTACCTGCAGGACGAAGACAACGGGGTACATCTCTTCCAATATTTAGAATCTGCACCGCTATTTTCTCGGGAAAAAGGATTGCGGGGGGCATTGAGTCTGCGTTGTGAATGCAGGGGTGGTGATTCCAAATTTTGCAACGGTTGTAGCTCCAGCTCTTTCTCCTAGCAGATTACCATGCCGATTCAAGCGAGCGCCCTTTGCTCCCGGGTATCGAGAACGGTTTGAACAGTCCACGCCTGCTTATCTCCTAAAGCACCACACAGCACTACCACGCTCAATACCTCTTGCCCTCTCAATTTCGAACACTTTTGTCCACCCACTCAACACCTCGAACATAGGAAATTTTCCTCTCAACTGGGCAGCTTAACCAACATCATCATCGGGAGAGCTCACAGTCCATTGTTCTCATTAAAATCTATGATACGTTCTGTGTTTGGTGCGTTTTCTTTTGCTCGCGTTCCTGCTCGTGTCGTCGGTTATCATAAGCTGCCTGCTCTTCTGGAGTAAGCATTACGTAGGAGGTACTTCCGAAGTAAAATGCCGCCGAAGTTACCCGGTGCCGCGTTAACGGTTTGTAAATTAGAGGTCTACCGCTTTCATTCAGAGGTTTCGCGGGGGATGCGGAACTTATCATTTTGACTGGTGACTCACCCCCGCGACACACCCCTGAAAGCGCATCGCGTGATTCCCCGGCCGGGCTTTTGGCGCTGCGCACAACGCCTCGTTTTCAGTTGTTCGGCTCATATGAGCAGCCCCCGCTGCCGGGGTAGCGGCCGATCAGCTGATAAGCAGCCGACAAACCGAAGACAGTGGAACACCCCCTTCCTATATGGACTGATAACTCCGCGGCTCGGACTTGAGCTGCCTAATAAAGTTTCATTTCTCTCTCTCTCTCCAGAGCCTCCCATGCATGCGCCGCTCAGCCGTCTCGGGATACCTGAATCGCCTCACATATGGTGAAGAGGAACGGTGCGTTTGCTCCGGGGAACGCCGCCTTCGCCCGGCCTCCTTCTGTGTGAGAGAGAGAGAGAAAAACACTTTATTGGTGAGACACCGGGTTGCGTATTTACAAACGCTTCGCTGCACAGAGCACCCACGTGACATGTCTGTTCGCGCGATGGAGAACGGTAATTCAACGTAGTCATTCCCTGCGTCCCAAGCCTAAAGCGACCTAAAGCATACCAAATCACCATTATTAACCAAAACGACGCGTAGATTTCAGTTTAGAAAAAAATTAATTTAGGAAAAAGATAAGCAATTATAAAAAAAAAACTAAGAGATAAACCTGCTGGGGCTCGAACCCAAGCCGCCGGCGCCAGTACCCAGCGCCCTACGTGAAGGCTACAGAGCGAGAACGGTGGGCTTGTTTTAGCAGGCGCTGAAAAGAATAACGCGCGCAGTGACATCACACATGTCACGTGCTTGCTCTGTGCAGCGAAGCGTTTGTAAACACGCCACCGGGTTCAGGTTGGGGCGGTGGCCTCAGCTCCGATGACCGAAGCGACCTGCAGCGCCCGTCGTGAGGGTCCGTTGATCCACGAGGCGAGAGCTACCCAAGGCCTGCTCCCAGTGGGTGGGGGTGGGGAAGGGGGCTAAGGGTCTGCGGGGCACTCGCACAAAGAGTGGTATAGCGTTTCGAGGCCACGGCATCTCGGACACTCTGCGGAGAGGAAGAGGTGTGGGTGGGAGTGCTGTAACTGCGTGCGATGTGGGAAGGAATGTGTTTGTAGAGTGCGCCACATCTGTGCTTCCTCTATCGTAAGTTTGGCATTGGGAGGGGGTAGTGTTCCGCGGGTGAGGCGGTAGTGCTGTGTCCTTCTGTGAACGTTGCACGGGACCGAACGGCTTTGCGGCGTGGTCGGCAATACAGCTACATCAAATGTTAACAAACCGAAATTAGGACTCAACTTGACTAAGCCAAGCTTTTGCTTTGCAGGTACTCGGTTCACCGAACTTAGCCGTAGCCATTTTTTTGTTCGCCCTGCCGGTCGCCACTGCCCGCAGTTGTCGCTTTATCTGTGTGTCACACAGTAGCTGGCTTTGCGCCCGCTTTGCTGCAACAGACACAAACGCAGCCACGGTACTTCTCCTTACTTCTAACTTCTCTCCAACATGTTTATTACACATGGTTTCCCGGTTGAACCCGTATTTTCTACACATGAGAGCAGATTTTCCTTTTGCCGAGTCATATAAAGTTTCGCTTTAAAAAAACAGAGTTAGGTGTATTAGGGGGAAACGTTCGTCGGGGAGAGAGAAAGAAAAATTAAACAAACATTAAATAAAGGGAGGAGAAGCTTAGGAGAGGCGTCCTCATTGTAGGACGCCTTGAGAGCCGAGTCGACAGCCCTTTCAATGAAGCGCAGCCGAACTTCTACGCCGGAAAAGGCACGGCTCTCCCGCTAACTCCTATGAAAAGGAGGAGGAGGAGGAGCAGCTGTATAGGGTAGCTTTGTCGCTGCCGCTCACTATGTGTCTGAAGGTCGCAGGCTCTCCACAGAAGCGAAAAAGTGCAGCAAAGTTTCTCTGGTCACTGAGGGGCAGTCTGGCAGATTGTGAGAAGGCGTTGAGCTGCAGGGAGCGCAGAATAATCTTTTATCCCTTTGTATCTACTTCTGCGACAAAGAGTTCGACCTACAAAAGAGGAGGAATGAACGTTTATCTTTGTCAAAATGAATCACGCGGCAAAAAAATCTAATTGCATGTGACAACGACGTTAACATGCCAGCAGAAGAATGTCCAAGGAGCAAGAGAGGAGGCCGTCGTCAAAGAAAAGCAAATATATTTACTTGACGTACATGGAACCATTCGTCTATGCAGCATCTCGTCGCCTCTCCTAGTACTGTTCTTCTTCCGAGTACCTGTCTGTTGAGCTCTACGCCTAAACGTCCGCCTAAGAGAACATGCCGCTTCACTGAAGGGCGTGCCGTCCTCTCACTTGTCCCGTCACTGTAAGGAGTGCGGCTGCGATCCGCAGTTTAATCGCACAATCGTGATTATGAAAAGCGAGAGCCAGCGAACGCGGGAAATAGCCGAAGCTTATAAGATTATAAAGAGCGGAGACACGTGCGTCAATTTCCGTCCGTCAATTTCGCTTACGGATGATGAGGTTGTCTTTCTAGACACGTCTGGTGTTTAGGTGGTTGCGTGACTTAAATTTTTTTAGCCATTTGTGGTTTTTATCTCACTTTTTGTCTATATATCACGTGTTCCTATCTAATAAAAGTTCAGTTGCTAGACAGCGCTTGTGTCGTCCTTACTCTCCTTGTCCGGTTTTCGTATGCACTGACCATCATGAACGCACACCAACTCCCCCGATTCGCTACCTAATAAAATGTTATTTAATATTCTCCCGCAACTTATTTATCTTGGGGATTCAAATGCGTTGCAGCGCAAAGACAAGTCGTGCATGAAGTAATTCTGTGTTTTTTTCTTGTAGTCTGCAGCACTTTTTTAAGTCCTCACATGTGCCAAGTCTCGGAACTGCCAACACGATCGTGCTCTGACTTCGAGTATTCAATTTATACCATGTTCTTTGCGTTTTGGTGAAATTAACGACGACACGTATTTACTTCCAATAATCGTTTTTTTTATATTGCCACGGCGACTCCGCCTGTGTAATGTTTTAACTCCAATGTAAAATACAATGAAACTAAAGAAGCAGTAAACATTACGATGCAATAGAGCCAGAGGACGCCGGTGCAGTCATCGACCACAGCAGGAGTAAGACAGGGAAATCTTAAAAAATTGAAAAGTGCTCATGAAATGGAGGCAGTGTACGTTTGCGAAGATTGGACGAATTATCGTGTACTGACGAAGATTGGACGAAATTTGATACCTAAGGTTTCGCAAAACGATCATGATTGTACGTGGGGGCATATCAAGCACCTAAAGAAAAAAGAACTTCCCGTTGTTGGAGTCGAACCTGTCTCCCTCGCGTTATGAAGCCGACGTTTATTTTTATTGTGCCGTTCGAAGAGGTTTGGGCTTCAGAATCAGATCCTGGCAAATCTGAAAGCAAACGTCCTAGCCTACAACACACGGTCACCGGAATTTCGGCACGTACCCTGCCCACGAACCAACTACGGTACTCAAATGACAAGGTTTACCCTTCCCATCTTACTGAATAAACTTCACTTAAGTAGTATAGACGTCACATCCACGTCCTTATCAGCCCTAAGTACGTACTTTCTTTACTGACACGCCTTCATAACCGCCAACACTTCTTTCCGTTTTCATGGCTGCCTTAAATTTGGAATGCGTTTCCTTAGCGCAAGAACCCATTTTCTTCTTTTACGCTCATGTCATTTTATATCTTGCTCGCCCACCACACCAAAACGGCATTTGTCTTTAAATTCTCTAGTAATGCGCCTTGTGTATCATTTATGTTTGATGCCTGTAAACTGTACTCTTCTTGTTTTTCTAGAAGTGCTTGTCGCCTTGATTCTGTAATGCCCCAAGATTTAGCGGTCTACTTGACACTAGCTTTAACACTGTCCCACTCGAGCCGTCATACGTGTGATATTGGATTAGATTACCCTATGCCTTGAATTTTCCATCTTGTTGTTGTTTCTTGCATTAATAGCGCATACCCAGTCAGGGGATCGGCCAAGCATCAGTCGTTAAACCGAAAGAGATTACTGACTAGGTACATTACTCGATTAAAATTAGAAAAATTTGGAATCTTTGTTGTTCTGGTGTTTGAGGAATCGATTTTGAAAGTTATTCATTACTATAGTAAAACAAAAAAGGGAAAGAAAGAAAAATAAATCTCTAGTGCCGGTTTCATCTTTTCTTCGGTTTTGTAGATGTTATTGTAGTAGTAATAGTAGTAGTAGTAGTAGTATTAGTAGTAGTAGTAGCAGTAGTAGTAGTAGTAGTAGTAGTAGTAGTAGTAGTTGCTGTTGTTGTTGTTGTTTCTTCTTTTTTGAGGGGAGGAGTCATTCTTCTCTTTCCCTGTTATTATTTTTGCTTTTCCTTTTTATCTAAAAGGTTTCTTTCTTTGTTTTTCTTTTTTTTCACACTCAACCCCTGCTGCTGCCTCTGTCAATGGATATTAGGGCTGGTCAATCTGCCTAGAGCGGCCTTTTTCCCTACAAATACACCATAACATTATGTATATTTTATGGAAAATAAAGCAATTCAATTCAATTTGACTTTCAACAAGTGTTCTTGCGACAAAGCCTCGGGTTTTAACTATTTTCCTCTTAAGAAATAAATGTCACTTTTGTGGTGAATTTGGTTGATTGAACTTTGAAACATAATAAAACAGCACCGTAATTGATCAAAAAAAAGGCAGACGACAGATAGTTAGGCACAGTGAGCCGTAGGAGGGCTATACTGCCTAGTGTGTCTAATATTACACACACCAGTGGACTACGAACTCTGTTTCGTCGGGGAAAGTTACATACTTAGCGTTGGACTCCCATTAAGAGGCTCGTCCAGTGTCTTCTTCTTTCAATCCAGACCTTACTGCGTTGTTTGAAAATTTGAACAAACAATCATTGTAGTTCTCTCTTAGCAATGACAACTCATAGCTGGAGCAGACACCGTTAGCCACATAGACCAAAGAATAGGCTAATTTTTTTTTGTGTGTTCCACACGTGTTTCAGGAAATAGTTACCTCGATCAGTTCTTGTAGATTTTATTCAGTCTTGTGTATTGCTTGCAAGAATGAAAATGAACTCTGCATATTCATGCGTCCCTTTGTGTTTAACAACGTATTCACGGCTGACAGACGAGTCAAACCAGAGCTTACATCTTGTGATTCCGTGCTGGAAGGGCCCGGGAAATAAAGTAGAAGCGAATGCCGCATTCATGGTTTTACTCAGTGATATCCCTTGTGGCTGGCACGAGAAATCAGTCTAGATTAGGCTGATGTCTTCCAGACGACAGGAAATCTTGCATGCACGTGGGGTAGAATTTTTTCTTCGGAGCTAAAGGCAGCCTCCATCAGGGGTGGATGAGCCTTGCATTGTAAAAATATTATGTAACTGTTTGACACTGTATGGAATATGGAGCGAAAGCGTGTTTTTCATACTATGTCGGCCATTTCGGCTCACTAACGCAGTCATCCATTTATGTATTGCTAGGCGGTTGCTCGACCGAGTTCTAATTCCATGGAGTGCTTAATGGGTTTATGTTGGTGTGGGTATAAGCGCAGGGGTTCTTATAAATATAGTGTGGGCTCTTGGGTAAATATTTCTCGTGGCATTGTGTTATTTCTGTGATCGCGGCTCTTGCGTGAGTATACCTTTTTTTGAACAGTTTAGGCAACCATCCCTATTCGCTCACAGAGTTTATTTTATACAGTCGCTAGGGGGCGTTGCTGCGCCGATGCGGGGAGTAGCGCCTGCAGCAAGGCACGTAGCGCACGCCACGCGAACATGGTTCGAGGGTTCCCTTGTACCTTCATTGTGCAATCGAGGAATCCAATTCCGGGCACTTTTTCCTGTCAGGGTCAATGAGGCACATGTACGTCCCTGGCAATCACCTTCTATATGGTCGTGACATACATTCGCGTCATCAGTGGTATGTTTAAAACGCGCGCCTTCTTGATCATTTTTCTCGTTTGGCATGTGCTGCCACACTGCGGAAATACGTGAATTTTTTTTTTCTTGCGCCGATGGCTCTTATTTTTTTGCGCTTTACTTCAGTGGTGCCCCCACTATCACTTGCGCATCGGGTTAGGCGCAGGCGCGCGCCGGCGGGTTTCGGTTTCGTCACCCGTGCGCATCTCTCTTCTCGGGCCCGCGAAACGTAATTCGAATTTTTATGTTACTCACGAATAAACACTATTATGTAGCTGCACAAGCGATTTTTAAAAGCAAAGCTTTCTACCTCTATCAGTCAACCGTTGGGAGTTTCGTATCACGTGCGCGATACGAAACTCCCAACGCGGCTCGGAAGGGGGAGGGTGGTTTTCAATCACCGAGCACAGCGCAGAAGGCGCGACGAATGGTTACCAAGCGTTCCACGCCCGCAGGGGCTGCTCGATCCGGCGGGTGCGTCGGCGGGATGGCTTTGTCGTCTGCTTTAGCGACGGTTGTTTAGGAGCTCTTCTGGCGCAGCTTCGCGTCCCTTGCGCGTATCCTTCGTACGGCTTGATGAATTTGTTCGACAGCACCTCCTGGATATCCCGGAACCGACGAAATTAAGTGTTCGTACGGCATAGATACGTTAACAATTGGGTTGCAGAGCGGGAAAACAAAATATAGAGACTACACGCAGTCATCTGGCCACTAGAGAAACGCTACCTTTTGCGCACTGCTCGCCAGGAATGGACTTCGTTTTCTAAATTGGTGAATAACAATTCGGTTGTGTTTCAAGAACAGCGATTTTGATGAATAGCGATTTTGAAAAGTGCGCTCAGTTTTCTCGCGAAACTAACTAGTTTCAATAGGTATCAATTGAAATACAAGCACACAGGCGAAATTTGTTCGGTGTCTGCGCTTGTATCGCACGGTGGGGTAGCCCCAAGATAGCACATCAGGATTGCTAGATTCTGTTGTCTCACCGTTTCAAAAACGCTCCTCTGGATTTTCGTTCTGCCGACGCACGGCCGCGCTACAGCGGCGGCGTCCACCGATCTTGCCCGGCCGTTGCCGACTCTGCTGCTGCGTTCAGGATGCAACCCCCGCGAATTCAAGGTAATGGCTGACTCAATGTCTGGTTTCAAGCTTTGTAGAGCCACGTGTGTGAATTCAAGTGACGTCACGTGGGAAATTGTTGTGGGTATCGTTTCAAGCTTCGCTTACTAACCACTTTCACAGCGTGGATTGGAGTCAATTTTCTTGTCACTTTAGGAGGACTCAAAAAAAATTACGACTATTTTTTATATAGATTTGTTCGAACAATTTATATCAGCAATAATGAACTCGACCCTGGGGAGTCAGATTTTGTCGAAAAAAATTGGCCCTCAAAGCGTTTGTGAGGACCCCCGCATTGTACATTTCTAGCATAGCGGCTCGCGCACGCTACGCCAGCGACGACGCGTACGGGACCCTACTGCGCATGCGCGCGCGGTCACAACCAGGCAGTCTGCCCCTCACCAGAACGACGGCGCACATGCCCACGTGGGTTTGGGCACCCATCGCCCTTCGCCTAGCGCTTGCTAGCCGCTATGCTATAAGCCTCTATTGAGGGCCGGCCCCGCAGGAGGAGCATGAAACACTTCGATGTTTTGCGTCTAGTCAAACGTGAACAATAACGCACACGAGCCACTGGCACAGCCTCTAACGGGGTCCTTTCAAGGATACACACTCTCAGTGCTCAACTTCGCGAAGACTGGCGGCAGAATCGAAATGCTTGCTTTTTGGACGATAACTAAGAGGCTTTTATTATCATTAGCAACAGCTTACTAGGGTCCACTGCAGGACGAAGGCCTCTCCTGCTAACCTCCAACCACTCCTGTCCTGCACTTCTCGACTCCATTCTTCGCCTAATAACCTAACATTATCGAGGAACTGGCCTTGCTGTATTTCTAGACAGGTCTATCGTTATCATATCTGTCACCCTGTCATATCACCCCGGTTGTCACCCAGGTTACTGTTTCGCCTAATTACCGTTGCAGTCAATTTCTTTTTCTTATTTTCACTGTGATATCCTGCACGGTAATTTGTTCCTGATTCAGGAAGCTCGTTCTCAGTCTCAAAGCGTTACTCCGATTATTACTATCCGTCGTATGACCCGTGGAGTGCAAACGTAGTTTGAATACAGGGGGATGTCGCAAAGTCAGTGGCTGCGGAGGGACTTTTCAGGATACTTTTTTGGACTACTGGATCCAGGAACCTTAGTGGCGTTGTAGATCCCAGCTTGTCTGGCATTCTGAAAGCCCCCGTTTCGATTCCCATCCCGACACATATTTCCTTATTATCTTCGCAAAGTTTGTCGGCAATACCTATAAGGGTGCGACATTTAGAGGAACCCGCTCAACTAATGCTGCTACATTAATACCGGTGCACTTTGGTTGCCTTTACTCAAAAACAGCTCACAAGCTAAGATTGTGATCGTCCGAAACCATCAAGAGCATGTTGGGAGCTATTCTTACACCTTTTGAATTTTGTGTAATAGGCTATCTAAAAACCAGGGCACGGAACCCAGCGCACCACTCGAATGTAGGCGAAGAATTGCAACGTTAACCTTTTTTTATAAACTATACAACAACGAATCCGGTTTAAATAAAGAATGTTATATACTGCCACCTCCCCAGCGCTCAGGAAGGTTAAATCATTCAAAAACTGTTAGACCATATGCTCCTAAAAATAACACGTTCAAGTACTCCTTTTTTGTACGAACCATTGATGACTGGAATTCACTGCCTTCCGACTGCGTGCACGCTCCGACTTCTAGTTTAGACCTCTGTGTTAAGAACCTTATGTAACCCTCTCCTGCTAGGATGGTGAAAAACCATCCGCAGTATTCCTTAAATAAAAAAATGAAATATATAAAAATGCATACAGCGCCAGTGGATGTTTTTTAGCAGCGGGGCTGCGCTATTGACACAGCTATTGCAGCGGTTACTATTCCCCGAGCGCGGCATAAGTATCACCGCCCATATGTCCTATACAAACGCGATGCCCTATTGGCGGTGAGATGTTTGAGTGGCGCCCCCTGGATCTGACGTCAGCTTAGGGACCCGCTCCGCTGTCGTCTGCTACATTCGCCGCGCTGCTACACCCGCGCCGCAGTCGTCCGGTTCTGACTGGCAGCATACTTTTGCTAGAAATCGCCCGCTTTTATGCTTTGGTGCTTTAAAAAGCGTGTTTTCAATCAGATTCTGACGGCTCTGAATAATTTCAAGCTTTGTCCCGCACAATTTTACAACACACGAGGAGAGAGAGAACGACTTTCAGAGAACATCGCTCAGACGTAACTCGCCCTCGTCCTATCTAGCGTATTTGCGAGTTTCAGCGCTCAGAGCTCCTCGATAAGTAATCAAATGCGTAGGCTTCCCTTAACTATTTCTGAGATGCTCTTATGAAGACTCAAGAGTCTAATGCTACGCATCAAGCAGCGGGTCGCACAGCAGGAAATAAAACGGGTGTTTTCTCTTTCTTTAGTTGTTGTTAGATGAACGTTTTTTTTCTTCTGTGCCCAAGGCATTCATTTTATGCACCGTCCTAAACGTCCTAGGAGGTTTGGGGATGTTTGCGAGGCTCACAAAGTTCGTGTGAATATTCAATGCAATAAGATCTGTGCTACGGCGCAGATAACGTTGTCCACAGTACTCGAAGGCGGCTTTTGTGCGCCTAATTTCTATCCAACCATCGATATCGTAACGAACTCAATCTCAACCCGAAAAGTTCTGACATGATTACGGTGTTGAAAACTTGATATACTTGCTAACTAACGCAACAAATAGTATACATGCCAATTTTCAGTATAACACAATTCGAAACCAATGAATATGTCCCGACAGCTCTTTATTATTTTCCAACCCCTTCAGTCGCAAAGAACAAGTCCTGGCCTGCTCGGAATGACGTTCGGTGAATTGAAGAATGAATCTTACTCTCTCGTCTTGGACTGAGGAGCCTGCCCACTAACCAGTTCGATTTTACTGTTTTCTCCTCCTCCTGGTCCTCCCCCTCTTCAGTGCAGTTTTACTATAATGCCTGTCTGAATATTGCGATGATATGGTTGTGGCAAATGTACCGAAATATCCCTCCAAATATGAAAAAACATAGTCTTACTGTATGTTTGCCTTACAGGTAACTCGTTTTGCTCAATAAGCCTGCATACTGGTTAGAAGCCAGGTAGAAAACCAGCACGCGCCTATACACACAGCAGGTTATTTGGAAATCAACCTACATTATTTGTGCCCCATAGTGCATGTCAGCACACTTCCATGCCGTGACAACGTAAATTGACTTGATACAATAGTTTCGAGTGTTAGGCAAGGTTGCCAAATCTGTTTTACCTTACATGCGATTAGCTGGAATCGTAATGCCTTCTGCCAAAGCCGACAGCCCCGAAGGCCTGGAATTTGTTTTGGTCTTCCATTTTCGCTGTTGTCGGTTGTCAGCCTGCGGCTGTTACCTTTGTTCGAAAGACTGCTGAACACAGAGGCTGACGCCTAGCTCCGACTCTTCGCGCTCCGCAGCAATGCATAGGCGACGCCGGCAATGTTTTTTTCCGGAGAGGTATCAAAACCTACACTAAAAATCACGCCTTGAGCTAGTTTACGCTATTTTAAGTCTTTTGTTACGAAAAAAAAGTTGCGCATTCGCGAGATCTGCTGCGGACAAGCACAAAATCTCAACCGCGCGCAAAGAAACAGCATAGAGAGCGAGCCCGAGTGAAGCAGACGACAAATGCGAGAATCCCTAAGCCGACGTCACGGAGGCGCGCTCCGCAGCGCCGCCCGTGGTCGCGCTCACCGCCAATTCACCAGTTACCGTTGCACTGCAGTTTTTGGCTCAGTTGGAGACTTTCGACGGGCGAAACTTCTTGCAGTTGACCATCTGGAAGGGTGGCGGAGAAGGCTTCTAATTTAACTCCCAGGCTTGTTTTGTCGTTATTTTACACATGTCCACAAAGGCTTCGACTACTTCTTTGAGCACACTTTTAAAATGTTTCAGGTAAAGATTCCCAGGAACTGTAGGCAACTACGTGCAAGTAGTTTATGAGGAATACATCATTTTTTTCCTAAACGTGCCAGGAAATATTTCTACGCTCATACGGTTCATTCCTACATAATAGTAATTCGCCGCCATTAAGGGACGAGCGCCTCGTCGTAAGTCGAATGGGTTATGCATGTCCTCTCGCAAGCGGCCCTCGTCGCAAAGCGATTGGTTCCCACGAGGCAGCGGTGCTTCGCAGGACTGGTCACCGGGGCTGCCAGGCAGCGCACGTGCTTTCCTACACGGTGGGCGAAAAACGGGTAACGCAGCTCTCGGACATCGCAGGTCCTGTCGCTGGACGGTGCTGGCGCTGTCGACCCACAAAGTCGTCGTCCTCCGGGGCGCTTGACGCAGCGCTCGAGGCAGTCGGCGAATGTAGCGAACAATCCCGTCTGGTTGCCAGGACACTTGCCCATGGGGAATGTCCAAGCGGAGCACGTGTGGCCGTTGAAGTACCATAGCTTCATCGTGACGTCGTCTCTGCAAAGGCGAAGGACAGAAAACATGACCCAAAACTCTCTCATTAACTCTCGTTGACGCAGTGGAGGCTTTAAAAATGCAAAGTCCAGATTCCATCGCACGTTCACCTAGTTGAGCGTTAAAAACATCGCTGGAGTGCGGCCTTTGAGGCATTTAAATTCTAAGGACAAGGCTGGAATAAGCAGACCGCCTGCAATGGTGCTGCAGAGGTAGACGCTTAGATCCTGATGTTTAATTCGGAGAGTCGAGATTCGGGGGGCCGAGACTGGGTCTTCGATGTTCGCTTTTCAATTATTACTTTGACGGCGCAGGCTGATTTTGAATGGGTTATGTTACGCTATTTACTACACGTTACTTTAGTGGGGGCAACGTACTGCAGGCGAGCCATTTTTTTACGAAACATCCATTTAGTCGAGAGGTTATGGTACCGTCTGACGTCAATCTCTACACAGTGCTCACAAAAATTTGTGACATTGAAGTGACTTGAAAGCAATGTGGGACAACTCGCGCAATTTGGGGGCTGCAGTCCCCAGGCTATGTTTCGAACACTCTCGGTGGGTTTACTCGAGTTTATGTAGTATAAAAATGAATTAAAAAGTGCTGTCCTTCTCTCCGCATCCTCCTTAGCTGTTTCCTGTGACATTTTGTACTGCGCTCAATCGTGGTGGCTCGGCTAGACTGCGCTACTGCACGGCTCACCGACCCTTCGACAGACAGAGTCAATCGGCTAGCCACCGGCGGGTCGTCGAAATTCATTCGCTCAGTTGAAACTAAGCCGCTACATGATTTGTGCCTGGAAGAATGTCCTTTAGTTCGTGGAACGTAGACTATATCAATCTTACTAAAATCTATGATGTTGAAGTACCTCCCCTTAAACGCACCTGCCACGCTTTGGTGACTGGTAACATTGTAAAAAAATCGGACCATTTGAAGCGGAAGAGGAACGCCAGCAAAGTAACTAACGTTACCAAGCAGTAACCTGAACCGCAAAATTTATTGTAAAGCGCAAAACTTAGGTTCGAAAAGCACATTTTGCGCTGGATGAATAGGGACAGCGATCAGCAGCACGACCACACATTTGCGATCACTTTTCTGCCTGAGGAACGCAGTCGCTAGAGACAGGACCGTTGTGGGTACATGAAATACGCATACTCTACGAGCGTTATTCAAGAAATAGTCATTTAAGCTGTTGCAATACTGAAACTAAATAAAGAATGAACAGGCTATATAATATCTACTGTATATTTCACACCGCTGTCACGGTGTGGTTATGGTAGAGTGGTTAGGACCACTAGCTTTATTGTTCTGCAATTCGCGAGTTATTGTAATTGTTTTACAATTGTATAATTGCAACTTGCAATTCGCAGGTGGGGCTTCCGCAATGTGCGCATAATAGTTTTTCTTCTTTCAGGCTTTATGAAACAATTACTGCTTTATCGACCGGAAAAACAACAAAAAGTGCGTTTATTTGAACCAGTATACATGATGCTAGCCAAAACAGAAGCTTGACAAGTACATTCCATTGTCCCTTTTAGGATTCTCTAAGCTGGTAACTTGATTGAACTTGGGTGCCCGAACGCATCATTATTACCTTTCCCTTACGAACCTTCATTGTGACAATATTATGACCTTCTTCCGTCTGGTTCGAAGTGCTCTCCTAACCAAGAGCAGCGGGATGCCTATTACGCTACAATTTTACATTACCTACAGTGGTCAGCTTGTTTTGCGGTAACCACCGGAACCCATACAGGTGTTGCGGTGCTGCCTAGTCTGTGGAGTCCGTGTCTGTGGAATTAAATTCTCGGTGCAGCGGATAGTTTTCTGGTGTAGGTGAAAAAGAGAAGCACCCGGAATATACAATATTTGGCTTTCCGATTTGCAATTTCATAAAACGGCCTTTCAACACGCATGGTAGCTTCCGCCTATGATGCCCCCATTTCACCTTTTTAAGTGCGGAGCACTATTGGGGCTCTGGTTGTAGCACGTCCGGGGTCATGGTATCTAGTCACCCTAATAATAACTTAACAGTCCCCCTAACCAACACTGGCTTCTGAAAGATCGCTGCTTTGCCTAATCGAGGTCGAACCTGGGTCACTTGCGGTACGCAACCGATGTAAATTTATTTGGCCCACGCAGACACAAGTTCCTCATCAGCAAAGTGTTGGTGGCGATCTGGGCGCTCCGCCGCTGCCACCGAGGCTGACGTTTCTAGGTCGCAAATAAATACACGAAAACATAAAATAAAGAAAATTTATGATTCAACGCACTTATTACCCCAAATAAGAAAACCTCTATTCAGTGTCTCTTTATAGCATTTTTAGGGACTGAGGTGCCGTCTCCTCCCTACTTTCTGAAGCTAGGCTGACACTGAAACTGGTCAAGAGGGAGCGCGACTGACCCATCCGCGAATCACTGTTTCGCACATGCGGTATTCACGTTGACCCGAACTGCTTCATTTTTTACTACCAGACGAGCAGCGCAATTAAGCTATCTCTAGAGACACCACAGAGATACACCGACGCAGCTGCACACCATAGCCGCCAAGCTCCCACCCTTGTAGCCCTCAACACCCAAAACCCTCCTGACGTCCTCCACGCTACCCTCTACCACCTGCACGACAGCAAAAGAAACTGCTATAGCTCTAGCTGCAGCCTCAGTCATGACAGATTACATTGTCATCATGACAGACTCCCAGGAATCATGCTGTCACTATCAAGAAGGATGCATCTCGCCTCAAGCCCTTCACTTACTGCGACGTAAGAAGCTGTCCTCCATCTACACCGTATGCACACCAGGCTACGCCATCCTTACAAGGAATCAACCGGTACACGCCGCTGCCCGGGAAATAACTACCCGGGCACTTTTCCCTGAAGCCAGAGAAGACCCACAGCAATCTCTCAATCCCGCCCCAGTCCAGAGTTGCACTGATATCTTGTACCACAACCGCCGAAATCATCTCATTTACCCCCGTTCTCATACATCCCTCAACACCAACGACGAACGCATTTGGCAACGACTACAAATTCACACAAATCAAAATACTACAACGTTGGACGACATACCACCAACCATTTACCCCTTCGAATGCCCATCCTGTAAAACCCCCCACACCACATACCCCGTCACACCCCTCTCTTCCCCCTCCGCGGCGCGGTGGGTGTGCGAGCTAACCAGATGCCCGCCCAAAGCGCAGGTTAACCTCGTTTCTCGGGCAAGAGGGGCGGCCATGACTCGCGGCTGTCCGAACTAGGACGGCCGCCCAAAACAGCATTCTCGACTCATTGAAACATTTCTCTCCTGCATCTCCTCCTTCTACCATACACTGTTTTGAGTTACCTCGTCACGCAATGGTTTAGAGCATTTCAGTAGCCACAAATGAGACAGAGGAACACATTATTGCATTGCCAAAGTTCGATGCATGCCGACCTGTAGGTGCAGTTCTTGAGTAGGAAAGGTTGTAATGCTTGAGGTAACGAAATCCTGAGGGCATCGAAATTGTCTACATTCTGTGAAGCATTTCCCCATGAGCCTATCGTTGCTGTTAAGCGCGATCTGCGCTAGACACATCTTCCACCCAGACAAGTACACTCAACCATGTCAATAAATTCTAATTTATACTGGCGCTACGAACCACTCACATGCTTGATCTCTGGAATATGTAACCTATTTTCGTAAACGCTGTATGGGTAATATCTTAAACGCAGTTGCGATTTCAGAGGTCATTGACATTAAATCCTCTCACTCCGTTTAAAGCGGTAACTCTACGCTCCAAATTTAGCGATATGCTCTTAGGAATCGATTGAGGTTTTTAACACAACGGCCAGTCGATAAAGGCACTACGACAAAATGTTTATCTCTGATGTGTACCTTACTACGTGGTTAACAACCGTAACGTGCCAGCTCTTTTCGCGAGGATACGTCTGAACACTGAGGCCTCAGCTTGTTCTATTCAAGATACCGGGGAATTAGATGTCAATACATTTGCTCTCCAAACGGATCGCTGTGAAGGCGGAGCTTTAGAGGAAATGCATCCGTGAAGAGAGTGTCTTTGGAATGAAGGACTCCGTCACCAGCGCAGCTTTCTTGGTGCCACAGCACTCGAAATACGCGATAAACTGTAGTTTAGGGCCTAACCCGAGCGTAACGCCAAGAGAACGAGACTACGAACGACAATGGAATAGTTTACTGAAGAATATGTAGTTTCGTATTGGGTATTGCCTGTGGCTCTAGGCCTTCAGCTCATACTTCGATAGGAGTGGGGATGCTCACTAACGACTGTTCGCTTAAACACCGCTACCAGTTTTTTTTTTGGCAAATGCTTGCGTGTGTTCTAAAATGAAGCACAATTCGGGTACCTTTTAGAGAACAAACGTTGGGCGCCAGATCGTGCATTCCTGACCGACTCAAGCAAATGACACGGGGGAACGGAAAAAAGAGCGACTGCAAAGTGCAATGGCTGATTAATAAAGGTGATAATGAAGAGAGCGGGAGCAGATGATTGGGGGAGTAAACAGAAGAATTCAGACGCTGAGGAGCAAATAGATAGAAGAGCGTAGACTTCTCCGTACCCGGTTTTTCTGCGTGTTCTATTCCCAAGCTGGCTTATCACCAAGGTTATAACCATGGTTAAGTGTAGAACGCGTGGACCAAGAGGCTGATAGGGAGTTACTGCTCTAGTAATTCTGCGTGTGAAAGGAAAGTGCGAGTGGATTTTGTCTGTGTTACGTTTGATGATAAGCGTACAATGAACTGCAACTGGGGTAAGGTCAAGAATTTCCCAGTTCAATAGACCCTTCAGGTGGTTACAAGAAAGGCTATTCTAAATTTTGTGGCGGCTCTTTTTGTTTCAGCTTGATTCAAAGGGGGCAGCACCGAAATAAAAGAAATATAATTACAAAAGGACATATCAGAAACTGCCCTGAAAATTTTGAATTCCATGCGAGAGCAGTAGCCGCCCATCTTTCGCTGAAGATTGACTTCGTAGTACCGCCATTATCGATCGCAGCAGTGTGTCTAACACGTTTAAGAATCCTACCAGTTTTCTTCCTACTGCAGCATTTTCGGGCACATTTATAATAGGAGATTTTTTTCCTCTCCTACTGTACAGGGCCTTACCTCCCGCAGGAGGAAAATATGGGTGTGTCGAGGCATCTCTCGGCAGGTGCCCCGCTGTGGACGCAGGCTTTCAGGCAGGCCACTTTCGACACGAAACGGTTTGGACTGTGATTGCATAGCTGCCCTTCGACGTCCACGCCCTCCTCTGTGGCCCGGCACTCCCTGCTCTGTACGTCGTAGTGAAACTCCGGAAAGGCCCTCCAGCAATACGTGTAGAAGACGTGGTCGCAGATTTCTCGCGCCTGGAAAAAAGCGGCCAGTGAAAGCAAGGACACGTCATCTGAGCTCCCTTATCAATGAAGCTTTGCGAAGTACGTGTGGTTGACGCAAACACGAATGGCACTGCAGAAGAGAACGATTGAAAATATAGAAACTATTTAGGATAAAGGTGGTTGGAGTATAAGCGATTTCAAAATTATTACTCACTGCACTTTGGCGTACCCCTTAGATGCTATATAAGGAGCGCATTTAGCGTGTTCCAACTTCCCTGAAAGGACTGAAGGTGGTACACACTTCCTTTTGCAATGGTTAACATGTGTTTAAAATTATTACTCACTGCACTTTGGCGTACCCCTTAGATGCTATATAAGGAGCGCATTTAGCGTGTTCCAACTTCCCTGAAAGGACTGAAGGTGGTACACACTTCCTTTTGCAATGGTTAACATGTGTTTCAAATAGTACTTCAAGGAAAACGTTTCCGCGTTGCCTCAGGTTAAAGCTTCCCTGTGTCGCGTAGTATAGACGCTCGATTCCCCCTTTTCTCTTCCATCGGCCTTTTAACCTTATTCCCGAACACTGGAGCACCGCTTTCACCATCTTTCCCTCCATGGCTCTGTCCTGGTCTCATATCAGGTCATGTGACCATATGCAACGTGACTGCCTTTCTTTGGCCAAGGGTCAGGCGCAAAACCTCAAACCTGCTTCAGACGAGCATCTCGCAAGCGTTGGAGTTTGGTACAAATGTATCACGCATAAAAAATTTAAAAAGCCACAAACACTCACGCATGTTGCGAAGGGAGTTTATGAGTTTATGAAGGGAGGGTTAACTAACAGCTTGGGCAAATATTAGCAAATGCAAACACATGAAAGTGTTGTACGGCCATAACACGCATATTTCCAGCCTGTACGAATAAAAAGACGCGGAACTGAGTTCATGTTTCACGCAAAGTCGAGACGTTAAGGGGATTTGAAGATAGAAATTCTACTTCTAATGTTTGTTTCCAAAACTCAATGTGGCGATCATTTCATAGTTTGTGGGACTGCCGGGACATACGGTGGCGTGTGTGTACAAAGATTCTATTTCGCAGGCTTACGCCGGGATCCGGCAATCTTTTCCCCTATTGCAAAAAAAAAGTGATTCGTCCTCGAGGTTATGCTTCTGGACGATTGGGGTCGGCTAGTCAGAGGCGGGAAGAGGTGTTCGGGAAATTAGCTGTGATAAATTCAGAAATTGCACAACTCTAATTTCATGCTTCCTCTCCATGCTTTAAATCATGTATGTCTCTCGTAACCTACATTTGAATAATGAAACGCACAACTCAGAACGAATTATTGATTCCAGGCAGCGAAAAAAAAACAGTGAAGCGGTACGGACAACATTATTCAACACAATTATAGCTCAAATACTGTCACGAGTGCGTCTGCTATGAGACGGAGCCACGAAGACGACGACGACGAAAGGCTCCTCCACGTGGCGCGTGTAGAAGAGTTCGTGGAACGGCTCGTGCTTTGGAACGCTGATTTGGCTGATCGGCGCTTGGCGTGAGACCACGTCTTTTTGGTGGCTTTCTTTCTAGAGGCACAAGTTCGCCTAAATAAATCTCCGTTTGTCTTTGCACCAACTTCGCCTGCTGCACTTCTCGCAACGGAACACTGGTGAGGGGCGGGGTATGTCCAGTAGTTCTACCGGCAGCCGCTCATCTAGCCCCGTCAGTCCTCATCTCATCGACACGCCTGTCCATCGCAGCAGCCGTCGCCTTCTGGGCCTAACCCCTGAATTCGGCCTCATGCCCGGGAACGCTTAGGCGCGTCAAGCTCGCCAAACGCAAACCATGGAGTCCAACAACTCACATGTGATTTTCCAACAACCTCGGCAGCCACCCAGCTTCCATGGCGAAGTGTACGAAGACCTCGACGACTGGCTAGACCAGTACGAACGAGTCGCTTCATGCAACCTCTGGAATGCTGTTCACAAACTAAGAAATGTGTACTACTCGCTAGAGGACGGCGCCCGTATATGGTTTGAGAACCATGAAGCAAGCCTTCGAACGTGGGACGACTTCCGTCACGACATTCGCGAGGCATTCCCGAACGCAGATCGTCGGGACAACGCATTGCAGCTCCTTGAATCGCGCGTGCAGAAGCCAAACGAAAGTGTGGCAATGTTCGCTGAGGACATGGCGCGCCTTTTTCGCCGAGCCGATCCCGACATGTCCGAGCCGAAAAATCTCGGTACCTAATGCACGGCGTGAAGGCGCAGCTCTTTGCCGGACTCGTGCGAAACCCGCCACAGACTGTGCCGCAGTTTATAAAAGAAGCTACCGCCATCGAACGAGCGCTGCGGGATCGCTGCCGCCAATACAACCGAATGGACAATGCGACTTCTGCGCACGCCGCCATTGTTTCACCAGCCAACGAAAATTTGCTGCGTGACCTCGTACGGAGCATTGTCCAAGAACTGAGAAAGCTTACCACGAGTTCCTCGCAGCCAGCCATTGCTACCATCGCTGAGGTAGTCCGCGAAGACATTCGTCAAGCGATTGTCCCACCTTACCCCAGCCACGAAGTTTTACAAGTGAGCTATGCGAATGCCCTGGGTCGTCCGTCGTCTGCACGGCCCTCTTTCCCAACGCAACGAAAGCCGCCTTCTGGGACATGCTCCCGCACTGAGCCAATCTTCCAGCCACCGATATGCAAGACCAACGTATGGCGCACCGCAGACCAAACACCGCTATGCTACCACTGCGGTGAGGCGGGTCACGTTTACCGTCGCTGCCCATACCGCGAGATTGGACTTGCAGGTTTTTCATCCACCGCTCGTCGCCCTCCTCGTTTCGGGGAACGACCACCTGAAATCGACGCCTATCTCGCGGCGAGGCAAGAGCAGTTTGTGAGACAGCGACCATGCTCGCCCTCGCCAGCTCGCTTGAACACTTCGTTCAATCGTCGAAGCTCTCAGGATGCGTCAAGGGGGAGGTCTCCAAGTCCCCACCGGGGAAACTAGAACCGGCAACCTCTGGAGGCAAGGTTGCTGCCGATGGAAGCTGCGAAGACCCTCCTGTCGCTGGCGGTCGATCGGCGTACGGCGGAAGAATGCGCTGATGAAGTGGTGAGCGCCGATCTTTCTGTTTTAATTGACGGGCAGGAAGTAACTGCTCTGGTGGACACTGGCGCAGATTTTTCGATAATGAGCCAAGGACTCGCAGACAAGCTCAGAAAGGTAAAAATGCCGTAGACTGGGCCACAGATTCCATCCGCAGGAGCCGATGTAATGACGCCGACGGGCAAGTGTACTGCGAGAATCTGTATAAGTAAGACGAATTTTGTCGGCACTTTCGTCATCCTTCCCCAGTGCTGTAAAGACCTTATCTTGGGAATGGACTTTCTGCGAGAATATCACGCCATTATTAATATCCCAGAGCGCCTAGTCACATTCTCTACCGACATCACGGCTCGAGACCTCGATTACGAACGATGCTCGTCGACCTTGCGTATAGTAGATGAAGACGTCGTCTTGCCACCGAGGTCGTGCGCCTTGGTTTCCGGGAAGTGCGAGGGTTCCTGGTGTGGTGAAGAGATAGCTGAAGCAACAAGTGACCTTCTTTTTACCCGTGGCATCTCGATCGCGCGAGGAGTCGTGCACCTAAATGATAATTGCACCGAAGTACTTCTAACAAACTTCAGCAACGAACGCCAGCAAATCTCGAAAGGAACCGCCGTAGCACGCTTTGAGAACATTGAAGAAAACTTAGAATGTCTAGCCTTACAGGCCGAAACAGCGCCAGGTGGCGGTGAACCCTCCGTCTTCGACATATGCCCTGGTCTACCATCCACGAAGCAACAATGCCTGCTGGAGCTATTACAACAGTTTATTGATTGCTTCTCTTCCACAACCAAGGTACGACAAACGCCCCTTACGAAGCATCGGATCATTACCATGGACGATGGGAGACCTGTTCGCCAAAACCCGTATCGTGTCTCTCCCAAGGAACGAGACGCTATAAGGGACCAGGTAAAACAAATGGTGGAGGACGATGTCATACAGCCATCGCAAAGCCCCTGGGCTTGTCCTGTTGTTCTGGTGCGGAAGAAAGATGGTAGTCTACGCTTCTGTGTCGACTACCGCAAGCTAAACCAAGTCACCAAGAAGTATGTTTACCCGCTACCGGGAATCGACGACTCCCTTGACAGACTGCGCCACGCACGGTATTTTTCGTCGATGGATCTCAGGAGTGGTTACTGGCAGATCGAGGTCGATGAGCGGGACCGGAAGAAAACTGCATTTTTGACACCGGATGGACTTTATGAATTTCATGTTGTCCCTTTTGGTTTATGCTCAGCTCCAGCAACATTTCAATGGCTCATGGACACTGTCTTGACCGGCCTGAAATGGCAAACGTGCCTTGTGTACCTCGATGACGTTGTTGTTTTTTCCGCCACTTTCGAGGAGCACTTGGAAAGACTTTGCTTGGTCCTCCAGGCATTACGTTCCGCCGGACTCACACTCAAGCCGGAGGAGTGCCATTTCGGGTACGAGAAGCTCCGCTTTTTGGGCCACGTCGTTAGCCACGAAGGAGTACAGCCAAAACCTGTGCAAAATTGCAGCTGTCGCCGATTTCCCGAAACCTACGGACAAAAAAGGCGTACGCCGCTTTTTGGGACTCTGCTCGTATTACCGCCGATTTATTCCAGCCTTTTCCCACATCGCAGCCCCCTTAACCCGCCTAACCCGAGATGATACCCCATTTGTGTGGGACAAGGAACAGCAAACAGCATTTAATGAGCTGAAGCAGCGCATGCAAACACCGCCGGTTTTAGCCCATTTTGACGAAGACGCAGCGACCAGCATCCACACGAACGCGAGGAATATCGGATTAGGAGCAGTTTTAGTACAAAAGCAAGATGGTGCCGAAAAGGTTCTTGCTTTCGCAAGCAGGACGCTCTCCCATGCGGAGTCGAACTACTCGGCAACTGAAAAAGAATGCCTTGCGGTTGTATGGGCGGTGTTGAAATTTCGGCCTTACCTGTATGGACGGCCGTTTCAAGTCGTAAGCGGCCATCATTCACTATGCTGGTTGACGAGCCTTAGAAGCCCTTCGGGGCGCCTTGCGCGCTGGAGCCTGAGGCTCCAAGAATTCGACATAACTGTCATTCATAAATCTGGACGACAGCACTCCGATGCGTACTGTCTCTCCCGAGCTTTAGTAACGCCTGCAGACGATGAAGAATACGACATTCCGTTCTTAGGAGCTGTGAACACGACCACCAAGTCCCAGAAGCAGCGCGAAGACCCAGAACTGCGGCAACTCATCGACTTTTTGGAGATACAGACAAGTAGTGTTCCAAAAGCCTTCACAAGAGGGTTGTCATCCTTCTCGTTGCAGAACAATGTGCTCTTTAAGAGGACCTTCACCCCTAATGGCAATACTCACCTCCTAGTCGTCCCCGCAACGCTACGCAATGAAATATTACAAGCGTGTCATGACGAACCCACCGCGGGTCATCTGGGCTTCACTCGCACGTTGGCCAGAATCCAGGAGAAATATTATTGGCCAAGGCTTTCCCTCACCGTTAGACATTATGTCCGGACGTGCCGTGATTGCCAACGACGAAAACCGCCACCGGGACGACCAGCTGGTTTGCTTCAACCAGTTCTGATTCCTGAAAAACCTTTTGAACAAGTTGGAATGGACCTTTTGGAACCTTTCCCACTTTCATCTTCCAGGAACAAATTCGTAGTCGTTGCAACCGAGTATCTCACCCGCTACGCCGAGACAAGGCCATCACAACGAGGAACAGCTGCAGAAGTGGCCCACTTCTTCCTCGAGAACATCGTGCTGAGACACGGCGCTCCATCGATCGTAATCACAGACTGCGGAACAGCCTTCACGGCGCAGCTCATGGAAGCTGTCATGACGCTCAGCGGGACTTCCCATAGGAAGACAACCGCATACCATCCGCAAACCAACGGTTTGAGCGAGCGCATGAACAAAACGATCGCGGACATGCTCTGCATGTATGTAGATGTCGAGCATAAAACCTGGGATACCATTCTGCCGTACGTAACTTTCGGATACAACACGGCGCGACAGGAGACGACCCGAATGTCACCCTTCAGGTTACTCTACGGTCGCGCAGTGTCGACCATGTTGGACGCTATGCTACCACATGCCGACAGCGACGACCATGTCGCCACGGAAGAGTTTACACGGCGAGCGGAAGAGGCACGGCAACTTGCTCGCGTGCGCACAAGCAATCAGCAACGCCATGACGCCAACCGCTACAATCTCCGCCACAGGCACGCGGACTTCCAACATGGCGACCATGTGTGGGTGTGGAGTCCTGTTCGTCGCCGCGGGATCTCAGAAAAGGTGCTTAGACGATACTTTGGACCATACAAAGTTCTGCGTCGGCTGAGTGACGTTGCGTATGAAGTTATCCCGGTCAGCACTGTACCCGCAGGACGTCGTAAACATCAGCCTGAGACCGTTCACGTGGTGCGCATGAAGCCCTACTATTCAAGATGAGCCGACGTTCACGCCGCCACACTCCGGGACTGTGCCCATTTTCTAACATTTTCTACGGGTACCCACTACTCTGAGCATCGGGACGATGCCCTTTAGAGAGGGGGGCAAATGTCACGAGTGCGTCTGCTATGAGACGGAGCCACGAAGACGACGACGACGAAAGGCTCCTCCAGGTGGCGCATGTAGAAGAGTTCGTGGAACGGCTCGTGCTTTAAAACGCTCATTTGGCTGATCGGCGCTTCGCGTGAGACCACGTCTTTTTGGTGGCTTTCTTTCTAGAGGCACAAGTTCGCCTAAATAAATCTCCGTTTGTCTTTGCCCCAACTTCTCCTGCTGCTCTTCTCGCAACAGAACAATACTGCGGATGTATACGGAAAACGCGGTGCGACCACTGGAATGTGCTATTCCGGCACCAGCTTATTGGAGAGAGGGGGGGGGGATATTTGAGGGGCGACCCCTGCCTCTGACGTATATAGGCTTAGGGACTCGCGTCGCTGTCGTTTTCTGCGCTACACTTCTGAGGGGCAGCAGTGCCTGTGATAGATATCGCCCACTTTGAGGCTTTCGTGCTTTAAAAAGCGCATTTGTAGTAATTTATAAGTTGTGCAAGCTTCTGACACATCTGAATAATTTCAATCTGTATCCCCCGCAAGTTTGCAATAGACAAGGAGAGAGAACTTATTCAACGCGTCGCTCAGGAAAATCGTGTTTAACTCGTCTTTTCTAGCTTAATCGCGAGGTTCTGTGCTCGGACCTCCTCCAAAAGTATTCAAAATGCGTAGACTTCCCTGCAGTACTTTTGAGATTCTCTTATGAAGCCTCAGATGTCTAATGCTACGTACCAAGCAGCGAGCCCTTACACGTGCATCGCACAGTAGGAAATAAAGCGGCTGTCTTCTGTTTCTTTCGTTGTTGTTGACCTGTATCAGATGAATGTTTTTTTATGTGTTCCTAGCGCAATAATTTTTCTACACCGCCACAAACGTCTTATAAGTAGGTTTGGGAGGCTTTGAGAGGCTCGTGGAGATCGTGTGGATATTTTCTTCAGGCTGTATGGCATACATTCCCTTCTTCACAAATTGGCTTTAATTACGGCTGCGCGCAAGAAGGTGCATATCCCCAGCGTGCGTTGTTTGTTCACGTGAAAATACAACGAGAAGGTTTGTGCTACGCCACCGCGATCACGCTCCTTGCAACGTGTTCTAGAGTCCCCGAAGGCGGCTTTTGTGCTCCGAATTTCTATCGTAACAATCGTTACCGTAGCGAACTGACTCTCAACCTCAACATTTATGGCATGCCTATGGTTTCGAAGGCGTGATATCCTGGCTAATGAACACAATAAATAGTATACGTGCTTATATTACAAGAATCGAAACCTATGAATATTTTCAAGCAGCTCTTTATTGTTTTCCAAACCTTCCAAATCTAAAGAACAAATCCTCGTCTACTTGGGATGCCGAACTAAGAAATAAAGAAAATTACTCTTAATCTCTTGTCCTGGACAGAGGACCCGGACCAGTAATCATCCCGATTTTACTGTTAGATAAAGTTTTCTCCTATATCCCCACCTCCTGCTCCTCTTGAGTGTAGTTTGCCTATAACGCATGCCTGAATATTGGGAGAATATGGCTGTGCGAAATCTAGTGAAATATCCCTCCACGTCTGACCAATGGTAGTGCCTATATGCACGGTGCGTTAGTTGTAACTCAACCAACAGTTTTTTCGGCCCACAATGCATGTCATGGTACATAGTGCATACTTTCATGCCATGGCAACGAAAAGTGGTGTGATGCAAGCTCGATAAAGCTGTTTTACCTTAAATTCGATTACCGGAAATTGTAATGTCTTCTTCCAAAGCCGAGAGCCCAAAGTAGTGTACTTTGGTTTGATCTTGTATTTCGCTGTTGTCCGTGACTAGAAGCAGGCTGCTCCATTTGATCGAAAGATTGCTTAATACAGAATCTAAAGCCTAGCTCTGACTCTTCGCGCTCCGCTTCGCAAGGAACGGGGCGACGCCGGCAATTTATTTTCTGTAGCTGTATCTAAAACAATAATTTAACTCATGCCTTAAGCTTGTGTATGCGATTTTAAGTCTATTATGATAAAAAGTTGCACACTCGCAAAATCTGGTGCGGACAAGCATTAGACATCAACCGAGCGCAAAAAACAAGCAGGCAGAGCGAGCAAGAGTGAAGCAGATGACAAATGCGAGAATCTCTAAGCCGACCTCACAGAGTCGCGCTTCGCAGCGCCGTCCGTGGTCGCGCTCACCGCCAATACCACGACAGCAAGTTACGTATTCGCACCAACTTACGTCTCGGGCCCAACTTGGCCTGTATGTTTGCTTTCGCTACACTTCATAAGCCCAAATGAAAGTGAATTACAGGATCCTTGCGATCAACTTCTAAATTTTGCAGAATATGAAATAGTCAAATTAGGAGCTTAGCGCCTAAAAAATACTTATTTCACATATGAAGTTAGCGATGTAAGTAATAGTTGTTTTTTTTTTGTGCTGGCTTACCGCTCTGCGCCGACTGTCACTGGAATGCTGATCAGCAACGATTGAGCCGAGATCATGAGCTTCCGCACTCGCTGACGTCAGCGATGTTCCAGCGGCACCTGCTTCACTGCTAAGAGTACTGCTCTTATTCAGAAGCCCTTCGTTCTTCCCAGAAAATGTTGAAGACGCTCGTGGCTTCATCAACGGGGGAACACTTACGGCGGCGTCCAAATGCCGCAGTTCTTGAATGGTCGCATGGCTGATTTCCTGTAAATAAAATATGAAAACAGTGAAACAGTGTGTTAAGGAGAACACTGTACTTCGTCCTATAGCTGCCTCACACAACCGAGCTGAGCCAGTGACGTACATCGATACAGTAGGACACTATTTCCTCATACTGCAATCGGGCCTACGCCACTTGGTGAGAAACCGGCCCGGCCAAGACAGAAAGTGCACAAAACATTCAGCGGCAACCGTATTTACAGTTAGAGGTGTAATGACAGCCCGTAGATGTTTACTACACGCAATTCTCTGTCCCCGGCACGTATTGAGGCAGCGAAACATGCGGCCAGTGCATTGACTTTCGGATTGCCTTATACGCAACTAAACAGCTTCTGGTTGCCTGCATGAACCACAAATGTTTGAATAGGCCTGCAGTTAATTGTTTTTTATTGAACGCGTTCGCAGGACCTACTGCATCTGTAAATGTTAGCAATTTCTTTCTCTTTTCGTTTTGTAATGAGATATGGGTCAATATCTGCTCTTCTCATATCACCAGAACTCTACCTTGTGCTAATGAAACGACAATATAATGAAAGGTGTATGTGGTAGGCGCGTGTTAAACTCGATGATACATACCTTCAGTAAACGAACATACAAACGAAAGAAGGAACGAACGAACGAACGTGTGAGTGAGTGAGTGAGTGAGTGAGTGAGTGAGTGAGTGAGTGAGTGAGTGAGTGAGTGAGTGAGTGAGTGAGTGAGTGAGTGAGTGAGTGAGTGAGTGAATTTATTACTGTGTCTGAAGTTTTTGTGTAGTTTGTGATTTTTCCGGAGAACAAACTCTCTGCCAGAAAGCAAGGACTCGTTTTTCAGATTTTCTCTATTTTGGTTGCCCTCCAAAATGTCGCACGCTCGTTTAGACAACAGGTGGCGTTACTTCATCAATTTCCTATCACTGGCGTACCTACACCAAGAAGAATTTCTTCATGCAATGTCGCCACACGTCGCTTCATGTGGTGTCGTGTCTCAACAAGACGCGTTTTGTTTAACGCAACAAGATGGAGCTGTCGTTTGTTGTACGCATTCAAAAGTTGTTGGTGATCCTGTAATGATGTGATAGTTTCGATAAACTTTGCCAAATGTGCGCAGTTGCGGGGTGCAAAAAACAGAGGCATCAATCGCACCTTCATCTAATATTCTTTTCTCACCCCTTTACTTTCGAAATGCTCGTAAAGTGATCACAGCGCACTATCGTGTTTAAACACCACAAGGCAATTACTTTGTGCGGATCCTTTTTGTTTGCCCTTCCAAAACAATTCAGTCACATATAGTCCTTATGCGATATCGGTAATGAGGAATGACCATCTCCTTACTACACTGTCGGTTAGTACGTGTATTGAAAATGAATGCTTTCGTGAGACGGCAGGCAACTTTACCTATTCTACAGCGGCATTTTGGGATTGGTAACTGATTTTTACGGTGATGCCAGGGTTAGTTTCTCGTTCTTCCCTCAGTCGTTCTCGTTTACCGGTCTATTATTATGTAGTGCCTGTGCCAATGAATATTTGTGGGAAGTTTACAACAGACTAACACAAATTATTTCACCTTTCTAGATCCTAATGCCGTGCTTAGTCTTTAAAAATTACTTATACGGTGTACCTATTGCAGGGCTGTTGTGATACCGGGAACCCCACCACATTGGCCAGATTTAGCTGTTCAGCAATAGTGTTTAAAAGTCGTCTCGCATTTCTTGATGTCCGGCCTAGCCGCGAGATTTGAATCATTTAACAAACGTTCCAGCAATGTGGGAGAATCGCTTCAGGTGTTATCCATTTATATATACTAGGTTAGCAGAACATACCAATGTTTGATCTTTGTTGCATATGGTTTGCAGAAATTAGAAATAGCCGTTTCAGCAGTAGTGGTGACGTCCCAGACAAATTGCCATTGTTAAGGTATATCACCCCATTTCCCAAAAACTTTTAAAATTTCGAACGTTAAATATTTGTTTCATGTGTACCTTATACAGTACCGCATTTTATAATATTGAAAAGTTATAAACAGTGAAAATTTTGTTTCTGATGCTTGTTATTGGCAAAAAATTTCCCCAAACTCGGCCGTTGCGGGAACATTCATGACTATTCAATCAATTGCAGGCATTGGAAATCTTTCGCACAGAGGTGTCCAGCTAACCATACTCTGCAATAAACTAGGATATCTGCCATTCGATACATTGGAATCAAGTCATAGTGAAAGCAAGGAAAAGAAAAAAATGTCGTTTTCTCTGCAGTCCTTGAAATAAATCATGATTACATCCAAACTTACCAGCCGTTTTTCAGAATTCTAGTTCATTGCACAGTCTGGTAATAAAGAAACAAGCCTGCGTAGTGTGATTGAAAAACAAATACTCATTTGGGAGTTACGAGTGTTCGCGCAACAAGAAAGGACAAAAATTGTTTTGTGATCAACAGAAAAAAGTTTTTCCATGTGTGTATAAAACAGATAACCTTGCCCTGGAACGTTAAAATTTACCCCGTGCATAGGTAGGGCTGTATTTACAAGCCACGAGCTCATTTTTGGCTTTTGTTGCTGCCCGTATGTTTTGTGGAGATCTTTCGTCTCACGCATTCATTGGCGCTTACCCTCCTTGTCTCGGTACTGGTGACCGGTGCAATATGCTACAGGAGTGTGGTGGCCTGGTCCGATTCTCACTTCTCTCAAAATATCTGCTGTAGTCCTTTTGCTATTGTTCAAGCGCCACATGGCATTATATATACCAAAAAGTAGTATGTGCCGGCTCGTGTGGAATGTCTTGGGCAACCCAGGCCATTTGCGCAAAAGCAGATGATAGGGTCTGCGTACGTATAATATTATTACCTTGTAGTAAAGATCCTCGCAATCGCACCTCACAATTGTTCCCGAAGTTCCCAGACGTTGCAGCCCTAACCGATACATTCTCGTCTACATGTTCTTCGGTTGGCGAATTCTCTGTGTACCAATTGTCGCGGAACTTTCGATTCTGTCGACTTTTAGCCTGGACTTGACGCATTGTTGTTAAAACATCCAGCCTATGTTATTCCTGTTTTTACTAATAGTAATATGTATAAAAAGCGCGAGCCCCGTAACATTCACACTAGGAACATAAAGTGCGCACAAAGTAAACAACAGACAATCTTGTGGGGTGTCACATCCCCCTTGCGGAAATTTAGAGCAAATTTAGAGTTTAAAAAAAGGAAGGCTAAAAAATTGTCTTTCAATTTATTTTTTTACGTGTCACACTAAAACATACCAGAAAATTTTTAATTTACGGTGCGGATATTCACGGTGTTATCACTTTGTTACCGCACCGCTTTTGTTACGGTTTCAAAATCATTCTCAAGCTCATAGAACAGTGGCTATAACTTTGGACCTAAGTAAGATAAAAACATGATTTCTTCTGCAGAACAGTTTGGAATGTTTCGGGGTTCAAGAATGTAACGCTACGCGATGGTGCAATTTTCGTTTTCGTGCAACGAACGGTGACGATGCCAGAAAAAATTATTTTGAAAAAAAATGTCTCTGCAAAGGTGGTGACATAACTTAACCTGAAGCACGGTGCAGGATGCAACCATTCTCGGCAACCTGCGTCTTTTTTTTTGCACTGAGGTGGTTCCCTATGCAATTCCGAAGTGTTAATGGCCTGCCAAGAGGGTAATAATAAAGAAAGAGCCAGAAAAAAAAGACGAGCTGCCGGGATGCGCGTGCGCTCCATGATTTTTTCCCCTTTCGCTCCTTCGCTTCATCTTTCCCAACATCAGGTTTTCGACCTTTCTTGTATGAATAAATGTAATCGCTTATTCACTCTAGGATCCGTGCGGTTGTCGGTACTTCGTTTAATGACGACCCTAAAACCACCATCACGTGTAGTTAACAAATGTTTCGAACGAAGACAGAACACTAATGGCACATTAAACCCTAGAAATAACCGCAGCAGACCTGGATCCCTCATTGACTCTCTATAACCGTATTCTTCAAGGCCACTGTTTGTCTGGGTCTGGCTTTGCGGGTAGATGAGACGTCAAAATTTCACAAATTTTATGAAGGAGCCACTTCAAATTGCCACTTAACTGGTCTTCCGTCGGTGAGAGACGAGGCTTCGCCGCCGCCGTCCTTAATAACCTGACTGCCCAGCACAGTGGTGATGGCCAGCAGCACAATGGCTACAAAAACCGCGAGCGCCTGGCACAGCGTGATCTCCGTAGTTACTTCGCCCGCTGTAGCCCAAGACTCCTCGGTGCTCCGCGACGATCCCTCACCCGAGTCCAATGAAGAGTGGTGTGTTGTCGGTGGTTCCGGTGGCTGTGAACCAGCTGCGACAACGTCTCTCTTGTAAGAAGAAAATGCACTAACTACTTACCAATCGTTCCCTGATAAAAAAAAACGTTTTTAATAGCGAAGCTGCTAATCTCTATAGGAGGCAAGGTTATCGCCCCGGCGGCAAGAATTCCGTCAGCGGATTGTGTTGAGCGAATTGAAACATTTATTAGAAATGAAGAAACGGTTAGGGGGCTTCCATATTTTGCCGTAAGCCGGCTTATATTGTCTACGGAAAAAGTTTATTCTAGCAAATCCTCCCTCTTTAGACGCGAAGTGCACTTTCAAAGTGTTGGTGTAACTTTTTTTTAAAAGCTGGCTTTTCCACAAGATGTTTTGCACACTGACGCTTGACCACCTGCAACGAGAGTATGGTTGAAGCCCCAATTCTACTTCTCCCCACCGCCACCGAATCTTTCCAGAGTCGTGTATACTCCTCGCCATGCTGGTTCTTTATGTCCCCCGGCTATTACGGAATGCCACGCGCTGTTCGAAGACAACCTGTGCGGCGCACTAGAGCCTGTGTCGTGACTGGCGAAGCCATGCTGTAATAGCGCGTCATTGTGTCTAATGACTAATCGTGTGGTTCCGTAATCTGTGGTACAGAGAGCGGCCCGCTGTCCTCATAGCTCAATTAACAAAATCCCAAACTTAGCTGAACCCCAACATAGAGAATCCCACAACTTCTTCGCTCGGCTTACGTCGTAAGGGGGGGGGGGGGATTTCTTCTTTTGTTTCAAGCTACACCGGATATGTCAAGCAAATTGTCGTGGCTGTCTACGAAGAATTTTACATGACTAGGAAACATTTACCGTACTTGAAAATCTGGACACACATATTTTTCCTGCTTCGTAAACAACGTGCCCGGAGGGCAGGGAACACATGTACTGGTTATGAGTTTTACAACGTTTAGTCCATTAAACCACTACGGCGATTTCGTTTAGCTCCACTTAAAATTATGTACCAGCTAAATAAAGGACATCCCGTACAGATATTTCAGAATCCTTTTGCTGAACATAGTTTCCTAGATATGCAATCGGGCAGAGATATAAGGTCTCAGTAATGTACTGCACGACTCGATACAGTTATGACAGCAGTAACTTCACTCTTTCTGCGAACCGGTTACGACCGGAACAAAGAACAACATTTTCAACCCGCAATTCATTATTATTTGCATCTACGTTCAAACACTCCCTTCGATCATGACCATATATGTTCGGAGTCATCCGGCGATGTTTAGAATTGTATACGGCTGCCGAATTCCCATTTGTACATGATGTCGTGAGTTGTTATTTCTTTGGTACGTTTTTATGCGGGCTCATTTTTCTCGCTCCTCTGTTTTATTTTCCTTTCCTGCAGATTGTTACGTGTTCCTCAACATGCCAACGACGACCGGGTCCAGTACGCCAGTACTTCGTACGTGAACAAGGGACATTACTGAGCAGTGACGACGAAGCAATCAGACATTTGCGTCAACGGTATCGGTGCTTGAGGTCTTCCGCAACAGCCACTGAAGCTCTTCCTATCTCCATTTCTTTAATTATGAGCGGAACTAGGCGGGAATTTAAAATACCGTTACGAGAACGATTTCCGCAAACTTTGTAATTCCACGGAACTTCACATATTTAGGTGGCTAATCATTATAATAATCGGTTTGGTTACCTAGTCGAGTAAAAATTGCTTTATCATAACTTACCACACATAACAGGTAATTACCTTAGCGGAGGAACATTGCAAATAATACACTGCAATTTTTGCTGCACAATAAATCGAACACCCAGCATGATGCCTAGGACATGCGGTATCTGGAGCCTCGCTCTCCTATGAACGACTATCGCACTATGAGTGCCCCTTAAAATATCACGTTGCAATATTTGCGATGCTATTTTCTATGGTAATATTTGCGATTGCTATGCGATTGCTATGCGATTTGCTATGGTAATATTTGGCGGTGCGTGAAAGTCGTTGTTTTTCAATTACGGAGCTACTTGTATTTGCCGAGTACCCCCCAGCCAGGACCGTGTAACGCCCTACATTTCCACGAAATCGCAGATATCACGAAAGTTCCAACTGTAATCGCTATAATGGCGTAAATGGAGATAACTGGTCGGACGAAATTTTGAAAAACTAAAGCACAACAAAAATATAAAAAGTACGAAAAATGTCAAAATGAGTAACGCCCTGCATTTCCACAATAATGCATATTTCGCGAAGGTTCCACGTGTAATCGCGATAATAACGTAAATGGAGATAATTGGCCTAACGAATTTTTTGAAAAACTAAAATAATAGGAAAAATATAAAATAATTACGGAAAATGGCGAACATGGTAACGCCCTGCGTTCCCACAAAATTGCAGATTTCGTGAAAATTCTAAGTGTAATTGTTGTAATAACGTAAATGCAAATAATTGGTCAGACAAATTTTGCAAAATAAAAAAAGCAAAATATTTAGAAATTACGGAAAACGTCAAAACGAATTCCACATGGCATTTCCACGATAATGCAGATTTTGGCAAAGTTCCAGCTGTAGTTGTTATAATAGCGTAAATGAACATAATTGGCCGTACGAAACTTTGGAAAATAAAAAATAAGAAAAATACAAAATAATCACTAAAAATGGCGAACCGTGTAAGGCGATGCCTTTCCGCGATAATGCAGATTACAAGAATGTTCCAAATGTAACCGTTGCACCAATGTGAATTGAGATACCTGGTCAAACGAAATTTTACAAACTATAAAATTTAAAAAAATGAAATAATCACGGACAATGACAAACCCTGTGACGCCCTGCATTTCCACAATAATGAAGATTTCGCAAAGTTAGAAATGTAACCGTTGTAATAACGTAAATGGAGATAATTGGTCGAACCAAATTCTGAAAAAATAGAAAATAGAAAAAAATATTTAAAAAAATACGCGGAATGTCAAAACGTGTATGTCATTTCCGCAATAAAGCAGATTTCGGTGATGTTCCGCCTGTAATCGTTATAATTGCGTAAAGGCACATGATTGGTCGAACGAAATTGTGACAAACTAAAATAAGAAAAATATAACGTAATTACGGAAAATGGCAAAACCATGCAATGCCCTGCCTTTCCACAATAGTGCACATTTTGGGAATCTTTCACCGGTAATCGTTATAATAGCGTAATTGGAGACGACTTGTCCGACAGGATTAAGAAAAAACAAATTAGGCTTGAGAAAACTCAGACTCAAGAAAGGCAACATCAGAATGCTATGCATTAGTAGAAAATTCTCTGAATTTCTGTAGAATTTCTCTACTGTTTTTCTAAATACTTCGGTGGTTTTATTGGTTTTGTTCCAAAACGAGTTTTTTTATTACCCCAACAATTATCCCCCTGCTCCTGCACTAATCTTCAGGAAATTTTCGTTTCTGTAAGCAAAGTTTATTTGATTCAGCTCTCACACCTGCGCTAATAAGAGTAAAACGTTTTTGCATATGTGTGCCTTCTGCTTAGAAGCTCGTTTGCCTAGAATAACCGAAAGTAATGCTGCCTTCACCCAATAGACAGCAGACAATGCGGCGCCAAAAAATACACTCAAATAACTACCCATGTTTTGCGAGGTGTGGTTGGCATATGAAAAAATTGCCGCTGTGGACGACTTTCTTTTGACACGTACCGTCATCTACGGAGACTTCGAAGGACGGGAGCGGACGATGGCAGCGTTGGGCTTTGTGTCCCCTGTCGTTCGACGAGGTGCTCTCAGAAGCAGTGGATCCGCGCTCAAATTGGCGCTTCCACGCTGATAGTATCTCATCTGTGCTTTCAGAAAGCGAGGTCCGGGAGAGAGCAGCACGTCTTGTGTTGCAGCGAACCATGGCGTCAACGTTTGTTGCTGTTGTTGCTGCTGCGCCTTTCGATATGGCACATACCCAATAAGGGGATCGGCCAATCAACCGAGGACGTTTGAAACAAATGGAATTCTTATTTAATTACGAGACTCTTAGAACAGAAAATTTAGACCGGTTGGAAAGAGTTTTGGTACCATAAACGACTGAAAACAAATTGGGAAATCAAGGCGGGGGTGACCAATCGCAATCATAAAGTGAATCTATTGGAATTTTCAATGTGGAGCAGTAGGGCAGAGCATACATCCCAGCTGCAGAACCCCATTACGGGGGCCGCGAACAATTAGGAATATCCCCAGACAGCAAAGCGGCACCTCCAGGAACTGACGTCAATGTCGGCTCGGCTTCTTTCGCTTCAATGCCAAGTTGATTACACTGACAATAATGGCACTACTACAGGGCGCGTGGTTGCTCAGAGATATTAACCGGGTGAGAACACTGTGAAATTATAATCGAAAAAAATAAGTAAAAGAAAAATTAGTCCAACGACAACCAACCACTTTCTCCCGAAACAACCGAATGAAATGGAGGACCCGCCACGGTTATCTGCAGGAGCAAGACACTGGGGTACATCCCTGCCAGTATTTAGAATCTGCACCGCTATTTCTACGGTAAAAAGGCTTGGGGCGGGCATTCAGTCTGCTTTATGAAAGCAGGGGTGGTTATTCAAATTTTGTAAGGGTTGTAGCCCCAGCTCTTTCTCCTAGCAGACAACCGTGGCGATTCAAGCCAGCGCCCTTTCTTCCCGGGTATCGAGGACGGTTTGGACACTCCCCCCCTGGTTACCTCCAAAAGCACCACAGAGCACTACCACACTCAATACCTCCTGCATTCCCAATTACAAACACTTTCGTCCACACATCTGGCTGCACCAATTTAATGAATCTCAATTCCTAACAAATTCAAAATTTTCCTTTCCACTGGGCAGCTTAACCAATATCATCATCGGGAGAGCTCATAATCCAGTCTTCTCAATAAAGTTTGTGATACGTTGCGTGTTTGGTGCATTTCCTTTGGTTCCCGTTGCTGTTCGCACCATCGCTGATCATAAGCTGCCGGCTTTCCTGGAGTAGGCATTACGTCGGACGTACCCATTTCGAAGTAAAGTGCGGCCGGAGTTACCCGGTGCCACGTTAACGGTTTGTAAAGCAGACTTTACTACATTCATTCAGCGATTTCGCAGGGGATGCGCATGTCAACATTTTGACCTGAGCCACACTCCCGGAGACACACCCCTTAAAGCGCATCGCATGATTCGCCGGGCGCGCTTTTGGCGCTGCGCAAAAGGCCTCGTTTTCAGTTGTTCTGCTCATATGAACGGCGGCTGCTGCCGCAGCAGTGGCCGGTGAGCTGATGAGCAGCCGACCACCCCCGCGGCCTCTCATGCATGCGCCGCTCCGCCGTCTAGGGATACGTGACTTGTCTCGCGCCCGGTGAAGGGGAACGGCAGACGCCAGACCCATCCGACAGTACTTCAAAGAGTGAATAGGTTCTTGTGTGCAGATACAGAAACTTCAGCCCTCTCAACCAGAGTGGCTACCCACAATTTGGGCATCGTTGGTAGTGAAAGCACATTGAAATCAATCCGCTTGCCCAAGAAGGGCTGCAGTTCTAGTCTTTGTATTGAGTGAACGCATCATCAGTTACGTGTGTTTTGTTTGTCATCCTGTCAAATAAGGCAATAAAAAAAGGCGCGTTCGCCCTGGCAAACACCGCGTTCTTCGGGCCTCCTTCTGTGAGTGTTGCATGGGACCGAACGGCTTTTAGGCGTGGTCGGCAATTAAGAGTAGCAGCCCGGAATACCAGCTGCTGAAGGAGGCGACAAAGCGGAAGTAGAGCTGGTTTGCATGTTCAAGACAAGACTGTTTATTTTCAAAAAATGCGTACGTCAAGCAGCTTCCCCCGACGGGGGAAAGAAGGGGAACCCCCACATCCTTCAGAAGAGAGAGGAAAGAGGCCCCCCATTCGAGCAGACGGTAAAGGCGCCGGGACTGATGCCAGGAGTAGGCCGGACCGCACGTTAAGTTTTTCCCCGAAATGCGACCGTTGTAGAGAACGGGGGAATAACCCCCGTAGTATGCAGGTGGCAGCTTCGCCAATACGCGTCTTCCACGAATGCGCACTGTCGTCAAGCCGGTGGCAGACCGGAAAGAAAGGAAACGTCACGGTTGGCGGGAGCCGCTTGTGCGGCTGAGTCGAGCGGCTTCCGCTACAGAGGCTTCCACCCCCCTTCCTAGATTGCGGAGCTTTTAAAGAAAGACAGCAGTTACCGGCTGAATGGCGAAAGGTCAGAGTCCACTGGTTATGACTGAAAACATACGTGGGAGGCTGCATGAACAGAAACCTCAATATGAGCAGGCTTGGCGTGGTCGACGGCGACGACTACTCATTTGCCCCTCACGCCGATTTTGATGGTTTTGTTATTACCTCCCAAAACTTTGAAAGGACTGTCGTAGGGCGGAGTGAGGGGCGGCTTCGTTGCGTCGTTTCCCACGAACACGCGTGTAGCAGAGTGCATGTCAGGAAAAGTGAAAACCTTTCTGTTGCGGGCGATGCGAGGTGCTGTTGGCCTGAGTTGCACAAGCCATGCGGGCAGCTTCTCGATGTGATCGGAGGTTGCTGGGGCGGAGAGTGTCTTTTCGAAGAAGAATTATCCCGGGAGGCTCACTGTTGAGCCATACACCATTTCCGCTGCGCTGAAACCGAGGTCTTCCTTCACCCTTGAGCGTAGGCCAAGAACAACGAACGGGAGCTTTTCCACCCACTGCTGGTGATCGCGTTTCGCTGTAAGTGCAGCATTGAGTTGCCTGTGCAAGCGCTCAAACATTCCGTAGCTGGCGGGGCGGCAGGCGGTTGTATGCTGCAGCCTCTTACTGAGGACGGTCGAAAGCGTGGAGAAGAGGTAGCTCTGGAATAGCCAACCCTGGTCAGTTGTTACGCGGGCGGGGCAGCCAAAGCGGGACACCCATGTCTGCATAAAGGCCTGCGCGACGGTCTCAGCGGATATGTCCGCAATTGGTATAGCTTCAGGCCATCGGCTGTATCTGTCGATGCATGTGAGCAGGTACCTGAAACCTTGGCAAGGTGGTAGCGGTCCGAAATTCCTTTAGTGCAGCCCGAGTGTGGCGATTTACTTTCACTTGCTGACACGTTTCACATGTCCGAGCCCAACGTCGCACGTCCTCGTTGACACCGGACGAAACGAAGCGTTCTCTTATCGGCCGCTGTGTGTCGAGAACACCTGGGTCGCTGATGGAGTGAAAAGTGTTGAATACCTCTCGGCGAACATTCAGTGGAACGAAAGGTCGTGGGGTTGCCTGGGAGGTATCGCAGGTTATCGTGCCCTGGACGTACCGAAGTACAACCTCCGATAGCGCGAGTGAAGATCCCCCACCTTTAAGTCTCGTCAACTCAGTGTCCTCCCGCTGAGCCGCGGCCATCGCCTCGAAGTCAAGAACTTTTGTGCCGGAAGCGTTGACTCGAAACAAGGCATCGGCTGCATCGTTTTCGACCCCGGGAACGTGGCGTATGTCTGTTGAAAACTCAGATTTGAATGAGAGCTGACGAATTTCCCCTTCTGCGTAGGATGAACTGTTGTTGTTGAATACGTAGGTGATGCGCTTGTGGTCTGTAAAGATGGAGAACTCACGACCTTCGAGGAAGTATCGGAAATGCTTAATGGAACAATAAATTGCGAGCATCTTCCTTCCAAAACTGCTGTACCATCATTGTGAAGGCTTCAGGCGTTTCGAAAAGAAACCCAGTGGCTTCCACTGTGCACCCTCCTGTTCCTTCATCACTTCTCCGACCAATGTGGAAGGGGTGTCCACCATGAGGCGTGTAGGAGCGTCAGGCAGTGGATGAATGAGAAGGGTAGCCGCGGCCAGCTCGTCCTAAGCTTTCCGGAAAGGTTTCTGGTTTTCGTCACACCAACAAAATTCTGGTGCCTTTTGGTAGTCTCGGCGCAGCAGGTCGGCCAATGGCTGGAGTATTCGAGCACAAGACGGAATGAACCGCCGGTGGAAGTTTATGAGCCCGAGGAACTCTCTCAGCTTGCGGTAAGATGTCGGAGCAGGAAACTTCTTGAGAGCTTGCACCCTCGATTCCTATGGTATAATTCCTGCAGCAGTGATGTGGTGGCTGAGGAAGTTGAGAGACTCGACACCAAACACGCACTTTTGAGGTTTCAACACCAGACAGTGCTCATCGAGACGCTCAAAGAGCTTGCGGAGGTGCTGTTCGTGCTCGCTAGGAGTTCTGCTGGCCACCAAAATGTCATCCAGGTAGACAAAAGCGAAAGGAAGACCCCGGGTGACCTCATCCATGAAGCTTTGAAAGGTCTGTGCTGCATTTCTCAAACCGTAGGACATACGGACAAACTCAAACAGGCCGAATATAGTTTTTATGGCTGTTTTTGGTGTGTCCTCCGGTTCGATGGGGATTTGGTGGTATGCCACTATGAATTCGATCTCGCTGTATATTTTTGTACCTGCCAGCGGTGCACTAAAATTGTGAATGGGTAGCAGATGATACAGGTCCGTCGTTGTCGATTCGTTCAAGGCTCTGTAGTCAGGGAACGGGTGCCAGTCGTCCCCGTCGTCTTTAGACACCATGTGCAGTGGCTATGAATTGTTGCTAGACGAAGGGCGAATAACTCCCAGCTGCAGCATATGCTCGAACTCACTGTGTGCAGCTTGAAGCCTGTTGCTGGATAGCCTTCGTGGCCGGGCGGTGACTGGCGGCCCGGTGTTGACGACGTGGTGAGTCACGTTATGTTTCACCGGCTGTTCCGTGTTGCGGGTCTTAGTGAGAAAAGGAAATCCGGCCAGTACGTGGTGTAGGCCGATACTGGCTGGAAGGCGCAGATGCCAGATGAGCTTATGTTACACTCCAAACCACGTACTTTGAGGGATGTGTTGTTTTCCTTGAGGCAACGGTAACGTACGCTCAAATACAGGTTGAAGTGACTCAGAAAGTCTCCTCCATGTATGGCGAAATTAACGTCCGCCACCACGAAGACCCAGCGAAACTGGCGCCTGAGTCCGACGTCTATTATGAGCGAGCGGAAGCCGTATGTAGCGATGGCAGTGTTGTTCACCACCTCCAGTGAAATTATGTTTTTGCTACGTCGGCAATCCTAAGGGGTTGCCGGGACAATAGAGACTTCGGCTCCTTGTCGACAAGCAGGCGCGAGTTGCTTACGCGGTCGACTATTAAGAACAGGCCGCTCGGTGGAGGGCCGATGTCGTAAGCCGCCGTTAACGACTGGCCGAAGTGTTTCCCGGAAACGAGCAAGGTTGAGTGCAGCGGCTAGCACCCATGCCGAAACGACGGTGGTACCAGCAAACGCCGTCCTGTCTATTTCGTGACTGGCTTCTCTGGGAAGAGCTTGGCTGTCTTAAAGGGGATCGGTTGCATCCTTGCTTGCCCTGTTGTAGAACGCCAGACAGCAAAAGTAGCTGCATGGTCTCGGTAAGTTGTTGCACTTTCTTCTCAAGGCGCGACGGTCGATCCGGTTGTTCGTGTGTTACATCAAACAGCTACATCAAAATTAACCAAGCGAAACCAAGACTCAGCGAGATGAAGGCAAGTGTTTGCTTTGCATATCCAAGGTTAGCCGAGCTAAGCCGCAGCCAGTTTTTGTACGCCCCACTGGTCGCCACTGCCCGCAGTTATCGCTGTGCCTGTGGTTAACGCACAACCTCGCTTAGCACGCGCTCTTCTGAAATGCAGCCACGGTAGTTCTCCTTACTTCTAACCTCTCTCCAACATATTTTTACACACGGTTTCCGGATTGCACCAGAATATTCTACGTTCACCGGAGAGCAGATTTTCCTTTTTCCGAACCATTTATAGCAAAAAAGAAGGTTGGTGGTATGAGGGGGCGAAGTTCGTCGGGGAGGGAGAGAGAGAAATATATAACAAACTTTAATTAAAGCGAGGAAAAGATTGAAAGAGGCGTCCTCAATCCAGGATCCTTTGAGAGACGAGTCGACCGCCCTTTCAATAAAGCGCAGCTGATTTTCGAGGACGGAAAAGGCACGGCTCTCCCCCTAACTTCTATGGAAAGGTTGAGGTGGAGGAGCAGCTGTATAGGGTAGCTTTGTCGCTGCTGCTCACTATGTGTCTTAAGGTCGCAGGCTCTCCACAGAAGTGGAAAGGTGAAGCAAAGTGTGTCTGGTCACAGTGGTGGAGTCTGGCGGCGTGTGAAAAGGTTTGAGGCTGCAGGGCGCAGAATTCTCTTTCCTCGCCCCTAGGCAGCGACTTGTGCGAGGAAAAGTTCGTCTCACAGGAGAGCGGAGGCCTGAGCCCAGCAGTGAGCATAAGTGTTAGGGGGATATTCTAATACGATGGCGACGATTCGTATCATAAATAATTTCCGGACGGTGAATATCCAATATTTTTTAGATGCGACGCATCTCTTGCTCGCGGGCATGTCCCTCCATCTGCGTTGTCGTTGTCGCGGCGTTGTCTGCACGCTCACTGCACATGCGCAACTCTCCTCCGTTCTTCTCTCCGACAGCTGTGCGCAACACTCCCACTCCGTCTCATTATCATAACAACAGCTGCGCGTGCGCGCTTCGCTGCTCTGGGTGCGCGCATGTGTGCGCATGCGCGCGACTCTCCCGCTCCCCCCCCCCCCTCCCCGGCTCCTCTCCTTTCAAAAGCGGGAATACAAGCGGGGGAGTGCATGGCGCCGGATCAGTCGAGCGCTCGCTATCGCACTTGACTTGACTTTGCTTGACGATACCTCCGCGCAAGATCTTCCGATGAAGACGTGATGGAAGCGACAGTCCCTTCAGCGAGTGGACTGACGCAATCCAATACCAGCGTCAGTCCAAACGCTCCCCCCTGATGCGTCGCATCACATCAGGGTTCCCTCGCGGGAAGATGGGCGTCATTTTTCATTGGCAGAAAGCTTCGAAGAGGTGTTAAAAACGTCGTATTACTACTGCAAGATGTTTTTTTATTGTTTGTACAAATCTCTATTTAACGAAGCACCACGTGTAGCACGCACTCGCACCGCAGCCGGAGCTTGCTGACTCGGCTAAGAGATGAGCAAATCGGTCATCAAGAGCCATCACGTCGACATCATCGTGTTCTGGCAAAGGTGTATGCTGCTGGGAATTCTTGTAGAGGCGGTGACCTCCTCGGCCCACAGCGTCGCTTTGCATTTGTGCTTGTTCAGGCGTAGAACGCAAATCAGCGTGGTCTGGGCAGACTTTATCTCACTATAGTGGCGATAAGCGGTTGCTTGTCCGTACGGCGAACTTTTTTTTTTGACAACTTGGAGCCTGCGGTTTTGGCGCGACGTAAACTTTAATTAGCCTTTGGCCGCGCACGTACGCGATATGAGGCACGTAGGCACGTAATTTGTTACTTTTTGGGAGCCGGCACTCGTAAGGCACTGTCCTCACTGTCATTTCATCATCCTGACCCGAGATATAGGGCAATACATTCACATATGACCAGGTTGAAAATTCTTGTAGCAATACACAACAAAAATCTTGTCGCTTCGAGGTGGCAACATGCAACCGTAATCGCACAACGAGGCGGAGGGTTACCTTTATTTATACGCCATCTAAGTAAGTAAAGATGATGCAGTGTATATCAACAGATGTGTATTTGCCATTGTCAGCCAAAAAACCCTATCGTCTTCAATATTAGCCTGTAAGGAGCACTGAAAGTTATTTTTAGTGCATTAAATCAACTAGCGCAATCGTTTGTTCGGGTGGTAAACATCCTCTGTGCCACGTATAACTTTTTTTGCTGGCATCAGAAAGCTCACGCTTTGCTGGCAATGTTTGCTGCCGCGTTCCCACCCTTTCCGGCGTGTTTTTGGGCTCCGCCATTTTCCCGCATGTACGTCATCTATTCTCTTATGTGCAGCACGAAGCAAAAATCTTTCTATTCCACGGCTTTTTCTCTCACTTTCCGCGAAGACAAACGTCGTCTACTTAGCGTAGACGAGTCGTGGTGGCCCCATTGGTTAATTAGCGCTTCCTTGAGCACGCCCAACGCTATCATATTCGCCCATATTTATCATTTTACACTATTACCACGTTTCTCGATAAGGCGCGCCTTGGCTAGGCCTACACGACGGTGACACGACGGCGACGCCAATTACGAATTGGCAAACCGCCTTGTCACACTTCACCGACGGCGACGCGAACACGTCGGCTGATCGTAAACCCACGTGGCGTGAATAGCTCGCTTACCGAAGACGACAACAATGCCGATCGACCGAACAGTTGGCGTGAATAGATCGAGAATTCAAAGCTGCGCCAAGACAAAATTCGTGTCATAATGAATGCGGCTTTGTTCTGTTAGTTCTGTTATGCGTAGTAAGGTCCATGAAATTCATACAGCTCAACACATGCGATACGTATTTAGGTTTACGATGCTTCTGCCGTTTGCTTTGGCGCCAATTTGTGTCCCGGAGTCTCAACCTGCATATTAGTGTGCGACCAGCTACGCTTGTACAAAATATGAGCTCAGTTAACAGCACAAGAGGAGTTACGGAAGGTTTATTAGGTAATAAAAAATCATTATCGACCAAAGCTTTCAGCGTAAAGCGTAAAACAGAAGCACGGCAAGAACTATACCCGCACGGCGAAAGCGCACAAGCAGGCGAAATAGGGCTGTTGCTGATGGTCAGCAAATCTTAAGTTAACCAACCTGAAGTCTTTGAAATCCGGTAGAAAACATTAATGAGACACAAAAGGTGAGGTCTCAACGTAGTATACAGGTTATTTCAGCGCATTCTTCAGTTATTTCTCGGCGCAGCGGGCTAACGCTCTATACCCTAACCCCTTGTCGTCAGAGATCCAACATACCCCAGCCCTTCTCAAATACTGTAAGTAACACGGGCTCTGTGACCCACCAAAAACTACTGAAGAGTGCTCGGACAGCCAGCCGCAGCTAGGACATCCAGAACTAGCGTAGCTCTCCACCCGGTTGATGCATAACATCAACACGCAAAGCTCGTTTAATAAAAATTTATTCAATGAAATACTTAATTACACAGTTGTATGAACACTCAGTGACACTAGACGCTAGTGGCCATTGTTCCGAAACCGCATCGATTCGAATGCACTCGGGCTCTAATTATGGCGTTAGCAAGGCACTTTTTCTTTAAACTTTGCTAGAATAGTGATCTTTGATGAATTTCCACGGCACATGACCTCCCTGCGAGACTGCCACTTACGACGAATAGCCTACAGTACAGAGGTTTCTAGTGGCATCGAACTGTCAGGCCCGTCGCAAACTAATATCTTTATACTGTTATGAACACCACAGCATATTATTTTAGATGAGTTTCCGGTCTTGCGATATTTCATCACGTGCCGCAAAAAGGCTCATTCAGTAAGAATTTTGTCATTATTAAAAACTGCCAAGCGCCTTCTACGCCGTTATTATGAAGCAAAAGCTGCCGCGCCATAGAGAGCCACGCCTTGGACGCTTTGAAGTGTCCTTTTGCATTGATGGTGGCGCCTGCGCTTTGGTACATGTGTGTTTCTGGGCATTGAAGCCGAGACTACCGAGGTAAGGTGAAAAGGTTGAGGAACTGCCGGGTGCTCCTTCGTCTTCATCCGCAAGGTCTACGCCTTGGTGAACCTCTCACGGGGCAGTCCTGTGGCCTCCGTTATGAACTCCATGTTCTTCGCGACGTCAGCGTAGACGGCGGGCACGCCCAGCTGACCACAGTGAAGGTCGCCGTACGAGACGAGGCCCACCAGGACTGGTCGATCTTCACTCCGGCGCCGGCATACCAGGGGCCCACCTTCGTCGCCCTAAATGCAGGAGACAGCAATCTCGCTTATTAGTTTGACAAAACAGCGACGGTACCTAAGCAGTTTCTAAGCAAACGTTTCTCATCAAATATTTCTTTGAAGTTTTCAACATATTTACGTGCACCTGTGTGGCCGCATTTAATTCTTCCTCCCCAAGCACGATTTACGCATTTAGCGAGACATAACAAGACTGCCTAATCTTTTTTCTTTGCATTCTTTCAGTTCATATCCTCTAGGGCTGTCACTGCAGTGGACCGTAAGAGAAACAAACTTCAGCCACGAAAAATACAGATAAGTTGAAGAAACCATTCCCATTGGTGTCAAGCGTCTCAATAAAGTTCTTCCGCTATTTATAACTATGCGGTCTGATTGAGTCATTTGAAGGACGACGTTAAACATGTGTTGTTTCCCTGGCTTCCTCTCCGGTGCAGGGCTAGAAGGGAAAGGTTTCTTTGTTCTGTTCACCCAACAATGGACAGCAGCGTTAGAAAGGGAAGCGGGTCATTCTGTGGCATGAAACGGATGACTTCAGCTTCATACTTCATTTATGTGCGATACTTCATATATGACTTCATATATGTGCGAGTTTGCGAGAACTGTTTTGACGCCACTGACATCGTCCCTGTGGATGAAGTCGTAGTCAAGGGCGATCATGTGTTACTGCAGCGCGGCAAACCGATTATACAGTCTAATTCCATCTCGAGAAAGTTTAACCGCTTGCAATCCTTTTTAATTAACAAGTCAAACCCGCAATCGCGAACGCTTACAATAATGTTAACAGTGAAACAGTCTTCGAGCCTGCTCCGGGTGGTCGAAATGCACATTACACAATTTATGGCAAATACCATTGCCTCTGGTATACATCTACATAGGCATTGCCAAACTCACTTTGGTTGACAGTCGTACACTTTCTGCTATTGTCGGCTGCCCCCCCCCCCCCCCTCACACACTTTTAGTAAACGACGGCTGACACGATTTACTATCTTTTCCGGTACCACCTGCATTTTTCCACGTTACAGTTGGAGTACTAGCTAGAGGAGGAACGAACGTATATATTGAGGGAAAAAGATCACGCGACAAAAAACTATCTGATCGCATGTGACGACGATAGCAACATGCCCATGAGTTGAAGGAAAAAAAATAAGCTGACAGAGAAGTTACCAAACTAAATTAACTCTTTTGCTACAGGGGCTCTCATTGTGCAACTCTCTGGTAACATACAAGCCGGATTTTGACTGACCAGTAACTTAGTAGCTGTGCTTTCAACACCTTCTAACAAATTTGCACCGCCTCCTCCACAGTGTAGAATACAAAACGTCTGTTTAATTTTTGTGTGCTTTTAATTCCAGTGTTCGGTTTCCACCATGTGCCGCACATTATAGCGCAAAAAATGAATTTATTGTGTACTCGGAATCATCCGCGTTTCCCTTCCTTTGCAGGCTTGCATCCTCTAGCTACGTATGTTCAGATTTGTTATAGTATTCCCTTCGCGCTTTCATATTTTAGAGGATTTCAAAGCGTTGCCCCTTAAAAACTACGGTGCATAATGTCTTTCCGCATTTTAATTTCTAGTCATTCTGGAGCACTTTTTAAAGCCCATGCAAGTATTTACCAAGTTGCGGAACGGACAACACAATTGTGCTTTTACTGTGAGTGGACTATTCATTGTTTTTTCTGTAGCGCAATTAACAGATTTAATATTGCACACTCTTGGTGACGCGTAGTTGCTTCCATTTGTAGTTTTTTTTTTATTTTTCTACGTAGCCCCCACCGGTGTAATGCATTAACTTCAACGTAAAAAAACAATGAAACTAAAAAATGAGTAAACATTACGATTAGATAAATCCAGAGGACGCGGGTGCAGTTATCGACCACAGCAGGAGTAAGACGGGGTAAATCTAAAAAAATGAAAACTGCCCATGAAGCCAGGCAGTGTACGTTTACGAAGATAGGATGAAATATCGTTTACTGCTAGGTTAAAAAATTGGCGCAGCTTGTACTAATGTTGCACGGCTGGAGAGAGAGAGAGAGACATCTTTATTAGATGAAAGAACATAGGTTTGCCGGCATGTTCCCGCCTAATGCTACTCTGCGAAGATTTAGACAAAGGAGTAACGACAGTAACGGAAGTGGGCGGAAGAGAGAGAAAAAAAGGAGAGGTGAAAACATGAACATCAAACTTTGCGTGGGGGACGTAAAAGTCCACATACTCTCACAGGTGAGAATAGCAAGTTGTAGATTGTCTCTGTGACGCCGATTTCATGTAGATAATCAAATATGGCAACCACTATTTTTCGCTGAGATGATGCAGCGGACCAGGATCCAAGGAGAGCTTTCAAAGATATAGATCCGCACTTGGGACACTCAATCTTTTGTGCGAGGTGATTTATTTCCTGCCTGTACGCCAGACAATATAGCAAAATGTGCTCAACTGTTTCCGGCATCCGCAGTTGTCACAATAGGGATCTGCTGTTAGACCGAGGCGATGGCGGTAGGACTTCGTAAGTGCTACGTTGGGATGCAATCGGTGGTAAACAGTTTCAAGCCTACGTGCAATCCTCTCTGGCAGCCTCATTCTGTATCCAGAGTCAATATGGGGCAGGAAAGGGTTCCGAGTTTCAAGGAAAGACCAGAGGCGGTTTTGTTCCTCTAAGACAAGCTCCTTCTCTAGCGCCGTGAACTTGTTCCATGTGAAAAAAAAATTTCCTTAAGTTTTGGAGCTATAGCCCTCTGAGAGCTCCCTCATCCGCTTTCTCGTTTCCGACAATATTGCAGTGTGCAGGTATCCATGGTAAGGTCACACGGTGCCCGGCGACGTAGGCTAGATGGTGCAGGTAGGTGACGTCATGGGATACGTGCTCATTATGGCTGAAGCAGCTGGTATGTCGCAAGGTTTGCAACGCCGCCTTCGATTGCGTGAATATAGCCCATTCTGCTGGTAGCTGACGAAGAATGTAGCGCAGGGCTTTTTTTAAGTTCATGGAGCTCGGCAGACGGGGATGAGGTCAATCTTTAAACGCGGTAGGTGAGCGCTTGGCCGGTTGACGAAATGAGGACGCTGGATGAACTGCTGTGAGGCGTAGGTGAGCCTTCAGTAAAAAATTTCTTCCCTGGGCACCCTGGACTTCCTGCACTCTTTCAACCCTGTGCAGAAGACTTAACATCCCTGGTCTCAACTCAAACAAACCTTTGCCGCAAATTTGCCTCCTACAGATCGCGCTTCCCACATCAATGCCCGATATTCGCATATGCAAGGCTGGAGAAACCGCAGAGCCGGGGGTAAGCCTAGCTTGTTCAAAAACTCACAGGGGATTCCAGGAGTGAGGGAGCTGTCTGATTCCTGCAGTGCAAAGCTGTGGTGGACGGCACTGTAAAGTAATGGCCATTCAAGTACGTACAACGTTTTATTTAGCAGCAATCGCCGTCATCCCTTTCGTTGTCGTCTTCCGAATGCAATGCCGCGTAGGGAAAATCTTCTTGTAGAGCTTCCTCGCCTCGGTAGGAATCCACGTCTTCGTCAGCTGATCCGGTCGTCGCCTCCATGTGTGGATTGTGACGCGATGGCTTGGCAGATTCGTCGCCATCATCTTTGCCGTGGTGGGCACGTGACACGCCGCTCGCTTTAAGACGAAGACGGGAAATGCCGGAGCTCCTGAGGTAGCGTAAGCCCACGTGCAGGTCTGGACGACACCGGGAATGCTCCGCGCTGCATGCGCTCACGTGCGCTCGGTATCTTTTTGTTTTCTTGCTCAAGCCACTCCGCGAAGGTTGTACCCGGCGCCTCACGCCGGGGATGCCGGGGGGGGGGGGGGTCGCCACAAGGAACGCGCTCACGAGCGATCGGGGTTTTCTGTCAACACCAGGCGGATTTGTGCCGGCCTTAATTGTCACCATTTGCCCCGCATTCGTGAACGTCGTAGGGTGGCGGTAACCTGCAGCCAAGTGACGACCCGCAGCCTGCTGGTGGTGACGGTGGCCGACCGCCAGCTGCTGCGCTCGTCGGTGTTTATTGGCCCGCCAAACACAGGGGACCACCCGCAGGTTCTGCAGGTGGTCCTCGCGGTCTCTGCCGGTCAGCAGGATGTCGTTCAAGTACACCACCACGTGCTTCATACCCCTTAATAGGTTGTTCATCTCCCTCTGGAAAATGGCAGGTGCTGAGACCACGCAGAACGATAGGCGCGTGTACTGAAAGAGTTGCAATGTTGTCGATATGGTGACATACTTCCGGGACGACTCCTTGAGCACCAGCTGCTGGTAAGCATGTCTGAGGTCAAGCTTGGTGAACTTCTGTCCCCGCACACCGCCGGCCAGAGATATCCAATCCGGGGCAGCGGGTACTTCTCCACGGTAGCGACGGGGTTGATGGTGATTTTGAAGTCCCCGCAGATCCTGCTACTGCCGTCTTGCTTGAGGACTGGCACGATGGGAGCGGCCCTCTATGACGATTTGACGGGCACTAGGATGTCATCTCGCTGTAACCGCTGCTGCTCCTGGGTGACGCCATCCTTCAGGGTGAACGCCAGTGGGCGCGGCTTGAAAAAATGCGGCCCGGCTCCCTCCGGGACAGGGATGCTAGCCGCCGTGCCAGTGAACGTGCCAACACCGGGCTGCAACAGGGCCTTGAACTTGGTCAGGACGCTTGACACATCTTCCACCACATGTAGTGCAGCTTCCTCGTACTCCGAAAACCAAACACCGAAGGCATGAATCCAGTTCCAACCCAGCAGCGTTGATGATATGTAAATGGCCAGGGTTGCCTCCCTGTCTCCAAGGATGACCTGGGCCTGACCCTCGAACTGGCAGCGCTGTCCGGAGTAGCTGTGCAGCATGATCCCGAAGCCTCGATGGACACTCCAGAGTGCGCTTGAAGAGTGTCCCTGCCATGACCAACACCCTGGCCCCTGTGTCCACCTCCATGGAAATGGGTTGCTCGCAGATTTCGACGGTTAACATGTACGGTGACACCAACGACTCAACTAGGCTTGTGTTCCACATGTCAAAAATCGGCGGGTCGTCGGCCACGACGTGCAGCCTGGCCGTTGAGGAACACGAAGCTGCTGCTGCAAGTTCCTGCCGCCTACCCTTGCGCCGGCTCCCTTGGCCGTGGGCTTGCGTGGAGCATTGCTTGACCCCGACTGCTGCTGCACGTTCGCCTTCCCCCCTCGGCACGCTCGGGCAATGTTCCCAGTTCTTCCACACGCGAAGCACTGTGCTTGCACGAACTGGAACTGTGAAGGTGGGGGGGGGGGGGGGGGTCGCCACCGCAATGAATGCACCTGCCACGCCGTGTAGCCATCTTGCTGACTGCCGCTTCCGTCAACGGTGAGCCGGCCGCACGTGCTATCTCGCCTGCATCCTTCGGCGCAGTGTCCATCGCCAGCACTGCCTTCACGGCGTCGTGCCTTAACGGCGTCATCCAGCGAGGGGTCGGGAAGCTCCAGCAGTCGCGTATGCATGGCGGGGTCATTTATGCCGCAGACAAAACGGTCCCGGAGCAGCAAGTCAAGCTGGTCCACGAAGCCGCAGCCACTCGCTAACCCTCGCAGCGCTGCGACGAACTTCGCGAGAGTCTCTCCTTCTCGGCGGCTCCGGTTGTTGAAGCGGAAGTGCTCCATTAACGTGGTCGGGGCCGGGCTGAAGTGCGAGCGTCGCGTCGTGAGCAGCTCACCCAGTGACTTGTCATGCGGCGTGGCCGGCTTGAGGAGGTCAAGCAGGAGACGGAAGACGCGGGTCCGGCAGCTGGACAGGAAAATGTCCCGCTGTTTCGCCGTGGGCATGTCGTTCACCCGGAAAAACACGCGGGCTTGTTCCTCGTACACTTGCCAGACGGACCCTTTACCCTCGAACGGCTCGAGCCTCCCGTACAGCGGCGTGGCGGTAATGGCGGCAGGCGTGGGGGCGTTGTCTCGCCGCTTTCGGTGGCTTCAGTCGGTCCGTGGGCGTCTTCCCTCTTCGTCAGTGTCCCGATTTGCCTCGCATTCGTCAACGTTGGAAAGTCGTGGTACCCTCCAGCCGAGTGACCACCCGCAGCTTGCTGGTGGTCACGGTCGGTAATTATTGGCCAGTCAAACACAGTGTTGACTACAGAGCTTTGCGGGGCCACGAATCTTAGCGGCCAACGAAAATTAGCGTCAGGGGGGGGGGGGGGGCAGCACCACATACTTGTCACAAGCCGAAACAGCTCTTCTGATAAAATTGCAGCTAAATCAGAACGGGGCGAGCAAACACAGCGAACATTCGCCTGCCGACGCTAGACAAACTTCTCAGCGTCTTGGGGCAAGCGGAGCGACTGGATGATTTCCGAGTGGTGGTGGCGCCTGCGGCAGTGCTGGCTGTCCTCATATGAAACCAACGCATACGTTTTGGGAGCAGTAAAAGGATTGAAGAATTATTTCCGGGTGCTCATGAGTCCAGCCACAGCAAAACTACTGTTGGGCCTAATTCTGTTACATTTATTTTTTTATTTGGAGAGAAGGCAGGATTGTTCGTTCTTTACTGAAATATTTTCTTGATGCAGAAATAATTTCACAAAGGGCTGCAGGCAGATTATAGGCTGTAAATGGGCAAAATTGACTTGGCCTGTATTGCATAAACGCTGCCGTCCGAAGTGTCGTCAGGCACACTGAAACAGTATGAAGCTAATTTTCGTCTTTTGTAACCTCAAGTTTGTGTTGAAAAGTAATCATTTGATCAACTTTTGATCGATCGATTCATCGATTGATTGATTGATTGATTGATTGATTGATTGATTGATTGATTGATTGATTGATTGATTGATTGATTGATTGATTGATTGATTGATTGATTGATTGATTGATATGACACTGAAAATACTGCCAGAGTCAGTACAAGCTTCTACATACAGACTTGTGCTCTACGTTAGATCTAGCGCCTGCGATAGAAATGTGCCTTTATACCGACCAAAATGAATCACAACTAAGTTCCTCTTTAGTCAATTAGTGCATTTTTAACAAAAAGAGAAGTATAGGAATTCACTTGCAGATGTTGCGTCATTGATGATGGTGGCACCTCATTAGCTCTTTCGCTACCGCGCCTATCAAAATCGATCAATTTGATCGATACTTTTGGGAGCGCCTTTTCATAGTGTTCCAGGCGTTTCTCCAACAAGTAAAGCTGTTCGGAGTTACATCAGAAAATGGCCCTTCAAAATCAGTTTTGTTTTAATTTTTGCAACGGAAACGTGATTTTTGACACGCTTTTGAATCACCTAGTTGTGGAAAAGGGGCGTGGTCATCGCGCCTCAAGGCTACCAACGAAGAATGCGTGCAACTCGTAATTACTCTGCACCAGCGCTTGTTTTTTGCTATCAGGGCGTGAATGGAGAACTAGCAAACGATTTTCAATCGTCAGGTTCACGCTCTGACAGTAATAATCCCAGAAATCGGCTGAAAATGTCAAACAGTGCCTGGTTGCAAAGCTACTTTATGATTTTAGGCAGTTTTATTGCCTTTGCGCAAGTTGTCCTAAGTACTCTGGTAGTTCTACTTACCCCAGGACCATTCCCAAACAGTTTACAACAGTTTCGGTTTCGTTTCTGCATCGCGAAATTCATATTTAGCGCAACTACGCAGTTACCCAACTTCAAGGCTAACTGCCATGGCGCCTGAAGCGTCCGCGACTGATCCTCGAACAAAGCACGCCGCTCCTCATTTCCCCCCACCCTAACCTGATTTCTGCGATAAGAACTTCAGATGCAAGTCAAAAGGTCACACCCAGTCACCAGATATCTGTTCCGCCGAGGACAGCGCTTCAAACCGGCCTTACACTGCCAGCTGTTCGCCTTCCAGTTTCGTTTTCATGCGAGGGTATATCCGGGTGTCTAATGTTGCTGCTTAGTTGAACTGTCTATTCGGACGGAGTCTCTGATAAGTTTTTGTACTGTTTCATTTGAAAAATGTTAGGTGGCGCTGCAATAGAGGAGGCTCGTTGTGCTGATCTTTTTTAGCGCGCGACTGCTACTCGGCCAAATATCGCAGGGGACGATTCTAGCTCATCGTACCTCATTTTTGCGAGCAAGGCTACAATTGCGAGTAAGAAGATGATAATAAAGCTCAGCTTTATGTTTTGAGAGATAACTGACCGTGAACGACAACAAACATCAGCCACGGCGTTCCGTTTTCAACTTCATGCATGTTTTTTTCTGCATCGCGTGCTTGTCCCAAATATTGTGCTCGCTGTAAATGCAAAGTCAGCCATTGACAAGATGTTTTTACGTTATGTGGGGACAAATTGGTGCCTCTGATAACGTCAAACCGCCAGATTTATTCCAAGGAACCACCCAAAATTGCACAGTTTGAATTAGAGGTTGGGCTTCACCGCATGACACGAGCACCGTGCGTGCTAACATTTTTTTTTATATCTGAAAAACTGTTCCGCGCAAGTCGACATTTTCCCTGAAATGTTTCCCTGCAAAATGTATATTCTAATTTTTTTCTACTACCGGTGGTTTGATATACACAACTCCTTTTTTATCATTTTTTTCGACAACTTGACAAAACTTTTGATTTTGATATTTTTTTTTCACAACTATGATATATGAAAACCTTTAAAAAACTGGTGTTATTGGAAAGGCCGTTAAATAATCTGCATTTTGTGCTCCTGCAATTAGTGCCTAAATAATTTTTTAGCAGAAAAAAAAATGTTTTCTTGGACCCCCCAAAATTGGTCAATTTTCTGCGGTAGCGAAAGAGTTAGTGCTTCTTAGCAATTACGACAAAAAAGTAAATGCCTATTCCCAAAAAGGTACACTTTAAATCAGTCATACAACAGGCATACAGAAGGGTGTATTTGTCACTGATATGTAGTGTTTGCAAGAAAGCAGTATTCCGGATGCCACTAATAGAAACAAATAATTGCCCCCACTAAACATCTCCATCGGCAAATGAAGCCAGCCAAACTAGCCAAGGGAAGACGTGGATAGCAGCTGGTTTTACCCACGGATCGAAGAACGCGTACTGAGGTTCAGAGCAAAGAGCAGGAAACAATAAGCCTGCTTGAAGAATTTGATAAAAAAACCGGGGGCTACGAGTGGATTCGAACAACTTAAAATATCACCAATTAATACATGATAGTGGAGGCTTTTCCCCTGCACTACGGATTATTTGCCAGTTATTCTGATGGCGATCTTTTCATTAAACCTAATTTTTTAGGCAAATTCTCAAACCTTAATTTTTCCGTGTGCCTCACCACTGCTGAGATTAGACCGGGGGGAAATAAGCGAAAAAAATGCACTATGGTTTAACATTGGAGTTTTATAATTCATGCAGAAATTACAGCCACACTATTTGAGTACCCGGTCACCTTAACCTAAGAGTACCAAAGGATCCCTACAAACCATTGTAAACGTAGCTTTTATTTGACAAAATGGAGATATGCTCGTAAGTAAAATCTACTTGGAGCTTTTCACCTTCTGGCGATAGTTGGTTGACCCCCGGTGAAGATATCGTTTTTTTTCTAAACTCTGTGAAATGGATATATGAATCGCCGCTATAAATTTCGCATTTTTATTTAAGTAACCTGAATTTCGAGGACTACCGTATGGAGAGCAGCAAGCACCACTTTTATTATGTGGAGGGAACGACACGCAAGGAAATTCACTTCAAGGCAACATATAAAAGATGTTTTTGGGGCTTATACACTACACTAACCATTCCAAAGTTTGGTCGCTTATTTTGCATTGCAGCGCTGTTATAATAGTCTAACTTTCACAAGTTTTTGCCGTTTACTCTGGATTGTAGCGTTGTAATCGGGGTGATGCAAGAACTGTGATAATTCTATCACTTAATTGTAACGCTAATTACAGCGGTACTAAGGACTAAGGAGAAAGGACTCCCACAGTTGCGGTAATTTTGTCATGAAAATTTTGGGTGTGTCAGCGCCCAATTGAGGCACTGGTGCGTCATGGGGTAAAACCAGTTCTTAGTTTTACGTCCCCCAATGTGACTCTGCGATCGGCATGGCGCTATTATCTTCACTTCTCAAACTATATTCGCAAAATGTCGGCCAAGGTACGTATGTTCTTACGTGTCCCTCGAGAGGAGCAGCACCGAATACCTTATATGACCTCCTTATCATGCCTTTGATAAAGTGAACGAAAATTATTTTTCTTTTGCTCAGCAGCTACAAGCACTGCCTTGCGACTAAAGGATTTTTTCCTAATGCACTTAAAAACGATGCAGTCCTGGGCGTGCCTTCACTACTGAGATACACCGAATAGGGGACGTAGACAGCACGTGATTCATAAACGCTCATCACCTGACAGGCGGCGGCTCCACCATCTCCAGCGACGCACATGGAGCCTTCATCCAGCTTGAAAGAGGGGCCGAGTTTGGTTTTCCTGAGAAGGCCCTCGCACGTCCGCTTATCCAGTATGGTGACGTTTGCCTTGGTCAGGACTGATGACAGAGAGCCGCCTGCATACGTCAAAGAGTAGTGGGCTTTCTTTACTCTTGTTGAGTGTATTCTCACGACACATTTAGAAAGCGACGTCTGCCGGTAGTTACGATATACGGCATCCTATCGAGTACACAGCAAGCAAATTGCGGATGCAATTGGTTTCTCTGGAACATTCCTACTGAAATCGATTGCATGGCTCCAGTAACGACTGTTAACCAAGGTATGTTAGTAGTGTGGCGGCAAAACACGTCCAAAAATTATAAAATGGACGGACTAAGTCTAGAAATCGAAATGTTGTTTAAACACCAATGCCTTTTAAAACATTTCTTTCGTAGCAGATATTTAAATTTTCTGGGTAAGGAGGACTTAAGGCGACGAATTTTTCCGGCAAAGTGGGGCTTGTATTACGGCATGAAATACCACATATTGCGCCAAGTGCAATAGGCTAACGAATAAAGCAGTAATTGACACCCTGCCGAAGAACGAGTTTGCTGATGCTGCGTTAAAAAGTTTCCATAGTAGAAATAAAATACGGTATTTGCAAACATACGGGTTCGAAACAATCCTCATAGCCTACCTATTGCATCCCACACAAGACAGTAAAAAAACGAGGCAACAAACCATAATTTTCGCTGGTTTAGGAAACATTGTTAACAACAGCTTCTGTACAAACTGATGGTCAGGGCACAGGAACTGCTGCCTGAGTGTTTTCATCAGTATCATTCATGATGCAGCTGGAAAATAGTCTTATTCAGTGGCCTTCCCTTAGTGAAAAGGAAAAAAATATCACGCGAAATTATTAGGACTGCGAGAGGATGGGACCCAGTTTCCATCTCGAAACAGCCTCCAGTGGAGTAAGCAAATCCAGATGGTTGAAAAAGCACATACGTTTCAAGTTCTTGCCCCAGCCACTGATGACGCATTGACTGCCTACGAAAGATCCTTCGCCAGGCTCTGCAAGGACAATGCGGCCGATGGTGGGCGTGGTGGCCACTTCTTCGCGGAGCTTTATCACGGCGACATTCCGGATCTGGGCCGACCGGAATTTGGGATGCACGATGACCTGTGAAGGGAATGCGATTGTTGCATCATTCAGAAAGCATAAAATTATCAACTTCTCTAGAAGCATTTTGTATTGCACACAGTGAAAGATCTTGATACATGGGAAAACAGATTGTGTAAAGCCCGAAACGTGAGATTGGCGAATATTTCTTCTGTGACCGAATTAACATGAATTTAAAGCAGTGCGCCTTAAAACAGACATTGAAAGAGCAGAGTTCATTTATTTTAGCATACTTGTGTTTTCTTGGATGGTTTATTTATAATGTCGAAAAAGAAACTAACCACTTCTGGATGAAAAATTCCAACTCGATCACCGTACGGCGATGCAACATTTTGAGCTGTCTTTGGTGAGCATCCAAGCACTTATAAAAATAAAATTCTGGGCCACAGGCCTTCTGTGTCATCTACGCACAAGGCGACAAAAGCGCTCCTGTTCTTCCTAAAAACAACAAACTTGCACGGAAGACTGTAGCCCAAAAGACTACTCACTATGGAGTTAATTAACTCTATCCTCTATAGTGTCAAATTGCTGACCACACCTCTTTACATTCTGCCCTTACCATCCCTTCCTTTACTGTTTTTATCTTCTTTTTCCATTTTTCCTCTTCCCCACGTGTGGGATGACAAACTAGGCCACAGACTGGTTGACATTCTTGCCTTTCCTTTACCTTTGTTCCTTCCTTCCTTCCTTCCTTCTCTTAAGGCAACACTTCACGCAGTACGTTTCAAGGCAGCTGTTCGAAAAAAAACACATTCGGTCCTGCGTTTTTAACAGTGTTTTTTTACCTTGTCAACGGTGTAGTTTTGGTGAATGGGGGAATTTTCCAAAACACTCCGGTCCAAAACACCGAGCCGAACAAAAAGTTTTGATGCCTTGTCTCCCCTGCAATGAATGAAAACGAAATATTGGTATGTTCAAACAGATTCAGGATTTCCTACATTCTAAGTACGCTTTTCTGAAACTCCTAATTATAGTGTTGGAGAAAAAGTGCATATATTTGCAGCAGGACGATCTTCAATGTCAACTGTTTAAAATCACAGTAACATAATACTACCGCGCCTCACTAAAATTGAAGAACAGTAACACTAAGAATTTTACCACTATCCATGACATTACAATGCCACGAAAAGAAGCTCAGCTTATCCCCACTGGCACAAAAAAAGTCAGGGAATTCCTGCGCTATGTAGCCAAGCGGCTGCGAGGAATCTCTCCCATAGGATCCCTCATACCAACTTGTGAAGTATCATCTCTACAGACGCGAATCCTTTAACAAAAAATTTCGAGAGTCGATAATGCTTGAAGGGGGAGCTGTCATGGTCCCAGGTACCCCGCTACCAAATATATGTCGGTGAGCACATCATTTAACGGACGCTGCAGTACTCTCCAGCAAAAGCTGCGGAAGGGTGTCTCGTCACCTGCGAGCCCGCGGGCATCAGGGCACCCCACCTTACGGTCCGTACTTGTGACATTAAATAAGCCGTGCGAATCTTCGGGGTGCGCACTTCTCACGTTGGCGCCATATTCCTATTTTGGGAGAGGATCACGGCATATGCCAAGCAGACCTTTATTTTTCGTGACGAACAATGTACCAATAACGGACTGGATTTTGCTGGGCAGAAAGCGCGAGTATTTTATAGGGTGTAGCGAAAAAAAGAAGCCAAACTGTGCGAAGGAAGCAGGTATTTTCATGTATGCGAGACATGCACACAAGCACACATTGGCGAGGGCAATTCATTATTCAAATGTTGGGATTTTAACGCTCCTAAGCTACACTAGGGTTACGAGGCGCGCGGATGTGGAGGTCTCCCGAATAATTTTGATCACCAGGGGATCATCAACGTGCGCCGAAATCTTGACAAACGGACGTATTTGTTCATTTCCCCTGTCTGAAAACAGCAGCCGCGGCCGGGATCAAAGCCACGCTGTAGGGCTCGGAAGCACCGCGCCTTACCCACTTAGCCACCGAGGAACGCGTGTGTTTATTTCTATTCACCTGGGTCTCTTTTTTAAATCGTGATGCAACCTATATCGCGTGAGAAATACGTGAGGCATTATTATTAAACTATTTGCAGTCGATCCGCGGATAAACTCCCACACCAAGGAGAGGACGACGACAAAGCGCGCGCCGACGGGTGTCAGTGAGATGTGCAGGCAGCTGTTCATCTGCGTTCCCACCGTGGCTAGAGTTCGCCTATATAAATGCAGAAGGAAGAATTCTTGTATTCAGCTCGCATAAAACGATAGAGCTAAACAAACTGGTGTAAGAAGCCACCCGTTGGGCGTCGAGGAGCCGCTCCCCCCCGTATCGCACGGCGGAGGAAAAGTGGTCGGCAGCGCTTCGGCCTCTGCGATGCGGCAGTAGAGATGGATTTTACGCATGGCTCAAGGGGCCTTCTTCAAAATCGTTAGGGCCTCGTGTAGAAAAGAGTGCTACAACTGTAGCTCCCTGTGGAATCAAAACATAGGAAGTCTGGCATAAGCCGTTTACTCTCAGGACGTAGCGGATTGTCTCTCCACTGCCAGCGTATTTGCGCTTGCATGCATCTTCCGTATGTGTGTCTGTGTGTGTGTCTGCATGTGTGCGTGGGTTTGTGCGTCTATGCGCATGCGACTGTGTTTGCATATGTGCCTGGGTGTGCGTGTGTGCGTTTGTTTGTTTGTTTGTTTGTTTGTTTTTTGTTTGTTTGTTTACCCTGTTGTTCATACAATGGGTCCATCTAGGCCTAGTGTGCCTTTCTGCGAGCACATTGACAAACGCTTTAGCTAAGGGTGAAATTTTCAGCTGTAAGACACTGTTTACAATTCGAATGAAAGTACGTCGGCTGCAATGGGTCAAGTGGTCATCAGAAAAAAAAAAATTAGCTGTCTCAAATTTAGCGGTACACTTGCTTTATAAGTCGATTTTCGCATAACAATATGTAACCTACTGCTACCAGCCTCCAACAACTTTCTGATGATGTTGGCGCCCTAAAATCAACGACGATTTGTTTCGCCTCTCACTCATTTCGATTTTTGAGAGTACAAGGTCGCTATACTATATCAACCTAATTTGTTCAATTGACTACAAACAAGGGCTGTCAATCAGCGAAGCATATAAGGAGTACCAAATATTCTCTGAACTAAAGCAAATGCACGCCTAAAAATTTTTATCAAAGAAAAGTAAGCGCTTACTGGAATTTGTGCACGCAGTCAGCTGTGCTTAAAACTGTCTTTGGTCCAACGATGACACCGGAGCATAGGAATTCTTCTTCGGTTGAAAACAGCATCGCCTGGAGAGAAAAAAGTAACAGAATTACTGAAAACAAACATACACAGTTAGGAAGGAAATGCAAAGCTGGCTAGAAACAGAGCTTGATGCTCCAACTGCCTTGCTTATTATTTATAAATCCATAAGCGTCTGTGCACATTCTCTTATTCAGAAACTTTGTAGCAAGTTTACTTTGAGAAATACAATTGCCGGAATGCGTGTCACGGAAAGTACGTTCGCTACCCTCGACAGTGAAATTAAACTATAGCATCTCAGCTGTGCTTAGTTTGCAAAATGAACAGGAAACCCGGCTCTTCAAGTAAATTTATATTTTTTCATACAGCTACAATGTTGCATTTTATTAAACATTTTGCTTGTTGGTTCGCCTCAAAATTTGAGCAAAGACTAAAATACCGCATTCTCTTTATCAGAACAAAACAACAAACGGATTTCAGCCAAACTTCGTGTTTCCCGAGAGAGCCCGAAATTCTTATTTCACAAAGGATGGATCAAGCCTATTATTTATTATCGCCCAAAATTCCTGCCGTAAATGTGCGCAAGAATTGAAAATGCAAAAATGTTGTCCCGTTTTTCCTCCGTTTTCTGGATGTATGTAAAAAGCGCCATTGGGATTGTCTTTTCATATATTGTTTACCTCTTCGTTCCACTAACCAGTGTTCTGCGCTTTCTAACTTCAGAGGTTCATACAGCGTTTCTTTTCAAAAATATAATGGTACTGTTGTGGCGCAGGGCTATACGGGAGAAGCTGACCTATTTTTTGGAACTGGAGGGGAGCGAAAAATATTATGCATAAAAGAGCAGTCTCAAAAATACGCGAGTCTTTACTCCTGTGGGGCAACTGGTGGTTCCTCGGGAAATTTCGAAATTTCCCGCAAGTCCGAATTTTTGAAGTCCGAAAAAAATAGGTCGGCCATTGACAAATATATAAAATTATCAGCAAGTCTCATCTGGCTTTTATAATTCTTAGTGAGAAGTTTATTTCTTGACCTACGGTGGGAGAAATGCTTTAAAAGGTAAGATAAATTACCGGGATCATTTTTTAGAAGATACTGGAGTGAATATAACCAATGAAATAAGAACTTTTCTGTCTATAAAACAGAGAGATGCACGTGTTATGTTTGATCCTTCTGCTGCACCTGAGCATATTTTCTGAACAAAGACGTGTATTTAGAGCTTAAAATTATTAACTTTAATTTATTTTTTGGTCCCCCGTGAAGTCTTCCACATCTGCTAAAAGGGCCGGCCGGCCCAGTGAAATGTGTAGTTTCCTCAAAAGCGGAATGCCCTCTTGCGGGTTTGCGCGACCATCCTGAAGCAATCTAATGACTACCAGAAAGTATCGTTTCAAGTTTGCTACTTCTGATAAGGCAGTACGAGTTTCCAGTGAATGGCCCGAGTACGACCGCTGAGGGAGGAAGGTGGAAACCACATACCTGCCAAGGAAACTCGCCCTTCTGCGCCAGTGCGGTTTGTACTTCTGGTTGCGGGAAGATGTAGGAGTGCGTCTCCACGGTCTTCTCCGTGCGAACTATTAGGTGGAAGCAGCACACCTGCTCCGGACCGCAGCTGCCTCCCCCTGACACCTGCACGTACAATGAACAGAGAACATGTCGTGCATTCACTGAACACGGAACATGGCCCTCCAAACAGAAGTTGCTCAACTAAAACCAGAACTGCAGAACCAAACTTGTTAGTTAAGAATTGGAGGTATATCGGGAGGTGAACACTGCATTTCGATTGGCAGCCGGGGATTTCTCGGTTGCTACGAGAACTGCGATTTTGACGCTTTAACAATCAGGCTTCTCTAAAAGTAAGCAATGGGTAATCGCGTAGTTTAAAACCGTCCATAAATACTGGTTCAAAGATGGAACTCCCCCTTTGCTATTTTAATTTGTTACAGGTAGTTGCTACAGGCTGCAATTTTAATAGTTTCAGGTTGCAGTTTTCAATTGCTACAGAAGTACACCGGTTGGTTGGGGCATGCGATTTGTAGTCGTTGAAGAGGGATGTTGCAAGTGGCGCACTGGAGTCGCCACCGTTATAGTTACAGCAAAACGTCGGGCATCAGCGTAAATGCTATCTGATTAAAGGGACGCCGGCAAACAGAAATCAACGTAAACTTACGGTGAAACATTTTTCACTTGTATACTTACAGCATGAAATAAACTTCGATCTGGCATTGTAAGCAGTAATCCGCTAGCAATTCAATTCCTGTCATCTTTATGTTGTTTTCGTAAAAGTGAATCCCGTGTTCTGGAAATCTCTGCGAGCCGTTTTGAGCCGCAAGACACTGATTTGGTAACTTTATGAGTCCAATTGAGGAAAGGATTGACAACCAATAATACATTTTTATTTCTTGTGAAGAGATAAATTTCCGGGAACAGCAAAGCAAGAAAGGGTTTATTTGACCTAGCGAAACCTTGAACAGGGGAGTAAGAAATATGCACCGCGCATATTTATTCTCAAAGTTGGATATGATAGTGATGCTATATGCTAACGGGACAGTTGTTTGGTCTCCAGTACCTTTCCCTACAAGCGCACCTATAACGGATCCTAATAGTAGAAACAAAGAAGCGTTTCGTTATTAGAAAAAAGGAGGTTTCTGCTACCGTGAGTCACTTACATGTCATTCTGAAAAAAATGGGACGAGGAAATGAATGCCCTGCAAAAAGTAGGGCGAAAGAGTCGGCAGCAAAACAAAGAGGTAAGAAGAAAAACAAGCTGTGGATGTAGCTTTGCATGCCTGGCGAGAAAAGTCCAGTTGTCCTCACAACACAAGCAATAGTCAGTTCTATGTAGTCTCAGTGGCGCTGATATGGTGCTCGTAATGAAACTAGGCGGCAAGCAGTTTGCGTTGCGATAAGGAAGACGGGCGTCGTCAAGTACTGTAATAACATTCACAATTTTGACAGCCGTGAGAAAACGACTAAGACGTTCTGCTGAACGATCACAAAGAAGAATTTGAAACGTTCGTTGCTTGGGCTCTACATCTTGTTCATGTCACCCTCCCAATTCCCGTCTGCACGGTGTGTGAAAACTTCTAGATGGTGAAGTGAATCTGCCGCTGGTTCGCTTCCCGGCCGCGGCGGCCGCTTTTCTGATGGAGGCGAAAAGCAAAAACGCCCGTGTGTACGAGATTTCGGCGCACGATAAAGATCCCCAGGTGGTCAAAATTAATCCGGAGCCCTCCACTACGGCGCGCCTCATCGCCTGCGTTGCGTCGGCGCGTTAAACCCTACAATCAGTCAATCGAATCTGCCGCTGTCTTCTGTACATAGCATGTATTCATGTTTCGGTTTACAATGCTATAACTGAGTTCACTCTATAATGCTCCTGGGGTCGTGGGGGCATCTTCAGTAAATAAATCAAGAACCCAGGTATATGTGACGGTGCGCGGTATACCGTAGCAGGACCTTTCTCCTATTGTCCTCCGGCCATCAGCTTTCATGAATACTAACACTAAGTCGCGTGTTAGGCCCCTCGTCTAACTCTGGACGACAATCCCGAGAGACAAAAGCTCTATTCACTTTCCTGCGAAGAAGAGAACTTGATCAGCCTCACTAAATAAAGCTTCATTGGTCAGCACGTCATCGTCATCGTAGTAATCATAATTACTTCATCAATTTCGTGTGTCCTCATAGATCTGGTGTATTAAGCTAGACGCCTTTGCCAGGCTAACCTCACCAGTACCAGAGTCCTTCAATGTTTTTTTTTTACATTAAAAACCATTATCTTTCTCCTGCTCAAGTGACACGTTTTTGAAGTATTGTTTGAGCCGCAATTTATTTAACAACACATTGCGAGGCATGTTAGTGAAGCTATTACAATTGAAGTCAGTCATTTTAACGAAAAAGACTGAATTATAGGAATGATAGCATAAACAAGCCCCCCAAAGCTAGTCTTAATACGTGCGACAAAATTTGGAGGAGGGTTGCAAGCTGGGCTAGTGGGAGAGACATTCTTGGATGAAACCAGCGGGAACCTAAACAAAGACAAATGAATTGGAACACAAGGACAGCGGCTGGTTTCATCGCGCTGAACGTTTGCGCTGGTTTCACCCAAGATTTGGAGATTGATTGATTGATTGATTGATTGATTGATTGATTGATTGATTGATTGATTGATTGATTGATTGATTGATTGATTGATTGATTGATTGATTTATTGCGAGTAGAGCGCCAGAAAGTGCGTCCAGATATAGCAAAAACAGTTTTTTTTTTCACAAAGGACACCCCCGTTAATATTATGCTCCTTTTTGAATGTGCACGGCATTTTGTCGTTCTGTGCGTGTTAGCTAAGCAAACGTTCTGCTACACTTTAGTTCCGCAGGGATTTACCCTTTCATGTTTGTCTTTCCTTGAAATATGGATGGAGGTTTTTTTTCTCTATTTTAGCTAGGCAAACACTTCGCCTCTTCTTACCACTGGCGGTTTGTCCTTGGAGTCGACGGTGTCGTCTTTGCATTCGTCCTTGGGGACGCACATGCAGCCGTACACCTCCTCCGCATTTCCGGTAGCCTCTGTAGTCGAAGAAGAGCTTGTCGCAGGCTTTTGCGGAGCGCCGTGGACGAGACCGCCGCCGACCAGCAGCAAACAGCAGCACACCGCCAAGGAGTTCCTGCACAAGTTATACGGCCCCAAAAGAAGAGAAACCTGAACCTGAATGTTTCGGAGGTCAAAAATGATTGACCGCAACCGGTGCGCATGAAACTAGCGATAAATTATGCTTTCGGGGTGGGGTGGGGGGGGGGGGGGTGGTGACATAGTTTTGCAGAATTCTTTTTCGAGAAGTCTCCGTCGAATAATGCTACTTAAACCAGTGTATACCACCAAAGTATGGTGAGTAAAAACACACTTGTGCTGTTAAAGTACACAAAATGAAGTCAAATTAGTCCGGGCACTATTAGGTGGGTATACCCGCAAACCAAGATCTACCATGTGTCATACCCTCACGAAGTTCATCGGTAACTAATACAAATTTTAACTTTTCACAACTTAAAGTAGGCCCCAATCTGTACAGTTCGCGTGCTGTTTTCAATATATAAAAAAACAATCACATATTCTTTATATTTTGTGTATATATTATTTATACTTTATACTTTATATTATATATTCTTTATACTTTATATACTGCAATAATTGGGCTCAGCGATAGCTACTAGCTAGCAGTTTTAGGTGTGGCAGTGAACAGAGCAAGGCGATCGAGGGATTTCCTCTTCCTACTCTTAACATATTGACTGGTGGATGATTGTGCAAACGTACAGAGTTACATTTATTTTTGAACTGTACGCAGCCATAGTGTTGCAGTTGCATAGGGCGAACAACATATTACCGCAAAGTTCCGTCTTGGTTTATGGTCAACACTTGAGATGCTTAACATTTGCAATTCATTCGCCACATGTTCCTTCATTATCATTTTCTAGTTTGTGTGTTAACTAAGCCATTTCAAGGAATGAGTCAATATAAAACGTAATAGCCACTCGACTCGGATTTTTCGTGACATCCCGTTGGAGCTAAAATTAAGCACACTGTGTGTTCAAAATCAGCGTGAGTTTAAAACTTTACATTGACACAAAAACCAAATCCGTGCCAAAAATAGCTCGTATTTCAATGTTTTTTGTGTATCTGTTTTATTCGAGATTCTTCTTTTGTGCTACGAACCGGCTTTTGCTGTTTCGAAGAGCCTTCCATTTTTTTAGTTTCGCCGCACACGTGGGCCTCCAACTTATGAAAGGCGGCACCGAGCACGACGCTACGACCTACTAACGTTCTTCGACACGTGCACAAGAAACAAGAACCATCGCACGGCCCTAGCACCCACTTCAAGTTACAGTCGAACCTGACCTATATTCTTTAACGGGTATAGTTTCGATAACCCTTTCGTCTCCAAGCGCTGATCGAGCGACTGCTCCCGTTTAGTTCCAGACTGTCTTGTTTCAGGTCAGGTGAGTCTTATGAGGTGCTTGACCGCGATTCGCCGCTGATAATAACAGAGTATTTTATTTTTTCAGTGATGTAGCCCCCGAACAGGTACAACTTGTACGGGAGGTGTTATACCCAAGTTGCCTGAGGCGCGCATCGTAGTTATACACCTTTCTGGTCAGCTACTTCGAACTGGATACATGGAAAAACAACCAGAATAATACAAGCTCTCTGTCTAGAAAACGTGGTTGTATTTTTATATGGATGAAACAGGACCTTCCTCACAGTCCCAAAATTACTAATCAAAACGAAAATATAGGGTTTAAAGCAGGAAGTTTGCTGGTGCCAAAAAACCTGCTTCCGTCAAGAGGCGAATGTTAAAAAATTTACGGCGTACAGTCGGTTGCTAGATATCACACGCAGTATAGTTAAATATTCATGTGTAGTAAGAATGGCAAACACTTCTTCAAGTATGTCTCACCTTAGAGACACCCGAGATGACGGGCATCACTGAAGAACCCAAGCAAAATAACAGACGCTCTTGGTTCTTTGGTTGCCGGCCTGCTAGTGTTATATGAATAATCCCCAAAGATATGGTTTACAAGTATTACCATAGATAGCATGGTCACGGTTTATCAAGCGCACACCCACACCCACACCCACACATGCTTGCTGCTTGCGCGAGTGTGTGTGTGCATATATATATATATATATATATATATATATATATATATATATATATATATATATATATATATATATATATATATACATACGTGCATACATCCATACATACATACATACATACATACATACATACATACATACGTATATTTTCGTTACCACTGTGGCTCCGTGGTTAAGGAGTTGAGCAGAAGCAAGCCCACGGACGTGGGATAGATTCCGAACCGCGGTGGTCGCTTTTCTAATGGAGGCTAAAAGCGAAAACGCCTGTGTATTCTAGATTTCGGTGCAACTTTAGGATCCCTAGGTGGTCAAACTTAATCCGGAGCCTTCCAATACAGCGCGCCTCATCGCCTGTGTAGCGTCGGCTTGTTAAACCCACAACTCACTCTTGATGAATATTTGCATGTATATCATATGCAACACGAATATATTGCTCTTTGCATATTCGTTATAATCTCATCTGGGTCGCTCTTATAAGCAGTGCTATCGAGGCGTAATCACCTGGCTTCTCCTCCGAATATCATACTTTCTATATACAGCAGAGTTCAGCTACTGCGGACTGCCCGGAAAAAGAATCCTCTTGAAGAGGTAGCGTCTAGCAATGATGCTTCCAGAACGGTCTTCATATGATCATGACGCTGCTGAGATGACAATAAAAGTGGGAGTGGCTTGGGGTGGTAACGAAAAACGTCTATGAAACGTACGTACACAATTCGACAGTTTCATTCAAAGCAACACATAGGTCCAATGTACGGCAAAATGCAGGTCAACAAGCGCTTCATTAAGCCACCCGAAAAGGGAAGAATTACTCGCATCCGCACGCCTGAGAGCCAAATCTTGATATGAAATGTCGAGAAAGCGACCGAATATGTAAAGTAAAAAGCAATTGCAACAGCAGCGCCGTCAAACAGAGCGGCCGCGGTTGGTGCCGTTGTTCGTAGAAAAGGTGCTTGTCGGCTCGCCATCCCGAAGTTTTTTAATGTCGCGAATGGATAGAGGCCAGACGCAATATACGTGGCATTGTACACATTCAGCTTTCTCGGTCATCTTTTTGGGAAACGTTTACTGCCTGTACACCGGGATACTTGCGCTACCTTTCTAAACCTACTGCTTCGTGCTCGTTCTTCTTTAAGTTAGCGTAAATTCAACACACAACTCAACCTCACAACTTATAATGTGAATTGGTTTTCTAAGCGGTTTACAAGAAACAATTTTTAAAAATTATATGAAATGTTGATTGTTTTATTCATTTAGGTGATAACAGGAGGAATAATTTGTCGCTAATGTAGCGATTTTTTTCTTGTTGTTGCTTTGCATTATAGTGCCGAGTTCAAGAGACCTGCGGCCCTAACCATTATCTCGTGGGCAAATAAGCACCGTGGCGGGTGCACTTATAGCGTCCGTGAACGTTATATTTCTGCTGTATGTCGAAAAAAAAAAGAAAGAAGTAGGACCATTTTTTTTCTTGTGTCTGATTTCTATACGCTAAGAAACTGTCCATCGGACAGCACCAATTCAAAAAGTTGCACTTAAATCTCCCGTGCAAATAAGATTGAGAAGCTATCTTGCACGACAGAGCAAACTTTGCTCAATAAAGGCCGGGGAAATGTGCACGAGCGAAAAAGTATATTTGTGAATTTTCCACGACGAAATTTTCAAATTTGCCGCAATGCTACGCACCTGTGTCCGAAAATGCTTCGAGAAAAGGGTCGCTTCGCCCGGATTCGCCTTGCGACACTTGATTTCCTACTATAAGGTCCCAGTTATAGCGGCGTAGAACTTCGCACTTGGAGAGATCGACGCACTCCCTTTAGTGATGTCAATGTTTCTTGAGTGCCAGCTCTATACGTCTAGACGAGTATAATGTTTATTCATTTACAAATTTCTTTCAAAACGGTCACAAGTACATCACTCTTCTCACAAACCTAGAGAGTGCTTTTTAAATATCCGGGGACGATGCATCCTGACCTGCATTGTGCACACATGCATATTTTTTTCGGGATAACCCTACATCTTTTTCAAAAAGGAAGCCCCCGCCCCCCACCTTCTCCTCGCACAACTAGAAATGCGTATTCAGAACGCGCTTTTGACTCTATGGCTGACGATTACATAAATTCTCTCTTTTTTTTCAATATTTCTGCTCCAGCAATCTACAGGGCGGCTGTTGCCGATGGTTCTGGGTGTATCAAGTGTTTTTTTTTTTTTTTTTCGGGAATTAAAAAAAAACACACTGAAGCTTGTCATACAAAGCACTTTGGTTTAGTACATTCCTTTTAAGTCTGAAATTTATTGTTTCAGTTACCCGCTGCGGTGGCTCAGTGGCTAAGGCGTTGCGCTGCTGAGCACGAGGTGGCGGGTTCGATTCCCGGCCGCGGCGGCCGCTTTTCTGATGGAGGCGAAACGCAAAAACGCCCGCGTGTACGAGATTTCGGCGCACGTTAAAGATCCCCAGGTGGTCAAAATTAATCCGCAGCCCTCCACTACGCCGCGCCTCATCGCCTGCGTTGCGTCGGTACGTTAAACCCTAAATTCAATCAATTCAGTTGTTGCAGTTATGGCTCGTCAATCGCGTACGCTTTCAAAATACGGACTCCTTCAACGGCCACTCAATAGGCTGGCGAAACGACTCGCCGTTCACTGAACTGCCCGTCGGGGAACTGGCTTTCAGTGCACTTTCTGGGTCACCTTCTCGCGGCCACGCCGACTCAATTTTCCTGTCGTCAACGCGTGGCCGATGTTACGAGAACGCGGGATCGTTATCTATCGAGGAAAATTTGTCTTTCTTTTCTTTCCCCCTTGTCGGCGTGTTACATAATGACCATGGCCGTACGACGTTAAAGCTAGCGTCGAAACGCTTCCGCAACAGCTTGGTCGTGAGCGTTGCAAAGCGTGAACGTTTTTTTTAGTGGTTAACATAGTGAACTTCCAAGCATAGGCATGACATTCCTTTCTTGAAGATGCCATGGAGTTAGAATTTTACTAGTCGCGTTTGATTTTACATTTTAAGCAAATTCGGCGGTATGATTAACTTCAACTGCACTGCGAACAGATTTAAAACCCTAGGGAAATGTTCTCATTTCAGAAATATTTCTATTTTACACCCTACCACAGTACGCGTTGCTCCTTTTTTTGATATTTTAACGCACAAGTCTCGCACCTTTATTTATGTTCTGTTCTGCTTACCCGGACTAATTTGTTATGTCATCCATTATCATGTGTACATATGTGAATGTTTCTTTTGTATGTGCTTTATACGTGCAATTTGCTTTCAGATCAAAATCGATACTGACGAAAATGAGTATATTTCCTCCACCCCAATGGTACTGTGGATGCCGTAAAAATTCCGTAGCGGTTAGGCCTAGCCTTACTTCTCTTACCTGTGCGAAAAATAAAAGTGTGTCTAAAAATTATGTTAACAATATGTTCACAGGAAAAGAGACTAATTGGTTTCCTAGTTTTTAGCACACTGCGCTGAAGTATCGAAGTGGAATCAAAAGCCTCAGTCGCCCACTTTAACATTCAACACTAACGTTCAGCACAATACGCGTATTTTATGCGCTGCAGGATCCAGCAATGTAGCACTCAGAGCTGTGATGTGGGCCGTATAACAAACCACCGCGCTTTCATTTGCATACCCTAGCACATATTTCACCAACGCTAATGCTCGCGAGATTTTCAGAAATCTTGTCATAGCAGTTCCAGTTAAAAATATCTCATTTGGCTCTGCTTTATTTGTTGTGACAAGCGCAGAGCCCTCAATTAAAAAACAAACGCCCGACATTCAAGACTAATTTAGAAAAACGGAGCAACTTTGTGTTTATTACAGGGATGCGTTTCTTCAGGATTAGAAAGAAATTTAGGGGGGAAATGAGCTTTTTCTTATGATGTAAGGATACCTGAGCCCCATTTCACGTTGAGTTGTAGAAGCATATGCCTGCTCGGGTATTTTGTCCTCGCTACCTGCGTGAATCGGTTTATCAGTCATAAGCTTCTGGCGGCTGGTGTCACCTCTCTGGCCGACCTCCCGAGCAGGTAAGGGGGATTAAGGCGTGGTATGTGGACATCACGGCAAATTGGGTGGGGATTATTTTCCCCGATTTTCATGCAGCAGAAATCAACATCATGGGACAGACATCACGAGTGACTATGTTAGGATGGTAGATTGGAATGTTGACGCCGCAACCAAGTGGAATAAGCTGAGTCCATTGTAATTTTCTGGCGGCGCTGTCATGCTCACTGGCCAACCAATCGGAGTGTGTGTGTTGGTAGGCCTAAATTAGGGTGAAAGCCATAGAGGTCTAACGTTTTCTCCTCACTACAGGCCTATTAACATAACCAGTCATGTTGTGGGGCTACAATTCTTTCTCATATACTAACTCGAGAGTTTAGGTATATGGGTGAGGGAGGGGGAGCGCGCGCCGGGAAAAGCAAGCACCAGCGCCGGACTAGAGTAAGCCGCAGCCTCACGTGCAGTTCGAGCCGCCTTGAAATCATGAACTACCCACAGAGGTGAAGCAACCGAAAGGGACAAGCAGAAGGCTCCAGGCGATGGCGAGTGAGTGGAACCAGGTTTGGAGGCTACTTTACAAGGTCAAGTGGTGGCAAGCGAGGCCGAAATGGTCTACAGAAAATTCAACAGCAGATCGACTGATGGTCCGACATAGGCTTTCGCCGTCACCTATTCTTGGGAAGTTCTTAGCATACCTCGCAATTTATAGCCTCAACAATAGCGGATGTTAACATTAGCGTAGCAATTGTGCTAGGTAACGTATAAAACTGATTGTAACTCAAGCTGCGATTACTGGTTGACAACGCTAAACCTCAAAGCGGAACGTTAGGACTAACGTCAGGTGGCCGCGAACCATATGGGCTCATCCTGTCCCTGCATACCTCCGTTCAAGGCCGATTGGAACATCAGGCAGCTAAAACTTGAGTTCGCTGCAAATGGACATTTTATAGACAGGTTTTGTACAAAGGGATCTGAGACGCCGCTTTTCTTTGCCAACTGAACCTGGTAATGCGTAAATATAGCAGACTCATTAAATATTTCGGCCGCCGAAACTTTTTGGAATCGGCGTCTTCTACATCGCCCACCTATAAGATTATTATACGGCCTGAAACATATGCTGCTCAAGCAGTGCAAGCATTTCAGATTTAACACAATGCGGCAATTTAACATTGAAACTTACGCATCTAAGTCACCATTCCACTAACAGTTTTCTGACATGCTGAATTATTTCCACGCTACGGAAAACATCGCCAATTAGTTGCAATGCGGTGGCAGGGTTATCTTTTCGAGCTGGAGAAGTGTAAAAAGTGTGTTGGTGCGGGCTTGTTGGTACATAACTGAATATGGAAAAACAGCGCTAAAACGGGACAAAGAACGTGACAAGACTGGGCGCTGACTAACAACAACGAGTTTTATTTCGCCGTGGCGGAATATATACCCTCGGAAAACACGAAAAGAAAGGAGAAAGGGAGACAAACAATCAACTGATATACAAGGCGCATGTGCGAGAAAAACTTTCATTGGTCAAGGTATCTGTGTTCTTTTTCCAACAATTCAATGGATGCCTTACTGACGGACGAATCACCCCGCTTGTGGATGACATGTGCTTCGTAGATTTCTCTGGCACTTTTTCCTTTATACTTTTTTAGCACACGTGTCTGCTCGAAAAGAGGAGTACATTTACGATCTGCGCACTCCGCACAATGGAGAGCCAAATTACTGCCAGTTTTATTTTTCACTGTGTTCGCGTGTTCTCGCAGCCTATCGTTCAGACACCGCCCTGTTTGGCCCGTGTATGATTTACCACATGACAACGGAATGTCATAGACCACACCAGACGAGCATTCAACGAAACGCTGGGCGTGGTTCTTCAAGCAGACCTTGGTGCCAGTTCCTTCCCCGTTTACTCTGGCGCACAACCCACTTAGTTTGTTTGGTGCACTAAACACAGCGGTCACTCCGGCTCGTGCTGCAGCCTTTTTTAGCCGGTGGGAAACACCGTGAACGTAGGGGATCACTGTCAACTTCTTCCGGTCGATCTCTTGGCGTTCTTTTGCAGGGTTTTGGTTGCGTATTTCCTTCAGGAGGGTCTCACATACATTGAACAACAAATGTTCAGGGAAACCAGCCCTCGTCAACCTCTCAGCTTGCGCGGAAAAGCTGACCCCCATTTGATGAGAGCACGACCTAATCAGGGCGTTCCTGAGTGCCGAGATGGCAATGCCTCTTTTTACGATTTTTGAGTGGGCCGACGTGAAGGGCAATAGATTCTTCTTCGAGCGGGGACAATATTTCCAGCAGACGTGGTCCGGATGCAGGGTCAATTCTACGTCCAGAAACCTGAGGCGATCATGACAGGGTTCCTCCGTCGTCAACGTGAAGCCCCCAAGCGTTGAAGAAAACATTCTCACAATGCTCTGGACTTGTTGCTGGCTGTCCAAAGATGAAGCACACTTGAAAATCACCAAAAAATCATCAACATAGCGGAAGACCCGCTAAACTTGACTACTTGCGAGGTTCGCCTCAAGCCTCCTGTCATAACGCGCTAGTAAAAGGTCACTGAGCAACGGAGCAAGGCAAGCGCCAATGCAGACGCCTTTGCTCTGGACATAGTAGTCTCCTTGAAAAGCCATAACAGACGACTCCGGATAGAACCTCAGGAGTTGCAGAAACTTTCCTATGGTCGTCCCCGTGGCGTTCTGGAACCGAACACCTCCATATCCATCTATGCCTTCTTCCACAACATCAATGAGCGCGTCATGCGGCAACGAAAAATACAAGTCCTTGACGTCGATAGAAAAAGCACTCACTTCTGTAGGACTCCGATCTTGCAAGTACTCAGACACTTCCACTGGACTTCGAACAAGGAAAGGGTCCTCGATAGTGAGCAAGGACAAGGAAGTCTGCAAGAATCGTCCGATGTGACGCTGCCATGTTCCACGCTCGGTGATTATTAGTCGAAAGGGGACGCCTTCCTTACGCGTTTTGGCCTGGAGAAGAATGCCTATCGAGTGACGTAAGTTTGAATAAATCACACCTCTCCGGTGGAAGTCTCAGACTCCTGTTGGAGATGCAACATTTTACGCGCGGTTAGAGCTACAGTTGTTACTCAACCTCAAATAGTTTTCTAGTATCCTACAGCGGACTTTCTTGGTATAGCTCTTTTTAATGCCGCCGTTCATAACATTTCGCGATTCAACCCGTAAACGGCAACGCCATGACACGAATGATCTGCTACAAAGCGGCGCTGCAAATGAAAATGGTTTTATGCCTTATTCACTTTTCAGTATTTGGTTTCGCAGACACTAAATGCATGAATAATGTTACGCGAAGTCCACCGTCTCGCTTAAAGGATATATGCAGAATGCACAGAAATATTTTAAACCAGTGAAAGAGGAAGGCTTATGCGCATTATGCGCGAAGAAAAACAGCAGCTACAGGTTATTGTGATTACTGAGAATAAACCGGCCGTCCACGAATCACAAAACGCGAAACGCTTCGCTTCCTTTCTAAGGCGGCGAGTCATTTCATCCGGTTTTCCCCTGGACGTGATACATCGAGGAAGGCTGCAACTTAAGCTGCCTTTTCATGCCTACGCCTTGGTCAACGCGGTTCACAAGCTACACTCAATCTAAATTCCGAATCACGGCACGGGGAAACCCCCCTTTTTGGGTTGCCTAATTTATCTTTTTTCGCCATAGTAATCCTCTTACGCTCGCAGATTTGTATATTTTGCTGTACCGCCCTCCTTGACCTTGACCATGGTGCAGGGCTATCCTGTGTGGCCGCCCGAGTTGCGAGTTCTTCTGGATTGCGAGGGCATCCACCGAGAAAGGGTCGCTTCCTTGAATCGATTATCATGATTATATCTACGAAGAGATGTATTCAGCTACCCCACCGTAAGGAAGTACGAAGGCTACAAAAATGCGTATAAGATTGACACCACTCACGTCATTTAACCGGTCTTTCTGTATTTGTGTTGCCTTGTGGGGCAGCACGGAAGGATTAAATATGTATTCAAAAGACCCCAAGCACCCAATCGTAAATTTTCTGCTCGAATAGTTGTCATGTTCGTGTTTCCTCGCCAGCGGTCCATTTTATGATTCGCTAAAAATACTCTGCAAGGGGAGATTATTATACTTGGCCAGGCATATTGGGTTTGGGCTATTCATCTCAACACTGAAAAGGGCTACATGGGTATTCCGCTTCCTAAAAGGTAACTTGAAAGAGTTTTAAGATGGTCCTACTTACTCTGAATTGTAAACGCAAAAGTGGGAATACAGACAGAACAAGGTTTTTTAATACACCGACGCCGACTCAGCTAGTACGCCTTTATTCAAATTCCGCTCGTCACCTGTAGGTGTTACTGCCATTATTGGCACATTGCCACACCGTGGGCTCTGCCCATCTCGCGGAGGTGCTGTATGCTCCGAATATGCGTTTCATCTGGTTATTCGTATGTTAGCCAGACAAGCGGAGCGTTGATTCACGTGTAGCGGAACATGAGAAAACATTCACGAATGATTTTCCTGCCACTGTAGACGAAAACTACGCCAAGTTTTGTTGTCTACTCTCAAAAAGCAACGACAAGGTCATGAGTGAACTTACGAATGCCTTCTTTATGAGGCAGAATGAAACGGACGGGAGTTAGTGTTGTTTTGGCTTATACCAAAGCGATATATCGTATATACATAAGGCGCAATAGATAAGAAAGCACTGTTTTGCATGCCAAAACGTGCCAGAGGTAGTAGTGAAGGCACGAATTTCTGGTTATTTTGTGGCGGTGCGCGTCCACGTGTTACACAGAGTTCCATTATCAAAATATCCATGCCTGTTAAAATAATGTGCTGGAGAGTGCAGTTCTGTCGAGCTTTCACGGTTTCTCCAGCTTTTATTTATGCAGTTTTATTATGAACCACGGCGTTATTATTACCCATCTTAACAAGTCGACTCTGTCAAGCTACCACAATACGATAGGACAATGGCTGAAACTAGGCAGTCTACCATCTCGGACACGTAAAAAAGGCGTATAGTCGTATGGACGCCCAGATGGAACGTGGGATTCTTCTTTATCGTAGAATATCTGAACATTTCTGCTTAAATAGTGTTTAATTTAATGTGAACGACTTAAGAGCCCCACAAAACCTGATAGAAATGCAGCAGCTGCGAATAAATTACCTTACGACAAGGCAGCAGGAGACGATAAGTGGCAAAAGAGTTGCTTCAGGTAAGATCGAAACGAATGTGCTCTAAAAACGCATGTAGGCTTTTACAATTTTAGTAAATGTTGTGGCGCTTATTCTACTTTCCACATGACGTTAACTAGATCTGAAGTACTGAATCTATACGGATTGCTTGTTTACCTTTTTGCGCTACTGCTGCTGAACGCGTAATATACACATTTACGGCGTTCAAGAAGCGTCTGCTAAGGAAAAAGGTTTAAATTGCTGCAATAACGTGGATGTATTAATTCCGCAGTGAAGAAGGCTTGTCGAGGCTCCAAATGCCACGTCTTTCACGTAGTGGACACTGAGGTCCAACATTATACTGTGAACTTAATTTTTTTGAAAACGTGACATTGTTGCGATATGGTCATACATCAGCAATTTAATAGTTAAAACGTAGATGAGTAAGCTATAAACATGAAAAAACATTCTCAACTTGTAATGTTTCGCTAACATGCAGATACACACAATAATGAACACGGTGGATTGAGAATGCCAGCCAAATTGCTTAGGACTTGGGCTACAGTATATTAAAGCCTTGGCACTGCAAGAATAGATTTGGCAGATTGAATAAGAGGCAAAGATAATTCTGCCGTCTTTGGAATATTCATCCCCTTTGGGGCAGCTATATTGTCGTACCGACTCGGAACATTGCCAAGAAGGACTGTTGCAGGCTTGGCGAAGAAAGAAAAAGACTCCTACGAATCGTGACTACACGAGAGAGGGGCTCATATAGGAGTTTCTTGTAGGCAACCGAGATGCACATAATCTATTGAAGAGAGGTCATCGAATCAAATAAAGCTTCCGAAGACAACGAGCAACTAGCTGAGTAACCATGCAGTATCCGTAAGGAATTAATTAGTGTCGGTGTGAGTAATATAGGCTGCTTTCAAAAGATCCAGATACGCGTATCGCTGAAATATCGGCTGCCAATGTTTTCTCGCAACCGGGCTTTCCTTGGTCATCCGCAAATAATGGTCACCCGCGAATTACATCGGTGCCCAAGTCTACAGATCCGTCACAACACTTGTGCTTCTATGATTAAGCAAGTAATCATTCTATACCTTGCCGTCAAACAAGCGTATTATCTCGCCGGTTTTTAACCTGGTTGCAATTTTTAGAGTAGCAATTACCCTGTAACTATCAACAAACGTGGACGATTCTTTGCACACTTTTTTCCCCACGTTTCGGTTTACAAATACTCCGGCTACGCGTAATTTTAAAAACCAATGCGACTTAAAAATGCAGGCCCTCCTGGCTTGAAGATGCAGGCCGTCCAAGACGCAGGCCGTCCAAGGCTGATAGCAGGCACTCACATGTTACTTTTTTGGCCCTCGTCTTCGTCGCGTTGGCGGAGCTTGTGCGGCGCCGAAGCCGTAACGGTGTTCTCGTATGATCTCACCGGCGGTTTTCGGCTGGCCCGAGAAGGAGCACCGGTTCTTCGGAGAACGAGGCCGCTTTTCGGTCATTCAAGCGGAAAGGGAAACTAGAGAGAGAAAACTTGCGCCCGCACGTCTGATTGACGAGAGTGCGCGTGCCCACACCAGGAGCGAGGAGGCGAACTGGTAGGTCCAGTTTCTCGTCGCCAGCCCGTAGAGAGCCGGCTGCGCCGTTCGGTAAGGCAAGGGTGCGCAGCAAGCGTTCGTCGATCGGCGTGTCGCTGTTTTCGGGCACATAGAGCGGCGAGTCGGGTTCACTACTTAAGCTGTGAGGGCCGAAGAGACTGTGGCTTTTGTGGGCGATAACCCTCCAAAACGAAATGAGGGGTCAAATTGAGCATAGCCAACCGCTTTTTGTTTGGAGGGGGGAGGGGTGTCAGCAACAACTCCACTCGCAACGACCCACAGCCCGTGCAGAAGTACTAAGCGTTTTGAATATTTGAAGAACGGTGAATTTTAAAAACAATGGTCTTTTTGGACTATTCAAACGCGAAAATTTTTGTCCGTCTGTCTGTCTGTAGTTACATCCCTCGATTCAGCCGCCAGACCAAAGTTCGAAGAATTTTAGCGGGCCGTTTATACCGGCGAGTCATCTTCAGTCTTCTGGATGTAGCATGATGCTCCGATTTTGTCAACACTGTCCATCGGAATCATAGCATTACGCCTATTTAAGGAAGAATGACAATAGAGAAATTGTGTTTCCCGTGTTCTTCCTACTCAAATGACATGCGTGCTCGATTTTTGCGAGAGCAAATTGAAGAAACGCATTGTAAACGAGGACGAGGAGGAGTAATAAACGTGTATCTAAAGTTGTCAGCCGTGGGGAAGAGTCCTCATTCCAGGAGGCCTTGTGTCCGTCCGGCTTCTTGGGCCCGCTGCACCAGCCAAAACGACGTTTACCTACGAAATACAAATCAGGCTGATGCCGAAACCTCGCGCTCGTGGCTCGAGCGCTAAATACCAACAGTACCAACAAGTGGCGCGCCGTTAGTTGGATAGCGTCAAAACGTTGAACTCCGCAAACTTCTTTCCAGTGGGTGGACCGGGGCAGGAGGGGAAGAGCTTGGGAGGTGGGCAGATTAGACAGGTGAGTGAGTTACTTGGCAAGAGCCGCCGAAGACTATCGCATTTCGGCGGTATTGAAAGCGATGCGACCAAATACGGGGCCAGTTTTTAACAAACATGCTTCCTTTTTGCAGGCGTAGAATTGGAACTCACCTATTTTGCTTGTGTCGGGGCAACAAGGTCCATAACTTGGGCTAAGACGCTGGTGTTAAACTGTACAAAACAAAGTCTATCTAGAGACTAATATTGGAAGTATATTGTGAGCGTAAATGTGCAAGCAGTCGACGAATGTAACTAAGCATCAGCGGCTTTGCCGAAAGAAACGAAAATGACCGGTTTTGTTAGCCTCAGTTCTTTCATCCCTATGGCTGCGCTGCTTTTAAACTTACCAGCACTTTTTGAAGAATTCCCGAAAAGAACTGCCTTGATGCTTAGTCAAGCTTCACTAAGCTGGTGTTACTGCCGCTGGTGCAGAAGTATGCGTGGCACTTTTTTCCGTCTTGGCGCAACTCATTCGACTCACGCCGATTCAGTTTCCAAGGTCTGTGGCGCGTGTGGTTTAACTGCGCTTGAGTTGTCCTAGTTCAAGCGTGTATGCGTTAAGCAGCACTTAAGCATTCTTTTATCTTACTCTATCGCTCAAAAGCGGGAAAATGAACATTGAGTGAAGGCGAGGAACTAGACAGTAAACTTTTATGACGTCGTAGGACCCCCATAAATCCGTATGGATCGCAAATGGCCTGCGTTTGTTGCTCACCGGTACTTCTATTGTGCCGGCTTTTCTTGCTGGAAAGAACTACATGAAAAGGACACAAATTACCTGCTAATGCCTAGTCAGCGTGGAGGGGCGCTTCCGATGGCTTTGCGTAAAGAACGTAAAATTGGCCTCTAGGCGTAAGTGCTCATTTTAGAAGATTTTTTTTAATTTCCAACCGAAGCTTTATTGAGGCGGTTTTAAGTCATTGCCTAATTCACCGAAGCTACAATGCCTTTGTCAATACTCTAAACACCGCCATCCGCCATTGTCTAGTCTGGCTTAATGCAGACAGTTTTTTTAAATCTTTGTACCGTACTCAGTTTGGTAACGAACTTTTACTCTAAATCTTCAAGTATAACACAAGCAAAGCAGACACAAAAACAATATTGCACACAACGATGTTGTTGGGTCCAGATTTATGTCGGATTCATAAGGCAGCTACACTTGAACTTCTTCCACGGGCGTTAGAGCCACGGATAGGGCTACATTTGACAAAAAATAGTAAATATGAGCAACGGTTCTCCTGACACAACAGGACCAACAACAAACGAAGGAAGAAAAAACACACTTCTCAGTGGTCCTTAGCTTGGTTGAATCAAGCACTGATTCGTCTGTAGCGGTTTTAACCACACCAGAGAGCACACTAAAATCTTCGTTTGATAGGAGCAAACAATGGGTGGGCAGATGAGAAATCATGATATTTTTAAAGATCAAAACGTTTTCTGGTTAAGCTAAAGTTTTGCAAGAGACAGCACTTCCTGAAAAATAAGAACAGCCTAAAAACAGCAAGAAATAAGAAGCCCGCCGGAGCTTCCCGAATGAGGTGTCTTGATTAAGGCTTCATTCAACTCATTCATGTGAAATTGTCTGAGTTGGGATAATAGTGAATCAAATTATGTTTTCCTCCTGTAGATGCTGCCCTGCTATATAACTTTAGATTTAGCCATCCCTTTTATCCGTGATCTTTAAGACTGTTAAGTACAAACATACTGCATGCGCTGGCAATGGTTATTGCAAAGCTTCTATTTCTGTTTATATCCTTATTATAGTAAATTCTACATAATGTAAAATGTTAGGCAGGTTTGAAGCTTTAGGTTTCCATTTGCTGCATTTTCTTAGAACTGGCTGCTGTAACAAGATTGAAACCACACAAAAAAAATAATCGTTGAATAAACAACTTTTTGTTATTGTTGTAATTCACGCGTTGTTGTATAAAAGTACTTCAATGCGTTAAAACTATTTTTACAGGTAAAGTGAGATAATATTTTTCTAAGTTTCTTGTATGGGAAATAACTCTTTTTCGTTTGATTGTATTAATTCGGGCACACTGCAGATTGTTCGAAATTTATCTTCCGGTATACAACTAGCAGAAAAAGTTTTTATACGTCCTAGAGCACACGAGATGCAGTGACTGGGGGGTATCGAAGAGACGTGAGGGAGCCCTCAAAGAGAAACTGTACTGCCGATTTTCTTACTACTTGGAGGATGAAGCAATATTTTTTAATAGTAAAAAATCTCAGAGCCCGTCTATTTTCACTAATCGTGCAAAAGAAATTCGCCTTGAGAAACAAAAATTTATGGCTCATCCAGTACAAATCGTCCAGTCGGTATAAGCACATGCATGAATACGACAGTGTCTTTCTTGCTCATACGATACTCCTGACATATTCAAGCCAACTCGGTTCGCAGAAAAAAGTCTTTCATAAAATTACTCATGGAAAACACCAATGAGGTTGTTGTTGTTTTACCTAATCCGAAGCTGGAATTTATTATTTTATTATTTGATGTAGTTCATACGTGGCTGCCTTAGTCCCGCAACTTAGCAGTGCCTGTAATGTTAGTTATATTTTATTTAAAACACCCTAGTAAAATGCCGCTTTAGGGCGCGTGCATGTACTTAATACAGGCTCACCAAACCACTTAAGCTATTGCTGCCAGTTTTTGTCCTACTATCTTCTCTTATCTTGGGACATATCGGGAGCGACAGAAATACCGTTAGCTGGTTGTTTTGGTCTAAAAAGGGAACAACAACTATGAGTCAACCACACAGGACACACAGTAAACGCCCAAATAAAAAAAAAAAGCCGCGTCTAACGAAGCACCGCGGTCTCTACAAGGGCCTTAGAAGTATTAACAGGCCATCAGGAATTCCTCGCACACTGGTACAGCCTCCTAAAGGCACTTTTGGAGGCTGTACATGAACCAATCAAGAGCAATCAAAGATGGTCAGACTACGATTCGAACCTTATTATGTCTCAATCGAAGACCAAAGGGAGCCCAGCAGCAACCCTAATTTCATCCTGGTCAGACCTCGATAAGAGCCTGGCCACAATAGTTCAAGCGAAATACAGTGGCTGATCAACAAACCCCGCTCTATTTCTTTTTATTTTCGTTCTTTATTACAAAGCACACGGTGAACAGTTGCTTTTTTCGGCCGTGATCCTGATAGTGAATGTGCTATCGGGTGAGACACAATTAACAGCATGCAGTAGCTCGTGCCACAGGAGCCAGCACATACGGGGAGCGAGATTCAGTTCAGCAGGCATCTGCTTCCGGTGGAAGCTCGAGGTCAGAATTGAAAAAAGGGCGTGTCAATCATACGCATTTCCGTCGCAGCGGTTATACCCTTCTCCATGTCCGGATAAGACAACGCTTACGAGCCAACACCCACACACTCAAGGACGGAGTGCGAGAGAACAGTCAGCGGAGAGCCGTAGGAGGCATATGTCGTACTCTCTACATCCCTCCTCTTTTTTGTACTCTCCTTCCTTTCCATTTACATACGAGCCGTATAGTCCTTCTTCAATGTAAATTAGAGAGCTTGCTTGGTATTTTTCTTTTTCCGGAGTCTGATTCCTTAGTCGCCGACCGACTGGTGGCTATTTTAGTCAGCCCTTCGAACTGTGGAGTGTTTGAAACCCTGTTTGCTTCGATTTAACACGCAGACGTTGGCCGTTGCGTGCTTATCTTTATAGCATCTTCATTCCCAACCATGCCAAGTGGTCAGGGTAACCTGGCCATGCTCCGTTTGAGAGGTCAGGCATTCCGAATCGCATTCTCAGGTAGTACAATGTGAAATGTGTTTAAAGGGGGATTTGTCGTTAAGCTCAGATAATTTACATGATAGTCTAGAGACGTTATGAGGTTGCTGCAGACAAATCTGCCCTGGGAAAATCACAAATATTTCCGGTGGTTTTTTTGTGCTGGCTACAAACTTCCGCTATTGGCGTTCAATGTTTTGCGTTGCTTCAGTAATCCTTGAGGTACAAAAATTGAAAAAAGAAATTGTTTTTGCGCATTCTTAGGTTTGAAAGAAAATTTATGCGTGAAACTGGAGGAAGCGCAAGAGAAGAAGGAGTAGGGGAAGGCGGAGGCCAAGACTTTACTTCATATTGAAGTCAACCTGGATAGTAAGCGGGGTACTTAGTCCGCCTAGGACTCAGTTGGTGCTGCCTTCGCCGCTACGTCGCGTCAAAGCTGCTTACCCAGGTCTGAGTGGGAAAGTTCACTCTTCCAGCGCTAGTGAGTTCTGTTAGATATTATATGAAGGTCTGAGTTGGTCTATATGGTAGAGTATAGGTTGGCCTCCCGGACTGCCCCGTATCATTTGCCCTGATAGGGTCTGCCAATAAAATGGATATTTAGAGCATAGGATGCTATAGGATGCTATAGGATAGGATAGGATTTAGAGCTATAGGGTGCGTAATTAGAGCTATAGGATGCCCACAACCCTACCGTATTCCAGTTGCACTCTGCCTCAATGATACACTGGGATTAGGCACTGAGGATAACAAATTTGAATTGTTGAGTTCTAATTACATAAACAAGCGAGATGGCTACTCCTCGCCAAATCTGGCTTTAAAGAAAATCACAATGTAGACAAGCGTCGTAACAATGGCAGTTAGACAATTACTACACAATTTTCTGAATTTCCGCGCACTTATTTCTTTTGCTGATTTTGGCTGCAAGAGTTAAAAGAAGCCATAGGCTGACCGAGCCAAGTAGGAGAGCAACGTTGCTAGCTGCTATGGCTGCACCTGCAACGGAGCGTGATTCCTGCCACAGGTTTCCCTGAGTATATATTAATACAGAACTCAACCATTCAAATATCGTTATTCTCAGTGCCTAATCCCAGTGTATCATTGAGGCAGAGAGCATCATCGCTAGCCATAATGCACTCTGCCCTGATCACGCACTGATTCGTCTTAGCGGTTTTAACCACACCAGCGAGCACACTAAAATCTTCGTTTGATAGGAGCAAACGATGGGTGGGCAGATGAGAAATCATGATATTTTTAAAGATCAAAACGTTTTCTGGTTAAGCTAAAGTTTTGCAAGAGACAGCACTTCCTGAAAAATAAGTACAGCCTAAAAACATAGAGAAATAAGAAGCCCGCCGGAGCTTCCCGAATAAGGTGTCTTGATTAAGGCTTCATTCAACTCGTTCATGTGAAATTGTCTGAGTTGGGATAATAGTGCTTTTGGATACTAAAACAGCCAACAACGCAAGTAAGATCTCTGCAATACAGTTCCAAAATTCATAATCAAGAAGAAAAAACGAACTTTTTTTCGGGAAACAAAGGAATGATGCTGCCTCGATGAGCGCTACTTCTGGTGTTAGTGCACACCGAATTATAACCATATTTACGGTGAGCAGCCGACCATAATGGAATTTCGCTAAACATCAATGTGTAGATAACGGAAACAATTATTATTTAGGCAATCTATTACTCAATCTATATATATATATATATATATATATATATACAGAAAGATAAGTCGGCAGTCTACAACGCCAAAGGAGGCGTTGTAGACTGCCGACTTATCTTGCCCCTCATTTCCTTACTATATATATATAGAGAGAGAGAGAGAGAGAGAGAACGAAATGGTACGGGGGATATCAGCTGAGTCGTCGCGCCTGGCTTGCTAGCCAGATAAAAAAAGCAAAAAATAAAATGATGAAAGTCGGAGATGTCGAATGAAGCCCACACAGGCTTAGCCACATATTCAACAAAGCATTTCCCAAAACCGCCGCCTAGTCCTGTGCTCCGCGGGTACAACAAAAAAGATTTGGTTACCCGCGCAGCCAAAGCTGCACTCGACCAAGGACCCAAACTGTGCTTGGCTCAAGTATGGCATCTGGCTTCCGCATAGAGATGATACTTTGCCTGTTCCCTACGTTTTTTGAGGACACACAGGCTGCGTGCTCGAAGTATTCTCGTGTCGGATGTCGCGAAAAGGGTGTAATTAGTGTAGAGTACTTGTGGATGCTTAGCGGAAAGTACATTAAAACGATGTTTTATTTGCCTCTCGCTGCCTTTCGAGGGGTCGCTGCGGGCTTCTGTTCCCTTGTACGAGTGCGCCCCTACTGTCGACGGCTTCTTCTCGCCCGCTGCTCCAGTGGCAAGAAGCAGCATCCTGGGTTGCTCACAAACCCAAAAGATGGCGCGGCAGTCTCCGCGTAGCTAAGGTCCCTGAAAGAACTAAGGTAGCGCCAACTGCTCCCTCCTTCGCCGCTGCCCTCCTCTTTTTTCTCTCCCCTCACCCGCGGCGCCGCCGTCCCTTTAACTCCGCGGCGGGGCCGCCATATTTGTTGGCCACTTGAGAGCAGACGCCCTCGCTACGCTTCAGGGCGCTCGCTGCAGTTTGCTCTTGTTTTCGCGCCGAAATCGCTCTTTGGAACAATTTATAGGATTTCTAGAGCCCCGTTTTACCAACAGGCACTGAGTGATAGTGTTTTGTTTTATATTTTTGTCTACAAGGGGATATTTGCGGGGCGGATGCCGCTGGCGCATACGCACAGCGCGGTTTTTGTTTACGTGTGCGGCATTCTGTAACACCTCAGGATAGCTCGTGAATGCGAAAGGATCGAGCGTGGACATTTCAAACTGCTCTGTTACGGTAGTTCCGTTCTTGCATTCGCGTGACTGTGGTCGTGCAATCACTGCACAGAGGTCTTGCGCACGGTTCGCGGCAGTATACAGTGCGCTTCATTCGCAAATGCCGTAGTTCGAGCGCTGCGCTGGCGTCCTTGCACTCGCCTTTCTTGCGATAATTGTGTATCCTCAGCGGCGTTCACTCTGCGCCCGCTTTTACTAACGACCTACAACCTACCTTAATTACGCGCAGTTTAGAGTGCTTTGCCGTTTTTGTAGAAATGTTTCCTTTACCTTCATGTCGTTATAGGCTGCTGTGAGTAGACTAAAAACATACACATGCTGTTGTGCGTGTGTGCACGTACAGCGACGTGAAAAGCCCCTGCTTCCCCGACTTCGCAGCCGGATACACTAAACTACACTCGCGGCCGTACGTTCATGTGCGAACCTAGTGAAAAACGCAGACTTGTAATTCTGGGAATACGCGCCAGAGAAGACTGCGATCAATCGATCGGGTAAACTGAAATTACAGTCCCTCTAGGTACAAATTATGTAACTAGTTACTGCAGTTAATTATTCATGCAATACGTTTTTTCACCGGGCGCGGTCGTTTACAGCCGTTATTAATGGAGGCGCCTGGACAGAATTGTTTTGTGCTGGGATATATTCTGGCATATTTGTACATTGCACTAACACAGGGATACACCCGAAAGAAATTCGAAAGAGGACCAATGTCACGATGATTATAAAGAGAAAACAATAAATCACGAAAATGAATTGGTGCCAGCAAATAGATATTTTATTGGAACAAACGTCCGTAATGACGTCGTGCAGGTGGCTTGTGCTGCTGACGTGGCTTCCCGTGAGAAAAAATGTTGGGAGTGGCATTTGGGTTTAGTTTTTTTAACGCCAAGCTTCTCCAATATCCGTTGCTCAAATTGATCCGTGAAATAATCCTATTGAGAAGGGAAAAGAAATGTCGCCACCGAGATTGAGATGCGCCACAAACACTCCGCAAATATAGGCAATAATGCATTGCAGAAGGGAGTTAGTGACTGTTCTACCGTAGCATGGTCAAATTCGTGTTCGCGCATCTGCTCAGTGCCGCGTCCGCTCAACTCGCTACACTAAACCCGTTTAGCAAGCGCTTTGCTGGACAAAAATACGTCTGCTGAAAATAATATAGTCGCCCAGTGTGTTTTGGTTCAAATCGCAATGACTGGATACGCTGCGCCATTGACTACTAAGATGAAGTAAGCGCGCACACTGCAAATGTACGGCATCACGTGTAATGCAAACGTAAGTCGTAATTAACGTTCCTCTGTGCATACACGGAAGAAAGGGCGTACAGCCGTTACGGTGCGAATATGCATTTGAAGTGCTCATTCAAACGTGCGCGAATTTAATAAAGCGATAACAGAAATTGCGCATCAAACGTACGTCAACGGCGCGGTCACTGACCTTAAATTGTTTTACCTAGCCGCAATTTTTTTTTCTCGCAACAGCCTCAATTTGCGCCGCACCGACCAAGCCCATATTACGCAGCAAATCACTCCGATGTCATAACAACGGGATTATAATACCACCCGGGTAGCTAACACACAAAACATGACTGCACGCCAAAAAGAGCGTACACGCACTCGGAACGCACACGATACATGGTCAGACGCAAGCTGCCGTCGGCCAAAACAAGCATGAATTCAGGTGAACAATTCTCGCGTCACGAAACCCTTACGACAACTGACTGAACATGCTACGCCGCTGATATTGATGCTGGAAGTTAAGCGCGCACATGACAAATACACGGCCTCTTATCCAAACCAAAGCTTACGACGGGACGAACTCGGCGCTGCGCGCAATGCCTACTCAGAACAAAGCGTGGACGACGGTCGCGAAGGGAGTACGCATTTCTTCGTAAGTGATCGCTCAAGCTCGCGCAGAATTTAACAGAGCAAGAACAAGCATTCAGAAACTTACCTCGCAAAAGAGTGATGGTAGCGTCGGCCTGAAGTATGCCCGTTCAAATCTATGCAACCAAACTTTTCTCCTTTCTGCGTCGCGTTTCTCGGACGGAATAACGAAGTCTTGTGCCCTGCCTGACGATATTCGCGCTGCCTAAGGCACAACACATCGACACCGAGAAGCAACCTAAAACGACACCGGTGCGACATTTTTTCGAAGTACTGAAGCACGGTCAGGCACGGTGGCGACGGTGGCTCGGAAGCCAGCAATGGCGTCGCAGCGGCGGCGTTGCGCAATGTCCCAGCCGGCGAGGCATCGGCGAGGCGACCCGGCGGCGGAGCAAAAAAAAAAACAAAACCACGTGACTTTTCCCTTGGCCAATGGCGCGCGGCGTTCGCCGGCGAAAAAGAAAATGGCAAAAAACGAAGTAAGAGAGGAGCGCGGGCGAGGGCGAAAGGCGGCGAGATCTAAAGATGGCGCTACCTTAGTAATTTTAGGGACCTTACGCGTAGCGCCATTCTATGATCTCGCCGCCTTTCTCCCCCCTCATCAGCGCTCCTTTCCTCCTCCGTGTTTTGCTATTTTCTTTTTCTCCGGCCAGCGCCGCCCGCAATTGGCCAACAGAAAAGTCAGGTGGTATTTTTCTTCTGCCTCCGCCGTCGCCTCGCCGATGCCTCGCCGGCTGGGACATTGCGCAACGCCGCCGCTGCGACGCCATTGCTGGCTTCCGAGCCACGGAGCTTCAGTACCGGCTTTATCGTAGGCGCCAGCTAATAGCAAAGTAGTAATTAGTGCTTGTTCCGAACAAATGTCGCATCGGTGTCGCTTCAGGTTGCTTCACGGTGCGAATGTGTTGTGCTTTAGGCAGCGCGAATATCGTCAAGAGGGCAAAAGACTTCGTCATTCCGTCCGGGAAACGCGGCGCAGAAAGGGGAAAAGTTTGGTTGCATAGATTTGAACGGGCATTTTTCAGGCCGACGCTGCCATCACTCTTTTGCGAGGTAAGTTTCTGAATGCTTGTTCATGCTCTCTTAAAGGGAAGGTGAAGCGGTTTTAGAATTTAAAAAAAAGTTTACTAGCAGCAAGTACACATTGAATAGCTCCCGTGTACGAAATATTTTCGCAATACATGCGATAGAAGCGGCGCAATGAGCAAACAAAAATGGCCCGATGCCCCGCCCCCATCTCGCCGCGCGATGCCGGAAGACCGAAGAGCGCGGGCGAAAACCGGCTGAAAAACGTCATACCTGGACTTCCGGCCGGATCGGCCGCCTCGGCCATGCTCTTTTCGCCGTGTTTCCTTGTGAATGATACTTGTCGTTGTTGGGGTTGATAGCACTCATTTGTACAATGTTCATGTTCAAAAAGTATGCACGAACGCCAAACGAGGCATACGTTATCATGCCGTATTCCTAAGCAGAATAATGCCACGCCGGGATGCTTGACAACATACGGAAGCGACAGCCGAGGTGGCTGTGCTTGATGACAGAGAATATACTACACTACGCTAAATACTTTGTTAACCGCTCCAATGCGTTTTTTTTTTGATGCGACGGACGTGAATGTTCACATTAGATTCTAGATTTAGGAAGGATGGGGAATACTGCTGTACTTTGGCCGGGGTTGTTTCGTTCCATTCCAGAAACCAAGTCACATTTGTTCAGGAAATACTTGTTTCGTTAAACGCGTCGGTTTTCTTTCCCTATGGGCTCAGGACAGTGTTCAAAAAAACAATTTTTTGGCGAAACTAAAACAAGGGGCCAATCCTGATAGAAGTTCTCTCCCGGCTAAGAGGTAAACAGTATTCCTACAAAGTAAAAGAACCAACCAAGACAAGCAGATTACTTATTTTGCAAGTATACATGTCACGATAAGGTGATGCAACATCATGTAATGATGATGAAATAAACGTATTGTATTGTATTGTATTGTATGTTTGTCTGGAATTAAGAAAAACACCACTCCGAATCACCACCGTGCCATAATTTGTGTTGACTGCGGGGACCTAATTTTTTGCCCAAGATTCCGCGTGGCTGCATATTATAACCTGGCAAGCACTTGTTGTCCCTGAACCTCAAGTGTGCTCCAGTGATAGTCGGTGATATATATAATTATGATACTAAAAAATTAGGAGAGAAGAGTAAATATACGGCCTCTGTCCGACTAGCGCGGTAAATGCTTAAATCTAGAAATGGTGAAACAGGCCAACGATTCATTATCACAAACGTTTGGTGATTGTTTCCTAAAGTAACGTAACTACAACCAGAGTCCTTAAATGTAAAGCATTGAAGGACTCTGCTACAATGTAACTGCCTTGTCCGACTGGTCTGTTAATTATAACGAGGTGGCCGTAATATTGTAGCAGAATGCGCGACGCACAAGCGAAAATCAAGCCCTACTACAGCCAATAATGCTGAGCAGGCACTAGTATGCTGCAGTGTTTTCAGAATAAATGCATGTGAAGCAGTAAGACGCAACTAATCGAAGTGCAGCTAGCAATCGCGGAGGCGCCGTAGCGCCGCTGCAGAAATGGCGCGCGCGTGTGAGTCTGTGTACGGGGATGAGTAACGGGGCTGGGGTGGGCGACAACGAACAAAGGAAATGCGGAAGCAGAGTCTGCTTGTTGGTTTATGCGTGTACCGGCAAGATGTGTCTCGCATATGCGCTTACAGCGCATGAACTTTATTTTTCGCGCAGTGCACGTACGTGCTTTTCGCTGGTAGATTGTTTATAAAACGCCCATTAATCTTCGGCATAAATGGTTTTGTGTATAATAAGAAACAGTTAAGGCAGTACCTAATATTAACATAAGGTATAAAATCCCCCTATGCTGCTTGCCTAATTCAAAAATATTTTGATGGAACCCACTAGTCGACGTCACAGTTACTGCTTTGGGGTTCTCTGTCGTGTAAAGCAAATTTAAGCTCCAAGATAATTGAACCAACAGCACGGGAAATATATAAAACAAACTTTCAGACATGTGCGAAAATTAAACTGCAAGCTAAATTGCCGCAAAGGCAACCGTGCGATCGTTCGCAATGCTTCCGACAACCCGCGCGGCCGAAGGGTGTCCTCCTTTGACGTCATGACGGGCGCAACCAATCAGGGGCGTCAAAAGACGAAGAGCGCGCGTCTTTCAAACGGGGCCGCGCTTTTTGCAAGATAAATGCCACTTGGACTCATGCACGATAAATTTCAATGTGATATTCGGAATCAGCCCGCAAGAAACTATATAACTGTTAATCTAACTCATTTTTTTTGGAAAGCGCTTCAGCTTCCCTTTAAATTCTGCGCAAGATTGAGCGGTCACTTACGAAGAAATGCGTATTCCCTCCGCGACCGTCGTCCACCCTTTGTTCTGAGTAGGCATTTCGTGCAGCGGCTAGTTCGTCCCGTCGTAAGCCTATCTTTGGATAAGAGGCCATGCATTTGTCATGTGCGCGCTTAACTTCTAGCATAATTATCAGCGGTGTAGCATGTTCATTCGGTTGTAAGGTTTTCGTGACGCGAGAATTGTTCACCTGAATTCGCGGTTGTTTTGGCCGACAGCAGCTTGCGTCTGACCATGGAGCGTGTGCGTTCCGAGTGCGTGTAAGCTCTTTGTGGCGTGAAGTCATGTTTTGTGTGCTAGCGACCCGGGTGGTATTATAATCCCGTTGTTATGACATTGGAGTGGTTTGCTGCGTAATATGTGCTTGGTCGGTGCGGCGCAAATTGGGGCTGTTACGAGAGAAAAAAAATCCGGCTAGGTAAAACAACTTAAAGGAGCACTGACACCAATTTTCGGCGTCAATATTACTGCACAGTTCGCTTCCTTCACTCAACAGAATACCCTGGCTGAAATATGAGCGGCCTGCGACGCGAGGAACATAGTTCAATTGGATCACATTTATCGCGCCGACGGAGCAGCGCGCGGAGCGGCACTCAGCAAATGGACATCAGCGTGACATCACTCCAGGAGAGGAAAAAGAAGTGACGCGACAGCGCTCGTCAAAAACTCGTGACGTCACTTCACGCGCGCGGCCCTACGAGGGGCGAGCGGGCGCAACACCCTCTCAAGCGGGCGCCGGTGACGTCCGCACAAAGCGGTGAGGTCAAACTGGGAGGCTGTCATATGCGCCGTTCGGGATGAAAACGCGGGAATTTGAAACAAACGATTTTCAGGCCGTTCAATGTAATTAACTATCGCGCGTTGAAGTATTTGAAGTGCTGTTTCAGGTTCGCCAGACCATTAAGCATCGATAAAAGCAATAAAAGTGTAACATCAAATTTTCGTGTCAGTGCTCCTTTAAGGCAAGCTAATCTAGTGACCGCGCCGTTGACGAACGTTTGATTCGCAATTTCTGTTGTCGCTTTGTTAAATTCGCGCACGTTTGAATGGGCACTTCAAATGCATATTCGCACCGCAACGGCTGTACGCCATTTGTTCTGTGTATGCACAGAGGACCGTTAATTACATCTTACGTTTGCATTACACGTGAATCCGTACATTTGTAGTGTGCGCGCTTACTTCATCTTAGTAGTCAATGGCGCCACGTATCCAGTCACTGCGATTTGAACCAAAACACACTGGGCGACTATAATATTTTCAGCTGACCCATTTTTGTCCAGCAAAGCGCTTGCTAAACGGGTTTAGTGTAAGCGAGTTGAGCGTGGACGCGGCACTGAGCAGATGCGCGAACACGAATTTGACCATGCTACGGTAGAACGGTGACTAACTCTCTTCTGCAATGCATTATTGCCTATATTTGCGGAGTGTTTGTGGCGCATCTCAAACTCGCTGGTGATATTTTTTTCCCTTCTCAATAGGATTATTTCACGGATCAATTTGAGCAACGGATATTGGAGAAGCTTGGCGTTAAAAAACTAAACCCAAAATGCCACTCCCAGCATTTTTTCTCACAGGAAGCCACGTCAGCAGCCCAAGCCACCTGCACGACGTCATTACGGACGTTTGTTCCAATAAAATATCTATTGGTGGCACCAATTCATTTTTGTGAAAAACCTTATTGTTTTCTTTTTATAATCATCGTGACATTGGTTTCTTTAGGATTTATTTCGGGTGTATTTCTTTGTTAGTGCAATGTACAACTATGCCAGAATATATACCAGCACAAAACACTTCTGTCCAGGCGCCTCCAATAATAACGGCTGTAAACGACCTCTCCCATTAAAACGTAGTCCAGGATTAATTAACCGTAGTAATTAGTTATATGATTTGTACCTAGAGGGTCTCGATCTCTGTTTCGTATGAGAAATAAGAGGCCACAAATCTGTAATTTCAGTTTACCCGATCTATTGATCACAGTCTTCTCTGGTGCCTATTCCCAGAATTACAAGCCTGCGTTTTTCTCTCAATTCCCACATGAACGTACGTCCGTAAGTGCAATTTAGTGTATCCGGCTGCGAAGTCGGGGACGCAAGGACTTTTCACGTCGCTGTACGTGCACACACGCACTACAGCATGTGTATATTTTTTTTATCTATTCACAGCAGCCTATTACGACAGGAAGGTGAAAGAAACATTTCTACAAAAACGGCAAAGCACTCTAAACTGCGCGGAATTAAGGTAGGATGTAGGTCGTTAGTAAAAGCGGACGCAGGATGACCGGCGCTAATGGTTCACAACCATCGCAAGAAAGGTGAAGGCAAGGACGCCAGCGCAGCGCTCGAACGACGGCATTTCCGAATGAAGCGCTCTGTATACTGCCGTGAACCGTCCGCAAGCCCTCTGTGCAGTGATTAAACTACCACAGTCACGCGAATGCTTAAAGGGGCCCTGAAAGGCATTTTGAGCACACTAAATGAACTAGCGCAATCGCTAGATTGGGTCGCCAACGTCACCTGTGCCAAATATTACTCTTTTACGCGCAGCGGAAAGCTCACACTTTTGTTGCAAAGTTTGTCGCTTTTTTCTCACCCTTTCCTTCGTGTTTTTGGACGCCGCCATCTTCACATGTCTACATCATCGATTCCCAGATATTCGTCATGAGCTAGACATCCTGCTATTGGGCGGCTTTTTCACGCACTTCCGGCAAAGAGATGAGTCGTCTGCTCAGCGTCGGCTCGCCGGCTGATCTGCCAGCGGAGTGCCGGAGTGCTTTGACATTTTACGACAAACGAAACAAGTGTAAACAAACGCTTAACCGTTTGTATTGAATGCAACACGGCCATAACACGACGTGGATTTTATCTTACGTGAGTACGTACCATAAAGAAAGTCCCGTGGCACTTCTTTGGTGCAATCGCAGAGAACGCCCTGAGCCGAATGCCCGGGTTTGACGCGTACATTTTATTCAACTTCAAAACAATCCAGAGATGCGTTTCGAACGAACGCAACGTCACAACATGCGTTGCAAGTCTGAACCGCGATTGACAGACGATGAGTTGCATCCTCCTGCCCGTCGTAAATACGGCACTCACCTCACACCCGGTTTGCGGGGACGAGCAGCAAGTCACAACTCTGGCGCGCAAGCGAGAAGGCTTTTAGCCAGGCACACTGCACATACCAAATGCGAGGTTGAGTGGTAAGTCGTTCGAGAAAGATAATCCAGACCATGGGAAGCACTATCCACCCGCAGAAGTACAATGTCGCATTTCATCGCGAAACGAACGCGTCCACAACACACAGGAGGCGATGCACACACACACACACACAGCTTCGGTCGCTGCATTGGCTTAGCTGCAAGCTTCGTTCGGACAATCCGCGATGCTACGACGATACAGAGCTGCGTGAGGACGACGTGCTAACCACTTCACGTATTTAAAAACACAGGGGCAAAGAACTAGGTTCATCGGAAGCAAAAAATCTTTCCTCCATTATAGTGCCTGAAATATACTGGCTAGTGTGCCGAGGGCGGGCTCCAGGCGGGCGCCGGGAGCGATGTACGCGGCCGTCTGCCGCTTGGGGCGCTGCCGTGCGGGAGTGTGCGCGTTCATCCGGCCCGAGCAGATCGCGCGGTTACCTCCGAGCTGCGTAGCAGACGGCAGCGGCAGAACTTTCCATTCCCGCTTGCGGCGAAAGCGAGCGAAAGCGACGGGAATTCTGTCGCGCAACCAAAATTTGTCCCGACCATTCGACAAAAACGATCGTCGCGCGACAAAGCGACGGAATTCCTGCCGCTCTCACTCGCTTTCGTCGCAAGTGCGAACGGGCCTTTATGCGCAATCTCCGCCCCACATAAAACAAGCTCTTGCTTGTCGCCTGAGCATACGGTTGATATCTGACTACGTTACACTGTGCTTGCCAGTGTATTTAAACGATGTCACTAGGTTTGAAACGTACGCGCTCGGCGTGCAGCTTTGTTAACGCAAGCGGTTTCACATACGCACGCTATTTTGCTGCTAATAGAGTTTTAGTGCAGCGTTTGTGGCCTTTGCATACGCTAAACGCTAAATTTTTGCGTCCCGCTACGTGACACCGCGATGGGAGTTTTAGTAGAGCGTCTCATCAGTTTCGCGTAGCGACACACTAATGCATACGGCGCCATCTGTCAAATGTTTTCCGAAATGTCTCGCCGGCTGATCTGCTAGCGAAGTGCCGGAGTGTTTGGACATTTTACGACTATCCAAACAAGTGCAAACAAACGCTTTCCCGTCAGTGTTGAATGCAACACATGGGTGCAGCTTGTCAGAACACGGGTTCTCGCTGATCGAGTGCAGCGTTGGTTTGCTCTTCGCCTTCACGTTCATCGCCGCTGATAAAGCGATCCGATCCGGCGCGTTTTGTGCGCGGGTTCTGTGTCGGTTGAAAATGTCTTTTTTCACATGCCGCCGGTAGTAGGAATTACAACCACCGCAAAATAACACCCGGCACCAGCGGGGCCACATCTGAGACCGCGCTTTTTGGATAAACAGTGCGCGGTGCACCAAAGGGAACGAGCGCACGATTCTCCCCACGCGGCTGCGAGTTCGCCGCCGATACCAACTGCAGCCCTGCAGGTACGTACACCGCGAAAGGGCAAGGCCAGGCCGCACACATGCGGCCAGGTCATTCGTTCGCTTTTCCAGCCTGTGTCCATGGTGTCTACAGAGATGAAAAAGCCGAAAGAGCTGGCCCGTAGCAGACGGCAGTCTGTGGGAGCGCAATAGCGGAAGTACGTCACCGCTGAGGAGCGGAGCATCATGGGAGGGGAGGCCAACAGCGAAGAAACAGTTGAAAGGAGGAGGAAATACGGCGTGACGATAATTCGCGGTTTTTGATTTACGATTTCTCAGCTAATACTCATCGCTTTAACAAAATGCTTGCAGGAGGAGATTGCTAATACATTGCTCTATTTGGTTACATGCACATCCATGCATCGGCGGAAGGCATTTCAGGACCCCTTTAAAACAACCACAGTCACGCGAATGCAAAAACGGAACTACCGTAACAGAGCAGTTTGAAATGTCCACGATCGATACTTTCGCATTCACGAGCTATCCTGAGATGTTACGCACATAAACCGCGATGTGCGTATCCGCCAGCGGCATCCACTCCAAAAATATGCCCTTCTAGACAAAAATGTAAAACAAAACACCCTCACTCTTTGCGTGTTGGTAAAAGGGGGTTCTATAAATTCTATAAATGCTACCAAAGAGCGATTGCGGCGTGAAAAGAGCAGACTGCACGAAAAACTGCAGCGAGCGACCCGAAGCGTGGCGAGGGTGTTTGCGCTGAAGCAGCCAACAAAAATGGCGGCACCGGCGCGGAGTTAAAGGGACCGTGGCGCCGCGGGTGAGGAAAAAAGAAAAAAGAGGAGGGCAGCGGAGAAAGAGGGAGCAGTTGTAACTACATTAGCAATTTTACGGATCTTACGCGAATGCAGCCGCCGTGGAAGCGTCCAAGAACACGTGCACACGCACCCGCAAAATTGCTCAAAAACGTACCCGCAGCATTTAAGATATCTAGTCCAGGCTCGCAAACAGGGCCGCAGACGACTGTAACCTTTTCGCCAACATTGTAACGTGGCACACACCGCGAATGTATGCTGGGTATTCTGTCTGGAATTACTCCGATCAAGGCATAACGCATGGCTGCAGCGAACGACGACGATCCTCGTGATAACTACGGCCGTAGGCGAGAGGCGGAACAGAAATACCACACGCACTATCTTCTTAATCCAGTAATGAGGTGACGCCTATACTATCATTTAAAACAGTGCTACTTCAACTTCATCGTGTAGCTTAGAACTCTCTCAATAATAACTTTGCAAACATAATTGAATAGTTCACTTTACATCCATGGCCAAATTTGCGTTGTTTCAGCCATTTATTCATATTTGCATACACAAACTAATTTAGGAACTGTGTTCTTCAAAGATTGCAATTTTCGGCAAGCATGCGGGAGAAGAAAATATTAGGGCCCTCTACTTAACGTAAAAGCTGACGGAAGTTCCGAGAAAATGATTCGCCATAATGGGCTGTTGCGCCGTTATCCGCTCACTGCTACCCCCCAAAGCATTTCAATTCCCCGCATCCGTAGTGCTCGCGCAAACAGTGCCAGCGGGAGCTTTGTTCTTTGATGTGCAGAGAACTTTAGGGGATCGCCTTCTTGTCTTATCTCGTTGTAATGGTCGATGTCAAACGACTGCCGCAATCAGCCGTTGCCGTGAGATAACGGACCCAAGTAAAGCCCGGCGTTCCGTCGTGGGGCGTCCCGCACAGGCTTCGAAAACCAAGCGGTTTAAATATTCAAAACCGTTCGAAACTTGTGAAGCGCTGCCACTTCTCATACATCTCGCCGTTGTTTAGCGCAAAAAAAAAAACTTCAGGTACATTTGACTGAAAATGTATGTAATTAGCCGGCAGTCCCCGCGCTCGTTTATTTTGGAACGCCCTTTGGGTTGGTTTTTGCGATAGGAAGCGAAAAAAAACTGGCAGTGTAACGCCGGCACGTGCTGGAGGATAGGTAAGCCCAAAAATAACAGAACTCGTGCTGGCGCTCTTTCAGGCAGGGGCCGTGCGTGCACTACGGAGGCGGGGAATTTGAAATGCTTTCAGTGGTAGCAGTGAGCGGATAACGGCGCTACAGCCCATTATGGCGAATCACTTTCTCTGCATTCCGTCAGCTTTCACTTTGAGTAGAACGGCCTCAATTTTTTTGTACTTGCATTTCCTCCCGCACGTGCCGGTGTTGCACTGCCACTTTTTTCGCTTACTATCGCAAATACCATCCCAACGAGCGTTCCGCACTCAATGAATGCGGTGGATGCCGTACGTGGGGGCTGCCGGTGTTGCGTCAAATGTACCTGCGGCGTTTTTACGCTAAACAACGGGGAGATGTATGACAAGCTCCAGCGTATCCCGAGTTTCGAGTGCTTGGTTTTCGAAGCCTTTGCCTAACGCCGTACGAGGGAACGCCGTGCTCTAGTTGGGTTCAGTTATCTCGCGACACGGCCTGATTCCGGCAGTCGTTTGACATCGACCGTTACAGCGATCTACGACGACAAGCCGAACCACTAAACTGCTCGGCATTTAAAAGGCTCATCATTTCTATTATAGCCGGATGTACCCCCCGACTGAAGTGATGGATCGGAAATTGGAATATTTTTTCCATGATCTCGAGGCAGGCAAAATAAAGTGGAAGCCAATGATAATAACATTATACAACTTTGCGTTTCCAAAAGTCTGAAACAGCGAAGCTTACAATACTTGCAACTGCGACCAACACGTACTGTAGACAGTACTACGGGAAGCTGCCTTCTTTAAGAGCATTTCATCGGCGTGTTTTTGTAAATTGCACAAAAGGCTGCAATCGCTTACTTTTGATGCAAATAAAGTAGTATAATATTGAAATGCAAATTTATAGCCATGAATTTGCTACTACAGCAGGACGCACTGTGACCGTGGTGTTCGTCATGGTAATGCAGGCCATTGCGAGTACAAGTTAGTAGATTAGTGCGTCTGTGCTGCCCATTGAAATGTATCCATCCAAATACTGCTCTTCGCAAAAGAGATACCGCAATATTATGAGCTACTAACCTCAGTAGGTTGTGGCGGTAAATTGCCTTGAGTTCCATTCACACTTTTGCACAGGAACACGATTCTACAGGAATCTTCGCGTCAAAGCCGTGTTGAGCTGGGTTGAAGAGGAAGATGAAGTACGTGGCTTCTTCCTCGTGCGGTCTTTACTTCCCATGAGCAGTGGCAGCATATTGCCAATATAGCTGTTCGAGTTGCCAGAACTGCTAACACCTCAATCAGTCAGGCGGACTCGTGTGGACCACGCTCGGGCAAGTTACTTGAGCGGAAGGGCATTGTTTAAAAAAATGCGAGTCCCACTCGCTAACGTAATTCTTCCGGTCAGTTGCATCCAGGCATGATGGCAATGTCCAAGTGGTCATTATTTAGATGAGCAGTTAGTTGCCTCACACCCAGATGCCCCGCGTTGGTTTATTAGCGATGTGGTGTATACTAGTTAAGGCAGCCTTGGCACGCAGTGCTACCTTTCATGCTACGAGGAAATGTTCTCCCCTTTCTTCCGCAATCCCATCCAGGTCAGACATCAACTTAAGTAAAGCTAGTTGGAATTAATTCCTGCCACCTTTCCATGCAACCATCTAAGCGCCACTCTCTTAACCGTTGCACTTGTTCTGTAAGGGCGGTATTTTGCAAGAGGCATTTCAGCATACGCAGTTTAAAGTTCAAGGTGTTGCCCGCAGAAGTGACTGGTTGCACCAACTGCAAAGACTTGTGTGAATGTTTTGCAGCTGGCAATAATATAAATACGCTTAAGCGATGGTGATGCCCTAGCTCTTGGCGAATGGATGGGATATCGGATTGGGCGTGGGCGCCTGCAACGCAACCATGAGTTTCCTATGCTTTCAGGAACGCCGAGGAGCACGACTGCATCGTGGCCACGGCCTTGACATGTCCCTCTCACACCACCCAGCCTGTTGGCCTAACATACTCCCATTAACGTGGTCTCCACGCGCTTGCATCAACAGTGACTAGTGGGGTGCAGCTTGATATTTTCACTGTCTCAATGGCACCAATTCGTGATTCGAGAGACGTCGCTCCTTGTACCAGCCCGGATGTTGGTATTCTTGCGATTATACAAACTTCCTCATGACCGGTCCGTGTTAAATTGGTTCGCCCGGACATGCCTCCTGCCAACATAGCGGCGGATCGCACCTGCCACCGTAGCGACCACTCACGGCTACCACTTCTCACAGAGTTCACCATTCGGGAACTGCTTGTGAAAAAGAGAAGCTCCGTCGCGTAATGCAAGCTATATAACCCCCTCCCCCTCCGCAAGAACTGACCTCCCTTGTGGGCTCACTCTCTTGGAGGAAAGGTTCGGCTGCGGAGGCTGTGGTTTTTGTACGTTTCCCATGCCAGAAGCTGACGGTAACTTGTATGGGCCTGCCCAGCACTTGGCAGCACACGCATTCAACGTCTCCAAGGAACAGGTCTCCATCCTTGGATAACCCCTGATCTTAAGCGTTAGATAGGGGGACCCAGCATCGGTTCCTTCCCGCACTTTTCCACAAAACGGGGTGATGCTGCACTTTGGAAGACTTTCCTTTATGCCGTATTGCGATCTCTGGCAAAAAGATTTCTGAGTACGGCGATTTTCCAGCAGGTGTTGCAGGATTATAGCGTTTGTGTTGTGCCAATCTGATTTTGTGAGTTTGGAACATTACCTGAACGCTTTATCCGAAATAACCATTTGGACAATTATGCTGAGCATTCCGGACAAGTTTGCACGCATTGAATGTTCACGAAAAAATGCGCGTTGTAAGTTGCCGCAGCGTCTCACAAGCTGCTCTCACGGTACGGCGACACTGCGCGTTACGTAGTTCTAACAAAACCGCAGAGCCCTTACATAACATGACAGAATCAATGATACCACATACAGATTATGGGTGGAGAAGTAGTTTGTTTTTGGGTTGGAACTAAATCGCGTAGTCTAAAAAAATTAAACGACGTCTTTTCAAGCCTTTTCTTGTGGCATGATTGCCAACCCCGCTATGTGCTCCTTCTTTCCTCGTGTTTCGGTATAAAGCCCATGATTTACTCTTCGACCCCCTTTTTTGAAAGAGATCTGGTGATTACGTAAACAAAACAAGATACTCAGTGTACATAAAAAAATGAAGGCAACTTACTCCAGTCTGTCTCGACGTACTTACTAGAGCGCTGCGGAACAGCGACATGGAGCGGAATAGCTGTCTACTCCTGATTTGTCCTGTACAGCAGCGAATTCGCCACAATGGTGGGGAGGCGAAAAGAGAAATATAAAAACTGTATTGGGCTAAGGGTTGCTATTGGAACTAAAGAACAGCGGTTATGATCTGGAATGAATATAAAAAGACTGAGGCCTCCTATTTTTTTCGTATTGCGGATCATCATTGGGAGATAGTTGCAATAACGCTAAACAACATAGTGGTTTGCATGCATGAAACGGTTAAGGCAATAATCGTGCAGTTTTTCCAATTGTTACGAACAGATTCTGAGAAGAGAATATGGGGGACAGGGTTGCCCGGTAAGTAGCGCTGATGCGCAACCTCACGCCTTTTCAAGTTAGCTGAATGCTGACTAATGCCGTGCCATTGTCAAGCTCCACACGTCCTTTTGCAGCTCACTTTCATCTAAGATATACGCAAGTGTCGTGAAAGCTTAGAGCAGCGTTTCTCTCAGTCTTACAGAATCGCGTGCGCTGGGCCGGCGGTAATGGTCGCCACCGCGTACCGCCACTTTTTGCGACCAATCAGGACACTGTCTCAACTTCCAATAACGGATACTGTCTCAATAACGGCTTCCGGTAATTGTTATTCTATCACAAGTTATTTACCGCTAGGCTTATGCTAGTTCAGCATATGCGGCCACCATAACGATCAGCCGTTTTGCAGGGCCCTTGAACTAGCACAGCATCAAAAACCACAGCAGTTTAGTAGAGCGCACCGCTGGAATGTCCCATCTTTCGAAATTGATTTCTTGTGCTCCATTTTTCTTCTTTTTTTACATTTCTTAGCTTGTGAGATTCTTTTTTGTCTTTTCAAAATTTGCAATTTTTTCATAAACACGCCGAGGTTATACATGGGTTATGACGCGCGCCGTGTCAAGGACTTCAAATTACGTTCGACCGCAAGGGGATCTTTATCGTAAGCCGAAATATCGACTCATGGGCGTGGGAGATTTTCGCCCTCTCTTTAAAAGTCTCCACCATGGCCTTAAGACCTCGTTTTTCTACGGCCCAGTCCCTAGCATAACGGAATCCAGGGTGCGTCACTAGTGGGAGAGACCAGGCCTTGACTGCAGTTTGGGAGGCTCCTTGCTCAAATGTATTTAGGCATAACTTCAAAAACAAATGGTTTGACGGAGTGTTCTCAGAAATTTAATTGTGAAGCTCAAATACAGTGAAACATAGTGTGCCTCCCGTTACGGTATAGGTAACGGTTAAAAGAAGGGCAAGGTGAATATTCCGGTCTGCATTCACTGCTCCCGTACAAACGCCGGAGCGGTGCTGCGATTTTGCACGTGCCATGGGCCCGTACGAGCAACGTCGCCGTACCGCCCAGGTTACAGCATTCTACGTGTCGTACTAACAGGCTCTAAACTCTGAATGACACTTTCTTTTAAGAGAAAAATTAACCAAGTTCATACTAACGCGCAAGACTTGAAGGTAGTGAAGCTGTGCGCAAACTTCCCTACATCACGAAGGTTTTTATGTCCACGATTGCAGCCGATTTACTTATTCTCCGGTGCCACAACGACCCTTACTCCTTCATTGTTGCTATAAGTGTGAGCTTCTTTCACTTTTCTGGAAGTGATAATCATTGGACGTCCTCTTGGGGAGGGTACGCCATGACGTGTCTTTCGCGTTACGAGCAAGTCTTGCCACGATTACGGTTAACACTGGACTTTTTTGCCAATGTTGGCCAATCTTGGCAAATCTCCCTAAGTGGGTATGCTTGGCTCGACAACGTGCGGTATTGACGCTGGACAGTCATCACGAGGCACGCTGACACGATTGCTATTTTCTTGGTTTTGTTAACTGCTAGGCGGTCGCCGCGAGGCCCGCGCTCACGTGAGCGCCCTTGGAAATTTCTCGATATTTCTCACTGAGGACACAAAAAATTACTATTTGCTAAACAGCTTCGGTGTTAGAACTACAGCCTTCTTATCTGCTTTTTTTATTCGATGGCAAACAGTGGCCTACATGCTTAGTAATTTGGCGGTGCCCCAGCGGCTTGGGTCGTCTGCTGCCGCAGCCGGGCTCTGCAAGAGCGATGGCGCTGGGGCTGAGTGTCAAGCAATGAGTGCGGGCCACGTGCCGCCGGTGCACAAGCAGCCACGAACACCACGGTCGTAGACATAAATGGCGCCACAGTTTTTCGGGTGCACGGCATAGCGTTCAGACGTGTCTCGGCTCGTCTCTCTGTCGCGTTCTAGACAGTAACATGGGATAACTTCTAAAGACGTTTTATTAGCAATAAAGGATTTATTTTATCTCTCCTGTCTTTATATTTTTTGTGGCATTGCGTCACACGTGAAGACTAAGCACCGCCCACATTCACTGCAAGCAATGAAGAGAGAGAGAGGAAATTTTTTTAATGAACTCCTGCCATGGAAAACAAGGTCTATAAAGTATGAAGAATGCAGCCTCCAAACAGCTTAGTCGCCATGGCAATTCAGATAACAAGATCCTCAGTTATCTCTGTTTGCGCAATTACATGTACGCCGACGCTGTGCAAATTCTTAGAACGAATGCTTGCAACACGGCTTCAGTGGTGGCTTGATACCTTCCAATGGTATCCCCCGGCGCAAATTGGATTCAGGCCCTATCTCGGTACTGAGGAGGGGTTGGAAATCCTCTCATCTATGGTTTTAGTTGGAGGCTGATCCCACCATGTGAGAACTGTGCTCGCCATGGACATATGCAAGGCGTATGACAACGTTAGTCACACTGCCTTCCTACAGGTTCTAAATGGCCTCAACCTTCCATACAAAGTCTGCGATTTCGTCCGCTACTTCTTTCAGCACCGTTCTTTTTCCACGCGCTTCAACGGAGCAAGTTTCGGTCACTTTACACCAGTCCGAGGCGTACCACAAGGGTCTGTTCTGTCTCCGCTTCTTTTCAACATCGTCTTGCTGCCGCTAGCTTGGCACCTTGCTTCAATCCGAGGTCTACATTTCCTCATGTAAGCGGACGACATTACGGTGGTCAGTGCATCCATACCTGTCACGACAGGCTGAGTGCCTCCAGCGAGCACTAACAGAATGCCAGAGATGGTGCGAGTATGAGGGCCTCACTCTCTCGCAAGAGAAGACTGCTTTGCTTCCTGTGGCCAACGCTTGGCGCCGCCGCCTCCTTGCAGTGTCTCCTATTTCAATGCAACTGAAAGGGAACAACACACCCACTGTTGAACGTCTTTGGGTCCTAGGAGTAGAAATATTGGCATCAGGGTCAACAGCTCAGTGGCTTCGATCTGCTCGATAACAAACCGGACAGATGCTCCACCTCGCTCGCCGCATCGCGCAGAAGTCTGGTGGGGCTTGCTGGACGATTGCCCGTCTCCTAGTGCGCCGTACTACAACCACGGCTTGTGTATCAGGCACAGTTCCAGCACATGACGCAAGCGGGCTGGGCTCGGCTTGAGGCCATCAACAGGGCCGCCATGCGCACCATTACTCTCCTCCCTCGCATAACACCAATTCCACCGCAACAAGCCGAAGCCCAGCTAAACACGCTAGATGAGACTGTTCATCAGCGTCGTTCCGCTCGCCTGCTAAAGCGTGGATATGTACCGGAGGCAGCAGCTCTCGCTGCATATATGGCACAGCCTTTTCTACGGCTACACCGCTCTGGCTCTACCATCAGGTGACGGACAACAAGCCTCTGGCAAGGCTACATGTCAGAACCTCTGGCCTCCATCAGCCTCCGGATGCAGCCCTCCTTCATGTCCGTCACTGGGCGCCTGCGACGCGCCCACGAGTCATGCAGGCCGGTGTACGCCGGTGTACGCCGGTGCACACGGCTGCCGCGTAACCACAGCCTTGGCTTGTCCCTCTCACCCAAACTTAAACCAGTGCTGCGCCTACGATATTCTCCACCCTCTACCAAGCCTGTTGGCAGAACTTACTGCAATTCTGGATGATCTCCAAGCTCTTGCATTGACAGTAACTACGGGCGCGAAACTGGGAATTTACACGGACTCAACGACAGCGATACGTCATCTACGTGGCGTTGCGCGTAGCACCAGCATGCCGGCACTTATTCACGCGATCCTGGACACATACCCATGCCCTGTGCGCGTTTTGTGGGTTCGCCGGGACATGCTTCCTGCCCACATAGCGCCGGATCGCGCCTGTCGCCGCATAGACCTTCCACGGCCGCGTCCACTTCTTCGGGTGTCCACTAGAAGAACTAACTGCTGGTGGAAAAGGAGAACCCCCGACGCGCTACGCGTGCTTTACTTCCACCGCGTGGAATTGACCTCCCCAGTGGGCTCGCTTGCTGGGAGGAGGCCCTGCTGTGGAGGCTTCGAGTTGGGGTGGCCTTTTCCCCAGCAGTAACCCACGCTTGGCCTGCCCGCTATCACGCACTGTTTGGGACACCTGTTGCTTTTGTACGGTCTCTGCGTCCGAAGCCGACACTAGCCACCTTCTATGGATCTGCCCTGCCCTTCAAACATCTCGCCCGCAACACCTCCGGGGCACAGGGCTCCCTACTGGGAAAGCCCCTGATCTACAGCGGTGGATATGGAGCCCTTAGTACCGGTCTCTGCTGACGTTTCTGCGTGAAACAAATGTGATGTTTTATATATAACTGTTCTGCCGTACGGCAAACTCTCACAAAAAAATGTATGCTGGCATAAAAAACAGACTCATGTCTGTCTGAGCTGCCGGAGCAGGCTAATCTGCAGGAGTCCGGTTCTAAGAACGCGAGCGCTTTGTGTTGATTATATTAGCGTTTATTCTTTCTATCTCCACATGCACCATACGTTTCTCCACATTTTGCCAAGGCAGACAGCATATGATCGAAGTTGATTTGATTGTTTGTAGGGTTTAACGCACCGACGCAACGCAGGTGATGACGGGCGCTGTACTGGAGGGCTCCGGGTTAATTTTTGACCACCTGAGGATCTTTAACGTGCTCCAAAATTTCGTAAACAAGGGCGTTTTTTATTTTCGCCTCCCCCAGAAAAGCAGCCGCCACGGCCGGGAATCGAGCCCGCGTCCTCGTGATCAGCAGGAAAACGTTTTAGACACTTGGCCACCGCGGTGGGTTTACATGTACGCTGACATAAAAAAATAGATTCGAGTCAGTCTGAGCAGTCGGATCGGGCTAATCCGAAGACGTCTTGTTGTAAGGACCCCTTAAGGCTCTCTATTGATGACATTAGGATTTATTCTCTCTCTCTTCATCTGCCCAATAATTTTCTCTACTTGTTCACCAAGGCAGACAGCAGGTCATCGAAGTAGAAATGAAACAAAGCCCCCCGTGTGAGGGTGTAAAACCGCTTCTGTGGTAGTGCTTTCTCGGCAGAAGTTTTCGTCTTGGAAATTAAAACTTACTAGTCGGCCGGTTCAAATCATGTACGTACAATAGTCGTACTTGAAGGGTGCTATTTCGAGAAAAAAACACCAAGCATGCTCCCTACGCCGTTTATTCATGGGCGATGTGTGATGGTAAATTTGTAGTGTATAAACGCAACCAGCGCGGAGACCCCTGTTGTCTCGGATTGGGTATCATCTGAATTAATAAACAGATCCTCATATTGCGAATAGTGTATTTTTAGTCTCGTCACCGGCACCTACCGGTGCAAGAGGACATGTCGTCCCACCTGAGCGTGCTTTTAACGTTAGCTTTTTTGAAATCAGGCAGTCTCAACCATCCCCAACCCCCAAAACACCGCTAGAGCGATGTGCCGTGACGTAAAACGTAAGTTTTTACAAATTGTTTTGAGCAATCAAATGCATGAGCCAGGCTTGGTGCTCCGTTCACGCAGCGTGATTCTTCTTTGCGTCACTGAATTCCGCTTTCAGAAGCTCGTTCATTATTCCAGCGAACGGTGCGCGCCTTACCGGGGCAACAAATAATTGGCATGCTTGCAAACCCCGCTTTCTTTCCCGCATACCGAGACACAACGTTTGAAAGTGAGGGGGAAGCAAGGTCAGGAGGTCGCCACCCCTGGCACATCTTGACTTCCTGATCGCGCCATCTACTTGTTCTTCCTTTGACGCTACATTCATGTTTTTCGATTCGCTATTTGCATCACCTTCAACGCGCTGGAGCGAATTCATTGTGCTGGCATATTAATAAGCAAGGTACTCTTTCCTAGCCACGGGGAGGCTTGTCTGGGCATCCATCTGCGCTTCTCAGCCCTAGCAACAATAAAACGAACGAGTGGTGATCGCAATGCGGTGCTTCCGGAAGAGCTAATTTTATTCTGCGCACGCATGCGCCTCCTCTGATTTTGACCATCGCCGCTAACGTTGTGGTATTGAGTCACAAACACGTTCTCAGAACTGCCTCGTATGGCTAGCGATGTATAAAAAGCTAGTAGTGGTACCTAGGTCCGGTATTATATCATCCGGGTCTGGTTTTGTGCTTCAAGCACTTCTCTGGAGGATTTGAGTGAAACAACGACGCGATGGGTGCTGCTCGTGCCGTGATTTTCTCCGCGCTGTTCGTAAAATTGACCTGTGTGCTGTCCGTAGTTGATGCTTACACATTGCTGGAAGCGGCGCAAGTCGTTGAAGGTAGGAATTTATTTATGCACATTCTGTTGTTGAAAGCTTTTACGACTCGGATGACGCCAGAAATTTCAAGCTCAAAACCGACGGTCAAGGGCTGGTCGCAAAGGCAATGTGCAGCAGTTTGCCCATGAGTGGTTACACATTTTTTCGCTAAGAATATTTGTAGTGTTGAATACGTTTTGCGGCACACTTGTGTTGTATTACTTGAGAAATCGTTTTTTGACGTCTGATTTTCAAAGCTAGCGTAAGCCTGAATACGTTTGTTCATCACTCCAGAATGTTATTTTCAATGTGCGGTTATCGCAGGTGAAATGGTTTTCGCTATACCTTTCAAATATTTTCCAAAATCTAAAATTTCAGTAATAGAGGTAGAAGCATTTGGCCTTTTTTGGAGCAGGTGGTGGTGGTTCATCCCCCACTATGTATCTGGGTTGGCATTGGTCCAGGCACCCTTTAGCCTTAGCTGCAGCCGTACGGAGGTTTACCAGAGAAATCTGTTAAGTATAATTTAATTATCGAGGAAGAGGGGAAATATGTAAGCTTGGCCCCAAGAATCTAGTCAAAGGTCGCAGGATAGGACCAGTTGTGGGGCCATGGTAGAGGGCTTCATGGTGCAATGTACCAGCAACTGGCTGTAATGATATTTAGAGTATTACATCGCAGGGACAATTAACGGACGTATCTTCATTCCGCTCGTTTTAAAAGTCTTCGTGGGGATTTATACAAAAGATGGTTTTAGCATGTGCAATAGTAAATGAGGGCTTGGGGCGTTATTCATCAATATGAACAGATAGTGGATTACTACATCTGTTGGGAACGCAGCTATGCTCCTTTGCACCCCGGAGAGAAAAACTATTTGCGGACAGCTTTCGTTGCTAAGCATAGCGAAAAACAGCTGTCAGACCTTAGCAACTAAAGAGCCATGACTTCTGTCAGGATACTTTCTAGCTCCATCCTATTTGAAAGAACTACAATAGTATGGTAATATAGAAACATAAGTGCAATATTTTTGTTAACAATATTCACGCATTTCGCTCAACCTGACTTGAAATATATTAAACTTTTTAACATGATGTCGGGGACTGTTCTGGCCTAGTTCTCTGAGAGGAAACAGGAAAGGGGTGTAGGATAGACGATCCTTCCAGTTTGGTCGACCTAGCTCACGAGCTATTACAAACTGATGATTTTGCATACTGCTCTGGGATATAAACGAGTGGTGTTCACCTACATCTCCAGATAGGCAACGCCGGGACCGGTATGCTTGTTCCTCAGCGGTGTAATACGGTTACCATTTTCCAGCAGTTGCAGGCTTCGGATTGGTTCCTGTACACCCCGCGCAGCCCGTCACAGCCCCCGAGGGGAGGCCGTCCTTTTCTAGCCCTGTGTTCTCCGCGAGTTTTGTAGGCTGAGGGCTCACAGCTGGAGCATGCCACTTAGACATTAAGGGCAGAACCCTTAGTCGTATTATAAATTAGGACTTCCGCCCTGTAGAAAAACCCTATCGGAGGTGGTGGGACCTTAGGGGCATCATCACGCTTATTTCTCGTTTTGCTTACAGTTTTAGTCGCTCCCGTTTCTCGTGTGAATATAGAGTAGCGGAACTTGAGAGACTATTCCAAAGGAGAAGAAACAAAATCGTAACGGGACACTTGCCGCGGCATGATCGACGCTGTTGACATTGGCGTCTGGGTGCCCCGGGAGCAAGTCCACCCGCAGCACCACGCCGTTGAGTTCGTGCAGGGTTGCCCAGGCGATTTCCTTGTTGTTTGTTTAAGAGCTTGCTCATTGGACTACATCAATTTTGGGGGGCATCTAATGAGTCGCTGAATCCCGTGGATATTGTGCCTCTAAAAGAGAATGATCTGCACTTCCACGTGCCTTCATAAGTACCTCGCCGGAATTAAAACACCCGCGCGCCGCGTTGCTCAGGTATTCCGCCGCTCAGAAACATCATCATGGAAATCAAAGAGCCACAGGATCGCAAGCGCCTCTGCGCGCGCTCGGGCTCATTACTGTTAGGCCTTTGCTGACAACAGCTGTAGGATAAGCAATTAGTGATACATGTAATCGCTCCGTGTGATGACGTGTCCGGGCGGCCGATACGAGGACGGTCTCCGACCGACACCCAAAATCGAATAACACCGCCGAGCATTCCACCATCGTTGACTGGATGAAGCTCAAAGGCAACCCCACTGCAGGCATATATGCAGACGAATATTGCCATACGGCCTACCTTCAACTGCGCCCCCTTCCTTCCCTATAGAAGCCGCATTCGGCAAGAATTTTTCCTGAAAAACCGCCGTAATTCTGCTCCTGGTTTTTGCCTGCAGAAATACCTTTTAGCAGCACCCTTCGTCTTCTACATGGACGTCGCCTGGCATGCAGATACCCTCCTGAGAGGGCTTGAGTACGTCATATGACACGCTGACCTAGAGAAAGAAATTTCGCAATTAATTAGGCAATATCAGGAAGGGGACGTGCCAATACCGCTTCGAAATAAGACGTACGTTTCCTTGCCCTCACCGCTTTATAACCGCAGGTAGCTAAATACTCTTTTGAAGGATTTTACGAATAATTGTTTGTCACAGTTGTTCGGCTGATATCGCCCACGTGCAAGCAGATAAAAGCTTAGCTGATATTTTGAGCGATGGTGTCTGCCGCTGGTATCCAGAAGATTGTCTGGGACGACACATCGAGCGTAGGCCAAATCTTTAGCTTATGGAGAAATTCACAAAAACCACAAAGCCCCTATGGCCTGTTTACTTTGATATCAGAGGGCTAATATTGCCCCTTGAAGAATACCCCCCGCAATGCATTTGAATTTATAGGTGAAGCCGACATCAATTGGATTTGTGTAAGTTTGGCCTTTGTAAGCTGCCTTTCCCGCAGTGTCTGTTGCAGAGTGCAGCGTGCCTCACTCGCACAATGCCGTACTCTCTTCAGCGGCCACCTGTATGGCCCAATAGAGACTTCATTGTGTCTATCCATCAAGCGTGTGTACACATGTCTCTAACGTAGAGATCACGCCGCTCACATTATAAATCAACGTGGAAATTCACGAGTACACCAGTATACTCACCAGTATAACATAATTTCACACCCAGTAATTGTTTAAAACAGGACCCGGTTAAGCAACGTAAATAACAGGTTCCTGGAGTTCTCAGATATTTGTTATCTCAGATATTTGATATTAGCGATATTATGTATCCGTTTAAGTTTGTGCTGAACGCACACTGTCTTCGAGAGGTAAATGCAAATCAGGCCGGAGTGAATATCAGACTAAAAACATTAGAATTTGCGGCGTCAGGAGTTGCTCCTGCAGCTTCACTTTCTTGAATATGTGTATTCCTAAAAATGTGGATTGCGGTGCGACAAGGAGACCGAATGTTAACCGCGGTCTACTAAGAGCAAGGGTTTAGTGCGTCGCAGGGATCGAGTCTTCAAATTTGCATCCGGTTTACCGTGCGTTTAAAGAGCGCAAAATACCTTGCGTTCTATCGAAAATGGTTGCAACCACGGAGTGAGATAAATAGGAGCACCAACTGTGGCCCAGATAAAATCATTTGCGTGTTCCGATTATGTCCCCGAGGCGCCGGCCGCCCACTTTTCCCTTTGCTATCTTCCTCTTTCTCACCCCGTCTCGTCATAGTGGCTTTGTACGTTGCTCTCCATTGGTTCGCTCGCCTCAGTGGCTCCTCTCGTTTCACCGCGACATACGCTTTTAAAAACGTCTAGAGTTCCTGTATATCGCGTAGCGCAAGAGTTGCGCGTCTCATTGCCGCATGCCGCGGTTCCCAGTTCGACGGGAAAGCCCGCTTTCAGTGTTGAGCACAAGGCTCCGTATTCAGTAAGTTCTGCCAGAGTCCTTCAATGCATTGAAGGACTCTGGTTCTGCTAAACTGAGCATCGGCGGTTGCGCAAGCGGCGGCAGCGGTGGCCGCTCAGCTGATACGCAGCCGACTATCGTGCGCCAGTTTTTGTCCGTGCTCCTCCTGGCCCCTTCTCCTCGCCGCTTCCTTGGGGAGGCGGCCCGGCGGCGGCTTGTACATGCGAGTCGGGTGGCTTTCCCGCACGACCAGGGACTGAAGTTGGCGGGTGGACGCGCAACTCTGCTCCCCTAGGGGTGCTATATACAGGAACTCTAAACACGTCAAACTGTGCGCGCCACCACGAGACATGCGTACGCGCGCGGAATCTAAATCCCGGTGCACTGCCACATTAAGCGGCGCGGGTAATCATACACCGCTACATAGTGCGATCGCTTATAAGGTGACGACGTCTTATCGCTTGTCAGGGAATGTTTAGTTAGACATAATCAAAACCGGGTGAAAAATATCGATCCAACCCAATGAAATTGTACGACAACGATTTCAGAAACACCAATCAAGGACTAAGCTAGAGTAATATCGCCCACCACAACTCGCTAGAATATAAATCACATTAAAATACTTGCCATTGGTAGTCTTCACACGCCCTTCATCACATGAATGATATCTCAACGGGACATTGACCCCAACAGCAATATTTCGTTTTCTGACAGGTTCAAGATCGGCACTCCTTGTGCAACGCAGAATGTCCATGAAACGTAGCTCCTCCTACAACCTAAACCACCCTGACCACCGGATTGTACATGCTACATAACATTTTACATGGTCACAGCTGCACTGACGCACCTATTTCTTTCAGTCATTACACTTGGTGTGCAACGCGCCGACCTCAACCACGTAACATCGTTCGTTTAAGCAATTTGTAAATTGTTTCAAATGTTCATTTCTAACAGGAGGCATTTTTAGGTTCCGCCGTCGAGCGTTACCAGAAAAATACCAAGAAAAAAATTGCGCCCACCTCCCCGCGAGGGGAACCCTGTGTAGATGCGACGTATCGTGGGGTTCACTTGGTGTTTCCGTTGGATTGATTCTGAAATCGCGTGAAACGTGTCGGGAACGCGTATGATTATTATGTTTTATGATTATTATTATGTTTTATTGGCCAATCTTGGTCAATCTCTCTAAGAGGTATGCTTGGGGCTTCGCTGTCGCAACGACCTTTACTCCATCATTGCTGCTGTCAGTGGGAGCTTCTTTTCATTTATTGCAAGTGTTAATAATTGCCCCATCATGCGTTGTATTAGTAGCTTCTTGACGTAGTTTGAATGAGCCAAGGATATAAGGCGCGTTCGTAGCATTTGTTTCTGTCTTGGTTTTGTGGCGCAGTGGGAAGAGCACAATGTGCCTCGCGTTCCGCCCACAGGGTCGTGGGATCGAAACCGGGCGCCGCTAACTATTATTTTTTTTAAACGCGGAGCGTTTCTTAGTCGCACGATGTCCCTCGACCGTCGGCGGCGGCGTACACACGCTCACTGCGCATGCGCGTCGCGGCGAGGTGCAGGTGCGCGTCTCTCCCCCGTACCGTCCTCGCTCTCAACAACAGGTGCAGCGTTGTTGTCTGTCCGCACCCCGCCCCCTACACCATAAAAAAAATAATAGTTATCGGCGCCTCGTTTCGATCCCACGACCCTGCGGGCGGAACGCGAGGTACATGGTGCTCTTCCCACCGCGCCACAAAAGCGACACAGAATCAAAGGCTACGAACGCGCCTTATATCCTTTACTCATTCAAACTACGTCAAGAAGCTGCTGATACACGGCAGCAGTTGCATCGATCTCGTCTTCACCAGTTGCTGCAACGCACGACCACTGCTTAAAGGAACCATGAAGACAAAATACAAGTTGGGTTTATTAGAAAGATTGCTTAGTCCCGATAACAATGATACCAATATCATCGCAATCTTCGAAAAAATAACGGAGATATTAAAAAAAACGTGTGAAGCAGTCGCGACCCCCTAGCCAATTTCCCGCAACTTTTCTATGACGTCACGGAACCTTGTTTGTGCGATTGGCGGCCGCCTAACTGACCTGTTGCGACGAGACATGACTGGACGTCTGATGAGGCCTCTAGTTCCATTTGACCGCATCACTTGAATGCTAACGTGCAGTTAACGCACTGAAAATTACGTTTTATTGTCGGCCCGTATGACGTCATTCTTGCTCATAACACGTCACTGTGGCGCAAAATTTGAAAGTTTTTAAATACTTCTTGCTTTTTTTTCGTTAAAAAACATCTGTTGTGGCTGTAATGGAGCTGAATGAGATACTGAATCCTAGTTCTTTCAAATTAAACGAAGTTGTATGTTCTCTTCATGGCTCCTTTAAGGACCCCTTAACAGTACACTTTAGCGACCACAAAGTCGTTCTCAGCGTCCAATACAACGACAACAGCAACAAATAAATAAATAACCACTTACAACAACCTACTCCTTGCCTTCACTTCTTGCGTCACAAAAAAAAAAGAAAAATTGGGCCCATCTCTCCACGAGGGGGGACTCGAGTCGCAAAATCACGAAAGTAATAATTAATATATGAAAGTAATAATAATATTTAATAGTAATAAGCAATAATAGTTAACCCATTCACTACCACCACACCAGTGACACCACCACCCCCCAAACACTAACGTTAACGCAATACACCCACCCCCTACGCGACGCATTTACTCGAGTCCCCCCTCGTGGGGAGATGGGCCCAATTTTTATAGTGTAGGGGGAGGGGTGTGGACGGACAACAACGCCGTATGAAGGGACAAGGCGAGTGAATGAGATGCAGTCGCATCTAAAATTACGCCCATCTTCCCGCGAGGGAACCCTGGTGTGACGCGACGCATCGGGGGGTTCAATTGGTGTTTCCGTTGGGTTGTTTCTCTAAATCGGGTGAAACGTGTTGTGACGCGAAGTCGCACGAAAGCGAGCGCTGACTGAACTGCCGCAGCGCGCTACCCGCTTTATATTCACAGCGCCTGAAGGAGAGGAGACAGCGGAGGAGAGTCGCGCATGCGCAGGTGGCGTACGGGCGCCGCCGACGCCGACGCAGGAGGGACATGCCTCAGAGCAAGAGATGCGTCGCATCTAAAAATACCGCGCGCACGTGAGAAGCACCCGGCGTCGGTCACCTTGACCTTCTAGAACACCCTGCCCAGAGGTGATGGAGTGATGTCTAGCATTCTGTTCTCCTCGCCAGTACACGTCCGTTCCCGCATGAAGTGGGCCGGACAAACGCCGAGTTCGCGCTATCGCCGAGTTCGCAATACCGGTTGCCATGGGCTCTAGCGCGTGCTAACGCGGTTCAGTTTGGGAGAGATGTGAAAACTTGCGGGCAAAACTATCCGGCCCTGCCAATCATGAACTTTCAGCTGCAAGTTCGGCAATTCATGTGGTGTTTAATACCCGGGTCTCTGACAAAGGGTGAGGGGCCGCCAGCTCGGCTGTTTCTCCAGCCTTGCACCAACAGTGAAAGCTCCGCCATTGTTTTCCAAGCGTTCCAAAACGCAGGGAATGCATTGGCGGTATTGTCACAGCGCAGAAATTATTTTTTGCACTAGTCGAATGCTGAGCATCGTCATTCGCGTGATTTGCACATTTCATCGCGATGGTCGGTCGTTCTAGAGTGTTGTATTGAAGCCCATGCGCGGCCATTTTTAAGAGTGTGCCATACAATAATCCATACTACAACAAAGTACGTTAATTACCACTTCTAATATATTTTTTAAGTCAAAGCACTTAGTGACGCTGTTAAAACAGTCTCGCCATAAAATAAAAGCTGTTAGCAGATTACTCTATTGCGCGTTTGTTTTCTCCTGGGGCTGTTAAGGTTCGTATTGTGAATTAAATGTTAGTTGGCACTGATTTGACATGTTCCCCATGTGTATTCGTTTTAGGAAAATGCCTGCACGAAGGAAAGCAGATGGATCACGGGGACATCATTCGGACAGAGGACCCCTGCGAATCCTACCGCTGTGACACGGATAAGAAAATGATGCTGGTTGACCTGTAAGTCAAACTACAACCTCCCCCTGGGTTTCAAAATACAGCGGCTTATCACCGTATAGGCATGAAGATAGAAGTGCATGCGTGATGGCTAGCCATCGCTTCGTTTCTACTTCTTTTTTACAAATTGGTCAATGGTGTTTGAAGAAGCGTAGTACCAGTGCTTTGTCCTGTGTTTCCTCTAGCGTTAATTATACGCAGAATAGAAGAGTCATCTAGTGAGTTTTCGTTGCGTTCGCACCTAATACTCTTTTAATCAACTCAATTGGGTTCGTAAAAAATATTTTTGCAGGAGTAAATTTTCTAGAAGAGTGAATAACTGACAGTTCTTCAATGAACTGGCGAGGTGAGCCGGAGCAGCCGCCTGAATGACTGCACCAGATGATTGTTAAACGGATAAAAAAAAATATCCTCAGACGCAATTGTTCAAAACACAAGCACGTGGAACGTCCAAACGAAATCAAGCAAAGCAGTCACTTGACCAGGTGTTGCAGAGTGGTACTAAGTCTTGATTTTGAAAGACATGTTAAGAGCTCCTTGGTTCCGCGTCATGCCACTCCTGTAGTTACACACGGCCCCAACAAGATCCCCAGAATAAATCTAAGGGCGCAGGGCAAAGCCAGCTAAACTTTTCCGGCGTCCCTCAAAAGTTAGGGGCAGTGACACACGTAGTCAAGTTAAGTTCCCGGGAATTTCACAGGTCGGGTACAAGGGTAGAAAGTCCGTCGAAGCTTGAAAATGATGCTTAGTACAGGCCACTAACAAGACAATCCGTTATGCACTATGCGGTGTTCTCGTACAACTTATGAATTTAATTCTACCGCGCCTTCTTCAAGCTAAAGTGATAAACCAGAGAATGTTGGCGGCGTACAAACCTGATCTTCTCTTGCGTTGTTTGTACCTGCACATCAAACAAGGGAAGAACATATACAGTTAAACCTGGATACAACGAGGTTGACAAAAGTTCGCAATTTTTTGTTACATCAAGGTTTCATAAGATGCAGGTTTCTAGTTACGGCTCGCGGGAATGAAGCAGAAACGAAGCCAAACCCGTAGACGTTATAGAAGGTGAACTCACGCTTTATGGATTTTTTTCAAAGCGAAAAACTGCCTGAGTTGCGCCTCGCACGAGCTTAGGCAATACACGGCGCTCCGAAGAATCAAGGTCATTTACCCCTGTACATTTAGGTCATTTACTTAACTATCACTTTTGCATTTTTTGGTACTTTTCGGCGCGTTAACGCGTTGCAAGAATTAAACTTATGCTGAGAGGGTGCCTTTTTTGGCAACTTGATGCTCTTAACCGGACATAAGATTATTTAGAGGGTGCTCGTTGGGGTACTATACCAGGCGGCAACATTCTTCTTCCTCGCCACTGTAGACATCGTTTAAAATTGTGCGCTTTTCTTGAAAATACACAACGTTCTGTTTTCTGTCAGCAGCACTCATCACCGACGAACCGATACCACACAGATAGAACTGGAGACACGCGACTACACGCCGACAGGATGGCCTAGCACCTGAACACTTAGGTCTGGAACCGAAACCGCCCTCCCAATTAGAAACGCATGGTAGTTTGCGGTGCCGGCGAAAAAAACTTGAAGGGTAGTTACTCTTGCTATAGCTGGTGTGGTGTAACGTTACAGAAGCAAAACCAGTAGTTACTGCTACGTTAGCCACGGGATGGTGCTAGCCCCTCCGTTCATCACCATCATCATCATGGCGAGTTTCGCGTTTATGCGGTTCAAGACGTTTTTATTGCTGCTGGCGCCCTACGGTAGTGCTAGTATTCGCTAAATTAGTTCATTTCTCCGGTCGATTTGTGAGTAAAAGCGAGAAAAAACAATGACTGATCACTTCACCGACTTTATTACATCAAGGTTAACCGCTGTGATTTTTTGTTATGTAAAAGTGGCTAACACATACGCTTCAATGGGGGTGGCAATGGGGAATTGAAAAACTTCGTTAACTCCGGGAATTCGTTACATAGAGGTTCGTTCCATTCAGGTTTAATAGTATGCACCGTACTCTTCTTTCGCAGCTGTCACTATGGAATTTACCAGAAGGCGCCACCTGGCTGCGTACTTCGTAAGCGCACGGGAGATTTTCCGGCATGTTGCCCCTGGCCAGACTGCAGTAACACCGAAACCATTGATGACCTGTCATCTACTAACGTGACGAGCAAAGAGTCAGGAGCGGAGACCGATGTCCCTGACCTCGTTGTTCTCGGCGAGGAGGAAAGCCCACCTGCTGTACCATCTCAAATCGACTTGTCTCCTGAATCGCCGACTGACCCTGCAACTGCGACTGAACCCACCAGCGTTCCAGAATCTTCGAAATAACAAATAAACTCTTGTATTGATCTCAAGTCACGTCACCGCATCGAATGTCCTATCACGTAGTTTAGTGAGGAGGTCTCTTGAATCAGCATGTCTGTCCTCTTATGCTCAACAGCGTGCCATCAAAAGCTTCTTATTCGCCAGTCTGCCGCCTAACAGGGGCGAACTCAACCGTAGACAGTTCATGCCTACTGTGGCTTCGATTTTTTTGGGTGCTCAGACCGTGCTGCTTCATCAAACATTCAGAGCTGATTCAGGGAAAGTTATGTCGTTGAGTGTAGTAGTCATACTCGTGGTTCTTAGCTTGGTATTGGTTTCTTTATGCTCCGCAGCGCCTTATTTTCACCGCTAATCGCAGCATCTTGACGATGCTTCCATATTTTTTGAGGCACCAGGCGCCAGTACCAACGTTTCCGGCATGAACACCGCACTAACTTTCACAGGCAGTAATAGAGTGTTGAATCACGATATACCTAGCACTAATAAACTGCTAGGCGCCACACCAAGGGCACACAATACTGTTTCTACTGTGATGGCTATATCGGGCACCTCGGAGTAGGCTTCTGTGCCTTTGAGCATAGTAACAGCGAAACTATTGAGCAAGTTTTTTTTTTTTTGAATCGTGATAGTAGTTATTCCCTTTGGCATAAGGTCCTACAGGTACAAGTTGACACCCGTTTTCCGGAGGAAGTCCAGAAGACAGCGGTGGTGGGACCCCCACAGCCATCGTTGGAGATCGGGGGTCTCCCATGATGCATGCCTGTGACGCGAAGGTGTCGGGATCTCGCTGCCCTCAGGGAAGGGCACGTCCATAGCGGGTGGTTGGTGTCGGCGTCTTCGTTTGTGTATTGTGTCCGCAGTTAAAAATACCAGGACATGCCGAGCGCTCGTGCACGCGTGCCTCGAGCGCATGTTCCTAATGCTAAGCATACCCACTTAAGGCGATTAGCAAATATTGGCCAAAAAAAAAAAACAGCGTTCCCCTCGTGCCTCGAGCACACGTTCGTCAAGCCAAACATACCCACTTAGAGAGATTGTCTAACACTAGCCAAAAAAAAGATCCATCATTTGCGTTACCGTTGCAACACTTCCTCCGAGCGAGAAAGACACGTCATAGCGCACGCCCCTTGTTGGTTCGTCGTCGTTTCGTAGTGCGTATGCGTTCTGTACCGTAGAAGAGCCCCGACTTGAATGTCGCGGCAGGGCCGCAGATAGTTCACCCCGGTTAAGGAAGAGGCCGCGCTTCTAGAGGCTCGGCGTGCAAAGCATCCGCTAGACACGATATGTCGGGCTTGCAGACTGGCGTACGAAAACGACGACCAAAACGACGAGCTCACCCTCGCCTTGCTTAAAATAAGGTAATTGAAATGACATGCCCCCGAGGTTAACCACGACACCACAACGATACTAAAACTCAACCCTGTGTCCGTCATTGATCACCTACAACAGCTGCGCCATTCAACTCGTGCGCGTGAGTGCAAGCTTCTCTGAATTTTATTTTGCATGCTGACAGCAATACATTTTGTTGCAAAAAGAAGAGATGGTTGTGGCATCCACCGAAGCGGAATGAAGGAAGGATAATACAGTGAATTAAAGGCTGGGAGGCTAACCAGATTGCAGTCCGGTTGGCTACCCTACGCATGGAAGGCGGAAAAGAAGAAAGTTCTGTGCACGTTTAACCAGCAAAGAAAGAGCCTGTTTTTAAGTGCGAATGCACTTCCTAAGCGAGCCTGAAGCGTCCGCCGCCGTCCGCATTCCGCCGCCGTCCGCATAGCAACAGCAGCGGGTGCGCGCGCTCCTCGTCTTCCTTGGCAACGGGGGGAGATGGGCGCGCGCTGCCTGGCCGCTGACATGGCACATACCCACGTGGGGGATTGGCCAGGAATCGGGCGTGAGAAGGGCTAATGCACCCGCTTAAAGGAGTACTGACACGAAATTTCAAAGCTGAGATCCGCTCTAGCAATCAAGTACAACGACAACACAAATAGGTGTCTGTGAATAAATGCATCTTTCTTTCTTTGTAGTTGTGTGTGTGTGTGTGATCTCTCTTTCGCGAACATTACCGAACCGCGCAAATTCAACTCCTGCATTCGCACTTTCACATTCTTCCCCTCGGGGAAATGCGGGGAATTTTTTTATATCTGACCTTCCTCTAAAACGACACTTGTGGGTTTTGGACGCTTAACGTGCCCTATTTTAAGTGTGCTGGACGTGCTATCGTGATAAATGGAAATGCGAACAACGGCGCGCGTGAATTTAGGTATATGCTGAGCTCCCTGGCGATGTTACGTGTATGCACAGATGGCATCAGGTAGGAAAAGCCCTCCGGTAACTTATTCTTACTGCGCAGGCGCAGCCCCTCGCCTAGAATGCGGACGACATAATAAAAACCACGCGCACCGTTGTTGGTATTTTCAGTTATCATGACAGTACAACTCACTCTCCATTAAAAACTCGCCGCGGTGGCTCAGTGGCTAAGGCGTTGCGCTGCTGAGCACGAGGTCGCGGGTTCGATTCCCGGCCGCGGCGGCCGCTTTTCTGATGGAGGCGAAAAGCAAAAACGCCCGTGTGTACGAGATTTCGGCGCACGATAAAGATCCCCAGGTGGTCAAAATTAATCCGGAGCCCTCCACTACGGCGCGCCTCATCGCCTGCGTTGCGTCGGCGCGTTAAACCCCACAGTCAGTCACTCTCCATTAAAGCTTTGCTGCAGATTAAATTGGACTACCAAAAGTCCGGAATGTAGCCATGCATGTCCGGAGGGCGCCTTTCCAAGCTCTTCCGTACACATGCCGCACCAATTTCCAAATTCTTACGGAAATGCTGCAATCATCTCGGTATCCTTGGTTCATACTGATAGGAAATGTGCTGTTTGTGCTCCAGAAAGCTAAACGTAGGGGCCAGTAAGATAGAAAACTATATAAGCAGTACATGTCGTCAGTTCACGCGCCCATTCCTAAAGCCACATGACGCCTATCGGTTTTAAGCGTCTCAAAAGCACTCAAAACGTGCGTGTGCATATGCGTTGCGCGACAAGAGAAAATTCTCCATGTAGAAACAAATTATCTGGGTGTAGGCCCTCTCGCGAGGATATTTGCTGGCAGCCAATGGTTCGCATTGCTTTTTTATAATCACGAGAGATTGCCCCACCAATAAAAGGAAATATTAAAGGTAGAGCATTGCATCTATTTCACACACAAATCCAAGGATAGTCCGGTGCTGGCGTCCCACATCCAGCGCTTAAGAGCTGTGGGTCTCCCAGGATGGAGCCCTGTGCCTCGGTGGTGTTGCATTCGGGAGTTCTAAGACCTGCACAAGTCCTTAAGAGGTGTTCAACGTCAACAATTTGCATAAAAGCAGGAATTGGCCACCGCTAGGTTTGGACGGGTTGCCAGTCGAAAGATTAGCTATGGCGCCGTCGCTAATAACGCCGACAGGTCGGCGTTATTAGCGACGAGCGAGCGATCGCTCTATTTTCGCCTCACGCTCATCTCGGACTCCAGGAATACGGGGACACATGGACAGAAAATCAAGCACCCCTCCGTCTAACGACGACGATGGTTGAACGCGATGCTTTCTCGCGATGGATTCTTTGGTTGGCCAATGGCACACTGCGAGTAGGTGGCATTCTGGGAGTATACGGACTACTTTTCTAGAATGCCCCACAAATCTCGGGTGTGCATTCCGTAGGCCTAACGTTTGGGTTTCGGGTGAAGGGCGCGAATCGCTTTCTACTGGTGGGCGTTCGGTTCGACCCTGTCGAAATAAAGCAATCGGATAGACGCTAGCTTCATAACGTGAGGGCCCAGATTCCATTGCGGCCACGGGAAGCATTTCCGGGAGTAAAAATGTACTGGGTTCGATGCGCGGGTCCAGTCGCGATGAGGAACGCAGTTATTTCGGCACGGTTGATATTTCAGTCCAGCAGCAGGGCGGTGGTAAAGCTCTCGAAGATTGAAAGATGTAAGGAAGTAACGTAACTTTCTTGGGCAAACGCAATGTTCCTTGGTAAACCTTTCATATAACTACTTGCCTGGCACCGACCGCGGTGGCTCAGTGGTTAAGGCGTCAGCAGCTGAGCCAATGACACGGGTTCAATTCGCGGCCGCGGCGGCCGCTTTTCTGATGGAGGCGAAAAGCAAAAACACCCGTATGTACGGGATTTCGGGGGACGTTCGAAATTAATCCGGAGCCCTCCACTACAGCGCGCCTCATCACTTGCGTAGCGTCGTCGCGTTTAAACCTAATAATCAAGCAATCACTTGCTTTGCAGCAAGCGACGTTAAATACCGATAGAGTTTGTGCAGCGCTCCCTCAACTGGCGACCTTCCCGCTAAAAGTCAGTTTTCCTCACTGTACGATGTCCACTTTTTGAACAATAAGAGAACAAGGTCACTAAGCGCTTCACCAATCCCAACTCCTGGGTATGCTCCAACCACAACAGACATCACCGTCAACATTTTTATCCTCTTCGGAGCAGCTGGCAGCGAGGCATCGTCACCACCGTCAGTATACCAGTAAGTAGTATACGCTGGTGATTGATTTCAGCCTCGTGGCTTTTAGACAGCACTATTGGCCAGAAACTATCATTACCATTGTCGGCACTGCGCCGGTCTCTTCTCTCCGTTGTTAGCATCGGCACAAAAATGCAAAGCCCCATATGCGTTCCGCCCATCGCCTTCGCCAAGCCAGCGCGAGCGCAATCCCGGCCTTCTGAGAAAGAAGAGGCCGACGCGTCCGCACAGCACAAGCGGGGTGTCCGAGGTGTCCGAGGACCCCAGCTGCTGCTGCTGGCGCTGCTTGTCCCAACCGCGGCGCTAAAATTCTCACTGTTCCGGCGACTCGAGGACCGTCGCGCGGCCGACCGAAGCGGCCTCGGGCTGGTCGGTGCCACCGGCGCGATGTCCCTCAACACAGCCGATTCTCCTGGCGGCATCGTTCTCTTCGCCGGTGAACTGTGAGTCAGATTGAAACATATGCCTCCATCAACTCCCCCTTTTACTTCTGCTCCATACTTGCCTCACGTCTTTCCGACTACAACGTGTGTTTTTCCTAACAAACACAAAGGAGTTACCAGCGAGCGAGCGCTTTCTTCCGCACATTTACGTGCTATTGTCATCAGGCTTGTGTACATGTTGAAACCCCTGATACGAACGGGTTTGCGTAAATCCTGGCAGCATGCGTAGGACCCACAAACACAGAACAAATTCTACGCCATAAAGCCAGGCTTAGGTATATACATAACAAACAAACAAGACAGGCACATGGACTAGACTTAGCTAGGCTAGGGATAGGTCACGCTTACGTAACACATTCACACTTGCTCACTGGGTCTTCAATACCCTTGTGCAGCACGTATGGAGTGGGCCTGTCCGTAGTTCACATACACTTTATATGTAAGGCACTCCACACCACATGACTAAAACACTTCCCAGAAATCTATAGACCGCAAATCCCACTCCATCCATCCCACTTTTTAGGCGTTTATACATCTCATTTCGTATCACGCATATCCAAAACCTGGCCCTCTACACCAGCCATGTCCATTGTCGGTATTTGTTTTTACATTTTGTTGCTGATCGATTTTACTATTCAGTATTTAATCTCTGCTAGATAGCCATCTGTTTTGGCGCTCTTTTCCCCAGTTGGCCTTGCGCCATTGAAATGCAAGCATCATCATGGGTTTGTGTACGACATCGTAGCTCGATTGTACGCATCTTATGATTCTTAGGTTCAGACCTGCACATTTGTTTGCGGTGGAGCAGTGAGCATAAGAATGGGAAAATTCCTATGCGGGTTTGAAGTGTCGTGGCTATCCGCCAAGCTGGGCTATCAGGCGCCCCTAAGTGTATGGCTGTGTGTAATTTACACCACCTGGTTATCATTAACGTATACCTATATTTAAACACGTGCAGGCTGTTACATCGATATATGGAATTCTTTAAAACATTTTCTAAGCGAGCCACGGGTGCATTCGCACTCAAACTTAACACGAATGTCTATTTTGTGGTCTATTTTGTTTGGCGCCGGCAACAACGAAGGTACTTACCTGTTTATTCTGAAAATATACAAAAATGATTTTCGCCTATAGAAAAGTGGCGGCCAATTTGGACGTGCAAGCTGATCTTGGAACGACGGCGCCACCTGGGGTAGGCAGAACGAACGGATCCAAATGAGGTAGCAGATGATCAGAAAACCTATTTTGTCCGTAGTTTATGATGGCCAGAAATGGCGACATATCTCATACGATAAAGTATTCGTGCGGTTCATCGTTGTCAGTACCAGCCATCTGCTTTGAAATGGTCTGTCGTCTGCTGTGACAGGGTACCCCACTTCTTGAAATAAGGCTCATGGTTCTTTGTTCGCGGTCGGCTTTGTTGTCGTTTTACTATATTATTCTGTGCATGCGTGTCTGTGCATGCGTGTCTGTGCATGCGTGTCTGTGCATGCGTGTCTGAGATGATTCCCTGCAGGTAAACAGGCTGTCTTGACGTCTGCTGTGAATGATCTTATGAAGCCTGATGAAGTACGAAAGATACAAATCAATAAGATTTGTTTCATGCGAACTTCAGCCGTACGTCTAGCTTTCCGTTATGCAAGGTGACGAAGAAAGGCGTCTGCGGAGCTCTGTCACTAGCCGTTCATTGTGAAACCCTACCGTGATCGCTATCAACCCGCTGCACCTTTACAATCGAGCAGCCTGTTAACAGCCCATAGATTTAACGGCGCGTAGAGCAGAAAAGCTGACGTCTTCGGCGGCGTTGACCATGAACAAAAATCATGCGTGTCTACGTTTAGGACGCCGGTGGTTGAACGCGAATGTCTTTCGTGATGGATTCCCTGGTTATCCAATCCCACAGTGCTAGTATGTGCAACTCTGGAGGCATGCCCAACTTTTCTATAATAACCGCAGCAACTGTCGGTTATGCACTACGTAGGCCTAACGTTTGGGTTTGAGGTTAACGGTTTGAATCGGTACCTATTGCTTGGCGTACAGTGGGTACTTTTTCAATGGGATGCCAGTTTAAGGGGTTAAACCTAAAAAAAGTTACGTTAGGCTTAATGTCATGCGACTAACAGCTTCGGCATGCAGAACAAAGTCAATCTCAACGGGTCGTACGTCGAGCTATGGCTAATGACTGTTGACTTTGACCTCGGAACATCACGTGATGTCTATATACATCGCGCCGTTACACGCCTGACGTAATGACGTAATTCCCATGATCGAGCAACGCCGACACCGGAAAAGAGAAAAACATTTTCTGACAAGTTCTAAGTTGTCTTAGAGGCATATAGCCGTAATTTTTGAGATGATAAAAAAAACTGTGCAAAGAAAGGACGGGACGAATATACGGACACCAAACAGCGCATTCCAAACATACAATACTGCATCCCGTCGCCACGTGGCAACAAACAGAAGAAAGACCAAAACGGCGTGTACTGTACCCGCAAACAGCCGCAGATCGATCAGTTCTCATCAAGGAATGCGGTTTCTTTCGAAGATAACGAGATCGATGTGACTACTGTACACTCATCAGCCGCACGCGCAGTTTCCTGGGCCTCAATTACCTTCCGAGTGACCGAATAAAGACTCCTGGCGAGACCCCCCCCCCCCTTCTGCTTAAAATGGCCTGAGGTGCCCTGCGCCCCCCTAATCTACGTACTGAATGTGTTGGTTGACTACATTGAAACGAATCTATTTTCCATAGAAAAATACAGTTTATGGAGGATATTTAGGGGGAAAAGTTTCGCGTAGGCAAGTTGACTAGTCCTAAAATCCATGTTGACATCCAGCATCGAAGCAAGCGCACTGAATAACAAATGAAGAAGAAGAAGAGAAAGAGGAGGGAAAGAGAATAAGAAAGAAATAGAGAAAACAAACGAAAAAAAGAAACCAAATACAACTTACAAAATAGAAACAACCACATCTTACAATCGCAATATGTCACAAGTATAAATACAGTGGTTTACAAGGCATAATAAGAACAAAAAACAGACACACATTGTATAATGTTATTACTCGCAAGGAAGAAAAGTGGCGACCCAATTCTGTTGAGGAACATAAACTTATACCCATGTTTTCAGAAACAGCACTGTTAAGTAGCCGCGGTAAACAGGACCGTAACAACTGCAAGCCATAGTTGGCTTTACGCTGCGGTACATTGCAGTGCTTAGGTGTACGAGTACCGTACTTCGTGCACAATGTTAGGCTTCAAGTTCGCCAAAGAACTAAGAAAATGGTAAATGATTGATTGATTGATTGATTGATTGATTGATTGATTGATTGATTGATTGATTGATTGATTGATTGATTGATTGATTGATTGATTGATTGATTGATTGATTGATTGATTGATTGATTGATTGATTGATTGATTGATTGTAGAGTTTGATTGATTGTAGAGTTTAACACGCCGACGCAACGCAGGCGATGAGGCGCGCCGTAGTGGAGGGCTCACGATTAACTTTGACCACCTGGGCATCTTTAACGTGCGCCGAAATCTCGTACACACGGGCATTTTTGCTTTTCGCCTCCATCAGAAAAGAGACCGCCGCGGCCGGGGATCGAACCCGCGACCTCGTGCCCAGCAGCGCAGCGCTCCCGGACCAGCGCTCCCAGCGCTTTTCGATAAAGTGTTGTCCGCCGGTAATTCTGCAAGCATTTACGATTTCACAAAAAAATGTTGAAAGAAGTGATGCAGTGTCCCTTTATGTATCTGACTTTGTGCCCTTGGCAGCATCCTCCTGTACACGGATGGGGTCCAGATCACGTGCGAGGGGCCGTGCGCTCAAGGATTCAAAGGACTCAAGAGTGGCCGGCTGTACCTCACCACGCATCGGGTTAGCCCCGCCTTCATGTCCTTTATTTTATCACGCAAACCTTCGAATTCTATCAATGGACAGTTTTAGATTATCGTGTGTACCGCCTGTTTCGTGAGTACCGTGTGTACCCGGGCAAGAGTGCTCATGCGAGCACGGGCGTGGCCGGGGAGACCGGGGTAACCCCTCTACAGAACGAATGAGCGGGCACGCTGAGGGCCGGACGCCCGTCAGCGGAGCAAAGCCACTCTACCGCAACGATTGCTGACATGCCCAGTCGGGCCGCGGTACAAACGAAACACGCGAAACATACTGTACACCCGGTGTGTTAACATTCTCTAAAAAGTGCTTTGGGATCCGGGTAACTATTCTGTTCTATTTGAACGTTGCCCGGAAAGAGAGAAAAACAAGTTTGCTGCTAATTTCTCGCGCAAGCTCAGTAAACTGCCGTGAGACGTGACAAATATTTTGCTCAAAATGAAAAGGACATAGACAGGGCCAACAAGGCAGGGGACAGCTAACAAACTGGGTTAGCTTTTTAGAATAGCATGCTCCTATAACCTAGAGATCACTGGGGAACAACCGCGACATCTGGTGCAATCATCCGGCGTACAACGAGGTTGAGGCTTTTTGGTACGTGATAAAACGCATTATTAAAGTCAGATCTCTGTGCGGCTTATTGGGAGGGTACCGTTTTTGACCTCGGCGCAAGCACGAACTCTAAAAAAACACGCTTACAAAGGAAGGCCAGAAGATTGATTGATTGATTGATTGATTGATTGATTGATTGATTGATTGATTGATTGATTGATTGATTGATTGATTGATTGATTGATTGATTGATTGATTGATTGATTGATTGATTGATTGATTGATTGATTGTAGAGTTTAACGCGCCGACGCAACGCAGGCGATGAGACACCCCGTATGATCCGGCTTAATTTTGTCCACATGAGGATCCTTGACGTGCGCCGAAATCTCGTACACGCGAGCGTTTTTGTTTTTCGCCTCCATCAGAAAAGCGGCCGCCACAGCCGGGAATCGAACCCGCGACCTCATACTTAGCAGCGCAACGCCTTAGCCACTGAGCCACTGCTGTGGGTAGGAAGACCAGAAGTGACCCGAAGCGTCCCAACTTATGAGGTGACAATTGCCAAAGTGAAAGAACGCTTGATTACAGACAGTAGCGAATGGTAAGGGGTATTGAAGCGGGATAAAGGTAGATTAAGTAGGATTGGGGTACATTAAGATGAAGTGTAGAAGAGTAAGGTGAATTAAGATGAATTCAGATGAACGAATGATTGATTGGTTTCTACTTGTAATGATTATGATGGCATGATTAAGGTGGCTTAGGTTGAAGTAACGTTAAGATCATACAGGTCAAGTTAGATAAGGTTAATACAGGATAGTGTAAGGATATTAAGATGGAATAAAATTGTTACGGAGAATAAGGTAGTATACGGTGAATTAAGATTGATCGGATGAAGGTGGGTGTCGATTTAGCTTGACGTAGCCTGGAGACGGTAAAATAGTGACATAAAATAGCCAGGCGGCCGTGTGGACAGGTAATGTGGACGTAGAATGTACCCGTCACAATGCTACAGCCGATGGCATAATAACGTGGCTTCTGGGTTGACAAGTAGACGTGTACATAAATGTACTCGTCACAATGGTACAGTCCGAACCGTTCTCGCGCCGTCCACGTTGGACGTGAATAAGTATCGCCACGCTTTTGCTTGTAAAGCACGTAAGCAGATGTAAGTGCCAGGAGATTTTTGGCAACCACACGTTGAGGATAAATATAGGCATAACAAATACGCCTTTTATTGGATTGACTTACAGCGACGATACCTGCCACCTTCCTCTATTGACTGCTTCAGCGAGTTTGGTTCGGCTGGTACGTCCCCATAAATCGCTGAAATTCTCCCTTACCAAGTCATTGGGATCGGCCAATGACAGTGACGTGGCTGTCAGAGGCTCACGGCCGCTTTTCTAATTGCCGTTGTCGATGGCGCCAAGTTTGCTGAGAAGAAATAGCACTCGATGGTACTTGATTGAACATCTGCTGCTTTCTTATTAAAAACGTGTAAGAACTGCTTGGGTGTTCTCAGAGTTCTACCTATCTTCTTTTCTCTACTTTTTGAAAATGTGGTGCTGGGTAATAAAGGAGTACCAAATAACTTAACAGAATATTTTATTATTAAAAGTCCGAAAAAAATATAACCTAGTTTATGTTCAGCGCATATTAGCGACTAATGGGAAGTAGACAGATGCTCTCCGTCTATAAAGGGATCTTCTTTTATTTACTGGCTTCTTCGGTTGTGTTTATCAGCATTATACGTTTTTCATAGTGATAAAGCTTTCTTTGCTGTTACAACTACATTCAGCAACAAAGGAAAACAGTAGATATTACATTGCTAGGACGAAATGAAGTATTTTACAAATCCTTTCCGGAGCTAAGGATACCCTCAATTTCATGCCTCTGCCATTGTGTGTACAGGCAGGCTAAGCATTGTAGTATGTAAATTTATACTCCTTGAGCACCGCTTGTTCGCATCAAAAATACTTAACTCCTGGGTCGTAAAGCATGTGCCGCCTCCTTATACAGTTTAGCAATATATTTTAGCAGTTTTACGATGCTAAGAGTCAAGTGTTTACACATTAAATGCATACACAACAACTGTGACGAAAAAGGACGGGTGTTAGTGAAACCCTTTGCATAATTTGAGGAAACATTCTGTAGAAAATAAATAGGTAATTGTGCGCTTTCTTCGCAGATGATCTTCTTCAACTCCAACACTAAAGATGCAATGAGGTCGTTTAGCTTGCCCTTCGTCAACGTCTCGGACCTGCAACTGAAGCAGCCCCTCTTCGGAGCAAACTACATTCAAGGAACTGTCAAGGCTGAACCAAACGGTACGTGCAATAGTCTCTTCGCGGTAACTCGGCTGCTACTGCCTGGAATGGTCACTGCTTCGATTCAACCAGCACTACTAAAATTCCTTCAACAAATCAGGTAGTGGGGTATCGTCTCGATAAGTAAATATATTCGTGTAAAGGTCTCGCAGCTGGTGGGAACGCACAACAGGCGTACCACTGAGCAGCCTTGAAGTGTAAATTTCAAAGGAAAGCAAAGACCAATGAACAGGTTGGTCTGGGTCGAATGATGTTCTCACGAACAGTGCCTGCTAATCATCCTAGCATAAATTGAATTCCCCGTGATTGCTGTAAACCTTCTATTGCTATAAGACTTCAGAAATAACAGTGCAAAACTCAACAAGCGTTTAAAATACGTTAAGAAGCGTGCCTAATTGAATGGATCTGCATTGACGTCATGGGTTGGAAGATGGTTGCAGTTAAGGCCTAATGCTTCATGTTTTTATGTTCAGCATCTGAAACCGTCATCGTTCTGCACACTATCGCTTATGAAACGGCCTCTGCTGCATGGTCCTTTGAAATCAACCTTGAAGCGTCAATTACAGATCACGCACCCCTAGGTTTCACTTTCTGTTACTGTGCCCTATAAAAAAAACTGCGTGTTCAGTGGACGGGCTTTAGTTCCGTAAAAGAGTTTGGTAGACCGTACGCTTGCCATGTGCATTGCTTAGTTGGGTCGGTCATCTAAAGCATCACAACTTTAACCAAATCGTTTCCCGTCTTGAAGCAGCTACTGTGGTCTGGACTAACCGCGTTTTAGTGAGGACTAAAAAATAACGTTTTTATTTGTTGTGAACATTTTGAGCTGGTCTTGAATAATCGCGCGTTCGCTTTCAGACACGCAGTATGGTAGCCGGTGGATGCGGCTTGAATCCTTGATATGTTTACGCCATGCGTTAGCTTGTGCCTCAGGCCTAGAAGACGGTCATCCACATCAAAATGTTCCTGTACGATCCAAGCAGGCCGTGTAGGGTGAAAGGTTTGACGATTTCTTTAGGCAACCAACCCAAAATACCTGCCCTGGACCTAGCTATACGCATATCTATAGATTTGTAGGCATAGCGTTAGACTTTATGGTCAACACAACCGTTCTTGCTTTTAAATGTTTCCCTTACCTCAAAAATTGCACGAAGTTTTGGTCAACGAAAAAAGCATTGTGAGTCATTCTACTCTGTGGAAGCGGATGAGCAGCAAAGCTCGTGAGACACGGAATGTTTTTAAATGTGCGAACTATTCAGGGATTCGTGCTAATACTAGCTATTCTTGAATCTCAATCGATGTAGGTAAATGGTCTGAAACCGAAAGAAGAGAAAGCTTATGTATGTATGCGTGGTGAAGATTCCGGGGACGCAACCTTTAAATAAACTCTTTAAACGTACCGCCCACTTGGAAATTTTCCATGTCTCGGGATCTGGGAGCATTGTCTATACGGGCCCTCTGCATCATGTTGGCCGAAGCGAGTTGAAATTCAAATGGACGACGACGTCTCCCGCTTTATAGTTCGCGTGCTCGTATGCCGGAGTATTTTTACCCTGGTGGACGCTGCCTTCTGCCACAGCGCCGGCAAGCAAGAATACAATAAAAAATAACCCAGTTACATCCAGTGTGAAATACGCTGAAACGGCGGTGTAGGGGGTTGTCTTAACAAAGATTCTATTAATGTTCGTCCTCTTTTTTCTAACGCAATGTCAATGCCATCAAGTAGCGACTAGTCAATTGTTTTTTGTAAGACACCAGTAAAGGCATTCTCTGCAGCCTTGCTTCCTGCGCAGATGGTTATGCATGGACAGCAGGCAGTAAATCTCTAACTTTGCTCTTAATTAACTAATCGTGAAAAGCAAATGAACCTCGTCATATCGTAGAGCCATCTTAGAGGGTAATTGCAATATAAATAGTTTTGGGATAGTTCGATAACGCAGGAGTTAGGACTGTTTTCCGTAATCATACTCCAGCCGCACATAACGATGCTTCACTGCAGAAGAGGCAATGTGGGAAATCCAGCTAACAAAGTCCAAGTTTTGACCAAATTTTAAAAGTAAGCTTCGCATCTAAACGCAAATGCAGTGCTGAAAAAAAAAATAAGGCAATGTGAGCCTTCTTATTCTGTCAAAGTATGAAGACCCTAGTATTGTATTTGATTTTTATGAACTTTTTCTGTTCTGGAAAGCGGTTTTTCGAAGGCAGAGCATCTTTCTCCGGCGGGAGCGTGACTTGAAACCAGCAGATTCAGACGTTAAAGGCAGCCATAGAACAGCTCCGCCGGTAATATTTCTGGTGCCCCACAAGCGGGAATGTTAGCCGGCCACAAGATCGGTGTCTTCCTTTAAAGTTGAGAATGCCGTAGGCTACCGATTGTCAAAGCTGCGTTCTGGTGAACTCAAGAGCCTCTCATGTGGGGATACGTCAGTGAGGTCAACAGAGAGAATAGTGGAACAAATTCGTGACCCATTGCACACTGGGAAAGTGGATAGCAAGCGAAAATTCTCCGTACACGAAGCAGAGGTGGCGCTGAATTACGAACCAGTTTAGGAAGTTATTTATTTTGAGCCAATTGCGATAAATAAGTAAACGGCATAAAGAAAGCGTTCTCAGCGGACAATTTTGAGAGAGAGAGAGAGAGAGAGAGAGAGAGAGAGAGAGAGAGAGAGAGAGAGAGAGAGAGAGAGGGCCAGAGAGAAAGAGGTAGGGAAGGAGGGAGGGGGAACTTTAACCCGGTTGACATCAGGAGGCGAGAGGGGGGGAATTCACGTGGCCTTCCCGGTTAGACGAAGGCCATGAGCCCGTGTGCCCTGGCGGCATCTTTCGTCAGCTGGGCGAGTAGTAGTGAGTCGGGGTGAGAGCTGAGCAAGGCGGCCTCCCGTTGATCTTAAGTCCTGATGTTTATTGCTCGATTGGGTGAGTGAGGTTTCTGTGGACAGGCCCATATGATGTTTTGTACGGTGGCTTTGTCTCTACACCACTTACATCTGTCAGAGAGACATCGGTTGCGTACAATTTCCAACGACTGGCGTGTGAAAGCGTGTTACAGCGCATTTATGTAACCATACTCCTCTGTGGATGCCTATTTACTGACAACAAACGGGAATTTCGTAACACCCAGATGCTCAATAGAAAAGGCGTTACGCTGCTTAGTCCAAGGACGGGGGTTCAATCCCTGCCCCGGTGGCTGCATTTTAGATGAAGGCAAAAAGCGAGACTTTCGCGCACCTTAAAGATCACAACGTTGCAAAATTAGACGGAACGCTCCGCTACCACGCTCTCTTTACCCCAGGCAGCGCCGCCTTTTGCCCCAGCGGTCGCGCCGTCTCGTGAGACCCCGAAATTTGGATTTCAATTCCGTGACACTTATAACTTCAACGTAGTATAATTACGACAAGTGAATGAAACTCGGAGGGAGCGTTAAGAGAGTCGTCTTAGAGTCACGATGTCATAGCGTTTTCTTAAAGTTTTGATAAGACTGGAGAACAGAGTCGTCGTACAGTAAAACTGTCATGGCGTGTTCTGAAATTTTTATTAAGAGAGAGGCGGCAGCCCTTTCCTGCTGATCATTCGCGATAAAGGGGTCCTTGGCACAATGCGTTTCGGCACGCTCGCATGAAAAGTGCCCGAGCCCTAGGCATAGACACCTTCGCAATAGATTACTCAAATACCGTATTTTCGCGCGTATAAGCCGTACCAAAATGCGGAAATTTTAGTGGCAAAGCAGGGTGTGGATAATACGCGAGGTTTTTCCTTTAGCGCAGCTTGACACAACGCGCGTTGTGCCGTGAAGCTCCTCCGCCATAAGTTTTCAATAGCTCCAGCGAGAGCCGTGACACTGAATGAATTGTAACCTTCGCCTTGCACTCTGTGTATGCTACTTGCTAAATACACGCTTTTTCTCTCTACATAGTATGTGATGTGTTGCTCGAGCAGTAGCTTCGGTGCAGCCTTTCCTGTATCAAATTTGCGGCAATACGCGGCGGGCTGAAAGCGGGTGTGTGGTTTATATGCAGGTGCGGGTTATATGCGTGAAACTACGGTATGAGACTCCGTATTACAATGACAGCTCTTAATAATGAAACGTGTTTTTCTTCACTGAAGGCAACTGGAGTGGCACCTGCGAGTTCAAGCTCTACTTCAACAAAGGCGGTGCAATTGAATTCGGCCGGGCGATGATGTCCGCCATGAACAAAAGTGAGTTACTCGCCAAACTGTCGAGCTACCCAAAATGAAGATAATTTTTACATTGTACTTCTTTTCACATTTAACGTGCACGCTTTGCTGTGTTTACCGTTGGTATTTGTAACCTGGTAATGCTGCCCTATTGTAATTCTGGGTTGGTGCCATGATCCTGGCAGGGGCTAGCTTGACATCTATGTTTGATTTTCTTTGTTCCCGGCCATTTTATTAAAGAATTTGTACAAGCGTGGCTATATGAAATATTTTCCCATATGCATATGTGTGTAAATAAGAAAACACCGTTTCCTCATCCATGACCGTTCTTATCTAAAGGACACATTGATCGTTCCTTGTGAGGAACAGGATGGCCCAGCACAGTGATTTTGATAAAGGGGGCGTTAACGGTTCTGGAAATTCGACAGCCAACACAAATGAAAAGCGTTACATTTCAGATTTGGTTAAGTGGGACCGCATTTCCACTTTTTATGACACGGAGGAAAACGAGAGAATAACCCGCCGATGTATGTCTAGAGGAGAGGAAAGATGAACATGCTTTTCTCCTGTACTCATGCGCGATGTAGCTTGGCAACGAACTTGATTGTGATCTATATCTCTCCAGTGATAAACAATGGCGGGTGGCAGGCTGTTTCAGCAAGAAGGAAAGCAACCGGGTAGCGCTGTATGAGGTCTTGAGTGTGACCCACTCAGCTGTCATTACAAGGTTCTTAAAAATGCAATGCGAGAAATGGTCAAAGAGTTTATTTACGCTGGTTTACAATTTTTTTATATTGAAGCGCCTTGACGGTAAAGCAACACGTTTTGAATAGCTGTCCCTAAAGCACACCTTTGCAAACCATGAAATCAAATTTTTACATAAAGTACTGGCTTCCAGCACTTTTGTTTCTTCTATTCTTCAATGTACAACACTTCAAAAAAGGGTTTGTTAGGTGCCACTTTGTGTCGCCTAGTGGGTAGTGCACTCGTCTGCGTGACATAAAAGTTTAGCTAGGACAGGTAAAGTTGGTATTTAGAAGGGGCGAAAAAGCTACATTTAAAAAAGCCAGCTAGCAGGAAGTCGCTTTCAGAAATATCGCGCGTGGGAGTTGTGACAGATTATTATTATTTCATTCGTAGAATGGCCACCAAGACAATCAGCCCCTTTCCAGAATGCTATGTGCATCAGTGCTTCAAATATTTCCTGTTATACATCGCTTATTGTCAACCGCTGAGTATTCGACACTGGGCACTTGTAACTGTGATTAACGAGCCCTCGAGCACCAACAAAATCTCCGATGCTCCATGTGCCCCCTGTACACCAACTGTTGACATTGATCAGTACCGGACTAAATATTGAAGAACCCTACAGTGCAATTTTTTTCATCGGCAATGAACTGCCAGAAACACGCTCTGTAAATTTCGTTTGGACAAATGTCCGAATTTCAACAACGTAGTGGCGCCGTTAGTTATACATTCATTGAACGGGAAGCGTCAACCGGACGCATTCATGTTATTTGAAGAGGCTATATTAGCTGCAGAAATTAATACCAAGTGTTATCTTACCCCGCTTACTTAGCACTGCCTTAAGCCCGTTCACTAGGCGCCGTGAACTTCGTTCTCAAGCTACGACCTCAAAGTGGCGGTATCTCTGCAGTGCTGATTCAGGGTTCGTTTTCTAGATACAGAACAAAATTTCCGTCAAAACACATAATAGAAAAGGTTGAGCTTATCCTTCTTCAGTCCGGCACAAATAATACCTCAGGTTTAGGACAAGCGCTTTCTGAAAAGGTAACTGCAACAATGATAAACAGAAAATAAATCAATGCCGCTACACCTAAAAACAGTGGACAATGGTCTAGAGATGTCCCAGTTTTAAAACTTGTAAACCTAGTTATCTGGACCTACAGAAAACACTGTGCGCAAAGATTTTCTTGAAAGCTTGCCTATGCCGGAGATTTCGCTGCCTGTTTTCGAACTATATCTACTGGATAATTGGATTCAGCCTTTCGCTCGCGCTGAATGGCACCTAAAGAAAGCCAAGCCGGCGCGCCCTTGACGAGGAGACCGAAGGATGAAGATGCGGAGAAGCAGGCTTTGAGCCCAGCCTAATGACGCAGTTTGCTTGCACTGAAGAGTGAAGCGCATACACTGGCGGCCCACCGGTGCTGAGCGATCAAGCGCACGCAAAGCAACCGTTTCACTGTTTCATAGTCACGTGTTACTACAGCGGCAAAGCTCCGAGCGGGCGTAGCATTAACAATGGCACCGCTTGCGAACCGGAGTCTGAAGGTCACCTGCGACGCGATAATTGACTTTGAAAGATGTCGCTTCGTAGAGCTGTCGCAATAAAAGAACAAATGAAAGTCAGTTTTCATGTTCTTTATTTTCATCGTAATTTCGAATGAGCCCAGCTATAACGAAATAATTTTTCGCTCCACC